>NC_137736.1:110223836-110902236 GCF_963264785.1 Psittacula echo
ATGGGTGGACCACTCAGTGGATAAAGAACTGGCTGGATGGCCGCACGCAAAGAGTTGTGGTCAATGGCTCGATGTCCGGCTGGAGACCAGTAACGAGTGGTGTCCCTCAGGGATCAGTGTTGGGACCAGTCTTGTTCAACATCTTTGTCGGTGACATGGACAGTGGGATTGAGTGCGCCCTCAGCAAGTTTGCCGATGACACCAAGCTGTGTGGTTCGGTTGATACGCCGGAGGGAAGGGATGCCATCCAGAGGGACCTTGACACGCTTGTGAGGTGGGCTGATGCCAACCTGATGAAGTTTAACAATGCCAAGTGCAAGGTCCTACACCTGGGTCAGAGCAATCCCAGGCACAGCTACAGGTTGGGCAGAGAAGAGATTCAAAGCAGCCCTGTGGAGAAGGACTTGGGGGTGTTGGTCGATGAGAAAATGAACATGAGCCAGCTTCAGTGTGCGCTCACAGCCCAGAAAGCCAACTGTATCCTGGGCTGCATCAAGAGGAGTGTGACCAGCAGGTCAAAGGAGGTGATCCTGCCCCTCTACTCTGCTCTTGTGAGACCTCACTTGGAGTATTGTGTGCAGTTCTGGTGTGCTCAACATAAAAAGGACATGGAACTGTTGGAACAAGTCCAGAGGATGGCCACGAGGATGGATCAGGGGACTGGAGCACTTCCCGTATGAAGATAGGCTGAGAAAGTTGGGGCTGTTCAGCCTGGAGAAGAGAAGGCTGCGTGGAGACCTCATAGCAGCCTTCCAGTATCTGAAGTGGGGTTATAGGGATGCTGGGGATGGACTATTCATTAGGGACTGTAGTGACAGGACAAGGGGTAATGGGCTCAAACTTAAACAGGGGAAGTTTAGATTGGATATAAGGAAGAAATTCTTTACTGTGAGGGCGGTGAGACACTGGAATAGGTTGCCCAGGGAGGTTGTGAGTGCTCCATCCTTGGTGGTGTTCAAGGCCAGGTTAGATGAGGCCTTGGGTGACATGCTTTAGTGTGAGGTGTCCCTGCCCATGGCAGGTGGGTTGGAACTAGATGATCTTAAGGTCCTTTCCAACCCTTAATATTCTATCATTCTGTGATTCTAAATATGAGATAATAGACTGACTTGCAGCAGAATAACTGAACTCCCAATTGACTCAACTCTTGGCCCGCTTAAAAATGAAGGAATAACACAGGAGCTAAGGGAGCGTTATGGGGTAGATCCTTGGAGATTCCCCTAGGCAGGACACCTGTGCTTAGACCAACTGAAAGATGTTACCTGACCAGAGGTACTGGCTAACTTCTTGCACTAACAGTCCAGTCAGTCCAGACAACTTCCCCAGGCAGTTTGTGCTGCAAGTGTAGGAACAGACCAAGCTGTACATAAATCAGTAGATTTAAGTAGTCTCTAGAAACTATCTATGCATATACAGGAAGGAAAGGGTAAACAGAACAGTCTTTGCATACAGTTAAAATAGCTTAGATGTATTTTGTGCACAGTTTAAGATAATTGATAGAAATTGCTGATGCACATGCTGGAAGAGTTACTAGGGTTAGCTGGATGATAACAGTCCTATGATTCTCATTTGATCCAGCTGAAGATGCAATCACAACAATGATTGCAATGGAAACTCCTGGCACCATCTGGACAGCAACTGGTCTACCTGTTGAAAACAATTCTCCATGAGTATTACTCTGACTGTAAGATTCCAATAAATTACTGTTTCAGACTGACAGCCTGTCGCTAGCTGTGCAAAGTATCCTGTCAATATATCCAGTGAGCATGTTCAAAACTGGTGTAGCACAGTACAGGTCAGGGTTTACTAGCAATCTGGAAAAGTTACCTGACACAGGTCCTGTTTTCTATGTAACAGCTTTTTGGAAACTTTATTGTCTATTTCAGTTTTGTGACGTGTAACTTGATAGAATTTCATCATCTCTTGTAGTGCCGCCTCACCAGCTCCTTCATCCAGTGCATTCTTTATCTGGAGTAAAATACCTTCTATTTTATCCACCTTTAAAACAAGAGATTATTAAACTGAAAGCTATTGCAAAATTGCAGGAAGAGCACAAAGCAATAAATACAGAAAATGGATCATTTTGTTGCACACTGAAATAAAACTTTAGCTCTTGTTAGTGCAATATCCACAAAATATTTTCTTGCAGCTAAGACATGAAAATAGTATTTAAAAGTTGGATATTACTCTGCCCTTATGCTGGGCTACTTGCAAAGTACCTCAAGCAGTAAAATAAAATGGAATATGAATCAGATTGAAAGAAAATGTTCCTTAACATCTTGTCAATTCATATTGTCAGCTTTAATGCATTGATGAAATAGCAGAAAGTAGAGGATAGATTTCTAACTAAATATCTAACTGCACTAGTTCACCCTAAAATGTATAAAGCAGACTAGAAGTCCTGTTTGTAAAATGCAACCTACAGAAGAATTGAAAGTAGTTCTAGACAGTTCATCCAGACAGACAGGATATAGATTTGCTTCTGTCTTTATATTCCTTCTCAACTGGAAATTTTTCCAGAATACTATGTATTTTTTTCTCTTCTTGAGGCAGGAGGAAAAAAGCAAAATGCTTTTTACTCTACATGAACCACAGGCAACCGCTAGTAAAATGTTGACATTAGAGGCTGCATGGCAACGTCTTACTGCAGTTCAATATTGATTCAAGACTGGCCTCTGTCTCACAAATGCCTTTGGGAAAAAAATGGAGTGTTAATCTAACTGAACAGCAATCCATTTCCTAATTGTTATGTTTCAGAAATACAGAGAGTACACAGAGGTGTGGGGCTGTTTTTTTCCTTTCAATACAAATACTATTCATCTGAAAATTAATTATAAGTGGGAGGAGTTAGTGAAAACAGTTTTATCATATTCTTACAGATCAATGCATTGAGATACAGAATCTTTTAGGTTCTTCTTCTGTGGTTCAGCTTTTGCAAAAGTTACCAATGATTGAACATTATTAATCAAATATTTATAGAATTTCACCTACCTGAAATATGTTAAGAATCTTAATATTCAAACAATTGCACCTCATATAAAGCATTTACCACAAATAGCGTTTCCTTATGTCTTTGCTGATTTATGCAATGTACTTGCTACTGTCTCACATAGTAGTACACATAATACTACATAAATAGAACCTACATAAATATGTATGATTTCCACATCAGAAAGTGAAAGGAGTATTCTTCTACCATACATCAAATGAAGAGCATCAAAAGTGAGTTTCATGTTATAAGGTTAGGGCAAAGTCATTCCAGAATTGGCGACCTACTGGCAAAGCTCTTCCAGTTCAAAACCAACATAGTCTTTATGTAATTCTGCCTTCAGTGATAACAGAGATGGAAAAACTTTTACCTTAAACAGTCACTTTGTTGGCTCTTTGTTAAATTATATGAACTTAAATTACATGAGTAAACATTATCCTCTTAAATGTCTAGGGAGCAAAGTGAAAGAATTGAGGTATGTGGGAAAGTGGAATGAAATGAACCATAGACATAACACAGGGATAAATAGGCAGTTACTCTTAATAACAGCTGTAATCTCCAAAGGCCTTTATGAGTAGCTGCGTGTTAATTACATGAGTCTGATAATGCAGACAGAGACTATAATTAAAACTATTTTTCCATTGTAAGAGAATGGCTGACTGAAATACAGTTGAAATATACTGGCATTAGACAGTAACCTGCTATTATGCACTGCTTTCTATGGCTATCTTGACTTATCTCATGGAAGTGATCCTCCCGTAAGAATTGTGTTAATTGCTGTAAAACAGAAAAGACAGTCACCTACCCCAGGGTGTACAGCATGTTTTTAGTGTCATGATTCTAAAGTAAAATTTGAGATAAAAACATCTGAAGCATGGGTTTGTTGAAGAGCATGAGTATAAAAAGTGTAATTACCAACCCAAATCTAAAACAAAACATACATGTTTGCTAGGAAGAAAATTACTTCTAACAGCATTTAGGTATTCATCCTCCCAGAGTAATAAGAATTAGCTTAACCTCATTTAAGCTTATGTAGTTTACTGATTCAAGCAGTAAACTATCCAGGTGGCCAATAGCTTCTGCCTAGATCAGTTCCACAAAATCACTAACTTAGAATCATAGTATGGTTTGCATTGGAAGGGATCTTAAAGCTCATCTAGTTCCAACCCCCTGCAATAGACAGGGACACCTTCCACTAGACCAGGTTGCTCAAAGCCCCATCCAACCTGGCCTCGAACACTGCCAGGGATGGGGCAGCCACAGCTTCTCTGGGCAACCTGTGCCAGGGCCTCACCACCCTCATAGTGAACAATTTTTTCCTAATGTCTAATCTAAATCAACCCTTTTTCAGCTTAAAGCCATCATGAGCCACTTTCTGATGTAAAACACTTGAATAACTGGCTTCTTCTAGAAGTAACAGCAGTAAAATAACCACAATTCAGTGAAGAGACAAAAATGCAAGTCATGGCAGTGATGTTCTTACACAGATAATTAAACTTTCCTATTCCCATAAACAATGCAGTGCACAGTGCTCATTCATGCTTAGTATAATTTCTTCAGTCCCATCGAACTGAAGGGAAGGTTTGCTATTATGAATTCTTTCAAGAACAGAGCAAAACAGGACAGATGGCCATGACCTGTTTTGAAAACTGAGACAGGAAGTCTTGGAGAAGACAGAAATTGATCTGCTTGATACCGTTATCAGTGCATGGTACTATTAGGTACATGGACAAAATAGTCTGCAGACCCCATCACTTCCTTTAAAAGAACATGTGGTTCAACAATGACCATCTCTAGCAGATGACACTAGATTGATAGTCCAGAAAGCTCTAGTGGGAAACACTTCACTCCTGTGAAAACAAAAATTTGGAGCAGCAAAGCTACAAGAGAATAGAGAAGCCATGAAAATTAGTGCAATTCGTGCATCAAAGAGTTGTGAAAACAGATGTTTCCCTCTTCTTCTGAGGAACATTGTCAGAGTATTTACTTGAGCTTTTTTCTCACTGTTCTACAACTCCAGAAGCTACCATTAAACTTGATGCCGTTAAAATCATAAAGCTTGAGCCATACTAATGCCTGCCAAAGCTTTGCATGCATTATGAAGCTGGACTCTAAGTGTACTCTGAGATAGAAAAATGTAAAATCAGTTTCCACAGACAGATCTGAATATAAGGAAAAAAACAACCACCAAAGCCAGCAAATCTGCACTAAATTCATACACACAGAACGACAGTATTTATGGGCTTGTTTATGAGCTTGCCATATTGCTAGATAAAGGAAGGAGAAAACAAATATCACTTTCAGGTGGCAGAAGTAACAGATATTATGCCTTCACTATTAAGTTAGATAATTCCCTCTCACTGGCATGTGAATACTTACATTGTTAAGGCATTAGCATGTTCCTCTGCATACTTCAGGCTTCTGCCAACTCACATCCTCCCAGTTTCCAGGCACAGTCTGGGAGATAGAACATCACCATGACCATTCCCATTAGGCAGACTGGGTATGAGCACTCTGTTCTGAGGGCCAAGAGGGTTCACTAGTACAGGTGTAGGCCAACCCATGCTAGCTGGCCACAGTTCCTGCAAGCATTCCTAGGCATGTAATGTACCAGTAGAGATTCAGCTCACTGATTGCACTAATATAATGTGCATATAATGGAAACAGGCTCTTTGATTTATCCATCCTGCTTGTTCAACATATGTTCAAAATAAAAACCTGTATTTAAATAAAAAGCTGCACTATCACAGATTTCTCACTCTACAACCATCTCTTCCTCACTCTCTAATCAGATGCTTGCTTTAACAATAACATAACCAAAACCCAATTCAGTGATGCGTTTCCTTATTCAGAGTTTCCCCTCTGACAGTGAAAGAAAAACAGCATGGCAGTTTCATCCAGGGAAAGTATCTCCCTGGTTCTTTTGAGGAGGGAGTATATTGCTGTTAATTTATCTCAGTACTACAGAGCTAGATGCATTAAAAATGTAAATTGAATATTTCTGTTTAAATATTGAACAGAGCCATGATCTGTACAATTCTTATTTCTCTACATGAGGCAAGATTATCACTCTACAACACTTGCACCACTTGATATTTTCCCACTGAGATCTTTGAAATAAATCTGTAACTTGTGATTAAGCACAAAATTAATTACTTGTCCTGGTTTTGGCTGGGATAATTTTCTCCCCAGTAGCTGGTGCAGTGCTGTGTGTTGGCTTCAGTCTGAGGACAACCCTAAACCTAAACACACCCTCTGGTATATAACGAAGATTTACAAAAAGGAATAGTGTAGCAGCGAATACTGTAGAAGTGGAAGTGCTGGAGAGGTAGGGAAGAGATGGAAGTAGGGGGACTGCTTCCCTTCTCAGCACTGTCAACCTGAATTGTCTGTAAAGCAACCTAAATGAAAATCATCTGTGTGTCACTTGTGACAAACCATGCTAAGATATGAGAGGCTGGGAAAGTTTTATTTAGACAGGAGTAGAATTTATAACAATAAAATATAAAAGCAGTTTCTAGTTAAAGCGATTGAAATGTATCATCAATGTATATTTGTTTTCCTAGATTCTTGTGAGTGCAAAATTATCTTAAAAACTGGTGAGAATGACAGTTGTAGTGTAAATGAGAACACTATACAGAGCACTAAGCTCTTTATACAGCCTATGAGCTCCTCAGCATGTTACAGGTTTTCTAGGGTTTCAGAGCCCTTCAGTGGTAAATGAGTGTTAAGTGTGAGCTAGAGAGCCTTATGACAGGGTGAGTACAGACAGAAGCCCAAACCACTGCCCCCAGGAAGCTTTTTTGAAGCACAGTGCCCAGTGCAGTTCTCTCTGAAAGGCATTCTGAGGGCACACCTCAAAACCACTCTGAGGAATTAATCAGCTGTCGTGGTTTAGCAGTAGCAGTCATTTTTTCTCCTTCTTAGTAGCAGGTGCAGCGCTGTGGTTTTGACTTTCGGCCTGGGAATAATACTGATAAAGCCGATGTTTTCAGTTGCTGGTCAGAATTTTTACTCTGACCAAGGACTTTGTGAGTCTCATGCTCTGCCAGGGAGGAGGGGAAGCTGGGAGGAAGCAGAGACAGGACACCTGACCCAAACTAGCCAAAGAGGTATTCCATACCACAGCACATCATGCCCAGGATGTAGAACTGAGAGTTTCCGGAAGGGCTAGAACGCTGCTGGGGTGGAGGCGAGATATCGGCCGGTGAGGTGTTGTGTTCTCTTCCCTTGTTATTTCCTCTATCATTATTATTATTGGTGGCAGCAGTAGTGATTTGTGTTATACCTTAGTTACTGGACTGTTCCTATCTCAACCCGTGGGAGTTGCATTCTTTCGATTCTCCTCCCCGTCCCTCCAGGAGGGGGAAGAAAGGGGGGGGGGGGGAGGAAGTAGACTGCGTGGTTCTGATTTACAGCTTGGACTTAAACCACAACATCAGCATAAGGCAGCTCTTGACAACTGAAAGATTTGGCTTAAAATTGCATTGCTGCTCCAAGCCAAACTGCTAATACATACACGCTGCTAATGCTACAGTAACGAGCATAAAGAGAACATATGCTTGTAAAACAAAATACTCAGGTCATAAATTCTTTCAATCTCAGTACACCATGTCCTTATCTCATCCAGAGGGTTAGTATCAGTGTCACTGGTAAAGACTTTGGGTTTAGTCTACTTGTATTTCTGGAAAACCTACTTCATGATGTAAATTTTCCACAATGACTTAAGGCCAAATAATTTTATTTGTGAGATAACTGGACAAAACTGACACTTTAGAATACTTGGACTCTCCAAATTCAACCTGGACTCACACGATGAGGGAGAACAAATAACAAATTGCTTGTCTGAAAGTAAAAATAATGTGAAAGGAAACCAGTTCTTATGTTAGCCAAAAATGTCTGATATTAAGTGGCCTCTCTCTTGGGGAGGCTATTCGCAGCAAAAATTACCTTTCTCCAACTTAATGAGATGTGGATGATTTTCTGGCAAAGAACGGCCACGCACCCAGGTCAGCAAGTGCCTCCGTGGAGCTTGACATGGATTCAGGGTCATCCAAGAGCGAAGGAGGACACGAATAAGGGAGTGAGAAAGCAAGATAAGAAGGAGCTGGAATTTACTGAGTTGCTAAATTGTGGACTGTGGGCAAGCTTTGAAGGTCAGGTTCTCATACCTGTCCTTAACCAATTATATGCTAGTTGTTAAGGGCCTTAAAGATATGTATCCAACCACAATGTACCACATTACTGTAAACAGTTTTGAGCTACAATATATAAGGAGCTGATACTTTGTATTAAATGGCTTTTGTCTGATCACACTGATCTCCAACTGAGTCCATTCCATGACAATGAGAGCTCCCACATACTGCAAATTCTAATTAAGCTTCTGTCCTCCTACTTCTATAAGTAGACAACATTTACATTAAAGATTGCAAAGAAAGAAAGCTGATGCTGTTTGAACTACTTGCATTTATTTACCATGTCACATTTTCACGCATCATGTATGAGCAAATGAGGAAACATTTATTAGAACAGTTTCTTAACTAGTTTCTTAGGACAAAAAAAACCCCAAATACGCCAACAACATAGAAAATCAACACTATCAGACAAAATTTTATACACGTCTATATAATTTCATCTGAGAAAAGTATTCTGTGTGAAGGGCCCAAATCATTTACTGCACTATATATCTGAAAGAAGTGGCAGCTCTAATGGTAATATGTACATTTAGGTTGGGCAGATGGCAGATCAAAGGGCACATGATCTCCTTATATATGTCTATTTTGTAGCTCTTTTTTATTTATTTTTTCTTTTATGAATTAGCAGTGCTTTTGGCATAAAACTATTCACTGCTCACAGAAAACCCCCCAACTCTCCATTATTAACTAAGAGGTTTTCATGAGGTACTATGTTATCTAAAGTAATTAAAATCTTGCACAATACAGCCTTGTTATAACTTGGCTTTTTGGGAAAATTTGCTTTGTGATGCTTTTATCAACTTTATTTTGAAGCTTGTCACAAACAAGATAGATAGATTAATTTGAGGCATATACAAGGGCAAATGTGCCACTGCCAAAAACTTCCTTTAATAACCATAGTATAGAACTGGGCACTGCTTTCCTCTTCACTAGAGCTCTGTGGGCACTGGTTTCCCCAATATATTCTCTAAAGCAGACTCTGGATACTGCTGAAGTATCACCAGAAGTTGTCTCATCAGGAAATTATGAACTCCATTTGCACAGCCAAAACAAAAAGCTTATTAGAAGGCAATGAAATACATACAAATAATTGCAAGCATCAGCCTGGTTATACATCTTATCTCATCTGGAAAACACCAGAAGAAACTGAAATTGGTAGCTGCATCTGATGCAAAATTCCACAAAAATATTTTATGTTACATTTGCTTATGAAAATCAAGCTGCTAAGAACTGAGAAAAAAATTATTGTGAGGACTGATCTGTAAATAAACCATAGGTCATCCAGTAAGCACAGAAGGAATGCATAAGCTTGAGGAATTCATTTCCTCCAAGTCTGTCTACAAATACACCCCCCCTTCTCTGTTCCCAGCACGAGAGGTTTCAAACGACCCCTGATCATCTTTAGGTGGTTCTGAGGGGCCCAAATGGTTTACACTCACCTGTTCAGGGATCTTCCCTCCCTGGAGGATCTTCCTGCTTCTCCAACAGCGTGAGGTATAACTGGAGAGAGAAGCTGGCTGTTGTAGGCATGGAGAGCTAGGACACACTAGTAGCTCCTTGTAAAATGCCCGAAGGGACAGACACCCTGCCAAATAAATAAATCAAGCAAAGTGTAGTCTCCTGCAGCATAAGAGGCAGTAATTCTTGATGCACTTAAAGGAGAAGGAAATTGTCGCTGCTAAAGCACAACTGAACTTTCAAATATTTGTCAGAGAGCAAGAAATTGAGTTAAAACTTGTTCAAAGTCTGTAGCCAGCAGCTTGTCTCTCTGTTGAGTGAAGAAGATTTTATTTTCATTCATTATTGATGAATGCTACCACTGAACAGTAGCCTGTCTTCTACTTCCCTTGAGAAACAAACTTCTCAAGGAATTTTAGCAGTGTTTGGCTTTATTCTTTTTGAATGGAAACATTTCCAATATTCATAATCAGCACGAAAAACTATTGTATTTAGTCTGTGTGTTGAGAATTAACTGCTGAAAAACACTTTTATAACTGGAATACTGTGTTGTTGCAGCACCAAATAAGGAAGTTATACAAAGTGGAACTGCTGACAATTACCACTGGTTTAAGTTTAACAATTTTAATTTATGTTGTTGGTGAGCCTTAAAAGGATTTCACACAAGCACATGAGCTTGTACTTCATGACCAAGCCACAAATTCAACACCATTGTTAGCAACGGATTATAGTTTTTGGCACAGAGAAGAAGCCAACAATAAGATTTCATCCTCCGACAGTGGACCATGAGTACCCTGCAGTCCTGTAAGGCCTTCAGAGTGCAGGTAAACTGAAAAAACACCTCTACTGTTTTGGGTCCTGAGGGAACTAGCGGATGAAGTGGCCAAGCACTATCACTGCTAATGCAGAATCCAGTGTGAAGACAATTGTGCAGACAATATGTTCACAACAGGCAAAACCAAAGTGCTGGGAAGATGATATCAAGTTCAGCAGAAAGAGCCCTGAGGAAAAATACACAGTAACGCTGGGAATTAAAACAAGCAGCTGGCAACAAGAGGTCTGCCCTGGGTTTACACAATCTAGAGCTCGGTTTTGTACCTGCCCACAGCAACTGCAAGAACAGGTCACTGCCTACAGCATACAAGTTTTTGGAGTGTGATGCTCTGCCACTTACTGGAGTTCAGAGGAAAACACTAACTTTGCTCAGTAAGATAGAGCATGCCTAAAGCACAAAATGTCAGAAAGCCGGGAGTGCTTTTTGGCCATTTATCTTCCCTTTCCTCCCTGACTACAGCTATTTAATAATTAAAAGGGTCTTGCGGACGGCTCACTAGACACGACTCCAGGACACCCGCCGAACACCACTGCCGTTTGCTGCCTCCTGGAGGCGCTGCCTGACAAGAACCCTCAGCTCCCAAAGAGACCATCAGCAGGGAGGACCCGGGAGCAGTCTCCACCTGCGGGCCGTGCCCAGGAGCGACGCCCAGGCCCAGCAGCCTGAAAATTCCCCGCCGCTGTTCCCGCCCCACACAGCCGGGCAGGACCGGGGCGGTGGCGACTCCGGACGCGGAGCTGTGCTGCTGACGCCCAGCAACGGCTATTTCGCCGCGGAGGCTCTCGGGAGCTGTAGTCCGAGCGCCGATGTACCGCCTTGCGGCTGTGCCGGAAGGTGGTGGCTCAGGACTACAAATCCCAGCTTGCTCAGCGCTGGGGCGGTGTTCAGCCTATGGCGCCGGGAGGCCGTGCGATGGCGGCAGGTTTGTAGTAGAAGAAGGAGGGTGCAGACAGCGCGGAGTCGGGTTGTTGTTTGAGGAGCGGCATTAGTGCCTCCGCCCCAGAGCCTGTGAGGGGCCGCGGATCGAAGCTGTCGCGGTGCGGGTGCTGTGGGACTGGGAGAGCGGCGGGCTCTGGCGGCGTCCTTGGGACATCGTCTGCGAGGGGTTTGCGGTGCCGTGCGCTGGGGCAGTGTCAGTGCTCGTGTCCGGGTCCGCGGGGGAAGGAGATCGCCGGGCCTGGCCTCTCGGCTGGGCTGAGGAACACGGCTGTGCTCCTCTGCCTGCCTTCGTCTCGCCTGGCCTTGCCGGCTCGGCTCCAGCCCTGCCAGCTGTTTCGGGAGGCGGTAAGGAGCTTCAGGGGAGCTTTTAACTGTCATCTGCCTCGAAAGGGTCTGCTAAAGGTGACAGAAAAAATCGCCCTGTGGGCTCGTTCGCCTGAGCAGGAATTTGTTCCTCGCTCGGAAACTTCTAGTGGCGTCTCGTAAACAGAAGTCAGTAGAAAAGCATTTTCCTAAGGATATTTTGCTGTTTCTCTTAGTCATAGTCACTGTTTCAAACAAGCCTTTTTACAGCGGGAAGAAGCTAACAGGCAGCATGGTTGTAGAGTTCCCATGAGAAACTGTTACGAAAATGGTAAGTGCTGCATTGAAATATGTGCATTAAAATGTTTGTATTTAGATGGACGTATTTGAAACTTGGCATTAATACGAAGGTTCTGTGCAGGAAGTCTCTCAGCTCCTCAAATCAGCTCTCTTTTTTTGTTTCAGGCATTTAAAAAAAATTCTGAATCCCTCTCAGTACTACTGAAGAGGGTATTATACTTTGTAGTATTTGAGATATTGAGTGCAGTTAATGTTAAGTCTAAAAGTTGGATTATGTTGATTTTCTGTATGGAAGGTGTTTGTTACTTGTCCAAATTGTTTCTGTTACCAACAAAAAAGTAGATTGTGACTTATTTTTGTAAATAAACTAGGTTGGTTATAAGAGAGTAAGTTTTTTTTGCTGGTAATCTGTTACTTGTAGATTCATTATTCTGTTCATCTGTTTAATTTTTAGGTGCTAAAAGTAGGTAACCATCCATACCAAATACCTGGGACTTTGAAGATGATATTCTGCTAACCCTACATAACATATTGTTATGTTAATGCTACACCAGCAAATAACTTGGGATACAGTTTACAAGATGCCAACTATTGAAGATCTGAGTAGTGAACAAAACTTCATTGCGCGTTGGATGTCTGATAGTTCCCGTGCTGGAGTCTTATTAGATCCTAGTTTTACTGGATTGAAAATCAGCAAAGAAAACTTGTTATCTGGACCTGAAAATATCACAGCTTTCCCTGCTGAAAGGTTGCATATTTCAGAGAGCTGTTCTGTAAGTGATGACTCCTTGTGTGAAGACTCTGTCAGCTCTTGTGCACGTCAGCAGTATACCACTGAAACATCTTCTCCAGCAGCAGCATGTAACACTGAAACTTTTAAACCAGACTTTGTCCATGGTGAAATGGATGGTCAGAATAAATCTGATCACAGCGATCCGCTCTTACAAAAGCTTGAACAGGTAAAAGGCTTGATTTCTTGATGTGTATCATTAAGATTTATTTTGTTCTTGCATATGATTTGTCATACCTGGAAGTAAGCAAACTCTCTGCAACATACAGAATATAGCTTAAAGAGCAGTCCTAAGTCCCAGTTATGCATGCATAAAAGTTGGTGTCCTCCCCACTGATGTGCAGTTACTGAAAGTCTACTTTCTGTTGTTTCCAGCTGCACAGGTTCCAGTTTAAAATGAAATTGCATTCAGTGGCAATGTGCTTGTTCTTAAAATCTTTTTACTTGCGAAGGTGCACACAGTTTTATGACAGGTGTGGTCCAATTGTTGGTCTGTGGAAGGATTTAAGTAGGGCTTCTGTCTCTCCTTTGAAGGAACTGGAAGCAGCACATATGTATGTGTTGGAGATAGAGATGGACACAGAGGCCCACCACCATTGTGGTTGGTAGGGTACAGAATGCCCTGGCCCTGCATAAGCCTTGAGACAGGGCCAGGGACTTTGCTACACAAGGAAATGAAGACTGGAGTACTGAATTTAATCAGTATTTTAGATTTTTTTTTTTTTTTTTTTTTTTTTTTCAGGCAGCTTCATGGGTCTTAATGTTCTCTGATGATCTTTTTCCTCCTCTCTTGGCCTTCTGTGTCAGTACTGTTCACTATGACTGAAATCTTGGAGACGGGGGGAAAAAGCCCCATTGTACTTTCTCTAAAGCTTTAATTATTATGAAGTATTTCACATTTGAATAAAACCACAGCTTCGTAGAAGTTAATGTTAAAAGAGCAGAATTTGAATACTTTTCCTATGCAGCAGAAATGAGTGTTCTTATTCCTGTTGTTTGCAGATTGGTCAATTAAAGACTGGTGGAACTGTTAACTGGACAAACTGGAAATAGCAGGTGTATTCATAGATAGGAAAATTCTTAATTTCCTTCATGTTACACTTATACTTACCTGGAACATGTTTAAAAAAGACCTGTTGTCTCCATGACACTAATCCTGTGGTACATTCTAAGTAAACTTAACCTGAATACATTTATATTTTTTGCTTGAAAAGCTGAAGGAATTGCAACAACAGAAACAGGAGCAGCTAAAGAAACAACAGATGGAGCAACTTCAAAGGCTAATGGAAGAGCAGCAGAAGTTACTTAGCATGGTATCTGGCCAGACAGCGATTCTTGGTAAGTTAAGAAAGAAACTGTATGACGTACTTTGAGTAAACTGAAGAATTTTCCAGTTAAAACCTGAAAGCATATTCAGTGTTTTTCACCTTAAGACTACTTGAGTTATCAAAAGATAAATGCTGCATTGGTCCAGTGCCTGAAAGTTAAGTGTAGAATGAAGACTGTCTTGTTTTTATAAAATGCCAGCTGTGATTGTAACTTGATCATATGTAACTTGATCATATGAAGAACATATTTCAAATATAAGTTACAGTGTGGAACAAACAGCTGCTTTCGTTTCTGATGAACTGTTTCTCACAATATTTTTGATTGCTTTAAGCTGTCAGTGTAGCCAAATTAAGTGTTCTCTCCTTGCATGTGCTCTCACAGCACAAATTTCTTCTGATGATGCACTGAAGGATCTGTATATAAAAACAAACACTTGTAACCTGTATTGGTTTTCCAGTCTCATTTGCTGTGTGCAACAGAAGGGGACAGTGCTGGACTGGGAAAAGCTTTGAGAGCTGAGCAGGGGTATTTTCTCCTGTTGGCAGTATAAATCCAACCTATCCTAAATGATTATTTTTCTTTCACTCTGCCTGCCTGAGAAAATGAACTTGGGGCTTAGTTTAGGAGAATAAAACCCCAGATTGCCTAATTGCTTATTCATGATCATTAAGATAAGGATGGAGCTGGGTGGTCAGTCTTGCCTTTCAGTGTGGTTTCTTTTCTCCTGTGGAACAGTGGTGGTGTAATACACATATAATGACACAGACTTTCTTTTTTCTATTAATTTCAAGGCTATCCTCTAATGGCTGAAAGTCAAAAGCTGAGACCTGGGCATTCAGTGGGCTCAACTACTTTACACCAGTTGCCATCATCTGGGTATCAGAACATCTTTGAAGATAGAGCTTATGCCCCAATTGGTTCTCCACATGCACAAACCAGTGATATTTTACTAAAGTTAAACAGCAAAGAATGCACCTCATCTTTGAAGAACAGCCCTTCAAGAGTGCCTGCCTGTGAGAAACAAGATCTGGGTGTGCCTATGAAAATGCAGAATTGTTTGAAAAATGAGGAAGACAAACACATTACTGGTTAGTCATTTATAGAAGATAACTTGGTGTGTGGTGGGTTATTTTTCCCAATGTAGTTACTGAAATTTTCTATTACTTATTGTGAAGATTTTATACAAGTGTTGGTTTACTTGATTTGTGGTTTGGTTTACTGACAGCTTACAGATCTCAGACTGCTCCTGCTGATGTCCATGTGGCTTTTATTAAAAGCAACATGAGGCAAAAATCAAGTTTTTCTGTCTGTATGAATTGCTTGTCTGTTTTAGGAAAAACTTAAAACCATTACTGCTAAAGCTTACATATGATAAAGACTGAAAATAGCAAATAATGACATATACTGGATAGCTGAATTGTTTAGGCTGAACTGTACACACATTTTCCTGAGGAAAATGAAAATAACAATCTATTCAGGGATGCAGACACCTCTATTGTGTGGATTAGTGACCGAACTGGAACTGGGAATCAAGATGAGTTTATGGGGTACCACCATATGACTAAAAATTCTTCGTATGTCAGGAGCAGTGCAAAGGGGTTCTTTCTTTCCTGCTCTTCTCAATTTTACCATTGGCACTGAATGATTAGTCTGCTGCTATGACTGGAAGAGTGGTTTTGGTTTGAATCTAGCAATTTAATAAGGTTAAACCTTATTAACCTGGAGAGATTATAGGGGAAAAGGTACGGCATTGCATTTCATTATACTTCATACCAGCTCTAAAACTTTTAATCAGAGGGCTTGGTTTAAGAGTATGTGAAAGAATAAATTGAACCTATTTTATACCTATATACATGGGAAACAAAAGCTTGGTAAGAGAGCTCTTCAGTATAGCAGACATCCAAATTTGTTCATTTATTTTATTTTTAAGCCATAAATTAAAAATACCAAAGAAGATGAACAATCAGAATGGGTTATTTAAGGTCTTTGGAAAAGTTTTAATGCATAATTTGAAGTGTCTTAAAAAAAAAAAAAAAAAAAAAAACAAAAAACCAACCTCAAATTCAAGTAAGAATTAATTTGGGCAAATTTTAGGACTATTTCATGTAGGAGTTCAGGCAGACTAAATTACCATAAAGCTCCCTCCTGGTTTTAATCTGACCTGAATGTTGCTTAAAGTGTGAGCTGAAAACTGATCTGTTAGTGGCAAGAAAAAAAAATCTATTAATTTCATAGGAAAAAACATGTGGTGTCCAGAACAAAAGAAAATGGAAATATTAATGGAGAGTGAAGATGATCACATTGATCCTTTATGTGTGGAAAGCGCGGATCTCTCTGAAAATTCAAGCAGAGGAAAACATTTGTGGACTAATACAGAGGAAAGGTAAATCAGACAATTCGTATGCAGCTTGTATCAAATAACTTGAGTTTGGTTGAGTTCTGAGTCCTGATTGAAAGGGTCTGATAGTCTCAATCTGTGTAGTTTTCTCAACCAGGAATTGCATTTCGCTAGGTACTGTGGGGACCTGTAGTAAGAGAGGCTATGGCTTGAAATTGATTATGCTGTGAAAGATGTACTGTTGTGTATTGGCTGAAGAGGTGTGTGCAGCCTAAGGTAATGGTAGTTTAGAAGCACAGTTTAATATATAAGCAGTTATAATTACTGTTCCCAATTTGATTTGTTACAACCTCCTTTCCACTGGTGAAAGTAGTAACACGAAGGAGGAGTGTAAGGCTGTGACTGTTTAGTTTGTTACCAGGACTTACATTTGTTTAAAAATCTGCCTATGGCTAAGAAGTATTAATAGTGCTTGTGGCAGAAGCCTTCTCATGTATTGATAGAAGCTTTGTTTATGGAGCTGATAGAGTAACAGTAGTGGTTGGCATTGTTTGAAACCTCTGCTGTGTCTGACAGGTCATTGCTAGAACAAAAAATACTTGTTCTAAGCTATGGTGGGTTGGGCCCAGCCAGAAACTAAGCACTCACTGAGCTGCCCACTCAGTCTGTCCCCCAGAGCAGAATTGGAGAGGGTATCTGAGGAGCCAACTTGAGGAAACTTGTGGGTTGAGATGAAAACAGTTTAATAAGGAAAGAGGGAGGGGAAGGACCCCAAGTGATGCATAAACAGTCACCCTCCACCTCCCACAAGCAGAGTGATGCTCATTTGGTCTCTGAGCAACAGCTACTTTGAGAAGACCAAGCCCCAGTTATTACTGCTGGACATGACATTATATTGCATGGAATGGCTCTTTGGTCAATCTGGGTCAGCTGTTCTGGCTGTGTCCCCTTTAAGTGTCTTGCCCACCCCCAGCCTACTTCTTGGGGGCAGGGAGCAGCACGAAAAACCAAAGCAAGCTTTGATGCCATGCAAGCAGTGTTCAGTAATACCTAAAACATTCATGTTTATTAACACAGCTGTAGTCACAAATCCAAACCACAGCACCATATGGATTGCTGTGAAGAAAGTTCACTCAGTCGCAGCCAGACCTGGTACTGCTGTGGAGGTGGAGGACTATCAAAGGCGGAGGTAAGGAACACAATCTCAGTAGCATCACTGAACTGAGTAGGTGATACTGTAGAAATTGGCAGTATGACTAAAATATGAGTGAAAGTTTGGTGATCTGGGCAGAAGAGTTATTGAGAAAAACAATGAAAGAAGAAAGAGCAAACCCTGCCTACAGTATCTTTTAGATATGTATATTAATGATATCAAGGATTTCATAAGATATTTCTTAAAAGATGAACAGCTAGTGTTACAATGCATTTCTCAGATTGGTCATTAAGTATCAAAGTATCTCATAATTTGTCATGTTTTATGTAATTACACCTTAGGTCTTTGAACAGCAGTGACTTTAAACACAGTAATTTTGCATAGAAATGTAAGACTTGCTTTTTCTCTACATATTTTCTTTACACTAGACCTATTAAAGCTGTGATTCAGGAGAAGAAACAGACATTTGAAGAATACTTGGAAGAACAGATACAACTAGAAGAGCAGCGTCTGGAGCAAACCCAGAAGTTACAGGTTAGTTACAGGTTGTTTTTTTTTTTTTTAAATCTTTATAGTGCTTTATATATTGTGCCAAGATCCTGCAGCTGCTTTAAAAATGTACAAGGAAGATTCTAGCATCAAAAGCTGACACCAAATGCAGTATTCACATTATTAAAATAAAACAATAAGGCCCAAATATTTCACTTGTTTAAGATGTCTTTAGAAACGTACTATACAAATTCCTACTCATATGTGGGGTTTATTTGAAGAAATCTTTAAACTGTATAAGGGGCTTTTTAACATTTGGTGTTTTACTTTTCCTCATCTTTACTTTTCCTTTTTCTTCAGGAGACAAATGGATCAGCCATTCACAAACCAGTGATCAAACGACCTTTCCTGAAAAGAGGAGAAGGATTAACAAGATTCACTAACGCCAAACCTAAAATTACAAAACCTGGAGAAAGTGCCCTAAAACTCCACCAGAAGTGTTCAGATGACGGAAATGTCATTAAATTGGACAGATCACAAATACAGAAGAAGACTCTGCCTCCTGGCAAAGAACTGGTTCCTGGGAACCCTGTTGCACCATGTAAAAAGTATAATCACCCCAATAAAGCCAAACATTGTCCTATTCCAAAGACCCTCGTACTCAGGAATCACAACAGAAAAAATACCTTGCCATTAGAAACAAGAATGCAACCAGGAAAAAATCATGATGTACAGATGAAAGATGTTTTCCCATCAGAAATGAACAACGAAATAGAAAATAAAGAGAATATAGTAGAATTTACTAAGTCTAACACCAGCAAGATCGGAAACAAATTACCTGGCACAGAAAAGCCTCAGTTGTCTTATGAGCTGTCAAGTGCCTTTTCTAATTCTAAATGTCCTGTAGGTAATCCTGTGAAAGATTCAGAACTGTCTTTTGAAGTTTCATTTCAGAATAAGCTGGAAAACTGGGAAAAGGAAAAAGAAAAAGAGAATCTAGAATTAGATGAATTTTTGTTTCTAGAACAAGCTGCAGATGAAATATCTTTCTCAAGTAATTCCTCATTTGTGCAGAGGATCTTGGATCAAGATCAGCAAACTTTAAAAGACCGCAGAATGTCTTCTACCCCTATCAAGGCAAAACAGCAGCAAGTCAAGGCACTGGCTGTTGAACTTGTAAATAAGATAAATAAAAAGGCAAATGGTATGACACAGGGAAATATGAATGATAGAGCACATATGCATACAGCCTCACATTCAGGAACAGCTCTTAGGATGAAGGATCCATTGAATAAAATGGATGGTGTGGTATTTTCAGCTTCTTCCATGGCTGCAGCTCCTGATTTAAAAAGTAATCAGTGGATTGTAAATGAAGATAAGGTTGAGGGCAGTGATAATACTACTATAGATTCAGAGAGTGAATTAGAGTCCACATTAAAGGATGAAAATGAAGATGCTCAGACATCCTTTATGAGCCATAGAGAAAGTGATCCAGAATTTTTTGATTATGGAGATTCTGTTACAGACCTCCGCAAAGAAAGCAAAAATGGAGATGCTGACCTTGGCATATCAGACAAAGATTGCACTGCACTGTCAAAGCAGATTAGAAAAGCTTCAGACCATCAGAGAAGCGTGTCTTGTATAAGCAGGAGTGAGTTTGAGTTTGATGATGAAAGAACATGGAGTGATCTTGATGAAAATTACGTTAACAGTGATTTACCTGAAAAATATACTAAAACACCTTTACATATGGACTTTTCCAGTAAGAACGATACAGTTGTCCCAGAGAAAGCAATAAAGAGAAAAGTTGCCTCAAAGAGAGGAGAAGAAATGTCCAAAGAGTCTGCATTGGACAGTGATTCAAATGGACCTCCTGTATCAAACCTCATGAAGAAACTCTTTCCTTCACTGAAACCGAAACAGAAGGCAGGACGTCATTCAGAGCATGAAATCAAATCAAATGTGGAACAGGAATCAGGAGGTGAGAGAACAGTAAGTGGTAGGAAATGTTGAAGACAACCTATTACAAGTTTTTCCTTCTAACACTTTAGCTGAAACCTGACATTACACCAAAGGGTATAAGTACAGGCTTCTACTGCAAGGAATGGCTCTATTCTCACTTTTCATCTCCTCTCCTGGTTGAGTGTCTGATGTCAGATCTAACAAATGTGCAGCTTGCAGAATGAGGATGAGCAGTGCAACCTGGGTTTTTTTTTTAAGGTGTTTTTCTTCCCCCTGGAGGCTAGTTTTCTGTCAGAGCAGCTTATTGAACTAACTTGATCTGGAGCTGCTTGATCACTGTTCCCAAATCAAGGGAAGTATCAAATGCATGCCAAAAATTAAGTGGTACCTCCCTTTCCACTACTGTGCATGTCTGCACTACAGTAGGGTAATGCTGTGCACTGTTAGGTTGGCTTATTCACCTTGTAAGGATGTGGCTGCTTTGTCCGTGTTTTCTGACATTAGTATAATATATAAAGAATTCATGTGGAATGTGGGAAATGTGGATTAATTTTCTGTCTTACTCAAGTTGATTTCAATTGTGGTTATATTCTGGGGAAGGACTGCCTCTAAAGGCTCCTGTTGAAGCTGTTGCATTTAAGTGAGATCATTAAAAATCAGTTGTTTGATGAAAGCATGATGGCATAGCCTAGCATTTAAATCTCTTATCTGTAAGGTGGTGAGATCTTGGTTTCATACTCCACTCCAGCAAATATTTAGGATTTTGGTTAGGTTTTTGAGAAGTTCATAACAAAGCTGCTACTTCTGCTTATTGTTTTGTGGAGAACTGATCTTGTAGGATTGTTTAAGGATGCCTGTTAGATGTTGTTTGTGGGAAGAGAGGTAGGGGTTTTTTACTGAGTCTCGAAGCATTTAAGGGTAAACGAGGTAACTGCCTACCTAGACTGCAGCATCAGTGTCTAGGCTTTTCTGTTGCATACTCAGAATCATAGAATCATAGAATAGTTAGGGTTGGAAAGGACCTTAAGATCATCTAGTTCCAACCCACCTGCCATGGGCAGGGACACCCCACACTAAACCATGTCACCCAAGGCCTCATCCAACCTGGCCTTGAACACTGCCAAGGATGGAGCATTCACAACCTCCCTGGGCAACCCATTCCAGTGCTTCGCCACCCTCTCAGTAAAGAATTTCTTCCTTAGATCCAATCTAAACTTTCCCTGTTTAAGTTTGAACCCGTTACCCCTTGTCATGTCACTACAGTCCCTGATGAATAGTGGACTATTAAAACCCTGAGAGTGTTAGATAGTGAATGAACAGGAAATGGCATGGCAAAAAAGCCCGCAAATCCTGTTGTTGGCCTCTGCAATTGATCACACAGTGATGATGAGTGTGAGCAGATTTTGTTGTGAATAAAACTTGGAAAAACTTAAAACCATGAACTTTCCTGTTTGATGCTTGGCCGTTATACCTTCATCTAATTTCTTTGGATTGACGTGAAGCCCTTCACATTCCATTTGCTAATATATATTTAGTTCTACAAAGATGATAGATGTATTCCGTATTTGAGGTATTTGAGTAAATAGCATCAAGTGCTTTGAAATGTCACTTCAGTGTTAGCTGAACAGTAGAAATGTTTCACAATACTAGCACTACCTCTAAAGTTGTACCACTTGATTTTTAAATTGATTTATTTTTTAATTTTTTTTTTTAACTGATGTGTAATAATGGTTTACTTCAGCCAATATGGATGGCTTTGATATGGATGCTGCTTTGATAACTTGTACCTGGCTGTTCTTTGGCAGGAAACACTGTCCCATCCCAGGTACTGAGAGAAAGACTCATCGAACTGGAAAATGAAATAGCGAGATTCAGAGCTGAAAACACAAGTCTGTCTAAACTCCGTGAAGAAAGAGAGCATGCCTTGGCAAATATCAGGTAATTGTTAATGGGAACAGTTCAGGCTAACATAGTATGTTCCAGACTATCCTAATGTCCAGTTAGCAACAGCACAGGTAGATAATCGGTGTGTATCAGTTACAGTGGAGATACAGGTCAAGAAACTTATTGTTGCTCTATGTATGTATTAAACTGTAATTATTACTCGCACACAAATGATAATAGTAAGAACCCCTTCTAGTTTAATATAATATCCTTAAAGGTTATACTTGGGACAGTTTGTATACTTTTGTTCTGAGTGGCAACATAGTCCTAAACTGGTCTTGTAAAACAGATCTTCATACTAACATGACTGATGCTCTTTCTTTAGATAAGATGTTTGTGTGTAAAAACAGACTATTTTCATTTGAACTGGGGGACATACAAGTAGCATACAGAGTAGAATAATTATCTCTGGTGACCTAAATGTGGCACACCTATTCCTACCAAAGTCACTTTCGTTTTGTTTGGAAAAAGCGCCATGTTTTTGGCTGATTTGTGACCTCCTGCTGTTAGCAGATTCTTTTTCCAAGGTACTTTTGGGGGAATAGTGTTCTACTGCTTTGAAAAATGCTGGAAGATTTTAGCCAAAGCTTTGTTGAGTTAGGATAACTTTTGTGACTAGAAGATATAAAAATAGAAATTGTTGGACTTCAAACACTAAGTGACAGTTCTGACTCCTTAAATATATAATACCATTTAAAGCTTCAGTCTTCCTTGGCGTAACATGCTGTATTAGAATCAATGACCACAAAATTCAGTGTCTTCATTTTCTTCCCTAAAATCCAGATGTGAAGTAGTTTTGGGCTAAAACATATACTTTGTTTCATAATTACAGGAAAGAAATTGCAGGCTTCCAACAGCAGAAAGCCCAAGAACTGGCTGAAATAGAAGAGTATAAAAAAAAGGAAATGAAAAAACTGCAAAAGGAGCGTAAAGTTTTTGAAAAATATATGACAGAAGCAAGAGCAATTCCAGATAAAAAAGAACGTGATGAAATCCAGGTATAAAAATATATTATTCTTCTAGTCTATGCAGAAATGTGTAAATTCATTTAAAGGCAGTCAAGAGCTAATTGTAACTTAATTGAAAGGTTGCAAGTGATTTAAAGAATCATAGAATCATAGAATAGCTAGGGTTGGAAAGGACCTTAAGATCATCTAGTTCCAACCCACCTGCCATGGGCAGGGACACCTCACACTAAAGCATGTCACCCAAGGCCTCATCCAACCTGGCCTTGAACACCGCCAAGGATGGAGCACTCACAACCTCCCTGGGCAACCCATTCCAGTGCCTCACCACCCTCTCAGTAAAGAATTTCTTCCTTATATCCAATGTGAACTTCCCCTGTTTAAGTTTGAACCCGTTACCCCTTGTCCTGTCACTACAGTCCCTGATGAACAGTCCATCCCCAGCATCCTTGTAGGTCCCCTTCAGATACTGGAAGGCTGCTATGAGGTCTCCACGCAGCCTTCTCTTCTCCAGGCTGAACAACCCCAACTTTCTCAGCCTGTCTCCATACGGGAGGTGCTCCAGTCCCCTGATCATCCTTGTGGCCCTCCTCTGGACTTGTTCCAACAGTTCCATGTCCTTTTTATGTTGAGCACACCAGAACTGCACACAATACTCCAAGTGAGGTCTCACAAGAGCAGAGTAGAGGGGCAGGATCACCTCCTTCAACCTGCTGGTCACGCTCCTCTTGATGCAGCCCAGGATACAGTTGGCTTTCTGGGCTGCGAGCGCACACTGAAGCCGGCTCATGTTCATTTTCTCATCAACCAACACCCCCAAGTGCTTCTCTGCAGAGCTGCTCTGAATCTCTTCTCTGCCCAACCTATAGCTGTGCCTGGGATTGCTCTGACCCAGGTGTAAGACCTTGCACTTGGCATGGTTAAACTTCCTGAGGTTGGCATCAGCCCACCTCACAAGTGTGTCGAGGTCCCTCTGGATGGCATCCCTTCCCTCCAGCGTATCAACCGAACCACACAGCTTGGTGTCATCGGCAAACTTGCTGAGGGCGCACTCAATCCCACTGTCCATGTCACTGACAAAGATGTTGAACAAGACTGGTCCCAACACCGATCCCTGAGGGACACCTCTCGTTACTGGTCTCCAGCCGGACATCGAGCCATTGACCACAACTCTTTGTGTGCGGCCATCCAGCCAGTTCTTTATCCACCGAGTGGTCCACCCATCAAATTGATGTCTCTCCAATTTAGAGACAAGGATGTCATGTGGGACAGTGTCGAACGCTTTGCACAAGTCCAGGTAGATGACATCAACTGCTCTGCCCCTGTCCATCAGTTCTGTAGCCCCATCATAGAATGCCACCAAATTGGTCAGGCAGGATTTCCCCTTAGTGAAGCCATGCTGGCTGTCACCAACCATCTTGTTTTTCATGTGCCTTAGCATGTCTTCCAGGAGAATCTGCTCCAGGATTTTGCCAGGCACAGAGGTGAGACTGACTGGTCTGTAATGCCCAGGGTCATCCATTTTCCCCTTCTTGAAAATGGGGGTTATATTTCCCTTTTTCCAGTCGTTGGGAACTTCACCTGACTGCCATGATTTTTGAAATATGATGGCCAGTGGCTTAGCAACTTCATTCGCCAGCTCCTTCAGGACCCATGGAGTTGTGTACATTTAGGTTTTTAAGATGGTCTCGAACCAGATCCTCTCCTACAGTGGGCCTAGGGTCTTCATTCTCACAGTCCCTGCGTCTGCCTTCCAAGAGTTGGGTGGTGTGGTCAGAGCCTTTGCCAGTGAAGTGAACTGTTAGTGGACATATTTGGTGGTGGACTTGGCAGGGCTGAGTTAACAGCGTCTTGATCACCTTAAGGTCTTTTCCAACCTAAATGATTCTGTGATTCTCTGGTTCTAATTGAAGAAGGGAACTACAGCCTTAGCAGTTTTGTTTGATGGCTTTAAGGCAAAACTCCCTGATGAGCAAATCTTTTTGTCATGTTTCCATTCTGAAAACTGCCCATTACTATGGTAGAATTATCTTCAACTTTGATATAAAATTACTGTAGTTAATATTAAGTTGTAAGTTTTTATTCATAGTAGTGGATCAAAATGCAAACTAGAACTGCACTTGAGTTTTATTCTGTCTATAAGTGTTGTACAGTAAATATAGTAATCTATGATTTAAGAAGTTACATTTTGTTATTACTTCTAGGTACTTCTAGGTATCAGAGATGTAAGAAACAGAATCTTTTTGTTCCTTCATTGTCAGGATATGTGGTATGACATGTACAGACAAGTCATATTAATTACCACACATGAATCTCCCTCCTCCTTCTCTGCAAATTTTCCTTATTTCAACAAATTGAAGTAGTATTTCCTAAACTGGTCAGGCAGATTCACATGTGTTATGTGATTGTGTCCTCCCTGCTTTCCTGCGCCAAGATTTTTGAAGAGTCCTCTCAGGGGTAGCCCTAAAGATTACATGTTTGTGTCTCAAGTGTATTTGTACTGGCCAATCTATGAAGTGCAAAGGATGTCAGGAGGACAATAAAGATGCTTCCTGTGACTGAAGTTTAGCTTATAAAGTTGATAGTCTGAAGTAAATAATATCTCTTTCAGGGAAGAGAACTTTTTCTACTTTTCACCCTTTGCCCCATTAAGCTGACATTTTTTTTCTTTTTTTTTGTGTGTGTCTTGTATTAAAAAAATGAAAATTTATAAACATGCATTTTTCTAAGGCTTTAAAACAGCAGATTGCAGAGTTACAGGAAGATTTAAAACGAAAAGAAGCAAAATGGTCAACCACCCATCGACGTCTGAAAGATCAAATAGAAGCTTTAGTAAATGAGAATATGGAGCTGAAAGAGGAAGTAAAAATTATGGAGAGGTTTCGTTTAGAAGCCTGGAAGAAAGTAGAAGCTGCTGGAAACAAGAAGAAAGTAGAAAATCTTGGGATAAATCTAAAAAGGGCAGAATCTGTAAGTTATTAATCTTGGTGTTTTAAATTCATCTGTGTGGATAATCTTGAGTTTTGGATCATAAACGTGCAATCCAGTAGCTACAACTTTGATGTTTACTTTTAATTAACTAATCTTGGAACTCCACTAGTGGTGACAGAAGCAGAATTTTGTTGCTGTCACATTCTCTCCAGATGCTAATGTTCACAATGTGCAGTGTCCATTCTGTTGAGGAACTCCTCTTAGAAATTCAAAATGATGCAATTATAAGAGAAAAATCATAGATGGGAATCTAACCTGTGAACATCTGCAGCTTAAGGACCAGCCAGGCAAGCCCAGCAGTTCACCACTGTCTAAAGCATTTAGATTTCGTATATATATATATATATATATATATATAACTATATACATATATATATGTACATATATATATATATATATAACACTTATTCTGGATTGCATGCACCAAATCAATGTTCTGCATTTGTCTCTAGTGAGGCAGCAGACAAGAGTTCGGTAGTATAGGTTGGGCTACATCACACAAGCCCTCTGTTGACCAAGTCTCAAAAATGTACAGTTTGTGAGGAAGGCTTCCAGTAAATTTTGTGTCACGTGGTGTACAAATTTTGTTGCTGTATGAACAGTTATGAAGAAATCTCACATTAGCCACAAATAATTTCCTTCCTTTTAGTGTCTTCCAAACAGAGGCCCAAAGAGCCAAACTGTATCTCCGCTTCTTCCAGTTCAGAAGTGCACCAAGATAAATGGCAAAAGTTATTCTCAGACAAAAGGTATGTTTGTGTATCAGAGAATTTAAAAGTCTTTAAAATAAAACTAATGTGGATTTTTGCTTGTACTAAAAAGAATGCATCATCACCTCAGAAGTAGGCAAGAGAATACTTGTAATGGACTTGAGAATCTGGGTAAATACCTTGCAGGGCAGGGTTCTGGAGAAAATGGTGATGAGACCATTCTCAGAGGAAAAATGCTTCTGGTCATGTTTGGTGGTCTGGAGCATACCAGAAGCTGTGTTCTGTAATCCCAAATGGCATTCATCATGTGTTGGGTGCCCTGGAGCTGAACTGCAGGTATGGTCTCATGAGGGTGAAGCAGAGGGGCAAATTACCCTCCCTTGACCTGCTGGTGATGCTCCTTTTAATGCAGCCCAGCATAGGGTTGGTTTCTGGGCTGCAAGTGCATACTGCTGGCTCATGCTGAGCTTGAATTCCTGTTTCTGCTGCACTTATGAAATGTAGGTGTCCTATACAGTTTCACCTTATATAGTAACACTTAAACTGTACCTTAATTTCACTGTACAAATTAACTGTATTATGTGTATCTGGGCAGGAAAGCTTTCTAGAACACCTGCATCAGGACCAGCTGCTAGCGACAGAAGTAACTCTGAGACAATGACAGCACCAGAAGATTCTTCTAGGACTTCAATGATAGTAAGTCCTGTATCTTGAGTTGTTTTTTAAGGGGGGGGGAAGCTTAAGATAATAGTTACTTGTACTTAAACGAGTATCTGGAGTGTGAGTGGTGAAGCTGTTGACTCACCTTACGTTCAACTGCAATTTTATTGTCGTACCAGAAAATGGTTGTGCTGTAGTCAGCGCTTTTTTATGTGTGTGTTTTACCTGTGTCTTGGAGTTGATCAGTCTTTGGCTGAGGAAATAAAAATCTTGCACTCCCTTGAATTTTGCAAAATATTTTACCTTTTGAGAGAGGAGAAAAAGATGGATGTTTGTATGTGCCATGCAGGACAACCATGCAAGAGTCTTGTGAATAGCTGAATTAATTCTTACATTAGTTGCTGCAGGTAGCATTCAGGCTTTATGAAACTTCATCAGTTGTTTCATACCTTGGCATGGGCAGCTTCAGGCAGATAAGCACCATGCTACAACACCCTACTGAATTCCACTTTAGTCCAGACTACAACGAACCAATTATTGCTGAGTCTGTCTTAGCACTTCAACTAACTAGGAGTTGCATGAAACCCAGATTGTGTTTATGCCTTCCTGATCATCCTTGTTCCTGAAATACCTGTCAGCTTAGGACAAAAAAGATGTTTAAAGACAAAGCTTGATTTGGAGTTCACGCTTAGATTGTTGTCATTTTAGGATGTTTCTCCTAATGAAGCTCATATGTCACTACCATTTGGACCTGCATATACAGACAGTGAAGAGATACAGAAAGAAACTGCTTATCCTGATGGAAAGGTAAAATGAGAGCTCAGCTATTTGAAATCCAGGAAGCTATCTGTTGTGAAAGATGTATGAGAACGTGCCTGTGATGGCTCAATACTGACCTTTATGTATTCACTAGGTTGAAAAGGTTTTGAAAAATGGCTGTCACCTCATATATTTCCCCAATGGAACATGGAAAAAAGTGGGTTCTGATGGGAAGACCGTAACTATAACCTTCTTCAATGGGGATGTGAAGCAGGTTATGCCTGATCAAACAGTGGTATGTACCCGAAATCTTCTGCATTTTTCTAGAAATACTGATTTACATGCATGTGTGCACACACGTACAAAATTTCTCACTAGTTACATTAAATCCAAAATGTTTTCTGCAGATTTATTATTATGCTGATGCTAAGACTACACATACTACATACTCCGACGGCTTAGAGGTCTTGCAGTTTTCAAATGGACAAATAGGTAAAGAAATCACTCTCAAAATTGCTGCCCATATATCTATCTATCTATATCAATGTGTGTGTGTACATACACACACATATCCATACCTGTATTTATGTCTCAAAATACATTTCAGAGAAGCATTATCCTGATGGCAAGAAAGAAATTACCTTCCCTGATCAAACTATTAAAAACTTATTTATGGATGGGCAGGAAGAAAGTATCTTCCCAGATGGTACCATTGTTCGCGTTCAGCGGTAAGCTTCACCTTTCAGGTACCCCCAGCCTGTAGATGGGGAAGGAACCACAGGGCTCACTACCACAGGCAGTATTTGTTTATGCCACAGGCATAAACAAGTTCACATATGAATATACAGTACTGTGAACATATATTTACTGCTAGAAATCTTGGGTTTTCTTTGGTAGCTTGGAGGAGGCACAAAGACAATGTGTGTATACTATCTCATTCCCTAACTTGAGAGATTTTCCCAATTTGTGCATAATTCTAATTCTAGAGAACATGCAAGAACCTAGCTCATGGAGCAAGCAGCTCTGATAGCTGATAACAGATAGCTTTAAAAGTTAATGTTTTGAGCACTTTCTTGGACTGTTGCAGCAATAAGATTTAGTGCAGAGAAAGTGCAGTTCTACTGCACAAATATTGCAAAACCAGGTTTTTTGAGTACCAACCAGCTGCTATGGTATTTAACAGGCTTTTTGGAAATACTCTTATTTCTTAAGTTCTTCCTTCATTTAGGTTTGCATATTTAATGTTTGTTCCAAAATAAACTTAAGCCTCTGTACAGTCCAATGTTATTAAAAAAACCCCCAAACTTGTATACATTTATTTAATGCAGAGATGGAAGCAAAACCATAGAGTTCAATAATGGCCAGAGAGAACTACACACAGCACAGTTCAAGAGACGGGAGTATCCAGATGGTACTGTCAAGACTGTGTACATAAATGGACAGCAGGAAACAAAGTATGTCTCTGGGAGAGTAAGAGTAAAGGACAAGGATGGTAATATTATCATGGACACCAAGTTGTAGGTAATGTTGAAATATTAGCATGGCAGCAAAAATAACGTACATTCCTGTAACCAGGAAGCAAACTCCTTTCAAGCTTGTTGTGTGTATATATTGTTTATAATTTTCCTGAAATAAATTTATTTTTTTGTGTTACTGTATCAGAGCTTCTTCTAATGTTTTTCCTATTTCTACTTTAAGAAGCAGTTTATTCTGTCATGTGTGGTTTAAAGGGTGGTTTTTTTCTTTTAAATGGGCTGTCAAAGAAAAATCACAAAACTGCTGTAAATTACCTTATTTTAGACATCTGAGAGAAAATTTCTCAATCCAAGGTAAAAAGCTGTGGTGTTGGAACCCTTGCTGTGGAAAAATACAGCAGGTGGCCAAGATTCTGGGTATCAGTTTGCTTACTGCTTGACTCATCACGGCTTTACTTTGCGAACGAAGATCCCACGCTTACTACAAGTGTGCTGATGCCTAAAAAGGCCAATGTGGGATAGGCAAATCTGCTTGCAAAAAGCACAGTGAAAGGTCTCCTTGGGTGGTATAGGCGGGGCGCAATTCTTTCTATGTTGTTTTTTCTCCTTGAGACTAATTCTGCCTGTGCTCTCAAAGGAGACAACAGCATTATGTACGGTGTGTCTCCAAGTCTCCCGATTGGAGGCCAAGGTGGACCACTGGTGGTAATCAATATGGCCAAGGCTGAGGTATTGTTTCAGGGAGTCCTTACATCTCTTCTTTGGGGCACTTCTCTTGCAGTAACCGGTGGCGAGTTCACCGTAAAACAGTCTTAGGGAGGCAGTGATCCTTCATCCTAGAGATGTGCCCTGCCCAGCGCAGCTGTGATTGCAGCAATAAGGCCTCAATACTGGTGACCCCTGCCTGTTCAAGGACAGTAACATTTGACACACAGTCAGTCAAATAGATGTTTAGAATTGTACGGAGGCAACGCTGATGGAAGCGTTCAAGGAGTCGCAGGTGATGGTGGTAGATAACCCGGAATTCAGACCCATATGAAAGAGTAGACAGTACAATGGCTCTATAGACACTAATCTTTCTACTTTTCTTCAGGTGTTTATTGCACCAGCCTCTTTTATGGAGTTTTCTGAAGGCTCTATACGCCTTTGCTATTCTGTTGTCTATTTCTTTGTCGACCGTGGCATCCGAGGAAATAATGCTTCCCAGATAGCTGAACTGACTTAAGCTCTGACTTGCCAATGGTAATGTGGGGATGATGATAGTCTTCTTGTGGTGTGGGTTGGTAGAGAACTTCTGTCTTCTTCAAGCTGCTGCCAGCCCAAAAAGCTCAGCCACCTCTGCAAAGCAAGATGTGTTAAGCACTGCAGAGCTGCTTCTGTGTGGGCAACAAGGGCAGCATCATTAGCAAAAAGCAGTTCACGGACAAGATGATTTAAGTTCTTCGTGTGGGCCTTCAGTCGCCTTAGATTGAATAGGCTCCCATTGGTAAGATATCTGATATAAATGCCGTTTTGTTCATTGAGGTTGTCGTGGTTTAAGCCCAGGCCGTAAATTAGAACCATGCAGTCTACTTCCCCCCACCCTTTCTTCCCCCCACTCCTGGAGGGATGGGAAGGAGAATTGAAAGAATGCAACTCCCACGGGTTAAGATAAGAACAGTTTAGTAACTAAGATATAACACAAATCACTACTGCTACCACCAATAATAATGATAAAGGAAATAACAAGGGAAGAGAATACACCCGCTCACTAACCGGTACCTCGCCCCCACCCCACCCAGTTCCAGCCCTTCCGTGTGACTCTCAGTTATGTCCTGGGCATGACGTGCTGTGGTATGGAATACCTCTTTGGCTAGTTTGGGTCAGGTGTCTTGTCCCTGCTTCCTCCCTGCTTCCCCTCCTACCTGGCAGAGCATGAGACTCACAAAGTCCTTGGTCAGTCTAAACATTCTGACCAGCAACTGAAAATACCGGTTTTATCAGTATTATCCCCAGGCCGAAAGTGAAAAACACAGCACTGCACCAGCTACTAAAAAGGAGAAAAAAATGACTGCTACTGCTAAAGCAGGACAGAGGTCTACCCTAGCCCTTTGGAGCATCATGCTGAAGAAGATTGTGAATAAAGTTGGTGTGAGAATGCACCCTTGTTTCACCCCATTGTTTTTTGGGAAGGGCTCAGAGAGTGCATCGCCATATCTGACTTGGCCTTGCTGATCCTCATGTGACAGAATAATCATTTTGAGGAACTTGGGGAGACAACCTAATCGTTCCAATATCAGCCACAGGCCTTTTCTGCTCACAGTGTCAAAAGCTTTGGTGAGGTCAATGAAAGTTACATAGAGTCCCTTATTCTGTTCTCTATACTTTTTTTCTTGCAGTTGTCTGAGAACAAATACCATGTCTGTGGTACTTCTATTAGCTCTAAAACCACACTGACTTTCAGCTAGAAGTTCTTCTGCGATAGCGGGTACTAATCTGTTCAAAAGTATTCTTGCAAGAATTTTTCCAGCAACGGAGAGCAGAGTTATACCTCGGTAGCTTGAGCAGTCTGACTTTACACCTTTTTTCTTATACAAAGTGATTGCGTCACGAAAATCTGATGGTAGTTTACCTTGTTCCCAACAGCGCACAACTAGCTTGTGAAATTTAGCATGAAGTGCTTGGCCTCCATGCTTCCAGATTTTGGGTGGGATTCTGTCGACCCCAGCTGCCTTGCCTATTTTCACCTGCTGTATAGCCTTAAGAGTCTCTCCCATGGTAGGGGCTATATCCAATTCATTTTTCACCAGATGTTGTAAAATGTGTTGGATTCCTTCGCCTTGGACTACACGGTTAGCACTAAAGAGTGTTTGAAAATGTTCAAACCAATGATTCAGGATGGAAATTTTATCTGTAAGAAGCGTTTGGCCATCTGCACTAAGAGTAAATAAATGGCAGTATTCCTCATGGTTGATTAAAGAAAAAGATGGGTGTCTTTTTTTTTTTTCATAAATGCAAATAAAAAACACATTTTGAAGATGAGCATATGACAGCTCTATAGGGTATTGCAACCCTGTACAGCACGTCTGCTTCATACTAGAGTATGTACTAGAGCTGTGAAATGGGCATTTGATCAATGGGTACAACTATCTGGAGGGAGGGTGTCAAGAGGATGGGGCCAGACTCTTCTTTGTGGTGCCAAGGGACAGTACAAGAGGCAATGGGTACAAACCTCTGATTGTGAGGGAAGACATATAGAATCATAGAATAGTTAGGGTTGGAAAGAACCTAAAGATCATCTAGTTCTAACCCCTCTGCCATGGGCAAGGAACACCTCCCACTAAACCATGTCACCCAAGGCCTCATCCAACCTGGCCTTGACCACCACCAGGGATGGAGCATTCACAACTTCCCTGGGCAACCCATTCCAGTGCCTCACCACCCTTACAGTAAAGAACTTCTTCCTTATATCCGATCTAAACTTCCCCTGTTTAAGTTTTAACCTGTTACCCCTTGTCCTATCACTACAGTCCCTAATGAATAGTCCATCCCCAGCATCCCTATAGCCCCTCTTCAGATACTGGAAGGCTGCTATGAGGACTCCACGCAGCCTTCTCTTCTCCAGGCTGAACAGCCCCAACTTTCTCAGCCTAGATATGCGTAAGTGTATGTGTGTATGGGCTCAAACTGAAACACAGGAGGTTCCCTCTGAACATCAAGAAACACATTTTCACTGTGTAGGTGACTGAGCATTCAAATTACTTGCCCTGAGAGGTTGTGGAGTCTTCACTGTGCATGTTTCTTTGATGATCCAGACAGAATTACCCATGAGGAGACTGAAAGGCGCTGAGCTTTAAACGTAAAGGATATATTACACTAGTACAACAAAGATGTGAGGTTTCTTTTTATACTATAGCAGTAAAGGAAAACAAGCTTTCAGATGCATGCTGAGCAAGCTCCTGTTTATTCCAACACTTTCAAATGCATGCTGCAGTTTCAGGCATAGGAAGGAGGTTCAAGGACACCCGAAACACTGATCTCATCATGACAGAAAACAAAGCCCCAATGCAAACATGTTCCAGAACAAAGATGATGACACTCCCCCACCCTAAACTGTTCACTATCTCAAAGTCATACTGGAGAAGTCTGTCACCAAATATGCCTGAAACATAAACAAGAGTTACATCACAGTAACAGAACTATCATCTTCCCTCAAAAACGTCTAACAAGACACTAGAACAAGTGTGCCCAGCAAAACTTTTAATCTATTTCTTTACAACTATACACCAATGGCATCTACTTTTAAGAAAAAGGGTATCACTGAACAATACTTAAGGCTCTAAGGTTGAAAGAAGTAACTGAGTTGTGAACAGCTTCAGTATTTCAAGATTTAGAACTGTTGGGAACATTAACTGCATCAATTAGAAAATGCTTATTGAATAGGAGGGAAAAAGGCTACTTAACAGAGCTGGCCAAGGAATTTGAAAATCTAAGTCTCAGTATTCACTGTAGACAACAAATACTGTAAAGCTTTTAATTAATTTTTCATTAATTCCATGTTTGTCTAGATGTATGGACATCCATGTGGTGGTACCCTGGATCTATTTGAGAACCACTGGCACTGGACATTGAGGTCAAATGCTGAAAATGAAGAGAAACAATTAATTTTGATTGTTTGGACAGAGTACACTGCCACACATCAACTTACCTTGCTCAGTTAGTTACTGGCAGCAAAAGCTCTTTCTGTTTTATTGCCTTAGGGCTTTTTTGTTTCAGTACCTCTTAGTTCTTAAAGCTACATTATGGGCTTCAGTAAGGGGTACATAAAGAAATTCTATTTTTTTAAACAGCTTTTTATTTTATCGAAAGAGTGGAAATGTAGACAGGTTTTTTTTAAACGAATTCTAATTATCAACATTACTGACAGTTCAGATGTCTGAACTCACACTTTTGCAATGGTATCAGTATGCAGTTCATATTTGCTGTACTTACACATCACTCATCCAAATCTGCAAGTCCCATTTCTATCAGTTTCATATGAACTAGATTTTTGTCATCTTCATACAAAGAAATGGTGACCTCTGGTGCAAGAGCCTGAAAACCAGAAGTTCACAAAGTACTGACAGTTAACATATTTGAATCTCCAGCTAATCAACAGCACAAGTTACTGTACTGTTTGTACTGTATTGGCTATACTCCCCACCTAAATGGAACTGTGAACATACAAAGAATATTTCTGGTTTTAAGTAAAGCAAACTGGTTTCAAGCCAACAGGAATGCTCAGAAACCTCTTGACTGCAGGATTAAGAGCACCACAGGATTTTCTTTCTTTGTCAGCATTCCTTCATGGTAAATGGTTCACAATTCCAAATTATGAGGTTTCACAGTAAAACAAGTAATTCAGAAATTAAGAGTGCTAGTGAGAATTTTAGGCTAAGCAAGAATTAGGAGGGGAAAAAAAGAAAGTGTTCTCACAACTATGGAAGCAGAGAGCTGTTTTCCTTCAATGCATTCTATCATAGCCCGCAAAGCTTCCATGCTCCATTCTGGGGAATAAGGAATTCTTTCCACGTTTCTGTCATATAAGGCAGGCTTAAATCCAGCCAACAGAGCTCGCACTGCCTGAACAGGATACTTCAGCAGGTGATAAGGTATGTGACGCAATCTAAAACAAAAATGGAATGTGTTTGCTTGCAACAATCCACCTGTGAAGCTAAACCACCAGTATAGACAAAGGGGTAGCTTAATGGTTCATGCAGTAGGTTTATGATGTAGAATCCGGGACTAGAGCCCCTGCTCTACAATAATATGCTGGTGTCAGAATGAAAAATTCACCAGGTGGGGCTAGGCCCTCTGAAGATGCTCAGCACAGCAAGAAGCAGGTCAGTATCACACAGACCCCACAGCCCACCAGGCACCCTGGCTCCCCATTACAATGCTCATGGAGGAGTCTCAGGTGCCTGACACAGATCTGAGCACAGGAATGCAAGAGTAAGGCACCACACTGCAGGCTTCAAACCTGGTGCATCTGGAAAATGACACCTTCTCTGTGGTCCAAAGTGCTTCATGCCCGGATATGCTTTAGACACACTGCTGGAAACAGGTACCTTAGTTCTATATTATCATCTTCACATTCTTCTGTCTATCTCAGACACAAGGGAATGGGGAAGCTGAGCAGGAAAGTGCAACCCTGAAATAAAACACTCTTTTGCATGACCCTATAGTCTGTGAAGCAGGGAATCTGTTAAAATCTCCATTTTGCCTCATCTTCAGCAAGGATCTGTAGGTTCCTCAATGAGCTCAAGAGCAAGTCAAGGTGATTAAGCAGTATATATAAAATTGGAAAGTGTTTCCAGACAGAAAGTTCAGACAAGCTTAAAGGACCCCCAAAGCCCGGGGTGTTTGAGACACTTAGCTGACATCTGTGTGTCAGCACCAGGCAGAACAGGGATTTGAACTTTCATTTTCCACACAAGCAGAGCCAGTTGTGCCCCACTCACACACACCCTTATCTTATTGCCCAGCTGTCTTCTGAGTGGACTGCAAGTTGCATAGGATCAGAGGATTTGTTTGTACACCTGGAAGGCTCAGTCCCTATTTTGTTTAAGCTTCTTGGGTGCAAAAGTAGATATAAACCTGAGCCTACCTTGCAGGTTATGTGACCTGCAAATGATGGATAAATCTGATATTATAATAGGCTTCTCAGAACAACCTGAGAAAGAACAGCAGGTGCACAACCCCATACCCTGCAGACAGAAATTATTTAAATAGCCAACCAACTTTCTCTCCAACTGAAATTTAATGCTAAATTATTACATCTGTAGTTATATAAAAATACAAAGTAATAAACATAAACCATATTTTATAATATAAATGTATACACATATACATACATAGATTTTACAAGCAATTTTTCCTTATGTATTTACCTGCTGCTTGGGACAACTGAAAAACTACCGTAGTCAACAAACTGAACCAGGATCTTAACAGGGTCAGATTTCATAACAGAGAGGAGCTTTCCTCTATACCATAAACCATCCTGGTATTCTACAAGGCAAGGCATTTCTGTAAAAAGAAAAAAAAAACCAACAACAATAAACCAACCACAAAACACCATAAAACATACTCACAGTGCAAAACAAACCGACAGAGCTTGAAACTCCATTTTACTTTGTGACCAAGTTTAAGTTTTTGCTTCTCTAATTCCTGCTACTATTTTGTTCTAGGTATTCTCCAATTCTCCCTGGACTCCACAATCATTAGTATGGAGTTTAAGTCAAGTGTCTCTACCTCACAGGGAAATTATGAGAATTAACAGAAAACTGCCTGGTAAAGATAGTGATCCAAACTGTTTAACATTTATACCTTTCAACTTCAACTCATTTGTATTTTTCAGTTAGTAAGCAGATTGATCTGTAAGAGAAGAGACAACAGTTTGGAAGAAACAAGGCAGATGCTGCCTGAAACTTCAACTGGAATTTTACTAGCTGGTAGAACACCAGGTAGTAGCAATAAGTGGTTTCTTCACAGAGTTTTAGACCCACATACTTCACATTATTTCAGGCACAACAACTGTGGACAAGAGAATGAAAGCCTATCTTTTCCCTAAATGGAAAAGAATTAAAGCGAAGTGATGCTCTTTAGGGTTACCTAATTTCTAGCTCTTGGTAACATGGTTTTCTGTACATAACTTGTGTCTTTTGAATATTTAATAGCAAGATTTTCAGTTACAGCTTCAATGACAGCCACCTTAAGGGAGAAGTTTCATTACTGCTGTACGCAATCTGAACTCAGTTAATCCACTTTAACACTGTCAGAAGTGTGAGCTCTTTCCACCATTTTCCAGTGGAGCAGAATGACAAAGAAGTCTCAATTTCATGAAAAGTAAAAAAAAAAAAAAAAAACAACCCATGAATATAGTCTATCTTATTACTATAATGTAGGGTTACTCCTTACTCTCCAGAAGTTTTAAAGATTCATAGAAATACAGAGTTATTCTTATTCTTAAAAAAGAATTCCAGGCTTTTTGCACACCCAAATGAAACAACAGTGAAAATAAATACACTAACATACCTGTTTGGAAGTGTGTTAAAAGAGGAAAAGAGTTCACACTTTTATTGCACCACTTCAGGGCTTCGTCAAGGCTCTCCAACCCCGAGTCACAGTTGGCATCTCCTCCTGCAGCAGGCTGCTTCATAAGGTTCTTTGAAGGATCAAAGCAAATATATACCTACCCAAATAAAAGGCTCTCATATTACAGGTTTTTCAGATGACTCAAAACCTTCAAATTTCATCTGTAGTCAAGGATTATTAGAAGATTACTGGTTCCCATCTTTATAAGGATCAGCACATCCCTGGTCCTCTTTCTTCTTCCCTCAATTTATGAATGATTTCATACTTACAGATATTTTTTCCAATAGCAGAAGACAGTCACAAATTATTAATGTCACATTTCAATATTAGAAAGTCACATTTCAATGTTAGAAAGTAAGAATGAAAGGCACACACATACTGGAGAACATGCCCATGTAAGATTTCACAGCTGCGTCTCATTAGGATTCCTCCCTCCTGCTACTTGGTAAATACTCTCACTTTGTAATATCAAAACAAAGATTAATGAAAAAAGAACTTTTGAAATGACATTTTGTTTAATATGCAAAGACATTCTGTTCACCTAATTTATAACTGGGTCATCAGTACAATGCTGTAGATTAGGAAAGGAAAGTTCAAACAACATGCATAGGCAAATTAAAATCTATACAACAGCTTCTAACTGAAATGCCTTTTTTACTTTTAAACAGAGCCATTTCAGAACATGATGATATTCTACTGGTAGACCAAACAAATTAAAGAGTAGGCTATTATTTTTTCTAAACTCAGCATTATAATTCGCTGGCCAGGAAGAAAACTGTCATTTTCTAATTTGTACACAATATAAAAAAAACAATATAAACTCCATCATGCAACTGCTACTTAAATCTACAGGAGTCCAAAGCAGCATCCAGTGTTCACAATTATATATCATGATCAAAAGTAAGAGTGATAGTAAGATTCATTTTTGTGCAAATAAATCACTTGCACAAAAGGAACCAGAAAAATATTCATTATAATGTTTCTCCTGTAGAAGAGGAAGCATGATACACAACTTAGAAAATTTTCTAAGATACCCAAACACTTCCATCTTGTATTTAGTCAAAATAGTTGTATGTTATAGAATCACAGAATCGTTCAGGTTGGAAAAGACCTTTAAGATCATGGAGTCCAACTGTTAACCCAGCACTGACAAGTCCACTGCTAAACTATGTCCCTTAAGCACCACATCTACAAGTCTTTTAAATACCTCCAGGGATGGTGACTCCACCACTTCCCTGGGCAGCCTGTTCCAATGCTTGACAAGCCTTTTGGTGAAGAAATTCTTCCTAATATCCAATCTAAACCTCTTCAGCATAACTTAAGGCCATTTCTTATTGTCCTATAGCTTGTAACTTGGGAGAAGAGACCGATATCTATCTCGTTACAATGTCCTTTCAGGTAATTGTAGTTTTATAGTACTTTGGTACTATAAAACCTGTTATTTGGTTTACAGATTTACCAAAACAATGAACACACACACACCCACACACACCCACACCCACCCACCCCCAAGAAACCATTAAGAGTGTGTTAGATTTTGTAACACCATCAGCTGCTCACCACTTCCTTCTCTCCTATTTCATAATTCAGCATTTAAAGTCCACACAGGAATCTTTTATCTGATCAATGAACATTACACGCTGCCTTTTGCTTAGGAAACTACTTAGAAGGAAGCCGTTTGTGGGTTTGCACAAAAATCAATGATCAATCATTGATCAAAGACAGTAAAATACAACTGTAGCAGCCAGAAAACGTTCACATTACTATATGTTCCAGTAATTCAGTTTTTGGACAAAAAGAGATATATTGTTATTGTTCCACCAAGTTAAAATCCAATGACCTGTCTGCTTACTATACAAGGTAAGTACCAACTTGCAGTATGCATAATTCTAAATATCCATTTTTTAGAGAAACAGCCAGTATTTCTTTTTCTGCCCCTGTCCAAAAGGATATTTCAAGTAAGAGTTTATTCAGCTAGCTGCTTTGCACAACCATCTGCATCAGTAACTCAGTAGCATTTTGCAACCTTACTAATACTTTTTGATGTCACCAGAATTGTTAGACATGATTTCCTTTTACCTGCATGATGTAATTGCAACATATGTAAGATCTTACAAAATGTACCTCCTTAGGGTTCACCAAGTGGGTAACTCTGACAGGGAAGGTACCTCCTGGAAGAGGTAGCGATGGTAACTTGTATGAAGGTGTAACAGCAACATCTTCAAGTAGCTCCTAAACCAAGATAACACTTTAATCAAGCATCACATTTAATAACAGAATGGAAACTAGCTTTGGTATGCTTATCAGTTCAAAGGAGTTACCTAATAATGTAAACAGTGTGCCCTTGACGCAAGAAATATTAATCAACATTTCCTTTCAATACTGATTATGTTTTTAAAAAAGCCTCAGTGAAAAGAAACCAGAACTAGTTAACACTTTTAAATATAGAAAGGACATATCTTTGAAATGACCCTAGTGTACTGACTTGCTACTGTGACTGTTGTTAATTCAAATATGCATTAAATATGGAATTCCCTTTAAAGGGAGAAAATTATTGAGAGAGAAAAACTAAAATAATCACAGCTAAGTGGCACAGATTAATCTGAATGCCATGCCCAATGTTTACTGCAGTTCACCAGAGCAAGTTATCCCTTAAGAGAAAGGCAAAGGATAATTAACCCCTTAGCCATCAAAATTACCACTCCTTCAAAAAGGTAACAGATTTTGTAAAGTACAGATACACATTGTTTCAGTACTGCAGCATGCTCCAGTGTGTCCTCTTCTAGAAACACGTATTTTTATAGTTTGAATTTTGTATGCCATTAACTCATTTGCTTCATGACAAAATAAACCTTAACGCATTAAATTATGCCTTTATAAGGATGCATAGCATGTAGGTTGGCTGGATTGTGGGTCAGGAATACAGCTCCTATTCTGGCTTGTACTTCAACCGTGCAGTACCATTTCTCTAAAATACTTTCTATTTTTACACATATACTTGGTGAACAATTTTTCCTATGGCTAGAACAAGAGAAGTGGAAGCAACCAGATATATGTAACTGCAAAATGAAACAGTAAATTCTGACCCCTTCATCCCCCTGCATGATCTGGTATAGAATACAGTACAAAAAAAATCATTACGTTCCTCAGACTTAAGAAGGAAAACACAGTGTTTCCACTGAAAATACGTACTCGTGAGATTAAGAAAAAAAAAATTCTTGATAAAGAGTAGTAAAGAAATGATGCCTAGCTACATCATAGATACATACGCACTAAATGCCAGATTCCTGCAAAACTATCAGGAACACTGTGACAGGCCACCTCATTATGACTGGGTTTAAACTGAACTTAAATTCCAGCTCATTCCCAACTGACCACTACGCATAGCTGAGCCAGGTATCTAAGCTAGCTCTCGCGCATGTCTTTGAAATAAAAACTGTATTTGCATTTTTGTTGTTACAGACTTTCCTTATTGTCAGATTGGCTACTGCTAGGTCTACCACACTTAGTCACAGACAGTCCAGTTGTAAATACTGATACTAAAAAGATGTTCTACCAAGCCATCTCTAGGAGTTACCTATTTCAAGCAGTTATCACTCATCCTTTCTGACTTTGCATCCATTGCTTAAAAACCTAAAAATGGCTAACATTCCTTATAACATTTTTAAAGCCACAGCAGAAATGATGTATTCTTAATATACAATTTACACATCACATAATGCCATATACTTAATAAGGCAACACAAGAGTGCTTCTCAGCAGGAAGCATTTAATCCAAACTAGGTAAATGGTTAGCTGCAGTGCAGTGTGTTATATTGTACTTCCTTCTCTACCACATGCAAAGCTTTGTTTATGAACGGCTATATGAGACCACCCTGTAGTGTGAGGCATTAAACACATCTTCAGGATGATGAAGACCAAACTGATAGCCTGGCAAGTCTCAGATTCTGTTTCCCCTGAAACACACAAGGTATCTTAGACTTTACTCTCATATTGACAAAAGGAAAGCAGAAAGGGCTTTCTATCTAGGTGTTTGCAGAATGCTTTTCCACTAGTCTTGTTGCAAACATCAGTGACAGAACAGGTCTTCCTGGTGTCAGGGATGGTGGGACATATGACCCATATGGCTGCCCTTCAATGCACGTCTACAGTCATCCGACAACCCTGTCCTTTATCCAGATAAATCCTGATAAATTCTTAACAAGGAAACATCAGCTTAGGATATCTGGTAGGTCTTTCAGTCATACAGATCCTTGGTTTTAGAGGAAATTAACTGCCTCTTTAAAAGTGAGGAATGGGAACAGGAGGAGTAAGCCTTCCTCCAAGCTGAAGTGCCAAACCACACAGCAATCTCTGCACTAGAATTTCCAATGATGCATGCAGTAGGGCAACACAAGATGCAGCATCTGCTCTCATCTACCATGAAAGCCCATGCAGAATCAAGAGGTGGAATTAGCCCTTTGTACACTGTTGTTTCTGCCTGAAGATTTGCCTCTCTGCCTGAAAAGACAATGATCCCTAAAATTGCTGCTGAACAGCTCCTGGTGATGCTGAAAGCATTCAGTTGACAAGTCAGTAACGTCAAAAATAGCTTCGCATGAAGTCTTTGCAGCATTGTCTGTTTTTGCAGATTATGAATTTAAAATCTGCAGACTTCAAGTACCTTACTGTAATGGGTCTGATATGCAATGCAGTTAGATAAATAAATAAAAAGTTGTCTGCAGAACGGATTTTTGAACTGATTTTGGTTTAGATGGTTGGAAATCATGTGTAGTCAACTGCTGTAGAAAAAATAAATCTAAAAACCTTTTAGTTTAGCTGTAGCTCAGAATGAAGAGATTAAAAACCTGTGTGTTAAATGAAGCAAGGTCACAGTCCCTCCATGCCTGATTCCACGAGCACAAGGCAGTACCTGACTACTCGGATATGACTCACAGTGTCAGAAACAAAAATAACCAACCAAACCCCATCTCCCAAAAAGCCAAATAAAAAAACCCCAAAAAACCCCACGGTATAATGGTCTTGTATATACAGGTAAGTATGCAAATATGTATGCTGTGTGTGTGCACACAAACACACATATGTACACATACACCCAGAATGAAATTCACTGCTGCAAGCTCACCACACTTGGGGTTCTGGTGTACTTCCCAGTGTCCTACTGCCTACCAGGGAATTTTCTGGCTAATGTCTAAGCTAGGATTGTTGTCATATGGTAACAAAGACCAGCTCCTAAACTCACCTGTGCAGCTTAACACAAGTGCATCTCAAAGAGAATACTAGACTCTGCAGCAAGACACAGGTATAGTAGGCTCTGCTTAAGCAGCTTATTACCACTACTAATAGAGATACAAGACTCACATAGTCCTTATCAGATTACTTACCTGAATTAAATGAAGCTATAAAATAATAAAATATATAATGGCTATACTATACATAATAATAGTATCCTTTAGTCAATGCAGCGTACCAGTTGGCTTCTGAAGATGGCTGCTTAACATCCACAGCTAAGTCCAGAGCTGATTATGTTTGAATGTTCTGACAGCTGCTTGCTTCCCCCCCTTCTGCTATTCCTGAGGTCCTGCTCCTGAAACCAGCTTGAGCTCCAGATGCCTTGTTCCTTTTACAGTCCACAACCAAACACCTTTGATCTTAATTTTCGTACAAATTGTTCTGAACCACTTATTCCTGGAATGTATCTGCTTAATGCTATTATTCCTTGTAGAAAGCATTCCAGGCTTTACAAATGTTTCTTGCTTACAACCTTCTTACATGGTTTTATTTTTGTTTTCCAAATTTCATTTTTATTTTAAGGGTACAACCTCAGTTTAAGATCCACATTTAGTTTGGTGAAAGTTCTGTGTCATATGGTGACTTTATGAAAATGCAGCAAGAGACATTTACAATTAGGTTTTCCACAGTTCTTAAGTTTTGATACACAGACAGATTTTTCTAACTGCATCTCAAGCCCACTGGGTACGTGCCAAGACTTATTTCAGCACTGATAGCAGCACACTCTGTACTGTAAAATGATTTTCTGAAGCAGAAACTCATGTTGGAAAGAAAAAGGCTTAAACAGAATTAAGAGAAAAGCACAAGTCCTTAGTAATTTAAATAAACCTGATCAAGGGTTTTTTCAAGGGGGAAAAAAAAATTACAGAGAAACTACTTTTTTTTTTTGTATGTGTGTTAAGACATTGAAGTTTGATGAAAATTTCAATCCTCCTCTAAAGAACACCAAATGGATGTCCCAGACACTTGGAATGAAAAACTTAGGTAACTCCCTTAGGTATTACTAAGTTTATGCTGGAATACTTGATTCACTTTTTATTCTTTATCACTTTTGAGTATCTCCATCCTTGGATATATTTCTATGATTAACTAATCCCTTCAAGTGATAAAAATATTACCCTATTCCTAACACAAGATGTAATGGGACTTTAAACAAAAATGCAAAAATCTTTCAGTAGGGAGTCCAAGAACATACTCTATGCTATTCCACACAATCTTGTAAACACATCGTATGTACACTTACGCTACAGAGCTGTGTACTCAGCCTTACTGCTGTTTACATCACAAATCTCTACAGAATTATAAAAAGAAACAACGAATCATCAAGGTCACCGCAAACAACTGAATAATCTTTTTAATGTCAGAACAGCAACAGCAAAAGACACACTAACATAAAACCACACAGATAAATCTCACCTGCTCTTTCATGTCCTGACAATCTTCAGTAACACAAAACTTCTGGTATGCCATGAAGGAAGAAAGCGACACTCCTCCAAAATAGAGGCTGATGGACAATTTGCCCCATGGGTTATCTGGTAATTCCTACTTACACAAGATAAAATAAAGATTATAACAGGAATAGCGTGACTGAGGTTACAGAAGTAGTGACCAGGAAATTCAAATCTCTCCTTCCTACATGCACCATACCCATTCATCGAAGATACAAAACCAGTAAGGATGGCTATTAACATGACACAAATGGGAATATATCTATTACTGGAATGGCAGCACTGACAACTCACTCCCAACAGTGAAACATTATCCAACATTTGCTCGCCCAGCAGTAAAACCTTCCCTTTTACAGCTTATCATTAGAAATTAAGCTATAGGAAATCATGGGGTTTCAGACAATACAGAGTATGTGTTTCTCTGTAGTGTTAATGTATTTATTTAAGCATGTCCATACTTAATTATGCTAAATGTTAATAACTTAAAATCAAATTTAGAAGAATTTATGTTACTGGTTGGTAGGCTGCTTGCAAGACTGACAACACATAATACAAACAAGGATTAAAAGATATTAATACTTCTAAAGGACACATTTAAGGCCTGAGAACTGTAATAAAGTAATTGGAGAAACAATTTTAGTTCTGAGGTTTTGTTTTGTCTAAGAAATATATTTACTGCTATACTACTTCACCTATTACTCCTAACGTAAGTTAAAAAAAGAAGAAAAAAATCCCAAAAACCTAGAGAGAACAAAAAACCTTGTTCCACATCTACCATCTATGAATAAATTGAGCTACCTGAACATGTATTTCAACCTCTTCATTTGTAAGTAGTCCTTGAAGGCAATCTACTGCATCCTGCTGCCAAAAATTTCCAATCTGTTTGGTGAAAAGCAAGAAGCCCCCACACATTAAGATGCTGTCAAGTAATACTCTTACCATTCTTAACACAGAGAGAGGAAAATACATGACCATCATTGAAAAACTTATTTGAAAACACACATCATTAGTTTTGTCTACAACAGTTTAAACATCATGTACTATCTGGTACACTAAAACTAACTGTGACAAAACTGAGCAGCAATTTTTAGGTCTTGAAGTGGCTTACAATGAGATGCTGCTTGCCAAATGTAACCTTTACTATATACATAACAACGTATGTGTGCACAATTACCTAAAGCATAACCCAAAGAGATAGAATTACCCCTGAAGATAAAACTTAACAAACAGAAAACACAGGATACTTTAAATATTTCTTTTATTCTCTGCAATATCTTGTCTGTTCCCCAACCTGTAGGCTTATAAGCCCACCTTTCTTAGTCTATCAGTTGAACAGTTTCCAGCAATAAAAAGGTTTTCTTTAAAATAAGTTTAAAAGGAAGCTAGTCATTTCACAGAATTGCAGACTGGTTGAGGTTGGAGAAGGGACCCACCAGGGGTCACCCAGTCCAACTTCCCTGCTCAAGCAGGGTCACCTACAGCATTTACTAAATGCACCATTCAAGCTTGAGTAAGATGTGATGATATGTGAAGATGTTCTTTACATACCAATTACTAACAACCTCCCCTAAAATAATTCACATATATTATTTAGACTAAGAGTTTCCCACACAGCTAAGTTCCGAATGATAGAAACACTTTTGCAGGACTTGTAGATTCACAATTTTCTGGCCATTTTGCATTAAATCCAGGCCTTACTTCTTGTTGCTGCCATTGTAAAATGAAATGCCACTTCAGAGTATCATCCTGCCAACTACTGCAGTGTCCTGTCTCACAAAGACTTAATTCCAGTGACAGCTGGAACGGTCACTTCATAAAGCAATCTAGAAGCTCCCGATAACTGGCTCCCTGGCTGACATGATCCTCACTAGATATTCTGTGAATCCTCATTGGCAAGAAAAAATACTAGGAACTAGTCTCAACCTTTATATGACTAAACAGTGTATTGATTTGAGTAACTACCTACTAAACCCTCTGAGTTTACCCTTACTTACTGGTATTGTCTTGTAGAGCTGACATGGTATGCAAAATGGAGGAATATCAGTATACAATGTAGTTGGATACAGATGGCACTGAGGAATCCTCTCTATCCAACCATGGTCTATGTACTGTACCTATATGAAAAGAAAAACTTTCCTGAAATAATTCCTGTTTTTTAAGTCAAGTTTTATAGGAGAAAGCAGTTATTTACAGCATTCACTTCTCTAGAGGAATAAAAAATGGTTTGCTAGTAAGCAGGTGATGTGACAAAATAGAAATGAAGGATTTTGGCAGGGGGGTTGGAACTAGATGATATTAAGGTCCTTTCCAACCCTAACTATTCTATGATTGTATGATTCTATGACTAAAAAACTGGTATGGCAGGTAAATTCAGTCTCTAAACTTGTCTGGCAAGATACCTTAACTGTTGTGTAATAACCTACAACAGTTTAAAACTGAAAGAACTAAAATATGTGTAAACTAGGATAGTATCAGACATGTGAACCTGCATTCAAAAAGCATGAGCAGACTCAAGAGTTTAGATAAATTTAACTCCTAGTTAGAAAAAGTAGCTCTATATTTGTGCAGCAAAAAGAATTAAAACCAGGCAGTCACTACTTTTTGGGTGGGGGGAAGCTAAACGTGTTTTCAAAGCCTTCCACATATGCTAACAACAAAAGGAAAAAACTAAAAGGGATTACTTCCAGGTGATCAAGGGTAGTTTTTAACTTAAGAACATTTATCATCACCACAAAAACTATGGGAAACAGTGTTACAACTGAAATAAGTAGATAGAATTCATCTTTAAACTAAATACAAAAACCATGACACTCATCACACTTGATGAGCAGAATGAGCATCTGGACAAGCAAGTCAGCTGCATGAAAGAAGGTGCGATCATAAATTTATTTCAGTCTTATTTGCCCTTTTTTCTAAAGATACATGTGCACATGTTTACCATGTTCATGCATACACAATTCCTCGCTTCCCCCATATACTTGAACTTACCTGGAGTTTACTGCCACAGAGTTCTACAATTTTACCTCGATACCACATGGTATCTGATCCTCTTACAACACAAGCTTCTCCCTTCTTCCAGCAGTAGGGTTCCAGAAGTCCAAGGCATTTGAATTTACTTTGTATTTCAGTCATCAGTTTACTTAGTTCAATTTCTGGGCAGTGGGGGGAGAATGAAAAAAAAAAAAATATTGTGCAACTTATTAGTGCAAACTGTTTCAGTCACTAAACCCAGTAGATTCAAATGAAGATGTATATGAACATAAAATGTATTTGCTGCTTAAAACGTATTTTCTAACATTGACAAAATATGTATGTTCAATGTCTAGCATATGCAAACAAGTTTCTACTTAAAACAAGCAGTAAACTGCACTTCCAATTGTGAAACCATTAGTAATTCTGGACTACAATTTCAGGGAGAAGAGGGGTCTGTAAGTTTTGCAACTGACACCTTGGCAGCACTAACACAAAAGCCTCTCCATGAACTAGACAAAAGATTCCCAGAGACAGTGGCAGGACATCATAGAAGAATACAAACCAAACACGTGTTCAGAAGACCCTCTTCTGCTGTAGGTCAGTCTACAGAAACAACTGCAAGAACAATACAAATTGGCAGATGGGGCTACTGTATTTTGAATGTCAGAGTTTTATGATATGAACTAATAGTTAAATGGACTTGTGGAGTTAACAAAAAAAAAAAAGTTCTCATATGTCAGATGAAAAATGTACCTTTTTCAACCAGTACAAACAGAAAAATATTGAGATACAGAATTTAACACAGCACAAATAAAGAGCCCAAGGAAACTGGGTACTTAGCTCACACTGAAGGAAAAAAACCAAACAACCCAGTAATATTTAAGAACCAGGCTAATTTCCAAGAATCTTTACGACTGCATCTTCATTACTCTTGTTAAAATGTATCACAATGTCAACATTATATATATAAAAAAAAAGCAAAACCAAACCAAAACCATTTGCTGCTTTACCCAATCCTGCCTAGAGAAGAAAGCCAAGTAACCCGCCCACCCAAGAGCTTAGGGTTTTTTGATTTCTTGGGAGACTGGAAAGAGAGGAGAGCTGGTTTTGTTGGCTTTAAGGACAGGGCACTGTCTTCTGGGGATCTGGGTTATCTGCTGGACCTCTCCCCACCGCTGCAGACCAAAGGGTGCACAGCCATGTACCCCTCACCTCCATGCCAAATGCCTTATCACCCCCCAACAGCAATACGCCCAACAGGAATCTTCCAGAACTGCGTTCTGATACAGGATACATGTACTAGAACACATATCTGGTATACTCTGATGTACCAAAGGTATCAGATTAAGAGACATGAATGTATTTTCTTCTATGCAATCTTACCAGATGATTTGGGTATTATATAAATAGTTCCATCATATCCAACAGAGCTTACTATAGCTTGAAAAATTTTTGTTTCAGGTATAACAGGGGATTTATATACTTCATCAATTCCTGAATGAAGCAATGAGTTGTATGTTTTGCATGGTATTTGTTCAAGCTTCGAAACAGTGATGCTTTTCTCTGAAGCAGGGCTGTTTCTTGCACATACAGTTTTGGAATCGCAGCTATCCAGTCGTGTGTTTTCTTGCTTCAAATGTACTTTAAGATGTTCCTTGGAGACTGAGCAAGCCACATCAGCTTTATCAGTTCTAGCAGATTCAAACAAATCATACCAACAAATTAACTGACACAGAACTTGAAAAGTGAAAAAGAATGAAATAATACAAGTGGATGCTGGAGAGGGACTCTTCATTAGAGACTGTAGTGACAGGACAAGGGGTAACCAGTTCAAACTTAAACAGGCGAAGTTTAGATTGGATATAAGGAGGAAGTTCTTTACTGTTAGGGTGGTAATGCACTGGAATGGGTTGCTCAAGGAAGTTGTAAATGCTCCATCCCTGGCTGTGTTCAAGGCCAGGCTGGACAAAGCCTCGAGTGGCATGGTTTAGTGTGAGGTGTCCCTGCCCATGGCAGGGGGGTTGGAACTAGATGATCTTAAGGTCTTTTCCAACCCAAACTATTCTATGATTCTATGACGCTAAAAAACATACAAAGATGGCAAATGCTTCTTAAAATACTATCAAACATCTCATCTACCAACCTGGAGAACAGAAACATGTAATGGATACAATTAATAGTGTTATACTCAAGTAAGTTCACTAAACATGGAATTCAGTTGCTAAACATTCTGTAGAAGACAATCCAAATTTTTGTTTTACTTATTAGCTTATCACAATGTGTCTATAGGAGTCTGAAAGAACATAAAAGAAAAGCATTCAAACCTTCTGTTTCTAGAAGCCAAACCCTTTTTAATAAGGTGTTCTGAAATATCAACCAATTCTCCTGTTTCATCCTTGCAAAGAATTTTCACAGGCAATGTACAAGCCCCATTAGTTTCCTGAAAAAAATGAGGACAACATACTACAATATGCATTTCGTCTAAACTACAGGTATATTTTTTATTTTATTGGTACTAACTGCAAATCGGGTGTCGCTGAACAACTGATGCTCACATCAGAAGACACAAAATTTACTTAATCCATGTCACAGTTCCCATCGTTTTACCAACTGTTCTAAAGATGACATTAAAAAAAGTAACAGAATAAAACCCTGCTTTTTCCCTTAGCTGTTTTATTAGAATGAGCTGCCATCAGACACCAAATAAATCAAACCTGCATAATAATAAATTTTTTTTAACCATTACAAGAAATCAGATAACCAATGATGTTTGTATACCATCGTATTCATTCTTTCAGTTTGAGGCTTAAAAACTAATATAGTAGCTGCTGAAATCACTCTCATCAAGAACACAGCATCTCTCTCTTCTGTCCACAGAAGCTCTCAGCATGCAGTGATCCCAAAGATATAAATATTATTCTTCAGTAACTAAATACATGTAAGACTGTTCTTTCCATACTGTGCAGCCAAACTGCTCTAATACTTCAGTGAACAACAAAAGCAGAAAAAGCATCTTTTCCTGCAAAGCAAACAGCAATCTATGCCAGTTCCACTCAATTTTTCGAACAGTGAAATATCTAGGGGGAAAAAAAAAAAAAAAAAGAAAAAATTACATCCTGACAGAAATCCTACAAATACAAACCTGTATAATAATTTTTACTTCTGCCCCAGTTAGGTAATAGGATAGACATTCACACACTGTTGCAGTCCACTGTGTGCTTCCACCTGTTGGTCTAACAGAGAACAAATTATAATCTCCATTAGTACATGAGAAATTGGCATCTCCGGAGCTTAACCACAAAGACTTCCCTTAACTGAGATCTGCATTTTTTGTGTTTTTAACTACCTGAAATGTCACGGAAAAGATGACAATCTCTGTTACAGTCAACAGTAAAAAGAAATGGTTACTCATCTCTGGATCTGACAGGAAGAACTGAAAAAACACAACTCCAAAACTTCAAAATGAGGACTGTGAGTTCCAGAAGTATACCTGCCTTAATAGAATGAAAGAAAATCCATACTTCATCTAGAAATTAGGCTTTTTACAGTCAGTCAGGGGATGGGTATCACAAACATGGTTAGTTTTCCTTCACCAGTACAGAAGGCACACAAACTAATGCATGGGAGAATATCCCAGTTCTCTTTTCTACAGTCTAAGAAAGTCCTGTTCATTTTCATGAGATCTGATTCATCTCAAATTCAAAGCCAAGGAAAAAAGCATCCAGTGAAACAAGAAAAATCTTTACCACTGGCCCAGGATTTTATAATTAATCCTATGAATATTCTTTCTATTTGTAGCATGACTTCTGCTTTACTGGTATGTAGCATAACCCTTAGAAAAAAAACTTCAACCTTTTATTAAATTAATCACAGCCACCATCTTATTTCTTCTTTATTAAAAAAGCAAACTACTTAGATAATCTCAGATAATCAGTGCTAACACAGGAAAATACTAAGTTATGTCATTATTTGTTTCTAATACTGCTACTCAGTATAAGAGAAAAGCTACCTTATATCTGCCAAGGAACATTCAATTGCTAATGTCCTAATTATCTTCATACTTTCCTCAAGTTTTCTTAGACAGTGGATATCGACTGTTTTTTCAGCTCCAGAATCGTAAAGCATTACCTGTTTCAGACAAGAAACACAATGAAACAGAAAAAAGCCCCTCTTAGAGCTATCTGCAGCAGTGGTAAATTGAAGCATGCCTGAACAGGTAAACAAAATTCAAATATTACCAGCATTCAACGAATGGCCTTTACACTGAAGTCCTTCATCACACAACACAAATAACCACCACAGTGTACTGAGAGGACAAAACACACAAATATGCTCAAACGACAACAACTTTACAGATGCTCTTACTTGAATAAGAAAATTTATTTTCCTGTGCTTCAGTTATGCACAGTTCATATCTGTAGACCTAGGAACACTGAAATAGCTCCCCTCCACCAACTGCTTTTTAGTCTGACACAGTTCAGTAGCTCTTTGAGGGCTCTTAGCCTTAAAAAGCAGATGAGGCAAAGCAGAAATATAAAAAGTCCCATTTCTGCTTCCTACATTTGAGGTAAGTAGTTGTGATCTACTCCCAAAATGCCTCTTCTGATGCTCCTTTTTCTTTCCAAATGAGTGCAACAAAATGCATGTTTAAAGCAGTACTGTGTGAAAAGTGACTGTGGAAAGTGTTAAACCTAAGCGCACAGTGCATCACCATCTGTTTGGGGCCCAAGCAACAGTCTGACTACATGTGTTCCTGTAGTGGTGCACTCGGTTCAACTGGCTCCATCTTCTAGCAAGTATCATTAAGTCTGAATTCATGACAACCCTCAGGTTTATACAGCTTCTGGAACCTAAGCTAAACTGTTAGGTTACAGCATGGGAATCTGCACCATGCTTCAAAGTGTAGCGTAAACATACACAAAATCAACCTCATGAGCCTTCCCTTCCTCAGCTCCCAGATTCTCTCCTAAAGGCATGCAACAGTACCTTATTTGCAGCAACACACAATGTAACTTAAACCCTTGGTAAAAGCAAAAGGCTCTGAGAAAATATTAACACGGAAATAAGAAGTAAGGATTTGACATTATTTTAATCAATGAAAGCTTACAAACTTTAGAAATCCAACTTTGAACCCTGTTATGATACAAGGTTTACCTCTGCACTTGTTTCAGAGACAATCCTGCTTATTTGACCTCTTTGCCACTGTTTCAAATCATGTACATAAACAGCACAGTGCATTCCACTTTCCCACTTCACGACTTGGGGCTGGAATTCTTTGTAGATAGCAGCCATTTTCTCCTGTAAACTAACATTCAAAAAAACTACTTTTCTAGTGGTATAATTTTATCCAGTGAATAAATGGTTTATTTAGTCAATCACTGTTCAACTAGCATACAGTGAAGTTTTATTAACTGTTTAGTATTTTATTGCAGTTTTTCTTCATGACATGTTAGAAAAACATTAAATGGAGCTTCAAGACACATGCAATCTGATTAAAATTCTGTAAAGCTATCATGTTTTCTTAAACAATGGATTTAATCTGAGTGATCCTGACTGTTCTATATAGCGCTATTTGAAAGATGCACTATTTTCTCTCAACAGCTTGAAAAGTATCATGACACTAAACGAGTGTCATGACAAATTCAATGGGACTTTAGGTAGCTACAAGCAAGAAAGTAAAAAAATAAAATAAACTAGAAGAGGTATGAAGTAAGCAATTTGCACTAAGCAATGACATTTTAATTTCACTATCTTCAAACCCTATTACTTAAAGGTTACCTAAATATTTACCAAAGGAAGGCTGATACACTATGTCTAGAAATTGCCTTCAAACTTTCCTAGCAGCATATTAGAATTGTGTGGAAAGAAATACTTGACTGGAATTCTATGACTTAGTGTTGTGGTTTAAGCCCATTAATACCAGTATTATTTAACAAGATTTCTAATGAAGGAATGGGGAGGAGAAAGAAAGCAGAGAGACTTAATTATTTTGGATAGTGCTGCATTTATCAGGCCCCAATACTTACTACATTTAAGCTGATTTGAAATAGGAGTCAGATCATTTATTTAATTTGAAATCACATGTATTTAATAAACCACAACATAGTGCCCATCTGTCTTTTGTTCCTATACTTTGCTCAATGAAGCCATATAAAGTCAACAGCATTTAAGAGTACCCCGTACCAAATGCAACCCTAATCAGAGTTTGTTCTAGCTATACTTCACCAGTTTGTAATTCAAATGCCTTGAGAAAAGTTCTTTGAATTTTAGTACCTTTTCAGTATACGTTCTGATGACAGCCATTGTATAAAAATTTTACTAGGAGACACAACATGACTAATTCTCACTTGTAGCTGTTTATTACAAAGTAATCTGACATCTGCTTCATCCATGGATTCCATGTCTATGGGATTTAAAGCTTCTAAGGTTTTAGGAATTTCTTCTATAGGAACATTCCATATTTCATTAGGCCCAACAGCAGTACGTTCAACATACCTGTAAAAAACATAAAATACTTAGAACGGAAAGTTTAAACACATTTTAAACAAAGTGAAAAAAGACCTCAATAATCCCACTTCAACATGACAGGAATCATTCAACATTAAGAGGGCTGAATGAAGAGTAACTCAGAAAAACATTCCCTCTCCCCCCAGCAAAAGACAAAATCAGTTCTAAATGCTATTTCTGAAACACTCATGGTAGTAACATTTTTATTCTTCTTCAGAAAGTATCCTTGCAGATTCTACTATCAGATGAAAGCACTATGCAATATGGCCCATCAGCAGAAAAGCAAGCCTGACACATACGGGCTGCTGAACATTAACATCTGTGTCTGGCTTAAAAGAATTAATAATATCATGCTTCTGGAAAGCAGTGTTGCCTCTGAGTAAAAGCTGCAACATTCAACTTCTGTGATGTGTAAATATACCTTTCGGAAATAAAGAATATTAACTTTAGTTAAACACAGAACTGTTGGAACAAGTCCAGAGGAGGGCCATGAGGATGATCACCCTGCTCTTGCAGCGGGGTTGGACTAGATGATCTTTTGAGGTCCCTTCCAACCCTTGGGATTCTGTGATTCTGTCATCAGGGGGCTGGAGCACCTCCCATATGAAGACAGGCTGAGAAAGTTGGGGCTGTTCAGCCTGGAGAAGGCAAGGCTGCATAGAGACATCATAGCAGCCTTCCAGTATCTGAAGGGGGCCTATAAGGAATGCTGGGGAGAGACTCTTCATTAGGGACTGTAGCGATAGGACAAGGGGTAATGGGTTTAAACTTGAACAGGAGAAGTTCAGGTTAGATATAAGGAAGAAGTTCTTTACTGTGAGGGTGGTGAGGCACTGGAACACCTGCGAATGCTCTAACCCTGAAGTGTTCAAGGTCAGGCTGGAGAGAGCCTTAACTACCTGATCTACTAGAAGGTGTCTCTACCCGTAGCAGATGATTGGAACTAGATGATCTTAAGGTCCTTTCCAACCCAAACCATTTTATGATTTTATGATTTATCTCTCTAGCATTCCCTGAGAAAACAAATGCAATGCAACTGGTCTAACAGCTAAGCAGAGTACTGACTAAAGCATAGTTGTGGTATTATCTTGATGAAAATGTGTTGAAGTGTGTGAACTGGACAGAATAAATCCCAGCAGCAACCAAGAGTTGGCTGGTACGTACTTTGAGCCACAGCCCAGCTTAGTACAAGTCTCTGTGAATTTTGACAACTGGAGATGCCAGAGACTGCAGCTTGCAAAAGCACCTGTTTATACAGAAGAACTGGTTTCTTGTAAAAATCAACGACTAAAGGAAACAGCAAGCCTCAGTTTAACTGCTGGCCATTTCTGGGCCTCTGGAAGAAACTTCTTCCAGTTTTCAGAGATCTATCACCGGTCTTTTCCTTCCATAAAAGAAACAAACTGCTTTGCCTTAGAGAAAATTCCACAGTGCCAAAGTATTGAATCATCCACTACATACTGCTACAAAATTATTTATGTGAACCTTCCTGATGCAGGTATTTGGGAAGTGATGGTTAAAACAGCTAATTCGCAGAACCAGGAAAGAAACGAACACCATAGCTCGTAAAAGCACGCATCTTGCCGACAACTAGTCTAAACTATGAAAAGGACAGAGGTGATCAGCCAGTGAGAGCTCTTCCAAGTGAAACACATTACGTCTTACTACCACCCCTCTAGTAAGTCCAGTATAGCATTATCATTGCAAATACATCAGAAAAAACTAATTAATTTAGAATGAACTTCAGACTCCAAGGTTTCTTCCTGGAATTCTGTATGGCCTACTTCCTATGCCAATGTAAGAGTAAGGTTACTGACATTTGCTTGTCAGCAAGTCAGCTTCAATGGAGCATTGTGCCCTCCTGCTTGTATTGTCTTGTACTAGTTTGTTACTTAAGTTTGCACTTGTTTGCAGACCACAAGCAGACATCTAAGTATAGTTGCAACACAACAGAATATCCTAGTGACAGTAACAATCAACATTTCAATTTAAATAAAGTTGCTTAACTTTACAAAAATCTTAGTTAAAATTAAAGCCAGTAAAAGGAAACTGTTACTAGGATTTAGTAGTATTTCTGGCTAAGAAATGAAAATGCACTTATTTGCCTCCTCCTGAGAAAAGCAAATTCATGGATTCCCTTCGGGAATAAACCATTTCTATTTAACAATTTTTTTATTTTTCTCAGTATTCAAAAATAATGAATGAAACCAAGATTATTGATTTTCATTAATACAACCCATGAGTTATCTTTTTAAAAAGCCAATAAATTAAATGCAGCAGTGCTATCTGCTTATCAGTCTCATCTCCCCCAGCAGGCTTCCCAACAATTCTGGCTGTTGCTGTCATGGCTGATTAGAGAGAGTATTTGTTTTCTAGTAGCAGACCTTCCAAAGAGATGACTTACCTCAGGTGCAAGTTAAACACACAAAACTGCTATTTCTTGTCTTACTACAAGGGAATGGGAACATTAATGATAAGCAGTTCAGGAAGATCTGACACTTAAGTACACTGCAAATATGATACAAACATTTAATCTCCAGTTTTTGAATCAATTACGATTTCAATACATTATGATCGGCAAGATTTAGTTTGAGAATTCAACTATGCCAAACTGCAGAGTTATGCTCTGTAACGTATGTCAGTTGATGAATGTGATTTGTAATGAACTTATCACAAATGTGCCAAATTCCAGCCACTCGGGTGACATACTAAAGCGAGTAATTTTGTTACATAAATTCACTATTTCCAAATACTTTCAGTTATGCACAGTGTATTTACCCAGGTATGCTGGATGCTAGGTCTTCTTTAACTAGCTGGCAGTTAATACTAAATCTTCTTCCATGAACAGCAGAGGAGTAAAAAAGTTCAACAGATAAGATGTTGTCATCTAAAATTTCTGTGAATGAGTAATATAATTAGTGCTGATCAGTGACAATAAAAAGATGATTCATGTTTTTGAAGGCATGGCAAGTGGTACTAAAAGACAGAATTTTTAAGATTACATTTGATTTATAAAAGAATTGTTTCTTAGCATCAACAATATGTAGTGGCTTAGCTTGCCCTGTATCTGTTAGATTAACTTAAAGTACACCAATAATATGGTTTCCAAACCACCATTCCACAGGCACTGAAAAATAACTAGCTGCATATTAACAATAAATGGTACTGTAAAAAATACTGAAAAATCCTGCTAAGACATGTATGTATCATCTGAAATCCCTCCCTCGCCATGTTTTAGAGCAGCAGCGATCACACTCCCAGCTACCAATATTTAAGAAGAGTCAAGGACAGCTAGTGCTTTTGGAAACAAGCCCATCTTGATAACCAGGATACTTTTATCACTTAATGCTGGTGTGGACTGTAAGAGAAGACATAAACAGAGCTTTTGTCAGTTTTATCTGTCATGTCTCTTCCAATCAGTTCATGTTTAGATATTCTCACTCCAGGCTACCTGTTGCAAATATGAACATAAGCATTTCAAGTAAATACTATTTAGAAGTCCATGTTTCTATATTTGAGCCATTTTAATAATAAACAAATTAAGACACACTTGATAACTTACCAGCAACTGAACACACTGTAAGTTTATCTTCAATCATTTCTTCAAATCTTTCCTTGGCTTCTCTGCTCCACTCATTTGCCCCTTTATAAGGCTCAATGTAAGCCAGCCTGCACCTGATTGCCTAAAGAATAACTCAAATTATGTATCTACCATCACATATCAAGACCATCTCACTACAGCCAAATCACAGCCTTTGCTTTGCACTCATGCAGGACAACAAGACAGCATGACAAGGTTCTACATTACCAAGGATCAATTTCAGATGACAACCCCCATCACTTGAGCATGAACCTCGAATTCAGATACATTCTTGCTGAAATAGAAAGGCCTTACTTCTCCTTGCCTCCCTTTATGGTTAGGCATAGAGCTGGTGCAGAGACCAGCAAAGATTACTACAGAGTGATAAAGAAAGCCTTCATCCTGCTTTGCTTATGATGCAATAATCTTGACTGCAGCATCTAGTATCATAGAATCATAGAATAGTGAGGGTTGGAAAGGACCTTAAGATCATCTAGTTCCAACCCCCCTGCCATGGGCACCTCACACTAAACCATGTCACCCAAGGCCTCATCCAACCTGGCCTTGAACACCGCCAAGGATGGAGCATTCACAACCTCCCTGGGCAACCCATTCCAGTGCCTCACCACCCTCTCAGTAAAGAATTTCTTCCTTAGATCCAATCTAAACTTCATTAAACTATTGTAGAAGTCTGAACCACCAAACACAGAGACACCATAGTTCCTATATCACAGAATTCCTGCCAGATTTTTGAGAGGTGTTAATTAGGAGACATAAAAAAGAAAAAGAGACACAAAGGAAGCCAGACGAGATGAAGTACTTTGATTAGAATTTTTGTTTAGCATCTTTATTGCAAACTATGGTAGCTACACTATGACTTTATTTTAAATTAACTGTGAATATCATTGTTTCCTCCTTCTTGTTTATTGCGCTGAAGGAGAGTAACACAGGTGAGGGGAAAAAAAGAGAGAAAATAAAGACAATAGAAATACGAATGTTTTGTGCAGATATTCTTAGGTCACACGCAGTCAAATATGAAAATAAGACTGACAAGTTAAATAACCATTAAAAGGAAGAGCTGTGGATGACAAAACCAACACTACATTAAGCATTGCTTATGCCAGGCTTGGCCAAGATTTCTGCACCATCCAAGTCCATTAAAATGCCTGCAAACTGTGTTAATGGGGTGAAGAAAGTTCAGCTTCTTCTGTAACTTCCCAATTCAAGTCTCTTAAACAAACAACTTATATTTAAGGCAACGTTCTTTAGACTTTTCTCCTTTATTTTCAAAGTGAAGAGGCTTAGTAGCATGTGCTCAAGACCTGACAAACTCTCAGCAGACTTTTTTGAGGACTTATATTTGGTTAATAACAAGCAGTCATTTGGAATAATGGGATTAACATGGCAAAAATCCCAACACCCTTATTCAATCCATTAGCTGCTCTGATCTGAAGCATTAAGAATCTGCAAAAGCAAGAACATTCTGCCATTTTCAGAATGTTTCCTCTTCCTTGCTGTCAAAAAAGGCTCTATTATTTTGGCTGAAACTTTCTCCAGTTATTGCTCAAAATATAAACAACTAAATCCTATTTTCAGTAGATACTGGCCAACGTTAGATATAACCATCACTACTTTGGTGGCCTACACAACTGGTTAAATCCCCTCTATAGAATACAGGAAGTTTTAAAGTTTAGTATAATTATGACTGGTAACCAGAACCAACAAATAAACAGTTGAAGAAAAATAATTGCTTCCTACTAAAGTGTTTTTTTTATTTGACAGAATACTTTGCAATTGCCTTCCCCACTAATTTTTTCTCCTTGTCAAAAGAGGGAAATTCTAAACCTAAAAAACCTAAAGTTAGGAAAACACCAATCTATAAGTGCCATAAACCAAACAAAAACATTTTGTGCTTGTTTTTGTTTATTTTTTTTATTTTTTTATTTTATTTTTAAGACCATCATTAGATTATCGTTTGAAAGTGAAAGAATGTAAAAATTACTTTGGCTTTTGGAGTAAAAGAAGGTATCCGAATTAAGAACACACACACACACAATGTATATATACACCTCCCCGCCACAAGCTAACATTAGATTTCATTTAAAACTGAATTACATAATGTGCACCCAAACCATGTTAGATTAGTCACACTTGCTTAACCTTTTATTTACTTCAGAATGTTAACAATCCTCTCCTTCCCCTTTCATGCATTGAGATTCTATTAATTCCAAGTATTTAATCTGGGCAAGCACTAATTTACCTTTTCTGGAAAGCTCAGAAACTCCTTTTTTACTCTACGTATGTCTTTACGAGTTAAGTTAGCAACACTGCCGTAGTCAACATACTTCACTGTAACTTCTGGATAACTCGGCAGCCCTTCAAGGAAAACAACCCAAGTTATTAAACCAAAAAATGGAGTACCTGATGCAGATTAAAGCACCAGAATTTCAGAGCAAAAATCCATATTTACACCATATAATCGTAAAATACCACATTTTCAGATGTTCTATAATCCAATTAAAAATCTATATCCTTTAAGAGCCAGCTCTTTTGGGTTCCTGAAATGACAGCTGGCACTTTGATGCCCCCTTCTAATGACTGCATGAGACACTGGCACACTAAATAAAGGCCAAGTAAACACGGGAAGATACAGGCATGCTACACTGCCCATACAGACAACAGAGAGGTCAGCACAAGTACATTCTCCCTCCTGTTCAAAATTACTATGGAGAATTATTAACCTGCATTAGTTACAATAGAGGTTGGCTATAACAGATAACCTATACTTTAAATTAGATGAAACATTATTTAATGATATAAAGAATTTCAATAATACATAGAAAATTAAGTATACTGCTTCTCATTTGAAAAAAATGAAAGAAGTATAAACCACTCAATTAACAGCAATATAACATGAATTACTACTACCAACTTTATGCATTTACCTGGTAGTCTATGAATGCCTAGTAAAAATAACAGCTGTTTGCCACTATTCATATCCAGTGTGTGACTCTGATCTAGTACCACATCTGATTTTGCAACCTAGCATTAGAGTGAAAGAATCAGTACTTCACCAATAATCTGTGCTCTGTACCAATTCCCATCTTCCTGTTTTGCAACACAGGCTTGTCCTTCAACTGGGCGGGCAATTTGCATGTTTTTCCCATAGTCACATTTATATACCTCCTGAATTTTCTTTGAAAGAGCTAAAAAATCTGGACTCTCTCTCTAAAATAAGAAAAACAAAACATACATAGACACCAGATGTTGTGTTTTGGTTTTTTTGGTTAAGGGTATCTGCTCTTTTAAGGGACACTTTTTCTAGTAGTGTACTTTCTAGTCTTTTTCCCAGATTAAACAGTGGTTATGAATATGTGAATTAAAAAGCCTAAGAAACATTGAATATTGCCCTGTTCAATCACCACTGAACAGCAGAACACTACATACCCATATAGGAATTAACTGTGTAACATAAGACAAATGTTATCTTCCTGGAATTTTACGAATTTATGCAAATAATCTAGGATTAATTAGGATTGTAGGAATTAATCTGATCTATTAATTCTACGAATCCAAAAACTGGTAACAAGTGACAGAAGTTAATGGAAATTGTAGCTTATTTAATGTAGAGTACAAGTAATTCAACATTAAAATATTTGTTCAGAATTTTATTTAAATAGACCTTGTTTCTAAACTTACCAACTGGAGATAGAAATCACCGGGACTATTAATGTGACAAACTATGACATAGATGCCTTTGCTTTCTTGTGGAAGCTTAGGTGGACTGTACTTCAAGACAGCATTATTTTCTAACTGATTGGGAAGCTGCGATCTATACCTAAAGTAAAAAAAATTAAATTCTGAATAAATTATGTCAAAATTAGCTGAGAAGGAACCTTTTTACACTCAAATGTCAAGTTTTTTTCCCATAAACAAAAACTCCGCAAAATGGTCTTATAAAAATAGCTGATTCATATTTGTATGAATAGCTTCCTTTCCTTCTCAAACCTGGTGCAGCCAATTCTTTGTAATGCTTCTTCTCTCACACAAAACTTATGAAGAATGCTATAAGTAAAATGCTAGACTCCGCTAGCAAAACACTTTTTTCAGATTTCCTTTGCCTCACTTATGAGAAGTAATTACCTGAGAAATAGAGATTCAGTAAAAAAAAATCATCTCCCACTGTTCTCACCACCATAATTAGTTATTCTCAAATATAAACTAAGACCTTGGTGTGCAGCAAAATGAACTATAATTTCCTACAGATTTGCATGCTGTACCCCTGTACCCAAACACCGAAACACTCATGTTGTTCTCCATTTCCTGCCTCTTCCACCATCCCCTCCAAAGCAGCTCTCCTCTGTCCTTATGCCCTACGGCTGTTTCTCATATTTGTTGTGCTACATGCATCACATCACATGGCTGGTTCTGATGTGGTGACTAACCTGTCACTGCCAACCATCCAAATCAAACATATACAAGGCTGATTTCTGAATGTTTTTCTGTCCATGGTAGACAGTAAGGGCTTCTCCTTTTACCCCCCTGTTATTCAAACTTGTACAGAAATTGAAATATTATTTTCTAAAATAAGGTTCATAATCTAAATAAAACCCTGACTAGTGCACAAGATTATATCACAGTGCTTACTAGTGCAGGTGAAAAAAGGAAATCAGCAAGTATTCCTGAAGATTAATACATTAATATATCAGAAACCCAAAACCAACTTGCCTGGTAAACTTCACAAGTAATATGCTGTTATAATTTATGGCATAAAAGTATAAACTAAAGAAAAACACATACCTTGCCAAATCTAAAAAAACTAATGCATCCTTGAGAGACAATGGCATGTTACTGCATATGTTATTAAATGGAGGTTTTTTCAAATCCACAATGAGAACACCATCTTCTTCTCTAAATATGGTCATTAAAACTGTTTTGTTATTTACCATTCCTAAAAATGTTGTTTTTTCTTTCTCTCCCCAACCTTTACTCTGTGTTAGGAAGAAATAAAAAGTTACTGAAGATGTCAGAGAACGTTAGAAGAAAAAAATACAAAGAGAAATAAAAAGTACACAAGAAGGAGAGCACAGACATGTAAGCAGCTGAAATACTGAGCACAGTTAAGACTGTCTAGTCCATAGCCCGGACAACAATAAACACTGTTCTTCCATAATGGATTTAAGTTTTTTTAACTGTACAGAACTGAGTCAGATCCAAAGGGTGCAGTTTTCACCACATTTCTTTTGAAGTTTCAAAATTTCATCCCCTCTGATTGTTCTGATACATAAAACAGAATTGTCATAGGCTGTTTAATGTCATACTTACATTTCTGCTCTCCCAATTTGTTTAAAAATCTATTCTTATCTTTTTGTGTCTTTCTACAAATGCATAACATAGTTTGGTCAATTAACACATTTTTCCTCTCCACAATATCCTCCTCCACATTTAATCTACCTTGAGAAAGCCTGTCAGAATTTATTTCTTTTGGATCAAGTTAATGCACTTCTCACTTGATACTGCAAGTCTGTGCTTTTTAGGCATAACAGCACACAGAAGGAAGGATTTTTACCTACACCTGTAAAAGCTGTTTCTGATCCTTTCTATTTAAAGCTATTTCAGACAACATCAGACTGGTAAAGAAAACCCACAAAACCAACCAGCAGTTACACAGTCAGAAATGCACAGCTGCTTTGGGCATAATTAATTCCCATGTGAATGTGGCAAAAATAAAGACAGCCTAATAGATAAATGAATACTGAAGAAAATAATGCTGCAAAATATGTCACTTTTCTAAGGGAATAAAGGCTCACAGGACTTCATTTGTTGCTATACTGAAAGAAAACAAGCAACTTTTCAATAGTGGCAAAAAAAAAAAATTAAGTTACAAAGGACAATCCCTGAAAAGATTCCCTTAAAAAATCTGAAGCCATTTCTTCTGTTTGGATGGTTTTTAAAAGTTACTACTTACATAAAGTTATCGGGCAACCATGAAATACCAGCTCTTTAATTTGTTTTTAAATTTGACAAGAGAACATGTCTAGAGTAAGAGCAGTGATATTTAAGCCTGAAGTATATATTTGTAAACCCAAAGGCTTTTAAAGACAGACTGCTATAAGCTCATTTCCTTTCAATGAAAGTACGCAACCCATCTTTTTTACAAGAGATTATTTAACTTCTTCTTTTAAAGAAAATATACCCTGTACTCTTGAATTTCCTTCTGTTTATACTGGAACAAGATCGATGTAAATTATGTATTTAAGTTCTTCAGTATAAATCTTACGAGAAAGAAAAAATATCCTGAAATAGTACAAACAGCTTTTACTTACTGCATTTTTGGGAACAACATCCTTCAATGAACACCGTACCGCTAACGGAGGAACAGCTGCAAGTTCTGACTCAATATTCTGATCAGGCTTTCTTATAAACAAGCTAATGTCATCTGTTTCAATAGTTTGGAGAGCAGCAGGTTTAGGCCTTTCAGCAGGAACACATCTATCGTCAAAAGGAATAGAAGCAGAGCTAGCTTGAAAGTAAAAAAAACCAACAACCCAAAAAAGCAAAAACCAAAGCCCAACACCAAAAACCACGCCAAACCAAACCCCAGACTTAAAACAGAGGTCATTATTACAGTAATTGGCATAATGTCATGTCACTGAAGCAAAATTAAGAGTCTCAACAAAATGCCTTTTTTTTTTTTTTTAACATTGAAGACTCAGGTTCTCTTTTTCAGTGCAAGTCTAAGTTAGATATTTTAACATGTGAAGGCTTGTACAGTTGTGTACTTACATACGTTGCCACATTCCTGTGGGAAATACGTATGTACAGAATGTTAAGTGTCATTTGGATATCTGATTATCTGCTTGTGTGAGGCTGATGGAGGACTTCTTAGTAATGATCCTCCTGATTAACAACAGTCAAGGACAACAACTGGGGACAAGAAACTGTCTCTGTAAACATACCCTGAGAAAATTAGAACTATAGAGCTCCCAAAATCAAGCAGGAATACTTCCAGCAGTGCAACATCACAAACTTTGCATCTTATTGGACCACAAGGCTCCCTCTCATTTTCACTTTCTAGGGGAATTAGATCAGTGATGGTTCCACGGCACCACATTCCGGTTTCCTTACTCTTAATAAAAGCTCTAGCACCTATACAGAAGCAAATAAAAAAAAAAGAAAGACAAAATTCAGTATTTGAAGATATGTCATACTGGAACTATTATTGCTGTTCTGCATAATGTTCCATTGTTGCCCCTCTTCCACAGAGAGAGTAAATGGGCTACTGCTAAAACCAGAAGTTTTCTCCTCACATTCATTTACACAGTATCTGTAAAGCTAGGAGGTGTTTGCCTTGTATTAAGAGTAATTTCTGGGAAACTTTGTGTACCTTTTAGTAATGGTGAAAACCCACTGAAGTTCAGAGCTATCACATACTTCCTATCAGATTTCTAAACACCTTCTAGAAGCGAGTAACAGTCAACATGTGGGCTAGAAGACAATTTTAATGATTTAGCAATATATTACAGTCTTTGATTTTTACTTTGAGAATAGTTTCTATCCAGCTAGTGAACTTCAAGGGAATGTTGCTTGCATGAGAGAAAGCTAATTTACTGAAGTAAGGAAAGAATCCCCCCATGGCAAGGGGGTTTGAACTAGATAAAGTTTAGGAACCCTTTCAATCCAAACCATTTTACAATTCTAATGTAGCCCTTTAGAAATTAGTAATTTACCTAGTTCCAAAACATCTGAAGGCAAGATAGATGAACTCTTGTCACAGTAGTTTTTCAATTTCTTCTCCAAAATCCCTGCCTCACTCTTCTGTGAGTATCTCTGAACATAGAAGTGGCATGGATTTATAACATGGGTTACAAACACTAGTTCTGTCAAACCTGAGTAAGACAGAAAACAGGTAACTGAACACTCCAAGTGACTCCAACAGATATTATTAGACATGAATTAGGTTTATGTTGCATTAATCATGATAACATTAGCTCAAAGAGCTCTTAATCTGACAAGTTTGCTCACACGTGTTTCAAACTAGATACCATGTTTGTTTTCTGACTACATCTGCTTTTTTAAACTACCTCCCTTATGCTACACTGCAAAAAAAACCACTCTGCAAGCAGGCTACCACTGCTTGCAAAGTGGTAGCCTGAATTTAAGTAGGAAATTCAGAGTTCACATTCCATCTATTCAACAGAGAAATAAGAAGCTTCTAGAAAGCAAATTTGAAAGATTAAGACACCTACGTTTAAGAACAGGTATGCCAGGCACTTTTGTATAGTTATTCAGTGGAACTCATGAAGACCTAAAGCTAGCCAAGAGACAACCCTGTATAAAAAACTCAGTACTTCTTACTAAGCATCCAAACCCTTTGTACTGCAGGTACCTTCCTTAATTTTAGATCCAAAACGCAGGTTTCTCATTCTACCCACCCAAGCTGCTGAATAGGTCAGATGGTTTTAGAAGCCCAGCAACTCAATTCCTACAAGAGTATTCTACACCACAAAACCTCCTGCAAAGACTGAAAGCATCATCTAGATCCAATGCCATCTTCATGACTGATCAGGGCACATCAGACAGATTTGCAGCATTCTAGAGCTCTGCCATCTCTGTGCCTATCTCTTGAGCTACAGCTAATTGTGGCCAGAAGATGGTACAAAGAACCTGGCATCTGAAACATTCTGACCATGCACACAGGACTGTGGTTGGAAGTTCAGGAAATGCAGCATCCAAAACAGATGTAAGATTACTCTTCAGCATTTCCAGTGGACAATATGGTATCTCAGTAAAATGTCTGAATGACTTGAAAGCTTTCACTAACAGGTACACTAACTCTTCTGTATCACTCCTGGTCACCATCTCCAATGATGTGATGACTCAGCTAGTGTAAGTAGACCTGGAAAAGCATGTATTGACAGGCACTTCACTAGATCAAGCAGAGGCTGATACCTCCAGCCAAAAAAAGTGTCAGGAACTAGGCACGTTCTGGGTCACTGAAAGCTTTTAAGCTGTTTGAGCATGTTCCTTAAACTAAATGCAAACAAAAAAAACCCCAACAAACCACGGCTGCCCAAAAAGGATTTGAAAATTTTATCAAATATTTATTATGTTTGATAACTAACCCTACTACCAGGACAGAATGAAAACCTCATTATATCAAACTTCAAATTATGCTTCCCATAATCCAAAAAAATCCAGTATTGCACACAATATTTATTGTAACATATTACAGATAAAACCAATCAGGCAACTCTGTGATCATTTAATCTCTTAAAATTTTATTCTCCTAAAATATACGTGAGAAATAGTCTAACTTAAATGCCTGGTAAGGCTCAAACATCACACAACCATGATAGCTGTGAGGTGTTTCTCCATGTTAGTTCTTTGATGTCTAATACAGGGTGAGCATATACCACATTAACTTCAGTATGGGCACTGGGAGAATTTCTCTGCTAACACCTTATTTCCAAAGAATTTGTTATGGACTTAAACTGCTCAACTTCCCTAACACTGTCAAACAAGTCCCACTAAGAGAAGCCAGTGAATTCTCAAGTTATCGGACCAGAAACTGTCACGGGAAAAGCATATTTACATGACTTTGAGGTTAAAAACCCCCCAAACTAATAAACAAATAATAATAAAAACCAGTTTCTTTTATCTTTTTTATTCACTACAACTATTTTATGTCCTAGATTAAGGCACATCTTTCCCCAGCTGTTCTTCTATGTCAACTTCTTAGGTCAGTTTCTTCTTCCCCAATACTGCAACCTCTACTCTTCCACTTTCATTACTATTTACACTCAACTATCAGCAAAGCTTGGAGCACCACATGAACTGCGCCTGCAGAATTTTTGAATGAAGTAACTTATTTCCTCAGTTTCTCTGTTTCACTCATAATTCAGAAAACCAAACACAGACAGAGGGAGAACAAGACAACAGTTCAAAATTCAGTATATGAACTATCAACCTAAGAAATGGGTCCCACTGTTCACAGCTGGCACTGCTATCATTATGTCAAGTATCTGCCAGGTATTGAGAAGCACTGCCAGTGTTGAGGTCCTCAAAGTTGCTTGGTACTTCCTGTACTGCATCTTCCAACTAAGTGGTTTCATAGTAAATCTTAAGACAGTATTGTCTTTACATAAGCAAGGAAAGCAGATCAGGGAGTGCTTTTGCAAAGGAAAACTGCTTGTGCTAAGAATAACATTTGTACTGCAAGCACCTCCCACACTAGTTTTAACTGTAATGGAATCATGTACTCAAACTCTGCTCTTACATGTGAGCAAATATATGCTAACTAGGGATGGGCAGATCTGCTTCCTAGTACATTCTTGATCGCTAATGTATGTGCCCAACTCTTCAACAAATTCCAGTATCTGCTCTCACTACTTAGATGATGGGTCCCTTCTATTAAACTAAACCATTTACCAGACAGGAAAGCCACTAACCAGCTTTGTGTTGAAAAGGCGTTTCTTTCTCAAAGATTTTCTTCCTCTGTTCATCAGCGTGACATTCTGTGGGAAATGCTGTTTATTATTTTAGAAGAAAGGCACAAATGCACTTATACATAGGTAGTAATGCAGCAGATACAGTACAGAGACATTGCATGTATTGTAAGGATACTCCAACAGCAAAAATTCTATCTGATGTGATTGAACAGATACACACACAGTGACTATGTGCACATGGCCAGCCTGCATGCTAATTCCCAGATTACAGAACCACCATTAAAAGTTTCCGATTAAAGACACACAAAACTCATACAATACTGCAGTTTGAAGGAATTTTGTTCCAGTAAGAGGTATGTGAAGGCCACTGGGATTCTGAAATACACTGGTTTAGACAGTTGTGCCCAGGCTCTGAAATTCACTTCACTCTGATCACAGCTGTATGTTACCACAATTACTCTCACCACCCCTATCCTCTCTCTCATCCTCCTCAAGCATTACTAATGATACACATTTTCTAGGTATGTTGTGAGCACAGAATGCTCTGAAGTTAAGCATCTTAATTATACTGTGAGACATATCTATATATTCCTCCCCATGCCATTATCTCATTGGCATTTCCATATTCCAATTTGCTCCTAATGCCTTTAGCTCTATCCCTGAGTACCTCCTGGGCATCAGCTTAGTGGGCTCTGCTCCAATATAACAGTGATTTTCAGTACCGCAGGGTCCAAAACTGGGCACAGTACTCCACATTAAGTACACAGTACTCCACTACTCACAATAGCCTAACAGAGGGAAGAATCAGTTCCTGGACCTGTTAGCTACATTCTTACTCATACAGTCCAGGGAGTATCTGACAAACTGAAGAACCGTATCCTGGGCTGCATCAAAAGGAAGCGTGACCAGCAGGTCAAAGGAGGTGATCCTGCCCCTCTACTCTGCTCTCGTGAGACCTCACTTGGAGTATTGTGTGCAGTTCTGGTGTCCTCAACATAAAAAGGACATGGAACTGTTGGAACAAGTCCAGAGGAGGGCCACGAGGATGATCAGGGGACTGGAGCACCTCCCGTATGGAGACAGGCTGAGAAAGTTGGGGCTGTTCAGCCTGGAGAAGAGAAGGCTGCGTGGAGACCTCATAGCAGCCTTCCAGTATCTGAAGGGGGCCTACAAGGATGCTGGGGAGGGACTCTTCATCAGGGACTGTAGTGACAGGACAAGGGGTAATGGGTTCAAACTTAAATAGGGGAAGTTTAGATTGGATATAAGGAAGAAATTCTTTACTGAGAGGGTGGTGAGGCACTGGAATGGGTTGCCCAGGGAGGTTGTGAGTGCTCCATCCTTGGCAGTGTTCAAGGCCAGGTTGGATGAGGCCTTGGGTGACATGGTTTAGTGTGGGGTGTCTCTGCCCATGGCAGGGGGGTTGGAACTAGATGATCTCAAGGTCCTTTCCAACCCTAACTATTCTATGATTCTATGATGCTAAGTTATTGACAGTTCAAGTAGAACAGCGCCCTAGGAGAAGATTCAGGAAGCCCAAAGAACTACCAGAAGAGCATTCTCCAGCCAGTGTCAGAAAACTCTGAGATGAACAGTAACAATTAAGAGTCAAAGAGAATCATCCAGGCAAACACAGGAATTCATGACCCCTCTTTGAGCAAACTCGTGAGAGAGTTTTCGCTAAGCTAAGCTGAAAGAGGACAAAAAAGAAATTCTACTAACTCAAAGGATGATAAAGTGAAACACAGGCACCATTAAAAAATTCATACAAGCCAAGTATAACTACAAACACACAACATCATATAAACCACATAAATAACATCAGGCTCAAGAATGGAACATTGAATGCATCCAGTATTAGAAACTTACTTTCCAGGTCATCTTCAAATATTTCTTCTATTATGACATCAGGGCTGGATGGAGCCTTGGGTAGAGCAGGAATACTCTGCTCATGTATCATAGCAAGTGTTTCTTCTACTTGAGTATTTCCCACTTCTTTGTGAACACTGAGTTTATTTCCAAGATCCTTTATTTTACTTTTTCTGTTACATGCTGGAAAAATATTCTGTACAGAGGACTGACTATCACAGTCTGGTGTTTCTTCTTTATTATCAAGGATATGAGTGTGTTGTCCATTATCTTCACTGTTTTTGGGAAACATTTATTTGGAGACAAATTAGTAAAATCCACTTTGTTTTCCCAAAAGCATACAAGTCAAAGCAGAAGTTTTATTAAGAACACATCACCATGCTAAGAAAACACCTCGTAAGTGCTAGCTGAAATAAACTGTGTTAAATATTTGAATACCAAGACAAGAAAACCAGTAATATGATTCTGAAACCTAAGGATCGGTACAGAAATGACACATTCTTGGGCACAGCTCAATACCCCTGCTTAAATGATCAGAGAACACAGGCACAAATACAAACTATTTGCAAGAAATGTTAATGTGACAGATAGTTCACATTAAAACCAAAAGGGATGGCAGGTGCTTTTGTACAGTTACTCTTCACTGTAATTGACAGGATTTTCAAACATTATAGTATGCAAATAAGCTTTTTTTAACATAACTAGTGCTAACTACAACAGCCCTAACTGCAGCTCCATTCTAGTTTCTCAAGTTCCAGTTTCTTTAGTTTAAAGACTCCAGGAAAAAAAAGTGACTAATAGTTGTAATTTTTAAACGACAGCTTAAGTAAATTTTTTTGGAATTCGACAAAAATCAGTATTTAGATTGTAAAGTGGAAAGACTAAACCTCAGTATTTTGTTTATTTTAGAGAGCTATTTACACTGACATGAAGTAATTTTCATATGCTGAAATGATAAACATCTCTAGTAAATGTACTATGATTATGCAGACAGGGTGCTCAGGGACACGGTTAAGCGGTGGACTTGGCAGTGTTATGTTTATGGTTGGACCCAATGATCTTAAAGGTTTTTTCCAAACTAAAGAATTCTATGATTGTACCATTCAACGCCAGCCAAAGCTGAAAAGCATACAGCGTAACAAGATTTTGATAACTTAAGTGATACAGTGAAATGTGGTTGGGTGAACCACAAGTAAAACTTGTCAGAACTGAAACACTGAGTTAAATGGAATGCTGAAAAAGAAAAGCAACTGAAATTTTGCTTTGTTTCATCACATTCTTAGAAACCCATAAACATACACAGATTTTGTTTTAATCTCCAATAAATATTTAACCACCACAAGAATTGAAAAATTACTGTATATATATTATTAAAAACATACTTACTGCCCTACTGTTCCCCATTCAATCCTGCCCAAATTTTTTATCAAAGATGTAATCTCATCAGTGTTCAGGAAGAATCTCAAAAGAAGAAACATTACAGAAGATGAAATGAATACCTAAATCACTCTGACAGTTTTCGATGTATGGTATTTTTCAGCACACTATTAATGGAAAAGTAAAACAACAGATAAATTACCTACTCCATTTTAATTTTTTCACTCCTATTAACAACAGATTTAGTTGCTCATTTATCTTCACATTCATACTTACAACACTCTTGCCTTTTGCTTTCTCTCTCTCAAATGCAAAGTACTCCAACATTCACTTACTGAGTTTTCACACCTACACTCAGTTAAGCTCAATAAACAGTTAACTGAAGTCCAAAATGTATGTTCTTTTTGTTCCACTTACTGTTACACTAATAAACAGCTATTTCATTAATGAAAGTATGTTTGAGCCTAACAGACTTTTTAGGCTATCAGAACTTTAAGTATCAAATTCTTAGCTTTGCTGTCCAGTTGTAACAAGCAATTTGTGAAAACTGAAGTGTAAGTAGTCCCAAAAGAAGCATTTAAGTCTTTCCTGAAGGTGAGAAACAGATTTTTTTTTTTTTAAAATCAAGCCATTATTGCCCCAATTTATTTCTACTTATAAGGGAAAGGAGTGGAAGTTTAAAAGTAGCAGAAATATGTCCAGAATTTTATAAATGCATATGTATGTTTACATAGCAGAAAACCACAAGTGCTTTTTCCCCAATGCCTCAGATGAGGGCTACTCCATATTGTTAGTGATGAGTTTATGTTCATTTGAACAAGTAGTTTTTCAGTAAAAGGTAACTGAAGCAGTTTGATTTCTGCAGCTTAACTGTTACACTAACAGTTTCTGCAATTGAGATAACAAGTACATCCATTTACCTCCCAGTTTACCTCCCATTCCAGTTATTTACCTTGGAGATATTTTTTCCTCCAGGCTATTCACTATTGAAAGCTCATCCTCGACTGGCAACTTTAAATTATAAATAACCTGAAATTAAGACGTACAGTCTTAGCTTCTATTATACAAAAAACACATTATACAGGCACCTATTATCAACAACATAACAAAGCCAGAGTATAACATCTTTAATTTTACAGAAAAAAACCCAAGAGTTTCCTCATTAACAACAAATAGCCAGGTCTCAATTATGTCTTCTTACATTGCTAAGACCTAACGGCTAGCGATTTTGTAATATTAGCATGTAAGTAGAAGTCAGATTTTCCTTTTGTATGAAAAGCTGCTGAGAAGGTGATTTTAAGTAAGAAGGCAGTGGTGTCCTCTTAAGTAAGAGGACAGCAGTGGGTGTCAGCTCCCAAAAGTCAAACTGGGCAAGACAGAGGAAAAATGGCAGAAAAAAGGAGGGATTAAACTTTTTTTCTGGGTCAGATGAGAAAGACTATGTTTCTTCATATGCAATGTGACAACCAGATGCAGGGAACAAGAACAGCCTAAACCCCACACTACAAAAAATTACGAGACCAGTTTCTCATTATCTTTCCCAACACAAAGACTACAAAGGCTGCAAATGAAATAACTGGGTAGCACGTTTAGAAAAAAATTAAGCTAATACATATACACCTCATTTTAAATATTAAAATGTGCAACTCACTGCCACTGCATAGGAATACATACATATAATGCAAACATGTACACACACAGGCACACTGCCACAAGCATTATCAAGACATTCAAGGAAGTGTTACATAAGCTTATACAGAATGAGGCAATGTTTATTTAGCATAACGAACCTGATGTATCCTACCAATTATAAAATCCTTAACCTTCAGCTTCCTGTACTCACTGAATACTTCTTCCTCTAAGCACCTTTTCCTCTTTCATCAGAGACAGGAGACTTCACAGGATGTATCTTTGGTCTGATAAAGCATGTGAGGTAGTGTGGGTTTCTATGGGCAGCAGGTATTATTGGGGTGAAGAACAGAAGTAAAGGTCTGGGATCACGAGGATCAGAAGAGTGTGGCTATTAATTCTGGAGTAGTTCAGTGAGAAGGTTGGAAAACCCTGGAACAGGAAAGGCTTGAAAGACTCTTAAAGCAATGAGAACAGTGCCCTTCCACTGATCAGTATCGTGTCACAGTTTTCCTGTCCTCCCACTCCATTTGCTGTTTCAGACAGCAAACTCTTCAAGGCAGGGACGATCTCTTTTGTTTCACATCAGTCACCAGACCCTAATTTGTGACTGAGACTAAATATAAACTCTGTGTGTGTGTGTATGTGTAGAGGTGGGATAAGAACACACTACTGCTACAGTGCTGAAGTCAGTGAAGTTGTAAAACGCATCACAGAACTGTTCAATCCAAACTTGAATATATTCATTAAATCTTTTTCACAGTGCAAGAAGGTAACTACCTGAGCGAGATCACAATAGGCTCTTACAGAAGGTGTAACTTTCAGCTCCTTTGCAATCCTAACAACACCAATCAAGCACTTTTTCTTCTCTTCAATGACTTCCTTAGCTTTTGCAATAACAGCACTGTAGTTGTTGATGCTCTTCACTAATTCTGCACGTAATTTTTTTTTCCTGTATTAAAAACACGATTTTTCAGAATTTTAATACGTCCGCAGCTGTACAAACTTCACCTGAACACACAATTGCCAGTTATACCACAATACCACAAAGTGGATACATCTCACACAGAAATAAAATTTTTCTCAAACCATGAAAAGTGGGAAGTATGGAAAACTCGATATTCAGAGGAGCAACAAAAGTTAACAATTGACAGTGAAAAGCCAATTGGAGAAACATTTCTGGTTTTATTCAACATTTAAGCATTCTTCCATTCAAGTCTCCTGATACTTTCATACACACCCAATTGAAAACAGCTGGCTTTTACAATTCAGCTTATTAAGATACCCAACTCTCAGAGGCTTTTCTGTTATCATAAGCTTTGACACCCCTCTACCCCTTAAATCTTCATTTTTGAAATGAAGAAATGAAGCGTCACTAGGCTTCTATCAGCTTTAAAATTTGCTGAAATTAAATATATATATATATATAAAAAAAGAAGTTATTCTTGCTGATCCCCCACCAGATCAAAACCGTCCAAAAAGGAGCCATTTTGGAAAACCAACATCATCACGACAAATTATTTTCATTTTTTAAAGAGCAGAGGTTGCATAAACTAGCCTTTTTCTAGCCATGCAAACCAGCTCTGAGATTCCAATATGGAAGGGCAAAAATACTGCACAAAAATTAGACAGGTGTTATGACATACCCCTATGATGAATATAATTTTATTTAGAATTCTTTTATCTGAACTAGAAACAACTTCTTGATAAAAGTAACTGACCAATCCATCCTACAAACCAGATTACTACACTACCTTGAGAGCAGAGAAGCAATAAGTTCATCAATTTTTCTATCTGCAGCTTCTGCAACTTTGTCTCCATCCTGCTGCACTTTCAATTCCAAATCTTTCAGCACCTGTTTTGTTCAGTATTGAATAAACATGCATTTATTATTTTATTCTTGATTTTTTTTTTTTAATTCAGAAGAGAAGCAATAAAGAGTAAAACAGTAATCAACACCCTCAGCAGACAGAGGGACACCAAACCACCTAAGACACTTAGGAGTGTCATTTAAACCATTAATCCCTTTCCTCATCTGTTTGCACAGTCTGAAGCCTCATATCAACTGAAGCCCTTAGATCTATGAGGCAAGAAACCTCAGATCTTGAGTCCCCTGCTTCACTTTCACTACCTAACATTCTAATACAGCACCATACATAGATAGCACACTAAGAGTTCTACTGGGTTTTTTTAAACTCATTGTGAGCATAAAAATAAGCTTTTTCCCCTGGTAAGCATCAGTTTTGTTACTATAGTTACATTTAATGAAAAGACTATGGGGAAAAGGAAAGATCTCAGTAATGCAGAACTGCTTTGGCAATTCCCTGTCTTTGCTGAAAAGCTGTTGGAAGACCCCAGTTGCACGCATGCATGAGTTATTTTATTAGAGCCGCTGAAGTGGTAGGTTTCTATAAGACACTGTTAGTGTATGAATTAGGTATTCAACATAATGAAGACCCGAGGCCCACTGTAGGAGAGGATCTGGTTCGAGACCATCTTAAGAACCTAAACATACAACAAGTCCATGGGACCTGACAACATCCATCCGCGGGTCCTGAAGCAGCTGGCAAATGAAGTTGCTAAGCCACTGGCCATCATATTTGAAAAATCATGGCAGTCACGCGAAGTTCCCAATGACTGGAAAAAGGGAAATATAACCCCCATTTTCAAGAAGGGGAAAATGGATGACCCAGGGAATTACAGACCAGTCAGTCTCACCTCTGTGCCTGGCAAAATCCTGGAGCAGATTCTCCTGGAAGGCATGCTAAGGCACATGAAAAACAACAAGGTGCTTGGTGACAGTCAGCATGGCTTCACTAAGGGGAAATCCTGCCTGACCAATTTGGTGGCCTTGTATGATGGGGCTACGAAAATGATGGACAGGGGCAGAGCAGTTGACGTCATCTACCCGGATTGTGCAAAGCATTCGACACTATCCCACAAGACATCCTTGTCTCTAAATTGGAGAGACATCAATTTGATGGGTGGACCACTCGGTGGATAAAGAACTGGCTGGATGGCCGCACGCAAAGAGTTGTGGTCAATGGCTCGATGTCCGGCTGGAGACCAGTAATGAGTGGTGTCCCTCAGCGATCGGTGTTGGGACCAGTCTTGTTCAACATCTTTGTCGGTGACATGGACAGTGGGATTGAGTGCACCCTCAGCAAGTTTGCCAATGACACCAAGCTGTGTGGTTCGGTTGATATGCCTGAAGGAAGGGATGCCATCTAGAGAGACCTTGACATGCTTGTGAGGTGGGCTGATGCCAATCTCATGAAGTTTAATCATGACAAGTGCAAGGTCCTACACCTGTGTCAGAGCAATCCCAGGCACAGCTACAGGTTGGGCAAAGAAGAGATTCAGAGCAGCCTGCAGAGAAGCACTTGGGGGTGTTGGTCAATGAGAAAATGAACATGAGCCAGCTTCAGTGTGCGCTCACAGCCCAGAAAGACAACCCTATCCTGGGCTGCATCAAAAGGAGCGTGACCAGCAGGTCGAAGGAGGTGATCCTGCCCCCCTACTCTGCTCTTGTGAGACCTCACTTGGAGTATTGTGTGCAGTTCTGGTGTCCTCAACATAAAAAGGACATGGAACTGTTGGAACAAGTCCAGAGGAGGGCCACGAGGATGATCAGGGGACTGGAGCACCTCCCGTATGGAGACAGGCTGAGAAAGTTGGGGCTGTTCAGCCTGGAGAAGAGAAGGCTGCGTGGAGACCTCATAGCAGCCTTCCAGTATCTGAAGGGGGCCTACAAGGATGCTGGGGATGGACTGTTAATCAGGAACAGACCGGACAAAGGGTAATGGGTTCAAACTTAAACAGGGGAAGTTTAGACTGGATATAAGGAAGAAATTCTTTACTGAGAGGGTGGTGAGGCACTGGAATGGGTTGCCCAGGGAGGTTGTGAATGCTCCATCCCTTCTGGTGTTCAAGGCCAGGTTGGATGAGGCCTTGGGTGGCATGGTTTAGTATGAGATGTCCCTGCCCACAGCAGGGGGGTTGGAACTAGATGATCTTAAGATCCTTTCCAACCCTAACTATTCTATAACTTTAACTGGCAGATTGGCCACTGCAACAAAACAAGAAAGGGAATGGAATACAGGCTTTAAGTACATGTCATGCCACACTTACTAGTCTGAATTTGATTTAAGCTTTTGGATCATTAAACACCTCTGTGTCTTGGTATCTTAGAATACTTGTAAAAAAAATGGCAAAGACAGAACTGTAAGCTTTTCCACAGTGCATTTAGTAAGAGTTAAGTTTAAATAAAATATCATTGGTGTATTATAGGTTACTGAGTAAAACCTTTTAACAGCACCATCCAGCACTTTAGGATTCTTCCTATATTTTATAATGTGCATAAAAATATATTACTAGATTTACACATTTTGCATATTGTGTCTGTCAAAATTATTACTTCTGTGGTCCATATAATTTCTTTTCCACTTTAACTCCAGGAAGAGGCACAAGAAACTAAAAAGTCAGCACAGCTGCTACTGCAAAAACAAGTGCTTAATTTTACCCTGAATCAATTAAACAAGAGCTTAGTACTTAATGACCAACATATGATTCTGCTAAATACATGGAATACCCTATTGACTTTAAATTAGAGAGAGGCTCATGTACTTCTTTTACAGACTACTACAGCCTGGAGTTTAAAGCTGTATGTTCACAGAAATAGCACAAACAGTTGAAGGACAAAAGAGATCAAAATGAAGGCAGTAAAAGCATATTTAAATAGCATATTAATGCATGACTACTCACAACAAAAAGCTTCAAAGACAGAATTTAGTAATTAATGATTTATTTCACCCACCTCATTTGCATCATGTAAGTGGTTGAGATTACAAATAGCTATGCCCAAAGCTTCATCAATATCTTCCATAATTTTGCTGTCCTGGGGAAAGATTTGCCAATAAATATGAAGTTGCCTGTATGACTAGAAGACATAGGCTAGAAATGGGCTAGACACATTTGCCATTTTGACTAACAGGCATTTGATGTGGTTGATTATCTGTGTAAGGCTCCGAGCAGCTCTATACCTGCAAACAGGCCAAAAATACTGACCTCACCTGAATTACACTGAACACATTTACATTGTAGTATTTCTGAAACATGGTTCTAAATTTTTGTTTGTTAAATACATGCGATTTATTTGCACACCTGCATACACACAAAACCCCCAAATAGTACATGAAGGAAAAAAAAGATAGCATATGAAGGAAAGCAAAATAAAGTTACTAATAGAGAGCAAAGAAAACAGGCAAGATTCAAGAACGGGAAAACTGCAGCCTAGAAAAAAAAGAAAATATTTAGGAATGTCATTTGGAGAAAACCAACAAAAATCCAAACATAATAAACTCCCCGTGTTATGTTGATGAGAGAAAAGACAATAAAATACTTGCGTATGAATTGGCACAAAAGCAAATGCGCATACAGAAATGTCTTTATTTTGTCACTGGCACTACTAAAGCCAGTGTTAAAGAGTGCTGGTTATTTTGCTAAAAGCAAAATGTTATCATGAGCTGGGAATGCACCAAATAGTCAGGGATGGTGCTGTGTAAGTCTGTCACCATCAGGCAACCAGATCACCTTGCCAAAAGGCAAGGTAACTAAAGTACAAACATCTCTAATTTGTATACAGCTCCTCACTAGTGTTAAAGAGAACAAACACACACTAGAGAGAAATCCAGGCTTAGAGTTCAAAAACCTGAAACAGTTCTGCATTTGACCAGATACTGGTGTAAGTGAAAGGATGTGCTACCCACAGTTTGAGAGAGCCCTGTTGGTCACACACATCATTATGGAGTTCAATAAAGATATCTTATCACTTTCATCTTTAGAACAGCTTTCCCATTAATGTATCTGCATATATCAGACCAATTATGTCTCCTTCCTAGGAGAGGAAGAAAACCCTCTTCCTACACTGATTTGGATGTTAACCGTATCAGGAACCTTCCCTGTGGCAACTATTCCCACTCTATTTTGAGCAGATGCAAGGAGACATAACAGGTAAAAACATCATGGAGTTACACTGCTCCCTCTCTGTGGTTCCCATTATGATCAATGATGCAGAAATAAAAATCACTCTAAAACTTGAAAGACATGGATATACTCAGTAATGTAAGAAATGATACTGCCAAAGATCTAGTAATCATCAACCACTCCCCAGGGAGTCTGGGGGCTAAAAAAAAAAAAAAAAACCACAATCAACTAACCAACCAAAAAGTAAGTAGCAGCTAGATTAGTATCTGAATAAATGTGGATTTTCACATGAGCTCATTCTCAATAACTTCCTCAAAAAAAAAAAAAAAAAGTATTTTGTCAAAATAAGAGGTGACTACCATCAAAATATTACTTACAACCTCAGACTTAAGATGCTTCATAGATAACCTCACGGTATTTCCTTTAATACTTTGTCAATAGTAATATATTGCATTTAAGATAAAATGATAGAGCTTTATTTCAAATAGACTTCTCAAAAAAATGTTAAGAAAACCACTTTCAAACTCTGATGGGCACTATAGTAAAATCACTTAAGGCACCAAGACAAGACACCTGCAAGCTACAATTCTTTCAAGGTAACTGTGCAGGACAATGTCCTTAGAAGCAAACAGGACTGGCATAGGACATATCATTCATTTCAGTTTGTTCTGTCATTTTAAAATAACCACAACACTAGTTCATCTGGCCTAAAACTTGCACAAACCTCATTCAGAAAGATCAAGTAAGAAACTTTAAAAGAATGTTTCAAGAGAGATCCATTTCTCCAACAACCCTGCTGCCCTGAATGACTTTAAGGATATGTTGCATGAGCCTTGCAGCTACCTCAAATTTAAAAGAAATCAAAAATCCCTAAACCCAAAGATTATGAAGCTTCTGGTATTTTTTAAGAAAAATTCAAAATACATAGTTGCACAGCCAGCTGAATATACTAGCCCTTGTCAGCTATGATCTGGTTGGGCGTGACCTGCACTCACTTTGCCAAGTTATTTCATTCACACTATAGGTGCACATCAGTTCTATGAGAAGATGAGAATGATAGCACGCAACTATTAAGGATGCAGGCTTTTGTTTTTGAAAGTGCATTGTTAACTATGCATATACCAAAATAACAAGTGAGAATATAAGGAAATTTCATATTAACACACCATGTCGCCTGATGGAGTTACAGCCGGTTTATCCCTCAGCCCACCATTTGAAGAAACTGGATGTGTTGTGCCCATACTGTGACTCAAGGGCCTGTAAAACAAAACTTCAAGGAAAAAATCTACGTATTTTAGCTAAAATATCAATCTTCCCACATATGCTTTAGACACAATTTGAGTATTTCAAAATCTGTCATTAAATGCATACACACATATGCCTATTCCTGAAAAAGAAGAAATTCACATTGTGACATACTGTGAGATACCTCATTTTCAAGAAGTTTCCTTTCTGTCAGCATCATCCTAAAATTTGTATTTAGGAACATTTTTACAGTTTTAGCAAGGCTTACCAAAACCTTAGCAGGTGCTCATCATTTTATCTTTAGTGAGAATAAAACGCATGACTATTAACATTGCAGGATTAACTTTTCATTTCTTGCCCAAATATTTTTTAGGCTGTTGTCCTGGGTTCAGCAGCTAGCTGTTAAAATGCTTAGACTACATGGTAAATTATACTAAAGCCACCTACTGATAACCAGTTTAAAGTCTCTTAAATGCTGCTGTATGGCCATCCAAACCTGCTCTTCTGCAAAGTACACATGGATGCGAACATGCGTCAAGACTCTCACTTTAAAAAGCCTGTGTAAACCAGCCTTATAACACGAAGGAAGCACCGTGGCGTTCTTCCTGTGCTTGGTTTGCTATTTCTGATGGACTCTGAAAGGACTTGGAGAACACTGCTGCAGAGCCTGACAGCCATACATGAAATCGTAGAATAGTTAGGGTTGGCAAGCACCACCATTATAGGCTCCCTATAAGGATGCTGGGGAGGGACTCTTTGTTAGGGACTGTAGTGGTAGGACAAGGGGTAATGGGTTAAAACTTAAACAGGGGAAATTTAGATTGGATATAAGGAGGGTGGTGAGGCACTGGAATGAGTTGCCCAGGGAAGCTGTGAATGCTCCATCCCTGGCGGTGTTCAAGGCCAGGTTGGACGGAGCCTTGAGTGACATGGTTTAGTGGGAGGTGTCTCTGTCCATGGCACAGGGGTTGGAACTAGATGATCCTTAGGTCCTTTCCAACCAACTTAGGTCCTTTCCTACTCTACAGGCCCCCTTCAGATACTGGAGCTTCCATTTCATTCTGGACAAGGTTTGTGATGCACATTACATTCACCAATTCCAGAAGACAGATTTCCTCTATCTCCCTTATGCAACATATCTAATTATCTGGGCCTATTCTCATTTTTGTCAACATAAATCACCACAGCTATGGCAGTGGAGGGAAAGACACCCACTTTAAGACTTCAGGTTCACACAGGCTAGAGAAATAAGCAAGTGACTGTAGCTTAAGATTATGATAATACACCACAGAACATTGCTAGCATCTAATCTTTATAGCTGTGAACTGGTTATCTAAGCAGAAGATGCAATGGAAGCAGCAGGGGGGTGGAGAGAAGGAGGTGCTTCAATGATACAGTCCTTCCTGGCGCAGGCCTGGCATTTCAGTAACTCTCCCTCTGACCCTTTATCAGGGAGTTACCACAGTGCTTAAGACTTACAGTTCCAAACATTTTCAAGCCAAATTAATCTGCTTCTTGCTGCCTTTCAATGAAATGTTATTTGCACAAGCGTCAAGCAAGCTGTTCCCACAGTACTAGACATCCATACTGAGAAGACATTAAAGAAGTTTAAAGAACGTATTATTAAGAAGAAATCAGAGCAAGAAAACCAGCTGGAAACGCTTGCTTGGTCAAGTCTTCCCCCACTGAGGCATCTAAATACATAAACCCCATCTGAGTTAATAAAGGTTTACCTTGCTAGCTTTTCTGAGTTGTCACTGCACAGCCCAAGTTCAAAATCACTTTTGTTCTAAATTCAGAGGAAAAGAGTAAAGCAAGTTCAAATGCAGGGTTAAATCCAATCCAACTTAAGAAAACAAACAAAATTTCTATCACCTCTCCCCCCACCCCATTTCAGTGAGACTAAGCTTCAAAGTATGTACTGTGGAACTGAGTGAGAAGTAGTTTAAAAAACAGCTCCCATGCTGAAACTCTGCAGACAACAGTGTATCTTTATGGTAAATGAAAAGTGTTTCCAGTAAAAGGAATGCTGATTTCTTTTTTGAAATACATTAATAAGTTACAAAATATTGTGCAAAGTGAAGCTAGGTTTTGTTTCTTTTTTCTTTTTTTGTTGATTTGTTGTTGTTGTTTTTTAAAACTTTTAAGTCCTTTTATTTGGGAGCTGACAGAGAAAGAATATTTTGTTTTCTTTAACTTGCATATGCGCCAGTTATTTTCTTGCACATTTTGTGCAAACAAGAGGGTGGAATGGAACTGACAACATGAGGCATTAATGAGGACTACAAAAATAAACCTTCCTAAAACCATACCTCAGGCATCAGATGCACTCTACATAGCTACATTGCATAAGGATTAGCACTAGCAAAGACCTGCTGGGGAGCAGGTGGTTATGAAATGCAGGCTCTTAACTCACATGGGACCTGATCTTGCTTTAATCACTTTCAATGAAAACGTAAAAGCTCCTGTAACATCACTATTTCAGACTACCACAGTGACTACCAAACAGAAACCTTTAAATCAACTTACTTCTGCAGAAGAGAGACCAAAAAATATGGTTTCTTCATCCCTCACATAATCATGCAAGGCTGTAAAAACAAGCATAGGAAACACTTGACTATCAATGTTGTTAACTTCAAGGCATCTTAACCAATAAAACAAACAGGAACGACAACCAGAGTAGTCTTATAGGCAGTATCCAACAAGTCAACAGGAATTTGTACATCAACTTTTGCAATGACAGAATTTTAAAGCTAGAAATATAATTCCAGATAAACAGCTCTGGTAGTTACCTTAGAATTACAAAAAAAAAAAACAACAACACCACATCCAACTTATTTGCATTTAATATTTACTGTATTATCTGCATGATTAGCTATATTACATTACTTCTACATCCAGGACACGATAAACTCATGAAAGGGAAGGCAAAAAGGCAAAAGAAAACATATATTCAAAATCTGTATCTATAGTAGAGGAAAAAAAAAAAAAAAAGTGTTTTGTAAAGCATCCATAAGTTTTATGTACTGACCAGGATTTTGCAACTCTCGGAAAAAAGCTACTCAAGCAAAAAATCCCAGAAAAATGAGGCTTTTTTTTAAACCAAACTTTTCAGTAGCTTTGTCAATAACAGCGAAAGAAAAAGGTATTGATCATTCTTGCTAAGTGCTGGAAATATAGTAAATAAACAATGCATTAATGAAATCTGGCAGCCCATCTGTTGTCTTAAACAGACCAAATATAAATTAATAGTTAACACCGCACACCACAAAGTTGTTGGAAATAAGATCCAAAAGCTTTACCTTTCACACTCATAGCTTTTGACATATGACAGAAAGCCCTGTTTTTCCAGTTTGGTTCTATTAAATCCTCTTCTAGTATCTTAAGACATTGCCTTCAAAAATGGAAGTAAAGGTTTAGGATCATTAGGGATATCAACCAAACACAAATTCTGACTTGCAACTCTCTTAGAACTACATCTGCCTACTTTTTACCAAGTGACTTTATGAAGAAGGTGCAGCTAATTAAATGCATATAAAAAATGTGTTACCCTCTTAACTGGAAAAGTGGTTTACTCCTATGATGCCAAATTCATTGTCCATGAAGGTGGTACTAGAGCTTTTAGACATGCACCATTTAAGATAACTAGAACCAGCATTAATAAACTGTTAAGTAGTCAGTTCTAATGACATTCATTCTACAGTTAACTAAAACTATATTGAATAAATCAAAAGTTATTTACTCACTTATATACATACAGATCAGTATGCTATAGTAGTAGCCTATTAACCCAGTATTTGAACGATGCATTTAAAATGGCTTTTCTCTGAACCTACTCCAAGTGCTAGAACTTTCCACAAATAACATTTTTACACCCACACATCAGACAAAAAAATGGACTCAATGCAACACTGCAGAATACAAACATTATTTTCTACATTCCTTCAATAGTATTTCTTGATAATTATACCGTCTTAACTTCAAACTATTAAAGCCACTACAGTAATCCCATCTTCACATACCTCACAGCTTTCATTTTTCTTCTAGGAAGTTCTTCATTACCATCAGCCATCAAGAATTCTTTCCTTCTACTCACGATAGTATCTGGCTTTAAAAAACTGATAAATTTTCTAAGACATACACATTTCAACACTTGAACCAACACTACAGTTAACATTCAAATGAAAAAGCCAAAACAAATAAACCACATAAAGGTGTTTTTCCCATGAAAATCCTACCTAATGCAACAAAACACTGGCCCACTCTGCACTATCCAGCTGCTTCACTTCACTACTCTACCCCTAAACCTTACCACTGCCAGACACAGCGGGAGACAACACTACTGATCCTCAGGCCTCCTTCCTCATCGTATCTCAGCATGATTGTTTCTTTATTTCTGCAGCATCTCAGTACAGCAGGCTTGAACCCTGTTTTGTGATCCACCATGTACACTGATCCCCTCCTTTCCCAACAAGCTGTTCTATGGCGAGTTTTTCCTTTAATTACTCAGCGGGAGGAGTGCTTTTTCCTCTCAGCCAGTGCCCGGTGCAGCACTACTGGTATAGGTGCCACAAAACGGCCGCTGCACAGGCCGGACCAGGGACATACCGGGACCGGCGGTGACCGGACGCGCTCCCCCTCGGCTGGCAGAACAAGGCGCAACCCCACAACTAAAAGCGTCTGGGAGCTCTCAGGGCGCGAAAATAACCCCTCCACCCAGCAATCACCGAGCGCCTCGCCCAGCCTCCTTCCCGTCGCAGCCAATCACTGCGAGGCGGGGGGGGGGGGGGGGGGGAGGGGAGGGGAGGGGAGGGGAGGGGAGGGGAGGGGAGGGGAGGGGAGGGGAGGGGTGGGGAGAGAGCGAGAGATTGGTGGGTGTTATGGCGCGCGCGCGTTGTGTTTGCTTCCGTTTTGGGGTTTTGACTCGTGGTGGGGCTGTGGAGTCCAGTGGGGCGCTGCCCGGGCTCCTCCGTTCGCGCCACTCTGCTGCGCCTTCAGGGTCCCCTCTTTGGAGATGGGGGGTTTCCTGCCCTAGAAGCAATTAAGTCAATGCTCTGAGGTTACTTCTAGTCTACGTGCACTCTCATTACTTTTAGAACAAGAGATGGTTTTGCAGCATTTTACCACTTTTGCTTTGGCCATCATAAATGTATCGTGATGTTTCCCAGATTTGCTTGTATCTCCTCTAGTAAAATTACTAAACCAGTTATGTTTTAAAATTAAATGTACACTGGCTTTCCCCTGCAACTTCTAGACACTTGACAAATCATGAACTAGGCCAACTTTCCAAGAGGCAATTTTGCTAACAAAACCTAGGTGGTTCATATTTTTGCACTGTTCACCCAGTAAAACTTAGTTCCATCCTTCATATTTCATTTTACATATACTAAGTAAGTGTGTTTGAGGCTGGGGTTTTGACTTGGGTAACAAGGCAGAGATTGAAAGGTCACACAAACTACTCCAGTTTTTCTTAATGTTAGGGAGTATGTCAGGGGTGTGACCAACGGAAGCAGTAACTGTTGAGAAAAGTGCCAAAGGAGAAGACTACAGTCCTGTCTGCTAAAAGGGCAGAAGAAGGATTTCAGGAGTAATGGGGGGAAAAGTGTGAAAGAAAGGAGCAGTAGAACTCAAAAATTAGCCGATTCTATGGAGCTAGGTCACTCACTTTTTGCTGGAACACCCAAATCAGGCAAGCTTGCATTGGTTTTTTTTGTCTACGCTTGAATGAGCATGATTTGTTTGTGAAGGGCAGAACATCCCAGAAGATACTCTCAAATGCCTTGTAAATGCCTCAGAAGCCCTCACTATTAACCAGGACCTGATAAGACTCTACTTCGTATAAAATCCTTGCAGAGATGAGTTGTCAAGTTTTACAGCTGTGGTTTGGACACAGTCTGGTTCTCTTTGGCATGGTTTGCCTACAGAATGTTTGCAGAAAACATATACAGTGTAACTTCCTGTTTACCAGTAGTGTGTTTTTCAGAAGTAAACTACAAATAAGTCCTACAAAATACTATCAAAAGAGAAGCCCGGGACCTGAAATTCTTATTTCTCCTTGACATGAAAATTTATACTCAAGTTAGATATTGGTTCTGTGGCACGTGATTATATTATGGGCCCATCTTCAGCTAGCCCATGCTTCACAGGCAAAAAGTAGCCATCTGTCTTTCTGTCCCGTAAGAGCTAAACCCTCTTTGGTTCTGTAAATATCAGTTGTCTTTTCTCTCAGATTCTCCAGTTTTTGCAATGAATTTAAAATCTCAGTTTTCTCAACTTGCATTTAGCTTTTAAAATTGCTTGCTCTATTTCAAAGGTAAGGAAAGGCTTGTTATACCTAGAATTTTGTGTTTATCTTCTGTGTTCTGTGTGTGATTCTGGGAGGAGAGTCAAAAGAATGTAACTCACACGGATTGAGATAAGAACAGTCCAGTAACTAAGGTATAACACAAATCACTGATGCTACCACCAATAATAATAATGATAAGTGAGATAACAAGGGAAGAGACTACAACTGCTCACCACCCACTGACCAATACCCAGCCCGACCTGGCCAGTGATCTAGCCCTCCCAAGTAACTGCCCTCATGTATGGAATACCCCTTTGGCTAGTTTGGGTCAGGTGTCCTGTCTCTGCTTCCTTCCAGCTTCCCCTCCTCCCTGGCAGAGCATGAGATTCACAAAGTCCTTGGTCAGAGTAAACATGACTTAGCAACAACTAAAAACATTGGTGTTATCAGCGCTGTTCCCAGACTGAAAGTCAAAAGCACAGCACTGCGCCAGCTACTAAGAAGGAGAAAACTGACTGCTACTGCTGAACCCAGGACAGTATCCACCCCTTATTCCGTAACATTCACATCATGCTCAGATCCCACATTTTCAATATACCATCACTCTTATCTCATATATACATATATGTACATCCACACAGAGAGAGAGAGAGATCATTCCTTAATGCATGGACCAATCCCTATAAAACTCCTGAGTCCGTTCATTCCATGATGTTGGGCTCCATCTCTTGTAACAGTCTTTCAGAGCAGGAAAGAGAGTGTGATGTAGTCAATCTGCCAGGCCTCCCCATATTTGTACTTCAGCTGTCGTCCTCCATACCAGAGAGGCTTTAACCATTTGGCTTGCTTAATTGCAGCACGTTTCACTCTCGTGAATAACCTGGGCAATAGTGTCCATTGTTAAGTCCACCCCTTGATCATGAGTCCATCTCTATGTTGCATCTCTGCCCTGATGGCCTGAAGTGTCATGGGCCCACCATGCTCAAAATAATTCACCCTCCCCTTCAGCAGTTTCTGCTACTTGTTGTCGGGGACTGCATACAGCTGCCTTCCATCTCCAACGCTTCCAAAGCACTGGAGGGGCCCAGTGGACTCGATACTTGCCCATACTGTCTCACACACCCTGCCACTCATGACTGTCCAGCCTTGGGGAAAATCTCCTGGTCTTCCTATATCGTCGTCTAACCCTAGACAAGATGCAAACACGACTCCACTTAACTTTTAAGGTCAGACGAAATGGTTGTGGGTAAAACACACTCTGTGTGCCAACATGGTGGTGTCCACCACAATCAGCAATCATCAAGGGTACCCAAAGGCCATTCAAAACCTTCAGAACTCTCAAACGATGCTCCTGTACTTGTCACTGCGGCTGGTGTAGCTGCTGTGCTTGGAGCTGGAGTAGCTGCGCTGTCTGCTGCGGTTGGAGTTTGAGTAGCTGCTGTTCTTGTCGCTGGGGTTGGTGTAGCTGCTGTGCTTGGAGTTGGAGTAGCTGCATTATCTGTTGTAGTCAGAGTTTGAGTAGCTGCTGTACTTGTCACTAGGGTGTGTGGGAATGTCTCCGCCATAGGCTGACCACCCGAGGAGGGGGAAAAAAGTGTGTAATTGCTATACACTTCTGTTATATACCTCCCAAAGTATACAGGTGGTGACCACACTGGGAAGGCAAGCCAGATCAGTTTCATGGTCAATGATTCTATTGTATTACAAGTCATTACCATAAAGTACAGTGAAACAAGAACCTTAGCCCAAGGCCCTCAGCTGATAAACACTAAACCAGCAAATACTGGCTGTAAGTAAGGTATGACATGCTGAAACTGTGAGATCAAGAGCAACAACTTTGAGAGCCAATAAATCAGCGTTGTGACGAGTGACTATTAATCTGAAACAATGAATGCTTATCACAAATATGATTAGACACACTCTGGTCAGATCTGTCATTGTCTCAACCCTTTGAGCCCCATGTTGGGCACCAAAAAGAACTGTTGTGGTTTAAGCCCAGAAGTAAATCAGAACCACGCAGTCTCTGTCTCACTCCCCCTCCTCCCCCCCCCCCCCCCCCCCCCCCGGAGGGATGGGGAGGAAAATTGAAAGGATGTAATTGCCACAGGTTGAGATAAGAGCAGTCCAGTAACTAAGGAGTAACACAAATCACTACTGCTACCACAAATAACAATAATGATAAGGGAAATAAGAAGGGAAGAGAATACAACTGCTCACCACCCACCGACCGATACCCAGCCTGACCCAAGCAGTGATCTAGCCCTCCCGAGTAACTGCCCCCAGTTCTATATCCTGGGCATGACGTGCTGTGGTATGGAATACCTCTTTGGCTAGTTTGGGTCAGCTGCCCTGTCTCTGCTTCCTCCCGGCTTCCCCTCCTCCCTGGCAGAGCATGAGACTCCCAAAGCCCTTGGTCAGAGTAAGCATTACTGAGCATAACTAAAAACATTGGTGTTATCAGCACTGTTCCCAGGCCGAAAGTCAAAAGCACAGCACTGCTCCAGCTACTAAGAAGGAGAAAAATGACCGCTACTGCTGAACCCAGGACACTGTGTTAATTCCCACTTAAAAATTAATTCATGAATATTACTTAAGAGCATAGTGGATAACAGCTGACGGGTCAAATGTGGAGTGGGTGATGGCAGACTTTTTGTGGTTGTAGCAGATAAAGGCAAATGATAGGAATGACTGCGTTTGTTAAAAGTCTGAATGCAATTTTAAACCAGCAGTGTACAGGATTGTCTAAAAAGTAGCCTAACTAGCTCTTTGATGAGAAGCCTAATTAAGCCTGATTAGCTTTTTTTTGTTTTAAGACAGCTTATCCTTGCTTATATTTCAACTTCAGTTCCTTTTAATAAGTGAAAATTTACAAGTGTTATAATTTTCTGCTTCTGAATTTGTCAAAAATTGATAAAAATAATAGCTGCACATTCTGTTCTCTATGCCTTTAGAAAGAATTATGAAAGAGAAACATACATAGTTATGTAACATATCCTGCAATTTGTTTATTGCTCTGTCAGCTTATACAGGAAACAAAGCTGTACTGCACCCCTTCATTTTTGCGCTCATACCACTCCAAAAATCTGAAGATAAAACTGGCAACTTGGTTGATTACTTCTGAAAAGATAATAGTAATTTTCGAGAGAAGAAACACCTTCTATCTCTACCTTTAGCCATTCAGAGGGCATTACTGTAGTAGTTAAAATGCAGGCGATGTGAAAGTCAGTGTTTCTAGTGCGGATAGCCACAAGATGGCAGCGTGCGTTAACCCTGGGTGAGCTCCCTCGTCTTCTCCTTACCCACACGGGATCTCAGCAGCGCACTAGTTTTGTCTATGGTGGAAAGTCGCTGTATGAGCAAGATGATACTGAACAGACGGGTTTCTTTGGTGTGAGCAGTGTGGCTGGATTTAAAAATCGTAATCACATGCAGCTTGAAAACATATATATTGTTTTGGTCATCTTTCCAGCAAGTTGTTACTTCTTCAAATGCATCCGTCTTTCACATCATCTGTATCTTACCCTTTCCTAGCACTAATTTCTGCTTTCAAAATGTAATGACTAAATGCACTAAAAATGGCCAGTATTTGTTTGTTTGTTTGTCTGCTTGTTTTCATTTAGGTGCTATATTCTGCAAATGCGTACCTTGGTTATTTGGTATGTAATCACTATTGTTTTTCTTTCTCTATTATGGCTATGTGATTACATGGTAAGTAGAAAAGTAGATGTGAGGAGCTACATGTGTGTTTGGAGGCACACTGCTGCAGACAGAACAAAATGTAATTATTCAGAAAAGTTTGTAGATGGGGGGTATGCAGGTGTATTGGAAGTATGAGTCAATGAATGAAACGCTAATTACATAGCATTACAAATGGAATTATCTGGTTTTTAAAGTTTACATGTTAGAAAAGTAATTTCAGAATGTGATGGTGGTCTCAGACATTGATACCTGAGGGAAATGTTGTACTTCATCACAGTTCCTCACCCGCAGATTTTGGCTCATAATATTTAGAATCATCTTTCTGAAGTATTCCAGTTTTAGATTACTTATACTATGAAAGGGATTAAATTTTTTAAGATTGTCAGGTTTTTTATTAGCCAGGATGTAAATGTTAGTGATTGGGTAACATGTTAGTCACCCAGTGTGCATAATTTGTGCTTTAACACTACAGTTGCTATTTTCTTCAGTGAAGTTTATCATTAGGAATAGTTGATGTTTACAACTGTAGTATCTGGCAACAGCCATTCAAGTAAAAGTTATTGTTTACTCAATCTTCAGTTAACACCTTGCTTTTATCACTGTGCCTAAAATCACAGAATCATAGAATAGTTAGGGTTGGAAAGGAGCTTAAGATCATCTAGTTCCAACCCCCCTGCCATGGGCAGAGACACCCCACACTAAACCATGCCACCCAAGGCCTCATCCAACCTGGCCTTGAACACCAGCAGGGATGGAGCATTCACAACCTCCCTGGGCAACTCATTCCAGTGCCTCACCACCCTCTCAGTAAAGAATTTCGTCCTTATATCCAATCTAAACTTCCCCTGTTTAAGTTTGAACCCATTACCCCTTGTCCTGTCACTAAAGTCCCTGATGAACAGTCCATCCCCAGCATCCTTGTAGGCCCCCTTCAGATACTGGAAGGCTGCTATGAGGTTTCCACGCAGCCTTCTCTTCTCCAGGCTGAACAGCCCCAACTTTCTCAGCCTGTCTCCATACGGGAGGTGCTCCAGTCCCCTGATCATCCTCGTGGCCCTCCTCTGGACTTGTTCCAACAGTTCCATGTCCTTTTTATGTTGAGGACACCAGAACTGCACACAATACTCCAAGTGAGGTCTCACGAGAGCAGAGTAGAGGAGCAGGATCACCTCCTTCGACCTGCTGGTCATGCTCCTTTTGATGCAGCCCAGGATAGGGTTGGCTTTCTGGGCTGTGAGCGCACTGAAGCCGGCTCATGTTCATTTTCTCATCGACCAATACCCCCAAGTGCTTCTCTGCAGGCTGCTCTGAATCTCTTCTCTGCCCAACCTGTAGCTGTGCCTGGGATTGCTCTGACCCAGGTGTAGGACCTTGCACTTGTCATGGTTAAACTTCATCAGGTTGGCATCAGCCCACCTCACAAGTGTGTCGAGGTCCCTCTGGATGGCATCCCTTCCCTCCGGCGTATCAACCGAACCACACAGCTTGGTGTCATCGGCAAACTTGCTGAGGGCGCACTCAATCCCACTGTCCATGTCACTGACAAAGATGTTGAACAAGACTGGTCCCAACACCGATCGCTGAGGGACACCACTCGTTACTGGTCTCCAGCCGGACATCGAGCCATTGACCACAACTCTTTGCATGTGGCCATCCAGCCAGTTCTTTATCCACCGAGTGGTCCACCCATCAAATTGAAGTCTCTCCAATTTAGAGACAAGGATGTCATGTGGGACAGTGTCGAACGCTTTGCACAAGTCCAGGTAGATGACGTCAACTGCTCTACCCTTGTCCATCAGTTCTGTAGCCCCATCATAGAAGGCCACCAAATTGGTCAGGCAGGATTTCCCCTTAGTGAAGCCATGCTGGCTGTCACCAAGCACCTTGTTGTTTTTCATGTGCCTTAGCATGCCTTCCAGGAGAATCTGCTCCAGGATTTTGCCAGGCACAGAGGTGAGACTGACTGGTCTGTAATTCCCCGGGTCATCCATTTTCCCCTTCTTGAAAATGGGGGTTATATTTCCCTTTTTCCAGTCGTCGGGAACTTCACCTGACTGCCATGATTTTTCAAATACGATGGCCAGTGGCTTAGCAACTTCATTCTCCAGCTCCTTCAGGACCCGTGGATGAATTTCATCAGGTCCCATGGACTTGTGGATGTTCAGGTTCTTAAGATGGTCTCGAACCAGATCCTCTCCTACACTGGGCCTAGGGTCTTCATTCTCACAGTCCCTGTGTTCGCCTTCCAAGACTTGGGTGGTGTGGTCAGAGCATTTGCCAGTGAAGACCGAGGCAAAATGACTTTTTATGATGAGTTAAGATTGATCTAAAGCTGTGGTGTTGCTGAAAAGGAAGGTTGTGCATTTTTCTGGTTTCAGGTGTGTGTTCACCCTTCTTTTACGTTACCACTACTGTTTCTTGAGCCATACGGTGAGCTGGTTCTATAGATTGCTGTTGGGTAACCATTTAATTCCCTAATTCATACAGAGAGCCTTGGATCCTTGCATTTAATAATGCAGTCAGTGGTTGTTCTTACATGGACATGTCCTCATAGTAGTGGTTATTGGGTCTTTTATTCAATAACTATTATTTTTCTAATTTTCTATGAATGAAATTACTTGCAAACTATGCCAGATACTTTTTTCTCATCCACCCTTTTGGCTAGCACCAACAAACTATCTGTAAATATAATGGTGGACAGTTTGGTTGTAGGTACTTCTGTGGCATCGGTGCTGAACTCACACTTCTTTCTTTTCTCTACAGATTTTTTTCTTTCTGAAGCACAGTGTAAGAAATTTTCTGAGTCTGTCTTCAGGTATATTAATGTAAAAATATGACCTAAAAATTCAGAGATATAAAAGCTTTTAAGATGTGATTTTTGTAAGCTTTCATCTGTTAAAATTCCTCTTAAAAGCTGTTTACTGTGAGCATGACACAGTACTTTTTGTTTAAGTTCTATCTTTTTTTACCATTTATGGAAACAGCAGCCAGAGGTTGGATTATAAGTTAGCTTTGCCTGTTGTGCTCAGCTGCTGAATTTGGGTGCCTGACACAGGTAAGGCTGTTGCAGTTTTATCTTCCCAGGTCCAGCCAGTAGTGAGGCTAAGCATGTTTTCCCAATTTTAATTTACAATTGAAAAGACTACAATGCACCTCGACCACATAGTATAAATACGGATTTATGGAAATAAAGACTTGTTTACCAAGCAGACCTTCAGACTTTAGTTTTCAACCACTGAAACTCAATATGTCTGTAACGAGGCCCTAATGCATAAATAATTACTAAAGAGAGAGACTGCAGTATCCTGTGGGGTGTGGCTAAAGGCCCTGCGTAGGCACTGAAGTAGGTTTGGGGGAACCTTCAAATGTATATCTGTGTATGGAGATGCAAAGATACTAGAATCTTTCTGAAATGCATGTTGCAAATCAGCTACTGTTAGGCTCACTGAAGATGAAAATCTGTCTCTAGGCAAATGAAGCTTTCTGTTCTTAAAATCTTTAAGAAACTTGGCTTCACAGCAAAAAATCCATCTGAAATATTTCATGAAACATTCTCTCTAGTCCAAAGTTTTGGAGCATAAATTATTGTTTAGTTAGTACAACAGAGGGAAAAAAAGGCTAGTTTTTTAGGGTCTAAACATATAGCTGAGAGGAGCATGCTGGCGAGCGGGCTTTTTATTTGGTTTTATCCTGTCATATAATGTAAGTTTAAGCTCATCCTTTATTGGTTAGGCGATTTTAAACCACAAAAATACAAAACCTTCAAAAATACTAGCAGTACATGGAGCCTTCAGGAGATTTTATTGGAGCCTAAGGAATAGCAATATTTGGTTAACATGTGAACCCAACACTGACAACTGCTAAGCAGTGATTTTTGGAAGAAATATTTCAGCTGCATATGTATGTGGTTGTGTAGTCCAGAATTCCTACAGCCTCTCCAGGAAAAAAACCAGAATGGCTCTCTGTGCCACTGCCTTCAGAAACTAAATGAGATTATAGTCTGTGGAATATAACATTGCAGAAGATAGCATAATACAGTGTGCTGAATAGCTGCATGTAGTTTTGACTGAAGTATTTCTGCTTATGCATAGAAAGGACAACTCCAGCTATGTTTTTTGGAGCTTTTTTGCAAGCGAGTGAAGATGTGGTAACCTGGGCAACCAGACTCCCTTGTAAACTTTACAGTGCACACTGAGGCTTGCAGTTGTCTTCCTTTCATGTATTGCTCTCTGAAGTAACTGAATCCAAGGTTCTGATGGTTATAAGCTGGGATATTGAAACTGATGACAGTTTAGTGCCATAATCTTTCACTAACTCTTTGTATGACCTTGAGCTAGTTAGTGGGTAGGTAATCAATTTGCCTTGAAATGTTTTAGTTGTTCTGTGATGTTTTGTCCAAAACTGCAGAAACAGGAGTTGGAGAGCTATTATACCCATGAGAAATATCACGTACCATTGGCTCTGAATTCTGTTGCTTTACCAATAAAAGTGATGTTTAAAATGGACGGGATTGCCACCCCATGGTGCACCCATTCTAATTCCTGGCATTGTATTTACTATCAAAGTAATTCTGCCTATTTTAGGAAATATACTTATTTTCCTAGAAGGCACTCTATGTCTTACAGGTTTTTTTTTGTTATTCATGCTTAAAGGAATGTAATCAATAACAAATGGAGAATCTGAATTTAAAGACACTGCAAAACCAGTGGGGCACATTCTCAAGACTGAGAGTATTTTAATTTGAAATCTGTCACCCTCTACACAACGTTTAGTACTAAAAATTCATGAAACACGGTATTTGTGTTCCCAGAGAAAGCTATGACTGAATGCCTCTTGTACCTACTGTTCCCAGAAGTGATCTTTGTATGGTTCATTTTTTTTTGGGTGCGTATCTGCTATTTGAGGAAGTGTAAAGTGTTGTTTCTGTGTATACAGCATATGAGAATTAATATACCCAGAGCTTTTGTTGAATCCCAAAAAAGATCTGTAGTTTGAGTATTGCTTCCTTTGAAAATACAAGCAAATATCATGGGCAGAAAGTCTTTTTGTTTACCTTGGCTGGTATGGCTGTCTGCTTCATCTTTCATGTACTTACCCATCTTTCTGACTTTTTCCTGGAATAATAATTGAAATATGTGGTTAATAACTTCTGTTGGTGAAAAAGCTATTTTTAAGTACATTCATATAGTGCTGAGCATAAAACTGAAATTGATAATAACATATAAGGAAAATTTACTCAAGATCAGATACAGGACTATACACTTTTGTTCTTTGCATTTGAAGGCAGAGATAAAATCACTGTGAATAAGTAGAAATATGCAGAGATTTCCAGAGGAAAAGGCTTACATGGACTAATACTCTTAGCATGTTGCTGAAGAACAGAGTAGAGATACAGTTTTCTGTAAGAATGTGGACAGACTAAATTCCTTGTAAGTAACATAAGAACCAGAAGGCACCTAATGAAATTATAAAGTGACAGACTTAAATAAAGCGAGAAGTACTTCTGAAAACAATCCATAATTTAATAATAAAAATTACTTCCTACAGGAATACAAAATATGTAATTTGTAATGTAAAACTGTAAAATATGATCAGTCTATTTTATGGTCCATAAATTAGACCAGAAGAGCTGCTAAAAAGGGTGGTACACACATGGTCTGTTGCAGCTCTGTTAGTCTCTCAGTGCTCACAGCAAGGGAATCTACTAAGGGAAGTGCCATTCCACACTGGCCTATTTTTCTGTTTGCTCAAAACATCCACTTATGGGCACCGTAAGAGATAAGGCCACTTTTCTCAAATCGTCTCTGGGTGTGGACCAGTATATTTCTGCTTTTATTTCCATGCTAATAGATTCTGACCCCAAGAATCTAGTAAAGATCTAACACAAAATTAGTATTGTAGAGTAATACTGTGATATAGTGCCTCTCTTTTTTGAGAACTAAATTAAACCTTGGCAACAAGATGATTCAGTATGCGTACAATAAAAATTTTACATGCATATGCTTATTTCAGGTGTGTCCTTAGCTCTTTAATATATGGTTTAAATCCATTTATGATACCAGTGAGGAAGTATTTATGCATCATCTATTTGATAGCATCACCAAAAATACGTTTTGAGTTTTAGTGTGTTCCTGGGTGGGTAAACATCCCAGTCAACGTTTTGGCTTATACATTACCTTTAACAAAGATGGCACTGTTTGAGTTGGGAATAGGAAAAACATTCTTTCACAGGAAGATATATTCCTTCCAATAAAGGCTGACAGCTTGCTGATGGAATGCAATGGGCAATCGTGAAGAGCAGTTAAAGCACAGGCTTGCATTTCCTATGATCGGCGTTCTGGCACCTTCTTTAATTCAACCAAGAGCTTGTTTGTGAATATTTAACAATGTGTCTCAAGTTTGTAGCATTTCAGAGAATATGTAATGAAAATTGATGACATATATTAATCAAGGCACAAAATAACTCAATTTTCCAGTGTGTGTTTGTCTGCAGGGAAGGAAAGGCTTTGCTGGATTTTCTCTCCATGTTGCTTTCTCTATTTCTTCCCTCACACTTGTCAGGCTGAAATAATGTGTGGAAGCTCTTTCTTTTAAATTGCATATATTCCAGGAATCACTGGAGTTTTAAATGGAAAATGTGAAACCTGTTCTTCTGAACTGAGCAATATAGACAGCCAGATTGGAGTGGTAGAGCAGTGGCTGGAACAAGGAGGAAAACAAATCCAAATTTTTCAAGCAGACTTCGCAATTAGAATATTGAAAAATAATAGGGTAGAATAAAAAATGCTAGAAATTTCTCAGAGTATATTTCCATGTGTTTACAAAGGGGAGTTCAGTCACATTCCAGGCAAAGTCGATCAGTGCATCCCTGGCCAGTTTGTTTTCAGTCTTTCCAAGCAGGTCATAAGTCCAAGAGTCCTGGTCACGTGTTTAGAAACCCAAATCAACTTGGAGTTGCTAATGAGTCCAGGAAAGAGCCTAAAAATTAGTTTGAAAGTGTATGGGGGTTTTTGTTTGTTTGCTGGTGTTTTTGTTTATTTTTTCCAAGTGTTTTTAGTGCTTTCAAAAAGCATCCATCTCAGATGGGATTCTGTATAGAGATTGCAGTTGAGGAATGTCATTAAATAATACAGGTTGATTCAGCAGCTTCTGGATGTGGACTTGAAGGCAGATTATTTGAAAGTGTAGAAGAGCTATGGTGTTTGTGAAAGTGTAGATGGAAATGGAGGACTTAAGGAGAGAAAGCTTGATGAAAGTGTATTCATCCTTGCACAAAACAAACTGCTGAAAATTTTACCTCAGTCCTTGCAAGGTTTTATTTACCTTGGTTTTTGTTTTCTGCAGATGTAGAAGTAGAAGCTCTTCTTAGGACTGATAAGAGCCCTTAACTTCTAGTAATTCTTGAGGCTAACAAGAGTATTGTGTTTTCCAGGTTTCCTCTAGTATTAAAAAGGTCAGCTTCAAAAGGAGTACCAAGCTTAGACAGAATACTGTTAAGCTCTGTTGCACTGTGCTATGTTATCTCAGTGAGGCTGGGTAGAAATGAAGATGGCACAACAGCTTTATGGCTTCACTGGATTCTTCCTTCAAGATTCTCGAAGACATCACAAGAAAAGCTTTTAAAACATGTTATGCCTGACTAACTTATTCTTCAACCTTCTGTCACCCAGCAGACACACTCTAAAGAAAACCAGGGCCAGAAGAATTCTGAATAGAAATGACTGTGCAGAATAAAATTTTACAGATAGGGCTGGTTCCCTGCACACACTCTATGAGTGCAGTTTCAGCCCTTATTTAGCCCTACTTGTGAATAACCTGACTTGCCTAACCATTACTTGCGAATAAGCTGACAAATATGACGTGGGACTGTCGTGGTTTAAACCCTGTCGTCAAGTTAGCCATGCAGTCCACTCCTCCCCCCCCGCCCTTTCTTCCCCCCTCCTGCTCCCGGAGGGACGGGGAGGAGAATCAGAAGAATGTAACTCCCACGGGTTGAGATAAGAGTCGCCCAGTAACTAAGGTATAACACAAACCACTACTGCTACCACCAGTAATAATAATGATAAGGGAAATAACAAGGGAAGAGAATACAACACCACCCGTTGAAAACCAGCCCAACTGAGCAGTGATCCAGCCCTTCTGGGTAACTCCCAGTTACATCCTGGGCATGACGTGCTGTGGTATGGAATACCTCTTTGGCTAGTTTGGGTCAGGTGTCCTGTCTCTGCTTCTCCTCTTCCCTGGCAGAGCATGAGACTCAGAAAGACCTTGGTCAGACTAAACATTTGAGCGGTAACTAAAAACATCGGTGTTATCAGCGCTGTTCCCAGGCCGAAAGTCAAAACCACAGCGCTGCACCAGCTACTAAGAAGGAGAAAAAAAGACTGCTACTGCTGAACCCAGGACAGGGACACAGAAATGGAGAATACCAGGTCTCAGCAATTTGTGATAAAGAGCTATGGTTGTGTCTGCAACCATGATAGGCATTTGCTATGTCACCTCAAGGGTCAGTTTATAAGCATGTGGATTCCTAGATCATTGCAGCTTTGATATGATTCATCTAACCACCCTCTTGTAATTAGTGAAGAGGAACAGGCGCTTTTAGAATACCAGTCTTTACATTCTCAAGGAGATGTTTAAAGCAAACCAAATGAATCACACTTACAATTGCTTATTTTTCTCTGCTGACATAAAGGGACCTTGGACTAGCTGAGCTCAGGACACCTACATTACAACTTTTCACTGGGATTAATTCCACCCAAATGATTCTGATATCTAATAAGGTGTATGGAAGGGTTTTCTCTTCAACCTATACAAGTGCTCTTGCATTCTGTACATGCACGTTAGCCATTTACTGGGTTTGGGGTTTATTAATGCTTTCAAGCATGACTGAGAGGAGACCAAAATACAGTTGCTGCCTACAAGACTTACAAACTCTGAAGAAGTGTGCAGAAGTTCCAAGTGTGCCTGACACCTCAGTCCCTAGGGAAAAAAAGAAAGGTTTCACCTGAAGTAATGTGCTTTTATCCACTCTGATGGCAAGCTCCTGAATTGTTCTGGTATGAGAATTTACTAACTTTTTTTTTTTTTTTTAAAGAGTCACATAGTATTTTATGTAACAAAAAAAAGAAAATAGAAAGGATGATGATGCTATTACTGGTTTTTCTCCATCCAGTTTAAAAACTAGGGCCTACATTGTGAATTTATTTGCAAATTGCCATAAATTTAATTGATATAACTGCAGTTCTATAGGCATTCAATTAAATTAATAACCTTACCTGAAATTAGCCTTTTGCCAGGTTTTGCAAAGATGGTACAGATTAGCTCAGTCAGCTTGGCTTTTACTTATTTTTCTTTTTTTTTTCTCTGTTTTATTGTAATTTCTGTTTGCAATTATTACTGTAATTCATTGATAAAGGTTTATAGCAAACAATTAAAAAGCCATTGACAAGAAGAACTTGTTTGTGTTTTTCTAATAAGATACAGCATTTACTTTCTGATGATTCAAGTGGCAGGTTATGTAAACATTTCTATTTCTGATCCTTCTTAGGCTTTTGTCTCCTGTCTGTGAAGTGTTTGTGGGGGAAAGCATGATCGTCAAGTCGGCAATCTGCCTAGGATTTCAGAATGGCATGAAAATAAATAATTACACACGATGAAAACATTTAGGATATTACATTGCGATCATTTCATATCACTGGCAGATGCATTTCAGGAAGGAAAACAACATTACATAAAGTCTAGTGGTTCAGTAAACAAGGGGATTTAAAGACTGATGGATATTGCTGTCTGTTCTGTCACTAGGAAAAAGTATCAACTGTAATGCTTTAAATTAGGTTTTCCTTTTTTTGTTTGTTTGGTTTTTTTGTTCACAACAGAGAAATCTGCAGGTGGCTGATAATAAATAGTAAGACTTTGGCAGTCTGTAACAGCTCTTAGTGGAAAGAGTAAACTAGAGGGAATGAAGAACCTAATTTCGTAGAAGGACTTCCCTCCAAAAGCACCTGAATTTGTGAACATCTTAACCTTGGTCAACTACCTAATCATTAGGAGGAACAGAGCTACTCAGTTCCAGCCTGAACAGTATAGTGGCTTTGTAATATTCATAATTCCCTTCAGAATTCAAATGTAGCCAATATTCCTCTTTGTTTCCTTCATCCTTGCTCTGAATAGAATGCTAATACTCATCTGAGCTTCTGCTCAGAAGGAAAGTTTGAGTTACGAGCTGCATCAAAGGAGGAAGTGAAAATGATCACTGAAAGACAGGTGACCTAATTTAATGTAATTAATCTACCGTGTTAAAAATAGCTTAGACGTATCTGGTTTTCAGAAGTGCTACACTTCCAGAAGGCTGGTAGAAGACAGCAACATTCATACTTTCATAAAACAATTTCTATGCCCGTATGCATGTGGGAACAGCTTCTATGGAGCTTTATCTATATTTTTAAATATTTATCCTGCTCTCTGGTCTCATAAACTGGATCCCCTTAATAAAAAAAAGCAACTTGAAAACCTTTTTAAACAAAGGTCAAGATATGTTGTACATCCTTGATTCTTGTCAGCTATTGTGCTTGAAGCCCTTGAAGTAAGAAGTGCCACTTCCACGCATTTTCTTTTAGTGTGAACACACTTTTGTATCAAAGGGGCCCTTTGGCTTCTCCCATTTGGGAAGCTATGTGATCCCTGCATAATACAGGGTTTGTGATTCACATTGCTCTTAGCCTGAATTAGTGGGAATTTGTGTCAGAGAAAGTAGAACGATTGAACGCATTCTGTCTTTGAAGAAACAAAGGAACTGCCTCATCAGTAGGAAGTCCTGAAAAAAGCAGGTTATATGTAATGAGAAGTTGTTTGCAAATTTGTGACAAACACGTGAGGACATACAGGTTTTATTTACAGGGGTGCCTCTTGCAGGCTTTATCTTCAGTAATAACACAGAAGATAATAGGTGTTATATACACTATATTCATGCAAGGTAATGCAGTTAAATTCATTTCAAAGAAAGGCAAGAGCCTTTGGAATTGGTTGCTTGATGATGCTCTAAGTTTATGAAAAAAAGAAATGCTTTATTGTGTACAAGTTGCACATCCTGTCCTGCCTTTGCCATATCTTCTCTGTGAATTCTAACCTATCAGTTCTCTGAATGGCAGCCTTTTTCAGATGTTGTTGGAAGGGAAGGTTGTGTCCCAAGACCATTAGTGCCACTTTCTTCCATCAGATGTTGCTTTGTGGATGTCCTTTACTAAAATGTAAACTGAGTGTGTGTATGTTCTATGAAAGGATTTTGGAATTACGTAGTCACAAAGTAAGTAGGAATTCATAATGGTATGTTATTGTAAACAAGGCAAGTGGCATCTGAAAGATACTTGTGTACATTTTCTGTTTGGCAGGCCTCACTTTTCTGTCTATGCCAGTTTTGAGGAAGCACATCAAGAAAAAGGTAGACCGGCTGGATTGAGTCCCAGGACCAGCAGCCAGACTTGTCAGGACAGAGGAAAGCACAGCCAGTGAAAATAAAATTAAGAGAATGTGAATAACAGTAGCTTGCCTTGGAATATATAAAAGGTATTAGAAAAGAAGAGGTCAATACACTGGCCCTCCATGTTCACTGGAGAAGGCACAGAAGTTCCTTCTGGGAGCTTTAGTTGAACAAAGGAAGCAAAGACTGATTAGACTAAATACTACAGAAAAGCACTCAAATGTTAAGAAGAGATAAACACTTAGTGAGATAACAAAACTTCTCTCAGGAACAGTATTTTACCCTGGCTTAGAGTAATGTGTTGGGCCATGACCTTACACTGTTCCTTCTCTACCTATTGCCTGTGATTTTATGGTTAACTACCTACAATATTGACCTTGAAAAAGTACTGGGTTTGGCTGGGATAGAGTCAAATTTCTCCACAGTATCTAGTAAGGTGCTGTGTTTTGAATTTGTCCTGAAAACAGTGTTGATAACACAGGGATGTTTTAGTTACTGCTGAGCAGTGCTTACACAGAGTCAAGGCCTATTCTTCTCACCCCACTCCACCAGCAGTGGGATGGAGGAGTGCCTCCTTGACGTTGAGAGGGGGCACAGCTGGGACAGCTGATCCCAACTGTCCCAAGGAATGTTCCATACCATGTGGTGTTGTGCTCAGCAATAAAACTAGGGGGAGGTTGGCAAGACAGCAGCTTTACAGGATCAGACCAAAGATTGCACTAAGCCACTAAATCAGCATGACCAAACAGCCATCTGGAGTTCCTGTATGCTGGTGCATCCTGCATGAGGACCAAACAGGAGGAGTTACAGGTCTGTATGTAGCTGCAGGGTTACAGTCTCACTGTGATCACAGCAACATGGAAGGATTGCTGCAGTGAATTGGAAACACAGGCTGAAGAGTCAAGGAGAATGAGACATACTGGAACAAGTCCACAAAAGGCCATAGAGATGATTAAGGGCTTGAAGCATGTTCCATATGAGGAGAGCTGGGACTGTGTATTCTGGAGTGGACTCAGCAGTCCTTATCAGTGTTTATAGATAACTGATGGGAGGGAACAAAGAAGATGAAGCCAAAGGCTTCTCAGTGGTTCCCAGTGACAGGACAAAAGGCTATCTGCACAAACAGAAAAATGGTGAGTTCTGTTTGAAAATAAGAAAAAGCTTTCCTGCTGTAAAGGTGGTCAAACATTGGAAAATTTTGCCCAGAGAGGCTGTAGAGTCCTCCTTGAAGATACTAAAAACCTAGCTGTGGACATCCTGTTCTAAGTGACCCTGCTGTGAGTAGAGGTGTTGGAACAGATGGTCTTCAGAAATCTCTTCCAACCTTAGTGAATCTGGAATTCTATCAGGTAGTGATGAATAGTCAATGCATACAAAACCAGTAGAGGTACAGATTGCTCCTTCTCCTGGTTTGTCCTTCTAGCTTCTGGAGTCAATAGGTTAAATATTAATCATGTTCAATAGGCATTGATAGATCTTCTCTTCATAAATATGTTTAATTATTTTAAAGCTATTTGTGCATATAATTTCCCTGGTGTGTTGTGATAATGAATGTCACAGTTTGATTAGGCATAACGTAGTTCATGTGGCCTGAACTATAAAATCAGGCCAGTGAATTTTCCAGATCACAAAGATCTTAGACGTTGACATTGTTAGGGAGGTTGCATGGGGATTGGAGGGAGAACATGACTTTCTGTGGGAATTAAACACTTAGGTCCTTATGATATATTTAGTGCCTCTTGTTTACAAAGTCGCTAAGAAATCACTAGGAAATCTGGTCCTCTCTCGGCTGCTGCTGTATTTTGTTCACTTTTCTCTCTCTGCTCCTTCTTTCCCTTTCATCCTTGAAAGGTTTCTGTCCTGTTTTTGTAACATGTTCCTCCATGGTGCAACTTTCAGCTTCTAACAGAGCTGTTTGCACTCCAGTGTCTACCCTATCTGAACCACCAATGACACCAAAGACAATATGACTGTCTTATAATATAGATTCTGGTTGACATTTACCTGGTTTAAAGCAGGTAGTCCAGTAGAGGAGGATTTATAAATGTGTACTGAGGTAGATAATGTTGGATGAACTTGCTTCATGCTTGTAAGGGTCCCTGTAACCATGAGAGAGGCTAACGTGTAAAAAAAGGTGATAGGTAGGTATCTAGAGATTTTTATATACTTGTATCTATGGTGATGTAAGCATTTAGATTACGCCATCTCACACATTTGAAAGCCTTTCTGTAAAGCCATATGAATTTAAAAAAATGTGTGCAAAGACAATAGAATATGTTTATACTTCAACACCACCATCTAATTAATATATTGAGTTACAATCTTAGAGAACTATTCTTAAAGATTTCCTCAAACAATACAAAATGTGAATCTTCTGGTTCTACTTGCCTTGAAGCCAATGGAAATAAAGGCTGAAGGGCCTGTCTGCCTGTCTGTGTGAGAAGGTTACTCTAGAATAAGATGGAGCATATGTTTCAAAGACTGCAGTTCAACATGAATACAGTCCACGCAGGAAAATAGCGTGTCCGTAGAGGCAGCTTTGGGGAAAGAGGTTTAACTATCATAAACTACAGAATCAGGGGAACTGGGACTAGGAGTATTTCCTGTGCAAGTCTTTCTCTGCATTGCATTGGGAAGGGAGTGAGGTACATGCACAACCACCAGAACCAAACACAGAGATGGCAACCCAACATCAGAGCATTACCTCCACACCCCTTTGTGCTCCCCCTGCCTCTTTGTGAGTCTGCTGAGCTGTAAATTAGAAAGATGAAAAGTGTGCAGGCAGCATAGCTTTCCCATGTGTGATATAATTCAAGCAGATGGATATTTCCAGCATGCAGGACATGGGAGGGCTGGAGTAACTATCCTGCTGTGTCTATATAGAAAAGGTCAGAAAGCATCTCTCAGCATCTCTACCATCACAGCCTTCTGTGTGAGAGATCTGCTGCTTGGACTGAGCATGAAGGCTAGCCTGCTGTGCTGGGGAGCAGGGGAGAGCACGCACAGGTCGAACAACATGCTAGCACCTGCTGTCAGAGCTGATAGGGCTTGCATAGGAGATATCCAGTATGTGCTTATAGTTCAAGATGGTGTACTGCGTACCCTAAGAGTACTACTGTGAACAAGGCCTGGACAGACCCTTGTGAAGGGAAGACTTTTTAGGCTAACTGGGAGGTAGAATAGGTTACAAGGGACCAGCACTGAGACTTAACCCACTCTTTTTGTCTTTAATAGATTTATTAAAACTAACCAACCAAACTCACCAAAAGCTATGTAAAGAAGGCATTCCACTATCTTTGTGGAGAAAAAAGTCAGAAGCTTCTGACCAATTGCCCCTTTGACAGCCATTCCTCTGGGAGTTAGTTTAAGCACTGTTGTGTTGCTGTGGCACTATGGCAGAGGGCTTGCAGCACTTAACTCATTGCAGGAAAAGGAACCAGTGCACAGGGAGATGGGTTTTTATAAATGCATTCTCTCATACATATATATATATATAACTATAGCAGCTAGCAAAATCTAATATAAACTATTCTAATATTTTACATTGCTTTTTCATTTTATAAAAAGGAAAAAAATTACTTTTCCTGTGTCAACATCAAGCATGCAAGGATGGACTGAGAAGGAGAAGACCGCTGTTATTGCCAAAAAGTTTTGGATTAATTTTTCTTGTTCTTCTAAGTGATTTCTTATATTTTATTCTCTATGATATCTATCTTTTGTCATCTTACATAGCTCATGTGAAACTTTTATTCATGGTAAAAAATGAACACAGGGCTGAGAGACAGGGAAGAAAAATAAATAAACAGAAGATTCAGTATAAATCCATGTAATGTCAGGCAGGCAACCTTAAGTAATAACTGTAGAAGCATAAAGAAATTAATTCCAAATTGAGTAGCATACTTTTTACTGTGTGAAGGTAAAAAAGTTCTTGAAACTTTGTGTCTGCCAGAGTCACTCAGGAACTAACAACTGTCCTTTAGAAAAATATGCACAAATGCACAACGAAATGTTGTCAGGTAAAGGTTGTAGTGAAGACAATCCACTGGGAAGAGAGTGTCCTTCTGTTGAAATAAAATTGCCTCTCTGTAAGCCAGCAGGGGATTTGCCTCCAGCACTTTAACAATAGCTGTCCCCAGGAGATTTGTGAAGAGCACTGAATTCGTGTGCTTAGTTAGAGATCTTATAGCAGCCTTCTCAGTGGGCTACTGTCTGTATTCTCACTACTCTTGCAATCTTAATAGGTAACATAGAATCATAGAATAGTTAGGGTTGGAAAGGACTTTAAGATCATCAAGTTACATTCTGAAAGCATTCCCCATACACTTGAGGATTTAGAACAAAATCTTGTATCTAATTGATAAATTTGGTAATGAGCTGGTTGGGAGTTAATAGCCACGATGAAGAGAGTGTAAACAAGTGAATGTTCCTGAGTGCATATGCAACTGTGCAAAGCTAAGCAATGATAAGTGGCCACATTAGCAAGAGCTCACTGTTAGCTGTGCAGTAGTCAAACACTAGACTGGATCTGCAGTTTTACCATTTGGTATGAGAGACAGTGCAGGGTGCTGGAGAAGATAATATAAAAATTATGAGAGATTTATACAGTGTGGAATATCAAAAAGGCATGGGGAAGAAAATAATCTTTATGCACAGCTGTTCTCTTCATCATTTAAAATGTTTAGAAATCTGTGCTTGGAAGGCATTGTATGTTCCTGTCTCTTCTTTTTACCAACAAGTGATGAAGAAGGGGTTTCTGAAAAGGATGCTAGAACTGTATGAGGATGCAGACCTGCCAGTGATCCAAATGCTTCAAAATAATGCTATTAAGATCTAAATGGCTGTTATAAAATTATTTTTTTTATAAATATTGCACTTTATCAGTTCTTTGTATTCTTATTTCTGTGTTCATCACTCTATGCTGAATTGCAGATATCAGTAACCTAATTTTTAAAATAAAGTCAAAGATTCTGATATTATACAAGGTAAAGAACAGGTAATGCTTACATCTTGATATGCTAATATAATGGCATCATCTGTCAGAACTGCCATTTGTTCCAAGCAGAACTAATTTGAACGGATCATGCTCATTGTATAAGAGAAATGATGGAAGCAAAGAGAAATAAGGAAGTAAACAGTTACTGCCCACAGTTTTTACTTTTCTGGTGGTGAGATCTAAGTGTGCCTGAACTTTAATGTCTGTGCATCCTGCTGAGCTGTGTTCAGCTGCTGTATAGTTGAGGTTTTGTATCAGACCAGGATTAACTTGGTTGTATTTTCTTCCTCTTCTTATTTGATCCGTTGCCTCACCTGAAAATGGACATTTTCTTCTTGCTTGTTCTTTGTAGAGAATGTGACTATTTACATTTTGTTGCTAACAGTTAACATCAACAGAGAAGTTTGAGAAGTTGTGTAGGGGACATACACTTGGAACGTGTGATTAAATGGTGAGAAGCCACTGGCTTTGGGAGAGCAGTCAACTGGATGTCAAACTGTCCCAAGCATGTTCTAGTCAGCGTATTTAACCATAATACTGTGTTTTTTTAATGTTTTGCAATAATTTTTGTCTTGCAAATTTTGTTTCCAGTTACAGTAGCCATGATTTAAACATATGCAGAATTAAAGAAGCTATTTATAAAAAAATAACTCTTACCATTCTTCACTGTTTTTTGTGCTAGCTGTTAATTGTTGTATTAATTCCTTCAGAACTGCATCTAGTTTTGCTTTAAAGACTGTAAATTAAAGAAACTTCATCACATTTATAAGATGGTTAAATTCCTTGTGAACTGTTTCCACCTTTTTTAGGCCAAAGTCTTCAGTTTCCATATCTACATATTGAATTTCATGTCTTTCCTCTGCTAAAGGAAGAAATCTACATCCATCTACTTTTAGGAATTTCTCTGCTGTGTAGGTAGAAACTGATCAAACTCTGTGTTCACCTTCTGTTAGAGAAACTGCATAGACTATGCTTTTAATTCTTCAATAACAAAGCTGTATCTGGATGTGCCACTCTCATTTTAAGAGCTTTCTGAACCTTTGTCTGTGTGACATGAGGACCAGACAAAAAATTTGCTATGCACCAGGTGATTACGACTTCACCACTTCTGCTGCATAGTGCTTGTTAATGCACTGTAAGGTGGTGTTTTTGGTCTCAGCTAAAATTAATTCACTCTCAGCTCGCATTCAGCTGGTTACCCTGACACACCCTTGGCATTTTCTCAGTTTTCTAAAGTGATGCTTCTCATCTGCTAAATTACACTTTTTTTTCACTCAAGTTTGTAGACACATGAGTTTGTCAAAGCTATGTACATATGTATGTATTTTTTTATACCTTTGAAAAAGTACTTAAAGGAAAAATACCATTATAAGAGCATGAACATTGTTATGAGAGTATGGGAGAAATCAAGCAGAGATGTAAAATTTAAGAACTACAGGTTATGAATCTAATAATGTGCTAAAGACAGAGTTAAGCAGCCAGGGATTGTGTTAGCTTCACTGAGAGGTTTTGCTCTGTACTAAAAAGTAATATGGCAGATGGTCTAAGCAGTATAGCTCTTCTAACTGTCCATGTGCCCATATCTGTCAAATACTCTCAATCAAGTATCTCTGGCAAAAAGACTAAAGTTTCTGGATTGATTGTGCTGAAGGGTATGCATCAATATTTGGGGGTTGATTCTTTCTTTTTGGTTTGCTATTTTGATTTTCTGCTTACCAGTTTTTAACTGTCCTTCTGCAAGTCTAGTTCAAATTTTCAGGGTCATTTACAGAGGTACCAAACACCAGGGAAAGTGTCAGTTTTAGTTTACATCTGAGAGAAGCCCCTGAGATTGTACTGTCTGAAGTATTAGTGAATGGCTGAGTTGATTTCCTCCTAAAATGTAATCATCTTTACAGCTCTTACAATGTCCAAGATACCTTACTCAGGGAAATGTTCCCCACAGACATTCAGAAATCATTATTGTCTCCATCTCTCTGCTGTATTCCTCTTTTTACTTTTTTTTTTTTTTAATTATTTTACAATTCTGTTAATGGAAGTGAAGTCAAACCGGTGTAAAACTGATGTGAGGGAATGTAAGGCTGCATCCTCTCTGAGTGCACTGATGTATTGTGACTGGAGAATTCCATTCTGACATTTAGAGAAGATAATGTAACTGTGAAAATGTCATGTTCTTTATCAAGATCTGAATGTCATCATCCTTTGACCACAGAGTTCTGTAAAGATTGGTAACTATAAAAAAAGAAAAAAAGAAAAAAAAAAGCTGGTGTGTTTTCCTTCCCCATTTGTCTTCTGAGTAGGGTTTCTGCTGCTTTGTGAACAGTGCTGGCATTTATTTGAGAACTTAGTGGCAGGCACAAAATCACATCCTGAAAACAAACATATAGAAACTTATTGAGACATGCTGGCAGCTAGATACTTTCAACTGTGCTGCTTTCCAGATCTCTGTAGGCAGATGTTTTGTAGAAAGCTGGAGTCACAGAAGAGATGTGAGCAATATGGATAATACTGACTTCTTGATGCTCATGAAATTCTTGACTTGTGATAGATTCTGCTCTGAGCCGAGGCAGGAGTGAATGTGAGAAAGATGATGAGTTTTTTATATGGTAGCTTGTCTGGCAAGTGACAGATTTGTACAACCTATAGAAAAAAATGCTGGATTGCAAATGCTAATGTAGTCTGTGACCTTTGCATAATAAGAACATTGATAATGGATTTTCCAATGGTGAACTCATTAATAAAGCGTAAGGAATGGGGTTGGTATGACGGGTGTGAGGCAGATAGAATTTGTATCTTTAATCATCTCTTCTTAATGACTGAACTGCTTCACACACATTTATCTTGGAGGCATGGACTGGAATTATATACATCAGACCTCTACAACCTCATCAATATCCAAGTAAAGATTAATATGCTTTTCAAGATGATGATAGACCCTTTCTACCTGGCTTGTTGTCTGAGAGGCCATAGTGCTGAAGTCTAATACAGATAGGATATACTTATTAGGGGTATGCAGTTTTCTGTGAGGATGAAGGGTTATGCCTTACAGAGTGCTTTCTAGGATGGTGTCCAGTTTTAGAAATCACTGGCAACAAAGTCCACTTCAAGCAGGACATGAATTAATTAATTTTCATTGAAGTGTTCTGCCAACGATCTGCTAATTTGTACTGAATCTTCCCAACAAGAAGCAGAATATTGACTCTTCACCTAGCAAAGAAGCCACTCTGCTGCTGCGTGCTTACCAGGAAAAAGTAAAATATGCTTCTATAGGAATGTGGGAGACAGCATGCATTTAGGCAGGACTTAGAAGCATTAATGGTATATTAGTACTGTATATACTGTGTACAACAGAATCCTTCCCTGGCTGAGTTAACCTGGAGGGAAGCATTAGGCCATGCCATGTTTCAGAAGGATCCAAAATATAAGGCAGTAAATGAATGAAACACATTCTGTGATCATCATACGCAATTATCCTTCATATAGATGAGAATGAGAGCATCACAAGAGGCATTGTAAATCCCACTGGTATTGTAGAAGTAGCCTAAGAAAGTAAATATTAATCTGTAGAGTATTGAAGAGGCCATTTATTCCAACTATATAAATGTGCGAGAAAGCTGAACTCAGCCACACTGCTTTCGTTAAAAGATACTTTATGCTGTTTTTGAAATGTGGATCACAGATCTTTGGTAGAGAGTTCTCTGGTCTCATAGTCACTTCATTTCTTATTTCACTACAGACTTATTTTGTTGTCTCTTTAATAGTACAAGACTTTACATATGAATGACTACTCATGTTTCTTGGAAGAGATTAGTTTTAGACTGAACTTAAGTTCAGGAGTGGGTTGAGTAATTAGCTGAGGCTGGGGATGTTAATAGCGGTCTATTTGTTTACAGTGTGGAAAGATGTAATTATTATTTTTTGAATTCATTTAGATACTGTCAATATGTTACCACTGTGGCATATGCAGTATGTTTTAATGAAATAAATGTTGCCAGGGACACTTATTTAAAATATGTATTACCTGTCAACCCTCTAAAGACTGAAATACAATCTGTAATGAGGCAAAAGGTCCAAAGTAAAGAACAAAGAACTGCACAAGGTATTTCAGATGGTGAGGAATCTGCTCTGAGTTTCTCCAAGTAACACCTATTACTTCAGCTTCATGTTTCAATTAGCTTTAAGAGAGAGAGAAGTAAGATTGCTCAAGATCTGTATTTTTTAAAAAATAAAACTGTCAAAAGGAAAATGTGTAAAATGATAACAAGTCTGTTTTCCACTAACTGTATCAGTTATGTGCTCCTATTGTTCCATTCCCTGAGCGGCCATCCCAGCGCCTTGAGCTGGGAGTGTACTTGGAAACATTGTGAGCTGTTTACTTTGAACACCAGATCCAAAACACCCAGGCTTGCCCTTCATCTTGTGTATGAATGTGTATTCATCCAGTATGTATGTATGGCACATCTCCTTGCTCTGACACTGTAGTAAGATGTCTGAGTTGGAGTTGCCACATGGCCCAGATCTGCCTAGTGACTAGCCAGATTGGAGCCTAGAATGGCCCCAGAACGTTCCCAGAACGTTTGGATAGCCTTTGCCAATACTATGCGTATTTAGATGTAGTAGGTTGGTCTTTCAGCTTCTGTTGTATATAGTTGCAACTAGTGAGTGTTTAGTCTTTTGCCCCTTGCTCATCAGATACCAGAAGTTGTCCTAGCCAGCTACAGCATTGCAAAGAGGCACCGGCATCAGCCTCACCCTGTGTACATGTACAAACATCCCAATAGCATACCAGGAAGAGGAGCCAGAGGAACTGTCTCCCTCTGGACCCAGAGTTCTTATGCTTCCCCACTGCTGCAGCCATGCCACCTCTTCTGCTACCTGAATCACATTTCCACATGCTGCTGAAGGAAAGGAGAGTGCATAGCCCCACGTTACACATCTAGCTCGTTTTGAGGTCCTAGTCTGTGGCCTGGCACCTCTTGTTGTGGTGTGTAAGTATTCAGTAGGAATCCAGAACGGTGTGCCCTGGACTGCCATGAGTCATCCTTGGGGATGGACAGTGCAGGAATCAGGACTGCCAGAGCCAGTCCACCTCACTTCATTGCTGGTAACAGTACTAAATCCTGGGTCCATTTACATTACACTTGGGTTCCTGTGTAGAAGGTAGAGAAAAAGCCTGTCCTGGGTTCTTCAGATCAACACCTTAAAGAGATGGGAAGTCACATTACTCCTGCCATGTTGTTCTTGAGGGAAATAGAACTATTAAGTTTTTTGTGGGCACCTAATCAGATTTATAATTGAATAAAAAAAGTCCTTCCAAACCAAAGACTTTGTACCTCTGAAGCCAGCTACAGTCCTGAGAAGGCTTTGGGACTTGCATCTTGCAGGTAGTGCCTGGGCAATGGTAGCCGCTGGGAACCAGCCCAGTCTCCTTGGGGAGGATATGGGAATGCTGTTTCATGTTGAAGTTTTGAGTTTATAGGGTGCTGGCCTTCCTTTTTCTGCCCAGTTGGCTGAGTTGCCAGGGTAGACACTCCTTTGTCTGGATTTTGGCAAGCAGCTTTTTGGTCATATCTGTGCTTTATGAAGTCTATGAGAGGATCCTGAAGGGTATGATATGGAAGGTGGCAGCCTTCCCTCCATGAGGCAGCGTTTGCAGTGGGACTTGACAGATGTGTCTAAAAGAGAAGATAATGAAATCAAGGAAGCCAGCTGGCCATTTAAAATTTTTATACACTTACCACTGGCACCCACACTTTCCTTCTGTCATTAAACATATTTCAATTCTCCCTAGCATGACTGTAAGGACATAAACCAGTCTCCCCTCCAGTGCAACTTTCAGGCAATAGCATTTCTCACAGAAACCCTCTAATAAGTATGTAGCACCTACTGGTTCTTTGGTACATCTTGCATGAAGACTTCCTGAAGTGTTAAGGAAATACAAGCTGGAAGACTCATTAATCCTGCAGGCAGACTCCCTTCTCCCTCAAGAAAGTCAGTTGCTTCACCTGAAATAACCTGAAAGCGCTTACCTCTGCAATACCTCTGTGGTCCTCTTGTGGTCCTCTCTGTCCTTATGGTTCTCTGAAGCATTGAGCCTACAGTATTTGGAGCATCCTGTCTTGTTAGCAGCCTGTCCAATGAATCTATATGAATCACAATTTTGTGTGCTTGTTTTGTGGTAAAGAGGAAATGTATTTAGTCACCTCATATTCTTGCATCTTTTGGTGAAGGTTTACTTGTGGCGTCCCAAAGTGTCAAATTAAGGTACTGCTTTGCATTAGAGAGAAACAAAAGAAAATCATACAGTTCATTATTTAACATTCTAACTCGAGGAGCGTGACCAGCAGGTTGAAGGAGGTGATCCTGCTCCTCTACTCTGCTCTCGTGAGACCTCACTTGGAGTACTGTGTGCAGTTCTGGTGTCCTCAACATAAAAAGGACATGGAAGTGTTGGAACAAGTCCAGAGGAGGGCCACGAGGATGATCAGGGGACTGGAGCACCTCCCGTATGAAGACAGGCTGAGAAAGTTGGGGCTGTTCAGCCTGGAGAAGAGAAGGCTGCGTGGAGACCTCATAGCAGCCTTCCAGTATCTGAAGGGGGTCTACAAGGATGCTGGGGAGGAACTATTCATCAGGGACTGTAGTGACAGGACAAGGGGTAATGGGTTCAAACTTAAACAGGGGAAGTTTAGATTGGATATAAGGAAGAAATTCTTTACTGAGAGGGTGGTGAGGCACTGGAATGGGTTGCCCAGGGAGGTTGTGAATGCTCCATCCTTGGCGGTGTTCAAGGCCAGGTTGGATGAGGCCTTGGGTGACATGGTTTAGTGTGGGGTGTCCCTGCCCTTGGCAGGGGGGTTGGAACTAGATGATCTTAAGGTCCTTTCCAACCCTAACTATTCTATGATTCTATGATTTACGAGAAATCACACTGTTCGGAATGAGACCACCTAATTATTTGTGGCATAATACAATATACTGTGTTCCAGGGGACTGAATGGTCTGATTGCAGCTCTGTTACATAGTGTGCTGAAAAACAGTTGCTCTTACTTCATTTTTTTTCTAAAGCGTTTAGAGTTCTTCTTCCACTTGCATGTACAGGCATCTGTCTTTATTTGAAGAAGGGCCATTCCCATTTATTCAAAAGGAAATTTTGCTTAAGTTAAGATTGCAGTTTCAGAATGAGTGTACATAATTCTTACAAATGTCTTTACCATGCACAGGGATTGGAAATTGCAGTGACACAACCTCAGGGAAATGACATCAGCTATATTAACCATAAAAATGTCTCTTAGGAGTTAGACAGTAGGAAAAAAACCCCCAAAACAGTGAGAAACTGTACTGTCAGAAGCAAATGTGATTTGGCATAAAAACAAATAGTATCATGCATCTTCCTTTCTAAATTCTACTATTACATTTGTTCAATCTTGTATATACACAAAAAGCTCTGTTAGGTTGAAAGGATTTGTGGCAAGACTGAAATCACTATCTCACCAGTCTGGAAGTGGTGAGATAGGACTGGAAGTGTTCCTGTTACACTGCTTACTGGATTTGAAGTGATATATTGCAACAGTAGGAAGAACAAATTTTCTTTGACATAGAAACTGTAAGATATAAAAGAATAAAAATCATATTCTTTTGATCATAGTAGGCTCATAAAGCCCTGCTAACCCTAAGAGGGGTCAACAGCAGATGCTTAGATAAAAATGTAAGAAATGAGCAGCATTTACTGATGCTATTTCCTACCATTTTGGTATGGAGGAGTAACAATTTCCCATTTATTGAAGATGTATTTGAAAATATAGTTGCCTGTGCAGTGACTTGTGATACTTTTCTGTCTTCCAGTACTTTCAAAATAATGCATTTCTTACAATGTTATAAAGTTATTTCATGGAATTACCCAAGGCCTCGTTTGTGAGTGGCAATTGTCAATGATAAACATGCAATTATGATTTTCCTCCTTTGTATCATTTTAGATTTGCCGCTACCAAACTTAATCTGTAATCTTCTCTTTCAGTCAATTAGTGATAAAACTCTTCTGCATTTCTGCAGCCAGCTGGCAACTCTAATAGCTTGGTATTGTTAGCAAACATTGACAACCGTTATGCGTATTATCTATCTCTTTATAGATATGGTGAACAGTGTGGCCCTAAGCAGAGATTCATAGTGACCTCCCACAACATGAAAACTGAGTAAGTATTTTTACTCTTTGTTTTCTAGCCATGTAGCCATGTGAGGACATTTCCTCTTTTCCACTTTAGTTTGCTTCTTTAAGAGTGTCTCACAGTAAGCCTTGCCAGATGTATTTTAGAAATGGAATTAGATTATATCAAATGCATCTTCTTTGTCCACACGTTTATTAGAAGTATAATCAAATCATTCCAGCAGATTTGTGATGCTTGACATCTGTGTAGGCTGTGTTGATCTTCCCCATTTTGTACCTGTCAATTATATGCCTTAGAAGAGTTGCTACCAGTTTCCCCAGGGTAGAGGTTGAGGTTATTTGCTTGTAGTTCCTCAAACCTCTTTTGAAAGCCTTTGTAAAAACTTGCTGTTTTTCTGGTCATGAGGCAGTTTTAAGGGATTTAGTGGTTTGGCTTTTTTATCCTTGAGAGTACCTTTAGAAATCATGATTTCCTACCATCTTTTCCCATTCAGTTGTTACTGCTTTTTCCTTTTTTTTTTTACTCCATTACTACTTCTGTTGACACTTCGAGTTGAGACAGATCTTCCATGTGCTTACCACAAAAAGTGTTCTGATGGGTACCAGCATATCCTCCCCACTCCTCGCCTGCCCCAGCAAATGCAGTTAGAAAACAGACTTGGTTCTTCTGCTATGGCTTCTTTTTTTCTGAGACTTTCTGTTGTAACTTCACCTTTTATTATCTCCACTGAGTCTGTAACATATTTTTTGCTCTTACTGTGTTTGAAAATTTATGATGCTTTTATTCCTTACCATGTCTCAGTTCCAGTTATTTGGCTGTTTCTCTCTACTTATCTGAATTCTGACGAAACATTGCAGCTATCATCACAAGAACTGTTGTTTGTAGAACTGTCTGGATTTGATTCTTTTCTCATTTACAAGAGGTGAAGCTAAGAACAACACTAAAACAGCAGAGTTAGTCAATGATCTTTTTAAAGGAAAAGAAGAGTTATAAACCTTGAATTTGCCAATGCGTTTCTGTGACCTCTGCATCCAGGAATCCCAGATCTGTTGGTCTAGCAACCCCAGGATGTGGTCTGATCTCAGTCTCTATTAATAAAGAAATAATGATACATAAAATTGCAGCCTAATGCCCTTTCAGATCCCCATTCAGAGCTTAACGAAAGTCTGACACATGTTCAGACATGGGTCACAGATGAAATAATTTAAATGAGGAAAATATAAGAATATTATATACACTCTGGATATAAACAGAATTTAGAAATAAAATTTATGAAACTTCCCAGACTCTTAAATTTATCACTTGCAAAATTTACAATTAGTGAGACAAGCCAAGCCAAACTGTACATCTTTTGCAAAGAGAAAAAGCAGATTGGTTTTGAGTGGATTGGTTCCCAGATTGTCTCAGATGAGTGACAGTGAGCTCTGATGTCTGAACTACAGTGAAGGAAATTAAAAGAAACCCTCTTCCCCCTCCAATTTTTTAAACTAATTTGGGAAAATTTTCTGCCTCCTCTCTATGGAAAGAAAGTGGATGTGAGAGATAAGTAGAGGATACCTGTCATATGGCTTTATTAAAACGTAATAATCATATTATCAATTTGTAGGAACAGTAATTGTCATACATAATGGTACTAATGTGGTATCTGCTTATAAGATATATTTGCCTTTGATTAAATTTTTCATGCCTTTGAAAGAGGCAGAAGGTGATGTATTTAATCTCAGTCCCAAGGAGATGCATCTTTGCTGCTTTGGGTGTTTTGGAGATATGTTATCTCAGCTGTATACCTAGGAGTCTGGCTTTGTTCCCACTTTTTTCTCTGTTTCTTCTTCACCAAAACACAACGCAGACCTTTCCTGTTTCCTTTGCTTAGCTGACAAGTACAGGGATATCTCATTCCCTGAAGGAATCTGATTGTGACCTTGGGCTGTGTAGCTTGCTGGAGTCTTCTCTTTATGCAGCATACGTTATTTTCTCACTAAAAGAAAAAACTGTTAAATCAGAAGTACTCAGAACAGTTGGGATGCTGTTCATGAGGGGTGAGTTGGTTCCCACTATGAAAAAGAAAGGCTCCATTACTAGTGTAGCTCCACACTGTAACCTTGTTAACAATTCTGGAGAAGTAACTGCGGAGCCACTGTCTTATCAATTTTGACAAAGATGGAAAGGCTACAGCTTTCCCTTCTCAGAGTCAGTTATATAATATAGAACTATAGAATGGTTAGAGTTGGAAAGGACCTTAAGATCATCTAGTTCCACCCCCCTGGCCATGGGCAGGGATGCTTCACCCTAGACCATGTTGCCCAAAGCTCTCTCCAGCCTGGCCTTGAACACTGCCAGGGATGGAGCAATTGCCGCTTCTTTGGGCAACCTGTTCCAGTGCTTCACCACTCTCTCAGTAAAGAATTTCTTCCTTATATCCAATCTAAACTTCCCCTGTTTAAGTTTGAACCCGTTACCCCTTGTCCTGTCACTACAGTCCCTAATGAAGAGTTCCTCCCCAGCATCCTTGTAGGCCCCCTTCAGATACTGGAAGGCTGCTATGAGGTCTCCACGCAGCCTTCTCTTCTCCAGGCTAAACAGCCCCAACTTTCTTAGCCTGTCTTCATATGGGAGGTGCTCCAGCCCCCATATAATCCTTCTCTGGGCTCATATACATGTATATATAGAATACTCAGAGGTTCTCTGAACTAAGCAACAACTGATAACAAGGGTCATCCTAAATGCTCACATAATATGAAGAAATGGTTTGTGGGAATGAGAACTGTTAGGTTACAGAATCAATTCTGAAAGGAAACAGGAGGAACGCTGAGACCTGCATTATTTATAATTCTCAGGTTATAAAATGTACTGAAACTGTAAATAAGGTAATGTAAACACAATCATGTAGTTCTAAGGAGTCAGACTTCATTGTCCGCTTCATGTTCTTCCTCTCTGACTTCAGCGATTCTTGCCTAAGTTATTACTCTTCCTATTATTAATGACCTCAGGATTCATTCAGAATCTAAAACCAGATCATGTCAAGACAGAGGATGAGGAGAAATTAATGGCAATATGAGGACAAGTATTTTTTCTTTTTTAAAGTAGGTAAATCTTGCTCTGGTCTTACTTGGCTGTTAGCAGATGGTAATGCACTCCTATTCTTGCCAAATTATTTTAGCAGACTCTCTGAGCAAATGCCTATGGGGGCAGAAGTTATGATGCAGTTCTAAAGTCGAAAAATAACTCATAATTCAAGCTTTATATATTTAAGCTATTATGAGCAGCTGTGAAAACACATATTTTGACTATTTGCGTTAGCTTCAAAATTTGTAATTGGAATGAGAAATCACAGGGTGTTCCCTTTCTATTTCCTTTTTAAGGATTTGTGTACAGGGCTTCTTTATACCTGTGGATTCCAGAGCTGTAAGTAATGCAATAAAAGTCTGATCCAAATCTCACTGAAATTGGCAAGTGGCTTTCCATGGGCTTTATGGGGCTTTCTGATGGACGTTCTCTAGCTTTGGAGCAAGCTGGATGCTTTACTGCTTTCACTTCTACATGAAAAACTTGGCCTAGTTTGAGGGTCTTGTTTAAAAGCTGGGGCAAGACTTACCTCCTTTTCAGGCTCTCACATGCCTGAGAAAGTTGCACATCTGCAACCTTACAGAGTTGCAACTCTGTCTACTGGGCTTTAAACTTAAGTAGAAATGATAGTATGAGTGGCCTAATATCTGGCCTGAAATAGGTTTTAGGAAGATGCTGGGCTCTTGGACTGGGCTGCTCTGAGCATGCATCTAAACACAGGGTGCCAAGAGAACTTGCAGTCCCACCCATCAAACTGAGGAGTTTTGGCAGTAATAGACTAGAGTGTTCTAACTTGGTTCTTGGATTGGGAGACATAAGCTTCCTCCATGATCCCAGTGAGAACATTTCTACATCTTGCTATTTTTGTATTTCTACCATCTGATTTGTAGTCTACCATCTGCTTCACCTCCTTTGTTTAGCAACTGAATGAAAGAGTTGTTTTAAAATCCAAAGTGGGACTGTAGAGTGTTTCATGACCAGGTATAAAAGGAATAACTCATTCTTGACTCATTTGAGAGTTTGTTTAAATTTTAAGAGTACCTTTCCAGAAAGTACAGGAACCTTCAAGTTCAGATAATCAGAAGAAATTTGTACCATAAACCCCAAGGAATCATAGATTAAAATGTAATGCTAAGTGGATCCATGTAACTGACTTCATCATCTACAAATGAAAAAAGGACAGTTGTGTTCTGCCACGATTTTCTGGGACCTTAAAGAGAGCACTGTGGAGTGAAAGCCAATAGATGGGTCTGCTTGGAAAAACGGGCTGTTGCTGGAGTGATTGACCCTTCTAGTGGTATGGGGTTTCCCAATGAGTGCTTAACAACTTCAGGCTTCACTCATTTTTTCTGGTCCCTTTCATGGGTAGGAGGATCTTTAAGAGAGAAACTGTGGTATCCATGACTATGAGATGCTAATCTCTGTAATTATAAACCACTGTGAACCACTATGTACATCTTGCCACTCAATAGGAGAGAGTTTATATTGCTTAGCTATGGCTGCTGAGATTAAATCTTCTCCATACAGTGACTAAGGAACTCTGGAGAGTGTTGATTATATCCACACTGTGCTTACTTAAAGCTCATTAAGTTACAATTAAAGTGTATCTGTAAAGCTTATTGAAAAATTAAATTGCTCTTAAGGTTTCTATGGGCTGTTCTGAAATCATTAAGTTTGCTGTGTAAGGTATAGTCTCTGGTTTGAAGAAAGCATATGTTTTAAAACCATTGAAAATTAGTGTGATAACAGAGTGTTATTCTTTACTTCACTAGTAATGACAACCCCAAGCTGTGTGGTGCAGTTGACACACTGGAGGGAAGGGATGCCATCCAGAGGCACCTTGACACTTTGGAGAGGTGAGCCGGTGGAAGTCTCATGAAGTTCAACAAGGCCAAGTGCAAGGTCATGCACCTGGGTCAGAGCAATCCCAGGCACAGCTACAGTCTGGGCAGAGAATGAATTGAGAGCAGCGCTGAGGAGAAGCACTTGAGGTGCTGGCTGATGAGAAGCCCAGCATGAGCTGGCTTCAGTGTGCACTCGCAGCCCAGAAACCAACCGTGTCCTGGACTGAATTAAAAGGAGCGTGACCAGCAGGTCGAGGAGGTGATTCTCTGACTCTACTGAGCTCTAGTGAGACCCTACCTGCAGTTCTGAGCTCAGCTCTGAGGTCCCCAACAAAAGAGAGACATGGAGCTGTTGGAGTGAGCCCAGAGGAGTTCCACGAAGATGCCCAGGGGGCTGCAGCACCTCTGCTATGGAGACTGAGAAAGTTGGGCTTGTTCAGCCTGGAGAGGAGAAAGCTCAGGGGAAACCTTGGAGCAGCTTCCAGTGCCTAAAGGGGCCTCAAGAAATCTGGAGAGGGACTTTTGACAAGGGCATGTAGAGACAGGACAAGGGGGAACGGCTTTAAGCAGCAAGAGGGTAGATTTAGATTAGATATTAGGAAAAAATTCTTTACTATGAGGGTGATGAGGGGCTGGAACACATTGCCCAGAAAAGTTGTGGATGCCCTATCCCTGGAAGCATTAAAGGTCTACACCTTTCCTAGATGAAGTTCCCACTTGCTTTGAGAGAGGGATGAGACAGGAACCAAAGGGATCTTCTCCCACAGAGAAGTGTGTTCCACATACCTTGTAGGATGACCCCACTACTTGGAAGGGGTGGAGGTTGTCTCCACCATGTATTTTTCTCTGGTCTGATCTTAAAGGTATTAGCCTGCAACAATATCTGTGAATTCAAGACTGGGGAGGCATACATTTCAGCCTTATCATTCTTCAGTTGTGCTCTAAATTCTTTGTCTGTTCAGAAAACCCCACAACTTCTTGATTTGTTGTCTTCTTTTCCTTCACTGACTCTCTTCATTGCTCTCCTCTCTATCCTCATCAGCATTTGTCCCTGAATGAGGTTTTTGGAGTCTTAAATGGTAAGTGGAAGCTGGCAGCCATGGAGAAGGCCTGAGTGAGGCACCTGCACAGTTGGCTGCTGGTACGCCTGGGCTTTTGTATGGTTCACTTCTGCTCTCTTCTTGTTTGGTGCCGAATTATGCAGAATGGTGTGTAGGATTCTCGCAAAACCAATGTTGAAATGCCTCACTTATCTGCCTATGGTCCCTCTTTGTAATATGTCTCGACCTCCCCATTTATGTATGGAAAGCCTTAGGGAGTGGAGGAAACTTTTGGGAGGTCTGTAGACTTACTAAACAAATCAACCTCCCTATGAGTAGAGGTGCTAGTGTGAATTGCTGGTAATAATGGGACTTGATGCTATGTCTCCTGTTGCACATCTGTGGGTGTGCATAATCATGTGCCTGAACCTGGCTGCTTTGAGAGTTGGATTGTCATGCTCGTTTGCTCTGTCAGACATTTATTTGTATTGCATTTTATGTAATTCTGTAATGAAAACAACCTTCTGGAGAAATACATTGATTCACATTGTCAGTGGTAAAAATTTAACGTGCAAGAATTTTTAGGCTTTTAGAATTTGTTTTTTGATGTGGACATCAAAAAGTCTGCATGTGACTAAGTTGTTCCCTATTTTTATTCATCAGCATCACTGAATACTATGAATTCCCTTTCCAGAAGTATCTTGAACTAGGCATTTTTACCGCTTGCAAAACAATTTCCCATATATTTTCTTTACAATTTTCACTTATTTGTTATTTTTAATAATTCGGATCTTAAGTATTTTGTTTTGTCTAAACTGCTTCATGTGTGGCAGTGAAATGCCACATGGATGCACAATTACTTTTTCATATGTGTAAGAGTCCACAGGTATCTCAGATTTGTATCATCATTTTGTTAGTATGTTGTTGATGTATCAAAATCAATTTTGAGCATTAAGTTCACAGACATCATTGATTTTGCTGTTTGTGGAGCTTAAGTTTCTCTTTCGATACAATAAAATACAATACAACACAGAGATTGAACTGCCATTGTCAACATTGTCACAGAACTCTTTCATCTAAAATGATAAACACAACACAGTAGAGTCTGATGTCATATCTGAGTGGGTTCATTCGTTTTTAGCTGTATCCTGCTGCATATTTTGATGCATACAATACTTTTAAACATAAATCTTCAAGAATGACATAGCAGAAGACAATATAGTTTCTTTCATGTAGTCCTTGTCAAACGGGAACCTTCCATATTGAACAATAGAACATGCCACCTAATAGTCTGTTAAATAATAGACTCAGTTTTAGTTCTTGTTGATGTGCATCCCATTGAAATGTATTAGGATCTTTGGAGAGAATTACAAGTTAATTAAAAGAATAAACTCATCCTTCTTCTCAAAATGCTGTAATATCACATGACTTCAAACATGTTATTTCCTAGGCATGCTCCTCAAGTAGTAAGAATTTTGTTTTCTTCCACTTTGAAAACCATTGTTTTGTGATGCCTTTCAAAGTGGCATTTAACAATAAACGTTCTACAAAATCTTTTCCGTTTAATAATATTTTGCTCTTTCATTTGATCACTATGTGCTTGAGTATAATTTTTGAGAACATCTACCAGCACTTTCTTTTACTTTCTTCCATCTAGACTTCACCGTTATGAAGCCAAACAACTTCAGAGTCATGGTGTATGTATATAACACTGCAAAATTTGTAACCTTTTTTATGCACTTTTAACTGCATTGTCAATTTACTTTTCCAGAATTTAAATAATAATATCAATTGAATTGAGAGAGTTATCAGTTTGCTTCTAGATTGGGATGCAAATAGGACTCGGCACTAACTCCCACGGAGAAATACCCTCTGGGTTATGCCATACCACCAATCTTCATTCCTTCTCTTCAGAAAGTTTGCATGTAGGAAGTCTTTGAATAGGTGTGTTATGAAATAAATCTTTTTAAAATCAGGTGTACTGTAGACATTATTTCTGGTTCCCACCCATATCTCTCACAGTGCCAGTGGTGCTGGTGTGTCGTTACTACTGGCCTAGATGTCTGCTGCAGAGGGTGAGTCCTTGGGCTTTTGTAGCACTGAAGTGAGGTGTGTGAAGAAGATAAACAGAAGGTACCCTGTTCTGTCTGGTTTCTTTCACTTCATAGGCCATTTGGTTTTCCTCTCATTGTTTTCCATTTAGTTTCTGGGGATGTTTGTTCCATCTTTTGAACACTTCTCACCTCTGCCACTTTTGTTGTCATTGTAGGTCTGCAGTCCTCTTGCCCAATTATCTTTACCTCTCTCAGAATAAACTCTCCAGATCATTTCAGTAAAACATTGCTGACAGCTGTATTTTTTATTTGTTGATCTTTATAAAACTAAAGTCTTCAAATAAATGTGTAAAGATAAATTAGAATGTGATTAAATACAGATTGAGCAAATGACAGTTCTTGGAATTAAATATATTGTACTGAACTTGCAGATAATGATCCTACAAGTTTTTGGGGCATTACACTGGTGTAATTCTAACTAAATTCCCCAACTTTAAATAATGAATGATATAAATCAAACTAACCAGCATCAGGAATTCCTCAGAGCTGATGTCAGCAAGGGACTTTCAGTAATTTCAGAGGCAAGATATTTGTAAGCTGAAAAAACATTTTTATTATGTTTACTATTAGGATTAAGATAGACCTATTATCCTAAAGCCTTTTAAAAAATGTATTTGCACAGTATTAAGACAAAACTGAAGGAAACTTCTGTGAAGTAACAGAAACTCCAAATATATTCTTGTCCAGAGACAAATTTGACTCTGATGTCTAAAGCAAAACTTCCTTGGACTGTTTTCTGTGATAGCAGAAGAACATTTCTTATTCTTACATCATGAAGTACACAGATGGCCTGTGTCAATGCAGTCACCTTTGTTGCTTAACAGAGAAGAGAACAGATGATCAAAGTTAAATTAGAAATGTGAAAGTGCTAAGTAAGAAAGTGCTAGAGAGAGATCTGTTCATTTCTCTCATCTCCAAGTCCATGTACAAAATGTGGAGGCCTGTGGTCTACAGGGTCACAAGAGGTGAATGCTGGAGCAGCTGGAGGCTGTGAAAAGGCAAGCTGGAAGGCACTGACTTCAAACAGATCTTTATATGTCAAACAGGAAGAAGAGGAGTCTTCGGAAGTGCAGTAATAGAAATAAAGTAAAATAAAATAAAATTAAAATAAAATAAAAAGGCAAGAAGTGTGGGACCTTGTAGTTGGGAGGTAACATAAAAATTTCTTCTGCAGTAACGTAGGAATTCATCACTAAGAAAGACCTGACCAGAAAAAAAGAGCTGAGTTATTAAGAGCTGGATGCAATTAGCAACAATCATGGGACCAGAATGATCAACAACTGTGTTACGGATGTGAAATACACAAATATGTTCCCATGATAAACAAGGCAAGATGTTTCCATTGATATAAACTCATCAACAAGTGCTGCCCTGGAGTGTTGCTCTCTGCTGTGGCTGTGAATGCTCAAGGAAGAGTTAACTGAAGAGGAGTGGATACAGGGAAGGGTTTTTTGTGTGATGGAGGAAATAGAGAGGATATTTGTTGAGAGAAATAAAAAGAGTTTGGTTTCTTCTTATGAACTGAAGTTAACTAGTGGACATTATTGCTCTCTATAATTTAACTGGAGGTGTCAGAAAGGAGAGGACCAGGAGGAAATGAAAGAGTGACATAAATGCTGAAGAAGAAACAATATGATTTGAACACTATTGACAAATTTGGCACAAGACCTAGTCCTGCCTTGAAAATTCTCACTCACACAGACAACATATTATTCTGCTGGAAGTAGAGTCCTTCAGGCAGTAATTCAGCTTTTCAGTAATGGCAGAATATATGCCACAGAGGAGCAGGAAAGGTTGGGCACTGGGAGACCTCAGGGGAGGCATTGGGGTCCTGTGGTGGGTCAGGGAGAGTCCAGGAAGGTGAAGGAGGGCTGGCCACTTCATGTGTGGCTGTGGGAGGCAGGGCTAAAAAAAGAATTAGGAGAAGCTTTCAGTCAGGTCGTAGGCCAGTATCTCTCTAGGGTTGTTAAGCTGGGTTACTGGGAGGGATAGTCATAGCTTGACAGGGAACTCTGGATATAGGTAAGGTGATGGCAGACATCAGTTTCTGTGTGCTGTGGAAGACTCTGTGTGTAGGTGAGGAGGTTTTTGCTGTTTTCCTCCTGTGCTTTTCAGGAGAAAGAAAAACAGCCCACCTCACTGCCAAGGTTCAACAGAGCCTTTCATGGGAAATGAGAAGAATATTTTTTGCCATCATGGAAAAGAGGCTATGGAACAAGAACAGTGTAAACAAAATACGTAACAATTTTAAAGGTGAAACTTGTTCACCTCAGGAATGTCTTTATGGAACTTTTACTGCAGAGCAAGGCAAGACCCAGTGACCCTGGACATCCATTATAGACCTGTATTTCTATGAAAAAACTACTCTTAAGTTCTGTCTTCTGTTGCCTGAAATGTTTTATGCTCAATGAAAGCACTGTTCATGTCTACACACATCAGTGGTTTCTACAGGAAAAATCACAAGGCATGGGCAGCCAAAGGGGTGCCCTGGAAATTAAAGTGCTGTTATGAGAATATCTGACCCACTCTGTGACTCTCTCTTTTCTCTTGCTTTACTACAGATCTGCATTATAGCATGCTAAACAAACTCCTTCTCCATAGGTTTAAGCAGGAACAGAGGAGCAAAACTGAATAAAGTGATGCTACCTTGAGGTAGGTTTTCTGTCCGTACTGCAGCAAAGGATCAAAGGGCCAACTTTCACCAAATCACTTTTGCTTTTCACCAGATCATAATAAAATATCACTTTGATTGTATTCCCTTTCAGATGAAGAGATATTGAAGAAACCCCTTTAAATTAAAATCTCAGTAACTTTCATTACACAAAAAGTGTGAAGGAGGATGCAGGGTGATTTTATCCTTGAAGATAAGTATTAACAGCATGAAACTGAACAACTATCAGCCAAGTTGGTCATCTTTATCTGCACCATTAATGAAAATGTTTTTTGTCAGAAAAAAGGCTTTGGCTGAGTAGTCATGATAAAAGCTTTTGACATCTATTCTGATGAATAGCTTCCCTGAATTTTCAAGAGACAGCTCTTTTCTCCTGTCAGACATACTTCTTCCAGAAACAACAAATATGCTTTGAGTATATATTGTGGAGGGAGGTCAGCTGTGATGTGAAATAGCAAACTCTGCTAATGCTGGACTTACTTTCCCTCTGTCATGCCAAAAATAGAGGTTTATCATCTGCAACCTTCAGAAGACTCCCAGAAAGAGGCCTTAGGGTTGTTTTCATAAAAAGGTTTTCTGCTATTCCCTGGTAAGATCTCCCACCCCATTTAAAATACGTGCCCAAGTGTAGATTAAACATCTTTTTAAGAAAGAAAAGGAAAAGCTGTGATGGGTGTTGAAGCATTCAGTGCTTCCTCAGCCAGAAAGCTTTCCACAAGGCAATTGGTGTTGGCAAGAAGTGCAACCTCCACCCCAAAGCTATTCCTTGCACAGTTAAACAAGCTGTTGGACTCCTTTCTACGCAGCATATAAGGTTTCACTTGGAAAGAGAAAATCAAGGTGAATCCATGAAGACCATGAACAATCAGTAGTGGATTTTGCAGCAAGGAGATGGTCTGTGTGGTTATAGTGCAGTACCCCAACCCATAAACCTTGCCCAGCTGAGGTCAATCGAATTATTTTGCCTTCTTTTTTTTTTAAATGAAGAGGGCAGATAAAGGTCATGCTGAAATCCCAGCTCTTACTTCTTGTTTATGAATGCAATCAATAGATCTGCTTTAAATTAAGGAACCAGTCCTGCCTTTCTGCTGTCAAGGATTAATGTCAGCTTTAATGAGGCCAAGCTTCTCTTTGGAAGAGAAAGTCTCTCCCGGATCAACAACTGAGATCTGAATCAAACTCACGAGTACTTTGAACTTGAGTGACATTCTTTACCTTTCTTTCTTTGAACACTGGAAAAAACAATCTGATTATGTGCTACACTCAAGAAACACATATTCAGATGCAAATAGAGATGTTGTGTGGCCAGTATGGGACTGGTTTTCAAAAGGGTAGAGCATTCATAGCACAGATTCAGGTCTGTGAAACAATAATGCTCAACACCGCTGAAGAAACTAAGGCCAAGGTATTTCAAACTGAGCTTCTTTCTACATGAATGAGGTTCATGAAAACTAGTGGTTAGCTTGAAAATGTGTATGCCAGTGATTTCCTCATAAACACATTGAACCTAATAACATATTTGAAGTGCCAGAAGAAATTTAGTCAGTCTAGCATTTCTTTCTAGTGGTTCTTTCTCCTTGTCTTTATTTTTCTCTCTGTCTCTCATGGGCGCAATGTTTATGAGAAAAATATAATCATAAGGGCAGTGCCATGAAGGTATTTTTGCTTTCAAGGAGTCTTTATACATATTAGCAGGGGACATACTGAGTAGTTGCTTAAGCATTACGTCAGCATAGCACATGTATACACTCACATGAGAACTGCCAGCCCTGCACAAGGTTTTCCTGCTGAACAGTAGAGATTAAATTTGAATTGCTAAAGGAAAAATTACCGCACACAACACAAGTAGCATCCAGCATCAAGGAATGATATATGAAAATTAGCCTTTGAAAGAGAAGGTCAACCACCTTCTGTTTTCTCATGTTGCAAGGAGCACAGCAATAGGATGGAGCTAGGTGCTCCTCTGTCCTGCAAAAAGTGTTTAGATTAAGGGGGAACAAGTAAACAAGCCTGGAACAGCTGCTTGTGCTGCTATGTAACAGTGTCCACTGTTGTCTGTGTGTGGGTGGACAGTAAGAGCAAAAAGATACCTGTTTGAGTAACTGCAGAAATGCTAAAATACAACCATGAAAGCATCCTTTACCTTTCTGGACAGGAAAGACTATTTCAAAGACCTTCTTGTTATGTGACACCAGATCTTCCCATGAACCTTGCTTCCAACCTGTGCTCTTTCCTGTGGTTATGAGAAATTAGTGCGGAGCACTGCAGGAGCCACAGCTGCAGTCAGTAATGTGTACTGGTCTTTCATACTCAGGGAAATCATCTGCACCTGAATTTCAGCCACTGGGATGGCTGCACTGGTGCAAAGTCTTGATGTAGACACAACTTGCAGTACTGTACAAGTCAGTTAGAGGTGGTGTGGACCATGCTTACCTGGGAGAATTGCATCGGCACAGTTAACACCAGTGACAGATGCGCCTCCAGACAAGAGGTAGGTTACAGACATGAGTGACCTGCACTCATGCAGCTGCCTGCTTTCAAAAGCCAGGTTTTGGGCTGGCTGGGACATCTGCAGTGTGTGCTTCCTGCACATTGCATGTTCATACCCCATCAGACAGCATTAGTCTCCTTATCTTAAGAAATGTAGGTGTCTGTGGGTACGTTGAAGCAATCATGTGGCAAAGCCTGTTGTGTGTACCCCCTCCTGCTCTTTGCTCATTCTGCCATCCTTGATGAGCCATTCCCCCATCTCGGCTGGCAGCCTTCCAATCACTGTGTGCCCTGCTTTCTGGGGCTGCGGCTGCTCTCACATAACTGCGTAGGCATCTTGATCTGGCACAGTGTGCTGTGAAGCTCATTTTACATTAACTTGCACCATGCTCCCTCAATCAGCAGTATGTAAGACAAAGAAACATATGGGCCTTTATCGTTGTCATTACTGTAATGATGATTACCCAGGGAAAAAGGGAAGATAGTTAAGAGCAGAATCTAAATGACAAGACTCTTATATTAACATGCCATTCTAATCAAGTAATCTGTTTTAAGTAATTACGTTATGATTACTCAAAAGGTATTAATTTTAAGATTCAGAAATCTAAGTTTATGTAAGGCCAAAGCCCTGTAGCATCTGTGTTATTACTGCACTGCATATGTTATTGTCTGGATTAGAGATGGAAAGACTGTTTCTAGAACATTTGCTTTGCAGTGAAAGTAGGTTTCTTTACTGCATATAAACACCTTAAATTAATCACTTCTAAAATAAGAATTCGCCTTTTTTCTTTTGAGATTTTAGACGGGTGTATTTAAATATCTGTGGTTAATTTCTCTAATTTCTGCTATGTTAAAAAGAGGACAGGAACAGCTTCTATATGAATGTGCAACAGTTCATGATGATCAATATTTTGCCTAATGTACTTATATCTATGTAAATTGTAAAGATTAGTTAAGGCATTTTTCTTTTATGCTTAGATGATATGTAATGTTGCACAATAGCTGAATAAACCTAACTTAGTGTTGCTATGCTGTTTTTGAAATACCTACTTACTAGCAGTTTGTCATGTATTTCTAATGACAGTCACGGTAAACTTAGACTGTTTTGTTCCGTTATTATCTCATCTAATTAGTTAAGCATATGGTAAAGAACAGAATCTACAGTTCATAGTGGACCTAAATGCAGTTATGGGTTCACAGCTGCATAATTAATTTCATTTATTGCTGCAAAAATGCATGTATTTATCTTTCTGTATTAGTTTATTAGATGGATTAATTGAAAAGTTCTTTCCCTTTAATATTGCTGTGCTTCGTCTGAAACCTTGTTCTCAAGTATGTCCAGCCAGTTCGATCTGCTGAGAGCTTCAGGGCAGCCCTCATTCCCAGTGAAATACCTTTCAAGAAGCATTTAGTATGAAGTCAGACCATAGGTTTGGGCTACTGCTAAACTTACATGAACCTTTTCCCTTGTTTGTTTGCAGAAGCTCTTCTTTAGCCATTGTCCTTCTGACTATGATCCTTTGTGGTGGCTGCCTTCAAGAATACCTGCATCTATTTGCCTTCTACTCTCCGGTTCTTTAGTGGTCTCTTTTACTTCTCTGATGCTGCTATTTTCTCCTGTAGCTTTGTATTTACTTCTGTAAAGCCTTTTGGATGCATTTTACATATAAAATGTTAGACAAAATAAGAACATATTGCATGAAGTTTGGACTTACTCTGCATCCACAGCTGGTAGTAATAGAAAACCTGAAACATTATCAAGTTGATTGGGATATTGCTTGAACAAAAAGCTGTGATTTCATACAGAGTCTCAATTTATTTTTTTTTTTAATAGAAAGCTCTAACATGTCTGTGCAATTTCATTAAAAAAGCACATGCGTCAGTTTTGTTTGGCAGGAAACAATGGGCACTAACAGCCCAATGACCAGCATTTGGCAAGTACCCTGCCCAGAAACACATATTTGCTGCGTAAACAAGTTATATGGAGTTAGGAAACTGCTGATTTGATGGTGCAAAGACTGTGAATATCTTCTCATGTAGAAAGCATGTGGTGCCTTTCTCATAAACCCTACAGGTAGAGTATGTGTCATTCTTTAACACTGCTATGGGGAAAATTGCAAAATGGAAAAAATACTAATAAGCTTTTCCAGATGGCAATATAAAAACATTATTGCTTCTGCTACTATGTCTGCTATTTATTATATCTCCTGTTACCCAAGCATGGCTTAACTTTATCATAAGTTTCTCTTGGTTCAGTTCTGTTGGAAATGCCTAGGACAGAAACATGAAAGTCTTCTGCTGAAGGTAGCTTAACGGTATACTTCATTTTCATATTTTTGTATTAAAATAATAGGGATTTTTGAGGCAGCTTATCTCATTCTGAGATTTACACCTAATATTTTTAGTGGGGTTCTAAATTCTTCCAGTTTTCACACCAGCTATATGGAAGGGAAGGGAAGGCCACAAAACATCAAGATATAGAGACATTTTTAAAGTCATGGCTTAAACTGTTAGGCTCAAGTCTTTTTTGTTTGCATGACAGTAGGTGATGCCATTATGTATGCTGTGAGCCAGCAGTGCATAAATGCTCTGGAAAACAGTTTCTCAATGCCCAGTCAGAGATAACTGTAAGGGAAAAGGCACTTTCCCTGGAAGTCACATTGAAAACCATTGCAGAAGAAGGACTGATGCCCAGAAGGTGCCTGGTGAGGGACTGAAGAGGAAATAGAGGCCTCCAGGCAGTCTGTAGGTTGGATCTAACCTTCAGGAAGAATCTTTCCCATCACCAGAAGCCTGCAGCCTCCTGCTAGCTTTCCTGTTAGCCACTCAGCCACATCTTTTCCAGTACCTGGAAGTATATTCACTACGCGATGTGCCCTGCTGCATGTAGGTCCTCATGCACATCCATATTAAGGGCTGTGAAGATATTACAACTGTAAATAGTGGCCTAACTGGGCTAATGATTGCTCCCATAATGAGACACTGACCCCAGACCAGTACTCTCCAGAGAAGGGACATCAGTCTGCTGGAAACCGTAATCAATGAAATTGATTGTTGGGTAAAGTCAGTGGAATTCCATAGAGACATTCTGGATTCACACCAAGGAATTAAGCTTGAATTGCTTTTTCCTAGAGTCTTCTTATCTCTGGGAGAAGGATTTTCTTGACAGGTATTGGAATAAGACCAGCTAAGCAAGTGCTAAATATATGGTAACTCGGTACTGTTTCAGAAATCAAGGTTAAAATCAGAGCTATCACTTGGCCATGCAAGAGGCTTATAATGTGAATAGCCTATGAGACTGGATACAATTTTCTGTTATGGCCTCTTCTGCTAAGTGGGCTCTTCCTCCAGAAGAAAATGGTGTGAAGGCTCTGAGGAGTCAAAGACTAAGGCCATGCAGCTCCCCAGGAGGGATGAAGTTTTTGCTCACACACTGCATGGAATGAACAAGACCATGCTGGCTGAAATTAATAGTATCACTAAGGAAGGATTTCTGGCTAGCAAAAGGGCATTTACCTGAAGGTGTTAAAGTCCTGTAATCTGCGAGATCAATGGTTCAAGCATCCACCTCTTATGGAGTATCCGTTACACATTAGTAGAAATGATACCCTGAGCAAGGTTTGTATGTTTTTCTCCCCTCTGGTATCAGTGAATATATTTCATTACAAAAACTGCCTGGAATTCTTCTCCCCAGATTTATGGGAATTTGCTTTTCCCAACAATGTGCTGATGTTACATGTATTTGGCACTAACGCTTTTGAAATGAGTCATTACAAAGTCTGAGAGTTGGCTCATCTGCATGTTGCTGGCTTGCTCTCTCTTAGACTTAATGAATTGCTGGGTTGGATTTTGAGAGAGTTTCTAGAACAGCTTCTAGAAAATCCAGTCCTTGATCTGTCCTAGGGTAGGTGAATGTCTGTCATCTCTAACAACCCTCTTCCCTTTAGTGACTTGAAATCTGTGTGCTCCTAGGTCAGCTCAGTTGCCTCTGTTGTCTCCTGCTTGCAGCAATCACATAATCCTCTGAGACAGCCATCAGATGGTGTAATGGCATCTCTAATACAGAGAAGGTAGATAGTGATATCTAGCAATCTATTAATTGAAGAGTTGAGATGAAAATAAAGATACCTTTTATTTGCTGTGGGGGAAGGAAATTAAGCTGGCAATGATATGTGGCATTTGTGTCCATCCACGTAAAGGAAACTGGAAGCAAGTGGTCAGCCACTGCTGAACAGTCTGAATTAGTCCCTCTTCAGCTGAAATGGTAAAAAACTTTGAAGAGATATTGTTAAGGTTGAATATGAAAATGCACCTCACCACTTCTCAGCAGAAATACCTGGGTTAGCAAGAGACTTAAGTGAGGTTTTCTGTGTCTATAAAGCCCAGACCATTTTCCTACTCACCCTCCAAGATGCAGGTTACAAGCTGCTTTGGGCTAGGACCTTGATAGTGTTGGGTAAAGTCTTTGACATTTTCTTTCTTTGTTTGCTTAGAAAAATTAAGCCTGTTTAAATAGATTTTCTTTCCCACACTATGCACCCTGTCTGAAATGCTGAAGGACTTTCTCTTAACCTGCATGAGGACTGTCATAAAAAACTAGCACTTTAGAGAAACAAAGAGAAGGTGACTTTGAAGATCTGTTTAGCTCATCTTTCCTCCCTCAGCCACGTTTAACTTGTGTCTCGGTAATGAATGACTCCTAATTCATAGAATAATAGAATATTTAGGGCTGGAAAGGAAATAAGATCATCTAGTTCCAACCCCCCTGCCATGGGCAGGGACACCCCACACTAAACCATGCCACCCAAGGCCTCATCCAACCTGACCTTGAACACCACCAAGGATGGAGCATTCACAGGTTCCCTGGGCACCCCATTCCAGTGCCTCACCACCCTCACAGTAAAGAAATTCTTCCTTATATCCAATTTAAACCTCCCCTGTTTAAGTTTTAACCTGTTACCCTTGTCCTATCACTACGGTCCCTAAGGAAGTGTCCCTCCCCAGCATCCCTATAGCCCCTCTTCAGATACTGGAAGGCTGCTATGAGGTTTCCACGCAGCCTTCTCTTCTCCAGGCTGAACAGCCCCAACTTTCTCAGCCTGTCTCCATACGGGAGGTGCTCCAGTCCCCTGATCATCCTCGTGGCCCTCCTCTGGACTTGTTCCAACAGTTCCATGTCCTTTTTATGTTGAGGCCACCAGAACTGCACACAATACTCCAAGTGAGGTCTCACGAGAGCAGAGTAGAGGGGCAGGATCACCTCCTTCGACCTGCTGGTCACTCTCCTTTTGATGCAGCCCAGGATACGGTTGGCTTTCTGGGCTGCAAGCGCACACTGAAGCCGGCTCATGTTCATTTTCTCATCAGCCAACACCCCCAAGTCCTTCTCTGCAGGCTGCTCTGAATCTCTTCTTTGCCCAACCTGTACCCATGCCTGGGATTGCTCTGACTCAGGTGTAGGACCTTGCACTTGGCATGGTTAAACTTCATCAGGTTGGCATCTGCCCACCTCACAAGTGTGTCGAGGTCCCTCTGAATGGCATCCCTTCCCTCCGGCATATCAACCGAACCACACAGCTTGGTGTCATTGGCAAACTTGCTGAGGGCACACTCAATCCCACTGTCCATGTCACCGACAAAGATGTTGAACAAGACCGGTCCCAACACCGATCCCTGAGGGACACCTCTCGTTACTGGTCTCCAGCCGGACATCGAGCCATTGACCACAACTCTTTGCATGCGGCCATCCAGCCAGTTCTTTATCCACCGAGTGGTCCACCCATCAAACTGATGTCTCTCCAATTTAGAGACAAGGATGTCATGTGGGACAGTGTTGAACGCTTTGCACAAGTCCAGGTAGATGACGTCAACTGCTTTGCCCCTGTCCATCTGTTCTGTAGCCCCATTATAGAAGGCCACCAAATTGGTCAGGCAGGATTTCCCCTTAGTGAAGCCATGCTGGCTGTCACCAACCACCTCCTTGTTGTTTTTCATGTGCCTTAGCATGCCTTCCAGGAGAATCTGCTCCAGGATTTTGCCAGGCACAGAGGTGAGACTGACTGGTCTGTAATGCCCCGGGTCATCCATTTTCCCCTTCTTGAAAATGGGGGTTATATTTCCCTTTTTCCAGTCATCGGGAACTTCACCTGACTGCCATGATTTTTCAAATATGATGGCCAGTGGCTTAGCAACTTCATTCTCCAGCTCCTTCAGGACCCGTGGATGGATTTCATCAGGTCTCATGGACTTGTGGACGTTCAGGTTCTTAAGATGGTCTCGAACCAGATCCTCTCCTACACTGGGCCTAGGGTCTTCATTCTCACAGTCCCTGCGTTCGCCTTCCAAGACTTGGGTGGTGCAGTCAGAGCCTCTGCCAGTGAAGACCGAGGCAAAGAAGTCATTAAGAACCTCAGCCTTCTCCAAATCCTGGGTAGCCAGTTCTCCCAATATCTTCCGAAGGGGGCCTACGTTGTCCCTAGTCTGTCTTTTACTCACTATGTACCTATAGAATCCCTTCCCGTTATCCTTAACATCCCTAGCCAAGTTCAATTCTAACTGGGCCTTAGCCTTCCTCACCTGGTCCCTAGCTTCCCGGCCAACATCCCTGTATTCTTCCCAGGCCGCCTGTCCCTGCTTCCACCTTCTATAAGCCTCTTTTTTCCTTCAAAGTTTCCTCAGCACCTCCTTATCCATCCAAGGAGGTCTTCTGGCCCTCCTGCTGCACTTCTTTCTAGTTGGGATGCAACACTCCTGAGCTTGGAGCAGGTGATCCTTGAATAACAACCAACAGTCTTGGGCCCCCTGCCCTCTAGGGCTATATCCCATGGAACCTTACTAAGCAGGTTCCTGAAGAGGCCAAAGTCTGCTCTCTTGAAGTCCAGGGCAGTGAGCTTGCTGCACGCTCTTCTCACTGTCCTGAGGATCTCAAATTTGACCATCTCATGATCGCTGCAACCAAGGCTGCCCTGGAGCGTCACATTTCCAACCAGCCCTTCCCTGTTGGCGAGCACGAGGTCAAGCACGGCACCTCTCCTTGTTGGCTCCTCTATTACTTGCAGAAGGAAGTTGTCTTCCACACAATCAAGGAACCTCCTGGATTGCTTGTGTCGGGCCTTACTGTCCTTCCAACAGATAACAGGATGGTTGAAGTCCCCCATGAGGACAAGGGCCTGCGAGCTTGAGGCTGTTCCTATCTGTCTATAGAGTGCTTCATCCACAGATTCCTCTTGATCAGACAGTTTGCAACAGATCCCCACAGTAATGTCTCCCATCGCCGTTCTCCCTTTAACCCTGACCCACAAACTCTCTGTTGACTGCTCACCTGTCCCCAGACACAGTTCCATATTCTCCAGCCTATCCCTAACATAAATAGCAACTCCTCCTCCCCGTCTCCCAGGCCTGTCTTTTCTAAAGGGCCTGTGACTTTCCATTCCAACGCTCCAGTCACAGGAGCCATCCCACCATGTTTCTGTGATACCTATCATACCCCCATAGACGTGCACACATCTCTAATTCCTCTTGTTTGTTCCCCATGGTACCGGCGTTTGTATAGAGGCATCTGAGCCAAGCTCCAAATGAAGCCGGCTCATTGGCTGGAGCAGCTGGAATATCTCTACATTGCTCTGAGCATTTATTGTAGGTGCTGGCAACTGACTGGGTGTGTTGGGATGGAATGATGCCTCCCTCCCTCAACACATCTAGTTTAAAGCATCCTTGACCAGTCTGGCAAGCCTCCTACCAAAACAGCTCTTCCCCTTTGTTGTCAGACCAGCTCCACCCGCCCCCAGTAGACCTGTCCTACTAAATTGAGTCCCATAGAATCATAGAATAGTTAGGGTTGGAAAGGCCCTCAAGATCATCTAGTTCCACACCTCCCACTAAACCAGGTAACATTCTAGATACCCAAACCCCTGACTATGGCACCACTGTTCTAACCATTTATTAACCTGGTCAATCCTTCTAGCCTTTTTAAGGTCCTCCCCTTTATCCTGGAGAATAGATGAAAATCTATCTGAGCTCCAGAGCCCCTAACCACCTTCCCCAGGGCTCTGTCGTCCTCTGTGTTCTTCGGGCTACTGCTATCTGTATCACTAGCACCCACATGGATCACCAGAAGTGGGTAAGTCAGTGGGACTCACTAGAGCAGGCAGCCTCTCTGCAACATCCCTGATTCGAGCCCCTGGTAGGCAACACATCTCCTTTGAGACTGGGTCAGGCCGACAGATGGGTGCCTCTGTGCCTTTCAAAGTACAGTCCCCTACCACTATGACCCGCCTCTTTTTCCTGGCAGCACCAGTAGTGATCTTCTTTACCAGTGCATCAGCTGGTTGGTCCTGGTGTGAGTTTCCTCATCAGTCCCCTGCAGGACAGCAAAGCGGTTCTTGGTGGGGACAACAGATTTAAGAGGAAGCCCCTTGTTTTTAATTGTCCTTTTCCTCCTTGTTTTTGTTGGTTTTCTTTGTTACTGTTTCCCAGCTTCCTGGGTTAACAGCCTCTTTCTTTCCTCCATGAGCTACGGGGGACGCTTGAGGCCCCTGCACAGCTTGGGCCTGGAGCAAGCAGTGCTGCTTCCTCTCAGCTTCCCTGACATCTTGCAGCCTATTGACAGTGTCCCGCAGCTCAGCCCCTGCTGCAGGAGGACCTGCACCAGGGCGCACCGAGTGCAGCCCTGCCCATTGTGCACCCTCCCCTCACAAGAGCAGTGCAGACACTCTCTACACTCCGAGCTCTGCGCTGCACCCTCCCCTCTCATCGGCTCTGTCTGGTGCCGATGCTGCCACCGCCGGGGCAGCCAGAGCAGAGCTCCCAGACAGCGCCCTGGTTAAGAAGCGAGCCCGCCCCCGCCCCCGCCCCTCGCGCTGATGACGCCAACTGCCTCACCGGATCCCTGATCGCTCACGCTCCCTGGAGCAGGTTTTCACCCAGTCAGGGCTGGCGCTGCTCCTGGCTCCGCCCCCTGTGAGTCCCTGCTCACCTCAGCGGAGCTGCCGGCTCCTGGGCAAGTCCTGTCGATGACTTGAGGCTCCCTCGGTGGCTCTCGCTGCTCTCAGTTGAGGCTCCTGGACGCCGAGCTTCCCCCCGCTCTGGGGTTGAAGGCATCCTTTCTCGAGCTGCTCACCTCAGCAACTGACCCGCAATTAACCCAGCAATTATCCAACATTTTCTTAAAAGCTCTGATTGTAGGGACCAGACAGTCTTCTCAGCTGACCTCCTCCAGTGCCTCACTGTGCCTGTAAAGTAAATAGGAGTTTCTTCCAGACCGCTCCTTTCTGAGCTCCCAGTGATGAGTGTTTCTTCATGTACAGTGCACAGGCCTGGACATGGTGCTCCAATCAGAGTTGCACTAAAACTCTTGATAATTGCAAATTACAGTTCCTGTGACTTGCAAAATATGCCCTTACTTAGGACTTGCTAGTAAGTTTTTTAACTTTTCTGTTATCACAGATACCTTGGCTGCTGAAGTAACACAAAATATTGCTGCTGTCTAGTTAGAAAAACTTGTCTGGCTGCTTTTTTGTAATATAAAGTGGTATCATCAGGGGTTAGGTGAGATCAAATGCTAGAGCCCATACCATGATTAAGGGTCAGTGTCAGCAAATGGAGAACTAGGGCAAAGAGGCAGGTTGGGCATCCCTACAGAAGTATGCAAGACCAGTGCTTTCTATGCAGCTTTCCGTGCCTGTGCCTGTGCCTCTGCCTCCCTGCCCAGCTCTGGCAGAGTGTTGATCTGTGCAATGTGGAGTTGCTGGTGGAAAGGGAAGTGTCGTGACTCCTCATAATGTAGCACTGTGATGTTAACAGCAGGAAAAGGGAGGTGAAGTCAAAGATGAGGAGGAAAAAGTGCCATCATTCTCTTCCATACCAGTCTGTCTTGTCCCTTGCAGTGGATGTAAACTAGCACACTGCTGTGAACCTGCCATTAATTTGGCTGGGTTTGCCCCCTGTGTCTTCATAAGGTACTGGGAAGTTGCTTATACTATTTCTGCCAGTGAGCTGATGTATTTGTTCTGGTAAAAGCATTTTTAAAAAAACCACAATTAGAATACATAAACCACTCATAAATGTTAATCCCAAAAGGAATAAATTTAAAGACAATGTTACAGTGTTAGAGCCAAGTATTTTGATGGTAAAACTGGTATACTCAGTTTTTCAAAGATGCTCATTCTGAGTAGAGTTTATTTGCAGGAAAGTTGGTGTTCTGCCATGGTCTTGGGTACAGAGAAGTTCAGTCACAAACAAAAAGGTTTATCTGTTTGTGTAATCCTTCTTCCTTGTTTAGCTGTTGAGGTCATTGCAGATGGATGACTGTGCTATGGCCCCAACAAAAAGAAATACTTCTGAGACAGGGTAACCAAAAATAGACAAAAGGTTAAAGTGATTAAAAAAAAAAGTAATTATAGGAAGTAACATACAATATAACTTTTTATCCAGTTTTAATTTCCACTGACATTAAATCACCTATTTCTTTTGCTTTCTGCCATATCTTCTTTTCAAGCAGGCAAAACTTTAAGAAGTAATTGAAATTAAGAAGTTTGGGAAGTTTGAAAACTGGAAAACAAGTTGCTTTTTACTTGCTTTCCTATGTCCGCATGGCTGCTGAGAAAGCAACAGCAGCGGGCAGATGCAAGGCAACCCTTGAGATAAATAACTAAGCGGCTGTTCATGCTCCTAGGGAAGGACTTGAGCATTTCTTGCTTTGCCTTTTCATAATAAGCTGCTGGTGTGGTCCTTGGTGAGACCTCGCTTGAGCTATGACAGCTGTGCTCTGCAGGTTGACTTCTACGTCTTTCCAGATGCTTTATTCAAATTATTTGCCACAAAGAAACTGCCTCAGTACCAGCTGTCACTACTACTGTCCTGCTGGCCTTCCTAGATGCTGGTTTGTACCATGGCAACAGTAATGTCTCTATCGCTTTCAACCTTTTCATATTCTTGCTGTGCTTTCTTTTGATTTTCTGACATTCTGACACTTGGCAATAATAAAGCTGTCAATGGTATCAACAACTGATCATTTAATATGGGATCAAGAAGTCTGACAAGAGCAAAGGGGATGCCAGATTTCCATTGGCAGGCTAATTTATTCCAAGAACTTTAAAAATTATTTCCCTTCTTGTTGATGATGTCCAGCAAGGCCAGTGCCTGCAGGATGGGATGCAGGCTGCAGAAGGATTCAGCATGAAGGAATTCTGATGAGTAAATTATTTAGCTACAAGCCAAGCTAATAGCTAAAACCTGTTTGCTAAATATCCTGAGGCAGACCCTGTAGGAATGAGTTGGAATTGCTATTTATTTGAATAGGCTTTGAATCAAATTTTCAATTCCTGATCCGTATTTCTAGGTGGTCTCAGCAAATAGATAAGCTATTTCAGAAGAGCTCAGCTCAGCAGCAGGCAATCCCAGGAAGACTCATTTCCAGAGTGTCGTGGTTTAAGCCCAGGCCGTAAATCAGAACCACGCAGTCTACTTCCCCCCCCCCCACTCCCCAGAGGGATGGGGAGGAGAATCGAAAGAATGTAACTCCCACGGGTTGAGATAAGAACAGTCCAGTAACTAAGGTATAACACAAATCACTACTGCTGCCACCAATAATAATAATGATAAGAGAAATAACAAGGGAAGAAAATATGATACCGCTCGCCGGAAAAGAGCCCGACCGAAAAGAGGACGTGCCCTTCCGGGTAGCTCCCAGTTACATCCCCGGGCATGACGTGCTGTGGTATGGAATACCTCTTTGGCTAGTTTGGGTCAGGCGTCCTGTCCCTGCTTCCTCCCGGCCCCTCCTCCTCCCTGGCAGAGCATGAGACTCACAAAGTCCTTGGTCAGTCTAAACATCAGTGTTATCAGCTTTGTTCCGAGGCTGAAAGTCAAAAACACAGTGCTGCAACAGCTACTAAGAAGGAGAAAAACTGACTGCTACTGCTGAACCCAGGACACAGAGGATGCTGAGTGCTGCTTTGTGCGGAAGCATACAACACTGCTTGTTTTAAGGAATATTTTTCAGGTCTGCTACAAGCAAATCTGTTAGTACTCAATCCCCAGGAAATTATTTTGCTTTGATACATTAGAATTGTAGCTGTAATTTTTGCTGTTATTTTTGGTGATGGTGTCCTGATTTTATGGTTTGGTTTTGTTGTTGGTTTTTTTTTTTTTTTTTTTTTTTTAATAGTAATTTTAAGTATGTTTTTTATGTTCAGCAAGCGCATTCAGAACCTAGTTTACAGACGGAAGAGTTTGTCTCTTTCCAAAGGATATCTTTAGAGATCTCCAAATTGCGGCAATGAAATCCACTAGTCACTTGAAATACCTAGGAAAGCTTATGAGATGCAACACGATTTGAAAACATTGTATATATCACTTGAAGATTAACAAGAGATTGTTCCTGAGACTGGATTGCAGTCATCAGAAATAGTTATCTGTGATTTTCAGAGAAAGAGATGAGTGGCCCTCATTGATATTTTAACATCCTTTTGCCAAGTTTTCTTTGTCACCAAGGAGAGCAAATACAATGGACAGCAGCGGTTTTCAACTGACGTGAAAAGCAACACGTAGCTTATATTTTGAAAAATACTAGATTTTGTTTATTTCTGTAAATTTTCTTAGAGCCAAGAGGGTACACAAGCAAATTGGATGAATAAAAATGTTAGTAATGTTAATGCTTCAATGCATAGGCCAGTGACAGGGCATAGGAAGACTAAGTATTTCATCATTTCATTTCCTCTAGAGCATCAGGTAATTAATTAAATTGGACTGATTTGTTCCACTGTGTCAATCTCTATGTTCATGAGACAGATGAAGACTGTGCATAGCAAATTATTCATTTAAAAATCAACGTGATGATTTAAAAGAATTTATTTTCACCTTTTAATCTCTTCTACCCTCTTGTGACACTCTGAATATCATCCTAAACAATGTCAAGCACTTCCCAGGATTTTCTCCATGACCTAGTCCTTCCAAGGTATGTTTTGGAGTCTTGGCTAAGGTCAATGGCAGGATGGGCCGTGTCTCGGGAGCGCAGCTGGAGATCAGGCACTACGGCAGCATTGGTGAATCTGGCTTCAGCTCTGCTTATCCTGACCTTTCTTAATGCTGTATCATAACAAGATCCTTTCTGATTCCTATTAGTGCCTTTTGACATTCAGAGGATGGTGGGTAGAGTACACAGCAGCAGAGCTCAGACTATGCTGTCTGACCCTGTACTTTTCATATGTGCTTTTCCCATCTACCCAACCTACTGTTCCACATGCCTTAGCTCTTATCCTACCAGATCCCAGCTGACATTGATTTGCATGCCTGCTGGCAGGGACATGGTTATTTTTGTTCTGTTTACAACAATGAACAATTCTGTGTTTGATTACATTGTTTTTTGAGTATACTCACAATTAATTTCTCTTTTCACTTTAGGTATTCCTTAGGCTGAAAGCTGAGTTAAATCAGTAGTACAAGGAGAAGATGCAGATCCATGCCCTTGTGTCCTCTTCTACCAGGGGAAACATTCTAGCTGGTAATGCACCTTCTCCTGGAGGCCTGACATTGTTTTACTTCTCTGAACTTATTAGTTCAGTTTTAGACAAACCATTTATTTTGTAAGTCCTGTAACTTCTGACTGGTCACAATGTGGTATTGTAAGCTGACAGTTCTTCTCTGCACCCTTTCTGCTTCTGTTGTCAAAATCTTCCCATGTGCAATCCATGGGACCATATCAATGCTTTTTTTTTTTTTTTTTTCCCCACCAGGAGTTAAAAAGAAGAGATAAAAAAAATCCCCAAACCACCAAAAGTTCAGATTTTCTAAGGGGATTTACAAAACTGTAATCTAAACCTTCCTGAAAGGTCCATAACGGTCTAGGACTGCTGAAGGTCAAGGACTTTGAATTTTGACCGATTTTAGAAAACTGTGTGCATCATGACTATAAGGGAACACGATCAGACAGCTCTTTTGCTACTAGAAATATTTTTTGTTTTGTGGTTAGCCATATTTTTGTTTTTCGAACTGATAGATGACAGTGCCAGAACAAGTCCTCTAAACAAATACGAAGATCACTGAAGTCACATAGTCAAATAATCATGGAAGGCAATAATGTTGTTCAGTTAGATAAGGAGTTAAAGGGTTTTAGTTGGTAGATATTACAATCTTATCACCAGTACTGTGTTGTTCAAAGCACACATATTAAAATCTACTAAATTCAGTAATAATTCCCAATGCCACAATATGACAGACAGAAATTTATAGTGAAGCTGTGGTGATCTGTTTGGGTTCTTCTGATGATATCCAGAGACAATGACAAGACAACACTTTCAGAAAAGATGGAGAGTAGCAGAGAAAGGTGGGGCTTCTGGGAATTGGTATTTAATTTGTTTCTTCAGATCAGACTTGATGCCATATATGAGCAAAGTGCTATTTAATAAAAATAATCTCTAATTACAGTGTCTTATTAAACTTCAATGAAAAACGATGCTTTATTTATCTGTTCCTATGAAGTTTGTACTGCATTCATTCAAAGTAATTTTCCTATTGCCTTCTTTATCTGGGAAAAGATCTCTCCAAAATAGCAGGATAGTTAATCTGAAAGAGAAATTATCAACGCATGTATTTTAATTGCTTTGAACGGACATGAGAAAACAGTGAAGTCTGTTCTTCCTCTTCCTTATTAATCTGTAATTTTAAGGATTTTTGTTCACTGTTTTTTCAGCTGATACGAGCCTGCAAATCCAGCTCATAATTATATTAATTGCTGGCAACCATTATGAGGAGAATACGCCTCTGTATTGCACACAAACTGTTGGGCTTATCTCTGCTGCCATCTAGCCATCCAAAAGATATGATATGGTTTAAGCTAGTCATCAAGGTTTTCTCATTCCCTAGAAAGAAGTGGGCACCTCCAAGAAGTGAATCATTTCATTGTAAGACAGGCCTTTGATTTTACTTGCTCTTGTTTTAATTTGGTTTTCCACAAAATGTAATGGCACTTCAGCACATGTATCAGGTTGGATTGGCTGTTAATTCAAAATACAGGAGGCTGTGGTAGGATCAGGGACCCCAGTTTCCTGGGATTCTATATCAGAGTCTGTATTTGGTACAAGACAGACGAACTGTTGAGAATTTAGAATCATAGAATCATAGAATAGTTAGGGTTGGAAAGGACCTTAAGATCATCTAGTTCCAACCCCCCTGCCAAGGGCAGGGACACCCCACACTAAACCATGCCACCCAAGGCCTCATCCAACCTGGCCTTGAACACCACCAAGGATGGAGCATTCACAACCTCCCTGGGCAACCCATTCCAGTGCCTCACCACCCTCTCAGTAAAGAATTTCTTCCTTATATCCAATCTAAACTTCCCCTGTTTAAGTTTGAACCCGTTACCCTTGTCCTGTCACTACAGTCCCTGATGAATAGTCAGTCCATCCCCAGCATCCCTATAACCCCACTTCAGATACTGGAAGGCTGCTATGAGGTCTCCACACAGCCTTCTCTTCTCCAGGCTGAACAGCCCCAACTTTCTCAGCCTGTCTTCATACGGGAGGTGCTCCAGTCCCCTGATCATCCTCGTGGCCCTCCTCTGGACTTGTTCCAACAGTTCCATGTCCTTTTTATGTTGAGGCCACCAGAACTGCACACAATACTCCAAGTGAGGTCTCACGAGAGCAGAGTAGAGGAGCAGGATCACCTCCTTCGACCTGCTGGTCATGCTCCTTTTGATGCAGCCCAGGATAGGGTTGGCTTTCTGGGCTGTGAGCGCACACTGAAGCCGGCTCATGTTCATTTTTTCGACCAACACCCCCAAGTCCTTCTCTGCAGAGCTGCTCTGAATCTCTTCTCTGCCCAACCTGTACCCATGCCTGGGATTGCTCTGACCCAGGTGTAGGACCTTGCACTTGTCATGGTTAAACTTCATAAGGTTGGCATCTGCCCACCTCACAAGCATGTCGAAGTACTTCTGGATGGCATCCCTTCCCTCCGGCATATCAACCGAACCACACAGCTTGGTGTCATTGGCAAACTTGCTGAGGGCGCACTCAATCCCACTGTCCATGTCACCGACAAAGATGTTGAACAAGACCGGTCCCAACACCGATCCCTGAGGGACACCACTCATTACTGGTCTCCAGCCGGACATCGAGCCATTGACCACAACTCTTTGCATGCGGCCATCCAGCCAGTTCTTTATCCACCGAGTGGTCCACCCATCAAACTGATGTCTCTCCAATTTAGAGACAAGGATGTCATGTGGGACAGTGTTGAACGCTTTGCACAAGTCCAGGTAGATGACGTCAACTGCTTTGCCCCTGTCCATCTGTTCTGTAGCCCCATTATAGAAGGCCACCAAATTGGTCAGGCAGGATTTCCCCTTAGTGAAGCCATGCTGGCTGTCACCAACCACCTCCTTGTTGTTTTTCATGTGCCTTAGCATGCCTTCCAGGAGAATCTGCTCCAGGATTTTGCCAGGCACAGAGGTGAGACTGACTGGTCTGTAATTCCCGGGTCATCCATTTTCCCCTTCTTGAAAATGGGGGTTATATTTCCCTTTTTCCAGTCATCGGGAACTTCACCTGACTGCCATGATTTTTCAAATATGATGGCCAGTGGCTTAGCAACTTCATTCTCCAGCTCCTTCAGGACCCGTGGATGGATTTCATCAGGTCTCATGGACTTGTGGACGTTCAGGTTCTTAAGATGGTCTCGAACCAGATCCTCTCCTACACTGGGCCTAGGGTCTTCATTCTCACAGTCCCTGCGTTCGCCTTCCAAGACTTGGGTGGTGCAGTCAGAGCCTCTGCCAGTGAAGACCGAGGCAAAGAAGTCATTAAGAACCTCAGCCTTCTCCAAATCCTGGGTAGCCAGTTCTCCCAATATCTTCCGAAGGGGGCCTACGTTGTCCCTAGTCTGTCTTTTACTCACTATGTACCTATAGAATCCCTTCCCGTTATCCTTAACATCCCTAGCCAAGTTCAATTCTAACTGGGCCTTAGCCTTCCTCACCTGGTCCCTAGCTTCCCGGCCAACATCCCTGTATTCTTCCCAGGCCGCCTGTCCCTGCTTCCACCTTCTATAAGCCTCTTTTTTCCTTCAAAGTTTCCTCAGCACCTCCTTATCCATCCAAGGAGGTCTTCTGGCCCTCCTGCTGCACTTCTTTCTAGTTGGGATGCAACACTCCTGAGCTTGGAGCAGGTGATCCTTGAATAACAACCAACAGTCTTGGGCCCCCTGCCCTCTAGGGCTATATCCCATGGAACCTTACTAAGCAGGTTCCTGAAGAGGCCAAAGTCTGCTCTCTTGAAGTCCAGGGCAGTGAGCTTGCTGCACGCTCTTCTCACTGTCCTGAGGATCTCAGATTCGACCATCTCATGAGAACAAGGGCCTGTGAGCGCGAGGCTGTTCCTATCTGCCTATAGAGTACTTCATCCACAGATTCCTCTTGATCAGGCGGTCTCTATCAGATCCCCACAGTAATGTCCCCAGTTGCTGCTCTCCCTTTAACCTTGACCCACAAACTCTCTGTCGACTGCTCACCTGTTCCCAGACAGAGTTCCATACCCTCCAGCCTATCCCTAACATGAATAGCAACTCCCCCTCCCCACCTGCCGGGCCTGTCTTTTCTAAAGAGCCTATTTAGAAGCCTTTAGAGCCTATTTAGCTTCTAAAGAGACTAATTTAGAGAGATTTCTAACTGGTTTCCACTGGAACAGCTAAAATCCAGCCATCTTTAGGGATTTCATTTCAACACAGTGACAAAATCTGAAGAAAATTGTTCTACCAGGACTTTTTAATGTTTAGCTTTAATTACATGAGTGGATTGTGATTCAGAAGATTTGGATTCATCTTTGAGCTTTGTGGCTGTGAGACTGAAAGAGTAATATCACCTCTGTGTTTTGCTGATCCTTCTGTTCTTTATCTGTGTTGCACTCTCTTTGGTGGCCTTGTCATGGTACCTGCATGAAGTACCATCACAGGAAAACCGGTAGTAATATGCCAATCTGCTTCTACAATTCATCATTTGTTATTGAGACTGATACCTTTCCATTTCACGCTCAGTGAAGTATTAATTTAAAATCAACTTCATTGTAATTCAGTACATTGTTTCTTCATTAAAGAAAAGCTGTACTTTTTATCCTGTCAGCATTAATGATTAATTACTTAGTCTGAACTTGCTTTTCCTATAGTAACATGTGCATTTGCATGAGCAACATTACAATATGTTAAAATATAGCCGGACCCTAAAGCAGTGTTGTAGGTGCTGATGAGATAAGTAGAACTTTATCTACCTATTAACACAGACAAAGCATTAACCTGGTGGCCACCTGGGTGGAAAGCAGTGTGGCAGAGAACCTGACTGGGAATGGACCTGACCAACCTGCTGCAGGTAACCCTGCTTTGAGTGTGGGCTTGGACTAGGTGATCTACAGGCGTACCTTCTAACCTCAGCTATTCTGTGATTGTGTTACTAGTAGGATCTCATCCGCTGTAAATATAGTAGAAAAAGGGTACATAAGTATTATTACATGGTTATTCTGTTCACCTGTTTTACCTAAACCTAGTCATAAGAATCCTAAAATATCTACCTACCTTGGTTTTAGCTCAGTAAGAGCCATAATAGAACACTTTTCAAAAGAAGTTTTTATTTGGAGGTTTTTCTCCAGGGTAAGGGTCCATAACAACCCAAAATGAATAGGCAGAAGAAAACAAGCCTGTGAAGCAAATGAAAGCCCAATTAGAGGTAGAATTTTCCAACTACAGGAGAAGCCATTAAACATAACCTCTAACTGTAAAAATAGATGCCAATGTTAGCACACTGCCTTGGAGATAATAATTATTTTAAATTATTTTTCATATATTTCATTTGCCTTGTACATGGATCTCATTGTTTTCTCCTGCTACTTCACACTGGAATAATTCCACTGCTAATATGGATTCACTCTCACTTTGCACTACATATAAAAAAGGAAAGATAGGCCCCCTTTCTGAACATCAAGCAATACTCATGAAAATCTTATTCTCTTCAGCTTCAAGAGATATTTTATTTCTCTTCAGGAGTCAAAACCTGTGCTTTGTTCCGTATGTGCAGCTCTCACTGCAATGACAGGGCTTTTAGTCACATAAAATTTAGCCCAAGGTGTATTCTGCCACAAGGAGATGAGAGGTCTTTTCATTTTCACAATAATGTGCATCCTGTTGCAAGATGAAATACTTCAGAGACTTTTCTTAGAATCACAGAATCATAGAATTGTTTAGGTTGGAAAAGATCTTTAAGATCGTTGAGTCCGACCATTAATCAGCACTGCCAAGTCCACCACTAAACCATGCCCCTAAGTGCCACATCTACATGTCTTTTAAATACCTCCAGGGATGGTGACTCCTTCTTGTAGATGGGCATCACAATTATTAGCATCCAGTCAAGTGAGACTGCTGATAATGATTGGAAGTGGCTGGTGAGCAATTCCACGAGCCTCCTCAGTACTTCTGAATGAAGCAAAGATATATCTTGAATTCTGTTCAGCACTGGACTCAGCATTTCTTGTACCCATTGAGGTTCCCAAATAAGCTGAAAGAATGAGTAGGTTTTGCATAGCTTTGGGCACAAGGGTGTATTTTATGCAATCTGACAGTCCTCTAACTCAGCTTTGTCCCTGGATCATTCCTGTGCACTAGCAGAAATGACTTTTCTTCATGTTTTTATGAGAATCCTCCCTGTTAATATCATTACCTGCCTCACAGGTGAGGAGGTGCCCTTTTGACACTGTCTTTGTTAATATTCCTTTAATGATCTGTTTGTGTAAAAATGCATGTATGTATCTGCATGTATATTTTAGAACTTCAGAATTTCAAGACAGACCCATAGTTCTGTTGCAAAGTAAAGGAAGGTAAAACTGATGTCACTACTAATTTCTGTGTTCTAATCCAACTCATTTCATTTCTGTGTGAAAGTGTCTCTGCCCTCCTGGAGAGCCATGTGGACAGCAGGGATTCTGTGCAGACACGTGAAGCTGGGTGATGTGTCTGTGCCTTTGCTTGCTGGAACTAATAGCAATGCAGCAAACCTGATGATCAGGACAGATAGATTCTCAGTTGCTTAATCTTGCCTTCACTGAAGCCAGAATCAAAATTCATTTCAATACAAATGACTTTTCCCTTATCTGTGTTTCTGCCTATGGACCCACATACACTGTTCAGATTTACCCAGGCAAAAACTCTGACACCAACAATATATAAATTAAAGGCAGAAGGGGCCATCTTCTAGTCTGACCTTTTCCTGCTCTAAGTCAGGATTTTGCTGACATCATGTATATCTATCTAAAGCAGCATTTTTGGAAAAGCAATCAATCCCAATTTTCAAGTATGCATAGAGGATTTCACTGTAACCCCTAGAGAGCTATTCCTATGGGTAATTGCTCATGCATTTCACTTAAGCTTCCACCTACTGGATACTCATTACTTGTAGGGTTTTTTCAGTATAATAGAAAAAGTAGAAGGAACTGTCAAAGAACCTCACTATGATGTGTTCTGAGGTATTAAAAAATGATCATCAAATCTCTCTAAAATATGCTTCTTTGAAAACTGAGAGATTATGCTTTTATCAGTCTGGCAGCTTTTAGTCCACATCATGCCATGTTGATATTGTGTGGTTATATTTTGTTTAAAATGTCATGCAGTCTGAAGTCAACTTGTTTACGTAACTCTGCTGTTACTACATCAACACCAGTCTTTTTATCATCTAAATATATAAACCTATAAAAAAATTTCACTCAGCTGCTTCATCAAATCTGTTTTCTATAAATCCACATTGATATCCAAAGGTTGCATTAACTTCTGTCATTTTGTATTAACTGAGTGGATGTTACATGCATTCTTATTTTTGTAGGGATCAATGTCAAGCTAACAAGCTTGTAAGTGCAGAGGTCACACAAGCTCAACAGTATTTCTCCAAATGTCAAGAACTTTTAAAAGACCCTAGTCATTTTAATGTCCACATTTCTTAAGGACTGAATTAAAAACCTCAGCATGAACAATCCAGAAAACTCCTAGGATGTCTCCTTCAAAGCTGCACATGCAGTTTAGGCAGATATGCTTAAATAAATGTTTAACAACTGGTGATTGACGTTGTCACTTGTTGCTCTGTTGAAACAAAAGTACTTTGTCATCATTTGATATCAATACATTTTCTTTACCCGAAGAAGAATGGAAACATTTCTTGAACACTTTTGCCTACTTTTCATAATTACCCAAGACTAACACTTACATACAGCACAGGAATTTAATTATTTATGTAGTTTGTGTTATACCTGAGATGTGCAAACCCTAACATATTACTTATAAGTCTGAAGCTCATGGAAGTGTCTTTGTGGCTTTTCTTCCTTTTTTATTTTTTTTTTAATTCCTCCTTTTTTAATGCAAATGTGCTTATTTGCACTGCTGCAATTATCCCTGCTTTAATTTTTAAGCCAGGCTGATTTGCTATCAGCCAGGACTTATTTTTCATTATGACACTGGCCATTTGGGAACCTAGGGAAGTGTTCTAACCTTTCTGTGGTCATTCATGTCTTTTTACTGGAATTCATTCTCAGTAACTGACTTAGTGCATAACAATCTTTGGCTTTGTGAAACTAGCCCTTTCAAGATGCCAAGTTTAGTGAAGACATCTGCTATATGAATTGTAATCAGTGCACCAACCGCTTTTTCTGGAGCAGCCACTCCAATTGGAGCAACCTTTCCTGAAATCAGCTTTATTTTTCTGTGTCAAGATGAAGCCAAATATAGGTCTTTTATTTTCACATTTTCCATCAGGAAAGTCAGATGCAAATTTTCAGAAATTTTAGGCATCATTTAGTACTGGCAGCATAAAAAAATGAGCACATATCACTCAAAGGGACTATTAGAACACTTTTATTCCCACTGTATGAATTGTAATATTTTTAAGGAGCTGCTATGTAGCAGATATCAGCTATTGTCTTCTTATATATGCTTTATATAGTAGAATATGAATTTCTAATTGAAAATTATTTGCTTCTGAGCCATGGCAACTACAAGGCCAGGTAGTGTCATTTTTGACATAAGGGTGGAATTTATGCGACCACATATAATATTTCCCTCTAGATGTTTGCATCTGCTCTAGTTATTGACATCTTGCCTCTTTTACGACCAGCAAGCAGGCACATTCAGGCCACACTCTTCATCCTAAATCTGAAGCTGTGTCTCTGTCCTTGGCCACCAAAGGAGCTGAATTCAGCAGAGAGGAATTTCACCAAGAGCATCATTCCCTGTTCAGGGAGCTCAGCCCTTCCCACTGAACCATGGCAGCTTTTTGTTTACAATGCAGGTGCTTACCATGGAAATATAGTGATATAACTGAGCCATATCAGGAAGGATTTTTGCTACTTTGTCAAGTTAGCTGGAGCACCAGCTTCTGCACATGCACTGAAGATTTGGCAAGTTGTACTTCGGCACATGATGAAGTCCAGGCTTCTCTCAACACTGTAACTGACTACAGTTATGACCTGCTATTTGCAGGAGTTTTAGCTACTCAAGTTTTAGGCTATGTCTGCATTGTAAAATAAGATGACCTTTGCTTTAGAAAATGTTAATGAACAAGGACAGAATGCCATTATACAGGTGAATCCTCAGCCCCTAACCTTCTTTCTGGGAAAAGAGCTGTTTTTAAGCAGAATTAATTAACTATTTGAAATTTCTGTGAAAGGAAGGCAGTTTGCAGTTTTTACTGGCTAATCAGGTTGAGACAGGGAGTTAGCCTCTTCTAATTATCTTCCATGGTAAAAAATAATTGTTTCATTAGGAGAGGGTCTCTGTGTGCAGCTGGTTTGCAGAGCAGAGGGTGGGATCTGTCTGCTCTCTCTGCTAGAAAAAAGTGACAAGGAGATGTCACTGCCATTGGGAAAAACAATGGTATGGATATTAAGTGCCAGTAATCTCTATTACTGATACAGAATCTTTTCAGATTAATGGAAAGTTAATCACTCATTTGCATGGGCTTTATCATCAACAGTTGATAAGCATTGTAGAGTTTGAAAGGCCCCCAGAATCTGTAGCTTGACTTCTTATTAAGAGGTTTTGAGTGAGTTTCTCTTCTCTGTATCTGAGTAAATCTAAGTCTACCCACAGACACACTGAATGTTTTACGCAATGCTCCATTTGTTGTGGTTACTTTCGTTCTGCTGAATTTGCTATCCAAAGGTACAGTGCTGTGTTTTTACTTCCTGAGTCACTCCAGCCTTTTCTTTGCTCAAAAGGCATTTTCCTTTACTAATCCTTTTGTGCATGGTTCTTTTCAATGCATTGCGTGGTTCTCTGTATTATTCACACTCCAAAGCACACAAGCCTGGTGGAACAACCCTGCTGTTAATTGTTAAAAACAAAGTTACAGTTAATCTTAATATTTCAGCTTCCCATATTGGCTGTTATCAGACAGTAAAATCCCTCTTGTTCCTTTCACCTACTCTGACAAAGAGGGCTTTCATGTAACACCCAAAGCAGTAAATGGGTTAGACTTGCCTTCCAAAATCCGGAGCTCTGTAGGTGAATCCTTTCTAAAGTCTTTGATCTTTGTGGAGCAGCACTATGAGGTGGTACACTCTGTTTCTTACAAACTATTTGTCATAATAAAATTCAAGGACAGCTCAGGGCCTACAGCTATACCAACTTTCCACATTCCACTGAAATCAGTGAGGCTGCTGACTGGAGGAAAGTTTGCTTCCTTTGGCAGACCATAGTGGCTTTGAATTGATGAAGGGTTGCATCCTCCGGACTGTATTTCTCCATATCCCCTGCCATGCTTATGGCCTCCATTTCCAGCTGTCTTCTCCCAGTCTGGATCCTTTGTACTATGTCCCTCATTCCCTGTGCTGTAATTGCTGCCTTATTTCTTTTTCTTTCTCTCCAGCATCTTCTTGCCCCATAACCTGAGTTTTCCTGCTGGAGCCCTTGCTGCGATGGTCAGCCAGGTACCTGCCTCTCCTTGCCTTGTGCCAGAAACCTGTGACTGTGATATAGAAATGGGGCTGGGGGGCGGGGGGTTGGGGGGGGAGGAGGAAAGAAAGGACTGAAGCAAAAAAAAAAAATATCTAAGCTGTAAGCGTGTGACTTACAGAACTGGACCCAGCAGGTAAATGTTGCACTCAGCAGCTGTGTATGCCCAAGAAAAGCATGGCACTCTGCAGTGCACGAGGAGCCAAAGAGAGCAAACCATTCATCTCACTGCTTGCTTGTATCTATGAAGTTGAAATGGTGGTGAGTGACAGAGGTTGATGTACAAAAATTACTCATTGGGTTGTTCCTGAGAACAGACTTACATGGCCGATCCAGCCATTTTGCTGATAAAATTATTTTTTACCTGCTTTCATGGTCACTTTGGCAGCAACTGCTGGTGTTGGCTCAAGAAACCCATGAAGATTGAATCACAAATTTGCTGTGGATGAATAATAACTTACTAATGTCTAGTTATAATTTTCTTTCTTCTTAGTTTGAAAGTGGTTTACAGGAATGGTTACTTAAATCCTTTTACAGAGAAGAGGTCCAAGATATGGGGGAGTGAAGCCAATTCTGTTGAGCCCCCAAGCTGTCCTAGAGGAAACCCGCATCTCAGCCCAGCATTCTGCTTATATTGCTCTCTACCTTGAAGCCCATTTTTATTTATCTGATAATCTTAGCAGATCTTTAACCATTTTCTTTTACATTGCCAGAAAGGCTGGGCTTTTTCTTACCTTTTCTTTTTTGTTGCCTGTGCTGCTTTGGAATCCAATTAAAACAGAGTTGAAAGCGGTTTCTTCTGGCTTTCTAGATCATTGTCATCCCAAACAGGGAACTGAAGAAAATGCTTTAGATGTCCTATTCTTAGCAGCTATTGAAAAATGTCGGGAACACCACTGAGCTGTCTATGATAACAGGCTTCTTACACCAGCCCACGTACAGAGACATTTTCAGTACTGTGATTTCTGTAAGAGTATAGCTGTTCAAGCAAATATCATCTCAGCTGTGTGAAACTAACCTGGCCTGTGCAAAATGTCATTTAACAAAGGTAATAGCTCAAGCTATAACTTTGGTAATATTTCAGCTGAAAGCCTTCATTTTCATAGAATTGAAGGTTGATGCAGCTAGACAGATAAATTAATAACCTTTCTTTTCATGAACAAGGAACCTATTCTTAATGCAGGTGTATTTGTTGTTTACCAGTACTTGGATTTAAAGAAAATTGTCAGTATTTAGTAAATATAACATTAACACACATGCCATTGCCACTGACAGGCAAGGCATAGTAAGAAAAGCATTTGTTTGTTTCTTTAATGAATTCACTTTTGGGATGGAGCTCTCCTGTTGCAACTAGTGCATCATAGTTTAAGATAGGAAATGAAAATAAGGAAATTATAGGTATATGTAGGGAGGATTCAAGCCGCATAATTACACTGATTTGAGTTTGAAATCAGCCAAGCATTGCCTTGCTTTGCCTTGCCTTGCCTTCTTTATATGTTATGCTAATTTCTCAACAGCACAGCACCTTCCAGGAGTGAGTTCTTTGACATGACTAATATGTAATATGCTTTTTCTGCTTCTTTCAGTGGAAGAAAATTTAACAGATGGTGTTTTAAGTTTTAATGTCTGAAGAAGATATATCCATATGCATACGTGTGGCTTTTTTGGTTGAGACAGAGTCAAAGAAATGTGCTCTGCCCTGCGAATATCAGGCAGAGAGGCTGGGGACTGTCTTTAGTTTCAATGCAAGTGCCCCTCAATGTTTATACTGTCCCCTGAGGAAGTTTGGGTTTGTTGGTTTTTATTTTCCCTTATACAGAGAAGTTCTTATTCTTACTTTAGTAAGTTTTATTGTGCTGATGACATGAAGTAACAGCTGGAGACTGTCGCGGAATAGACTCAGCCGGAGATCAATGTGATCAGACAAAAGCCATTTATTATAGAAAACTAACTCTTTATATACTATTTCTTAAAGTTGTTTACACTAACTTGGCCCATTGTGATTGGATACATATCTTTAAGGCCCTTAACAACTAACATATAATTGGTTAAGCACAGGTGTGAGAACCTGACCTTCAAAGTTTTCCAACAGTCCTCAATTTAGCAACTCAGTAAATTCCAGCTCCTTCTTATCTTGCTGGGATTCTCACTCCCAGTGCCTCACTCCCATCCTCCTTCACCTTTAGTTGTCCCTCGGTTCATGTCGAACTCCACGTAGGCACTTGCTGATCTGGGTATGTGGCCGTTCTTTGCCAGAAAATCATCCACAGGAGACTTCGTCTAGAAGTAGGTGCAGTCTGCAGTGTGCCTTAGAGACCTGTCTGGGATCTTGATTTCAGATTCATTACTCAGGGGAAGCTTAGGAGAGGCAGTGTGGGAAAGTGAGGGCAGTTTGATTTGTTTCTGAGAGCTAGCGTGGATGAGGATATCTCAGACATGAACCTTGTGTGCTAACTGGAGTCTTCCAAGTCCTGAAAGCCCCATCCAGCGTATTGCTTATTTGACACAGCTCATCGACTATACTGCTGGCATTGTTACTATTATATCACAGTCCAACAAGGAGGTAACAAAGCTGTGAACACAATGGCCAGACCATAGAATGTAGGGAACAAAATCTTCTAACCAACCACAGAAAATTAAGTGATGTGGGGCCTCTGATGCTTTCTTGTTTTCAGGAGGTAAAGTTTTCATTTCTTGCAGCACAATATGATCATATTGAGTTTCTGAAAAATTGAGAGTGAATATATTGTAAATTTAGCAGGGAATTTACTATTGACAACACATGGTTTTCACCATAGAAACTGGAAAATATGAACTAGATGAAACAAAAAAAAAACATCCTTATATTTCAACATGGGAATACTTTATGTATATCAAATAATTCTCCTATTTAGATGGTATTAAATAACTGCTTAAGAGAAGTGTTAGTAGAAAGCACAAATCTAGAACAGCCATCTTGAAACAAGTGCTACATTTGCAGTGCATGGTAGGACTGGAGAATCTGGCACGGACTTTATGTACCTGAAAGAGTGTATGTGGAAACATGCTGCAGAGAGCAAAGAAGTGTCAAGCAACACACTTTGGTTCACTTTAAAGACTTTGCATTTGCAATTACTGCGGTGACTTCGAACCTCAAAGCTGAAAATATTGCTTATACAGTGCTCAGAATCATTTCCTCTGGAAGATGAAAAGCAGCGCTCAGGTTTGGGAAATCTCTTGAATTAGCGTAAGTAGTTTTGAAATCTGAAATTATGAAATTCCAGGAAGGCTCTCCAGCAGTTATATCAAGTTCAGTCTTCTTGATAAAACTTAACATCTAATTTTCCCTGAGAAGGGCAGATAGTAGAAATGAAAATGTTTTGCTATGATGAATTAATCTATCAGATTGTCTTCTTGTCTGTAGCAGAGTTTCCTAAGTGCTTTTTCCAACCGTATATTCAGTGCCACAGGAGAAAGATCTGTTTCTCTGACATGCTATTCTAGTGTAATAAGCTTTCCAATTAGTTAATACTTGCTAATATTCAGGATCCTTTTTCTTTCCAAATCCATGTGGTGATAATCCTAGCTTTATGGCCTACAGAACAACCTTACTGAGAACTTCAGGGCTATTAATTGAGCTGCTAAAAATGCAGAATTCCTGCCTGTGGGGCTTTTTCTCACTATGATATCTGTCTTTGTTCTGAGCTTGGAATTGCAGAAGTTCTGAACATACGTTATTATATATAACATAAAATAAAATATTAAATCAATTTTATATTGTTTTGAAACATCTTAATTTTTGTCTGTAAATCACATGGTTTTCCCTTCATGTTTTAATGAAATGGGACCATTCTCTGAATAAGAAAAAAGGATAAGCACTGTATAAACTCAAGAGGTGCAACTGTTTGCATTATTGATATCTTGGAGTGTTTTCCTCTGTATTGAAAAGATTTGATCCTAGCACAGGATATGGCATTAAACAAATGAGATTTCATGAATAAATTTGGTTTCTTCAAATTTTTCTTTTCTTTTTTTTTTTTTTTCCCTGGGAGAAGCCTGTCCCACAATTTTTTGACCAGAACTTGTGACAACCAGAATTAGGATTCAGGTCTCTCCACTAAGCAAAGCAAGTGTAACCTGGTGGGCCAGAGAAATGTTATCCAGGCCTCTTCAGTAGAAACTGAGTTTTAAGAACTTCAGCAGCATTGTTTCTGCACAGATTTTTCTATCTGTAGCTCCGAATCTGTAGGTAATCATTGCAGGAAATTGCAGCTACCTCTGATTCCTCTCTGACTGACACTGCTGTTAATCAGTAATAACTTCACTGAAGTCAATGCAGTTATAAACAGGAGTGACTGGTGAATTGAAGTCTGGATCCTTAAAGCCAGAAGCTAAGTTAACTTACAAGAGTGCAGTAATATCCTGAACAATGAATAAGCAAAGAAAGTAGACCATGGTTTGGGGTGATGAAGGATGCACATGTCTGGTATCTATCTCTACAAAAGGCTGATGGGGATGGTGGAGGTGTAAGAATCTATTTATTTCAGCAGAAATAAAAATTCTGGTACATTAAATTTCTATAACATACATTCTAGACTGTGCATATCAGTATATAATATTTTTTTCTTGAACATCTTCTGTTATGTTGAAAACACATTGTTCATACCCTTTTACTAAATTCCAGTAGGTTAAACAACCTGCTCTGAGACAACATAGTCTCTGGAGTATCTGATTACAATAAAAACCTGTTTGGTTCAGATGGGTGACAAAAGGGAGAACCATTTCTGGTTCAGCGGATACGTATTAGTCAGTGGTTTAAAATTCATGATGAAATATGGGATGGGCAGAATGAATACCACCTGTCTCACATCTTTGCTTTCTGCTGGCTGAGAGATACCCACTGATGATCAGTGTTGCTGGTCAGGAGCTGTATAATCTGTCTATGAAATGAGAGAAGCAGCATCACATACAAATACTGATACGTGATCTTTAAAGATTTTAAAAATCACACAGTAAATTATCAGTCTCTGGAGGCTTTCTGACTGGTTTAATAATATTTCTATAGTTATGTTCATATTAAAGGGAGAAGGGAATATTTGCAGTCATTTCTGTGAGAAGAGACCAAATCTGCCTCACACTGCATTCAGTGACATTTTCACAATGGATGTCAGTAAGACCAGGATTGACACCCATAGTCATTTGTATGGAAAACATCTACCTGTGAGGCCAGATTGATGTAGTGTGTAATAAATTCCCTAAGTCCCCTTTTAATTAATGAGTCAAAAATTCATATGGAGATAATTGCATGTAACACATTATTTTTATTCCATTAAATTAGAGCCATTTTCATCTGAGAACAGGTTCCAAACATCTGCTTCTAGAAAGCATCATTATTGCTTGTTTGTACAGGACTAACCATGTGCCAGCTGCTTTACCAGAAGATAGGAGACAGGTCCTGGCTCCAGAAAGTTTACAAATAGCCTGCTTGAGGTCTAAGGGGGATTAAAGTAAATGAAAGACAGCAGCGCTGTTGAGACAGAGTCTCTTGATCTCATCAGATCTCTGATTTTTGCAGTGATAGTAAAAAACCTCATTCATTGAATGTATACTACTGCTACACAGCCTGAAGAATGCCAGGAGAATCCTTGTCCAAATTTAACCACTTGAAGGAGAATTTGAGAACATTCGGTTTCCTCTGATCACTGCCGAGAGACAGGCACTTGCAGGGGATGACCCATCCTATCCTGAAATAGGTGAGGAAGGATAAATCCACGCTCCTTCTCTAGTCTTCTCTCTCCATTAGCATAGTGGGATCCTAATAGCTAGCTTAGAATAAAGGCTGAAGTTAAAGGAAACAATTCCTACCTTGAAATCTCACCCTGCAAGCAGTCATCTTGCTCAGTCCATTTGCTGCAGCATGTGCTTAAAGTGACTCCATTACTCCAAATTAGATGCTGGAAAAGATCCTTTTGGGAATGCCCAGCAGATCCTATGTCCCAGCCCATCACTTGTACCATTGAGACTTTGTTCACTGACTCCACTCATGCTCCACATGGTATTACTATTCTCAGTCTGGCTGGAGAAGGTCCTAGAGAGACGTTTAATTTGCATTGTGCTTCCAGCAGTATAGATCTTTGGGGCCTCTTATGTCTTCATGGGCAGCTGCCTCTGACACATCTAGTGCGTGAGCTTGTCCTCGAGCATGAACATGTAGTGGAAGCATGACTCTGGCACCCATTTGGCACCCTCATGGAGAAAGCACAGCTCTCTTCACCACGACGTATGGCAGAAAATATCACACAGTGGTAACATTAGGATAAACGTACCAGGGACAAAACAGATATGAAAGAAACATGTGGGAGTACAGCCATACTCCAATGCGAAAGAGGATTTTGGATGAAACAAAGAACAGGCTCCCAAATCAAAAACACATGGGATGCACAGCCACCCCTGCAGGAGCAGAGCCTGGGAAGGGCTCTCACCAGAGCCAAGCAGGCCTAATTGTTGTGTTGTGAAAGGGCGATGCAATGTATAGTCCATCTATTCAGACTCAGGCACTGATGGTGTGCCTTTTTGTCGTGTTTGCAGATAACAACAAATTGGGAAACATGTTGGTTTGCTGGCAGGTAGGTGTGTAATGCAGAGGGACCTAGGCAGGCTGGCCAACAGAACTTCATGAAATTTGGTAAGAACTAGTGCGAAGTCCTGCCCCATGGATGGAAGAGCTCTGTACAACAGCACAGGCTGGAACCGACTGCCTGGGGACCAACTTTGAGGACATGGCTCTGTGCGTCCTAATGGCCAGGGATAAAGACATGGGCCAGCAGTGAGTCCTGGAGCAATGATTACCAGCAGCAGCCTGGGCTGTATGAACAGAGCAGAACCAGAGGTCAAGGGGAGTCATTTTCCCCCTCCACTCACTATTAGTTAGACCACATCTGCCAATCCAATACAGGACAGACACCAGTAGACCAGCTGTTGTTCAGAGGAGGCCCCTGAGATGGTGGGTCTGAAGCACCAGCCCTGTGAGGAGGGGTTGTGGGAGCTGGACTTGTTCAGTCTGGAGCAGAGGTGGCTCGGGTGGGGCCTTACAGAAGACCTCAGTACCTCTGGGGCAATCACTGAAGATGTGTCCTCGTAAGGACAGTCAGTCAGTGGTGCAGGTTGCCCAGAGTGGTTGTGCAGTCTCTGCCCTTGAATGATGAAGCCCTGAGCATCCTGATCTGATCTCAGAGCTGACCTTTGTGTGGGACATCAGGGGACTAATGTCCACATACACTGCAGGTATCTTCCAACTGGAAGGTGACCTTGGTTAATCCAGTTAAATTGTTGAGTATTTGAAGCAAAATTGAGTAAAACCAAACACCATTAAGGGAAGCCTGTGTTCTACCTTCCCAGCTTTCTCCCTGAGGAGCTGCAGTGACCTATTGAGGTTCATTCCTGGGTAACTCCACAGTTGGTGAGAGGGAAATTAAACCTTTCATATAGAAGTTTGTTAATCCTGTATTTCTAATTTATGTTGACCAACCAGGCTGCCGTTCAGCATACATCCAGAAAGAGACTACAGATACAGCTGACAAAGACCTTTAATTTCTAGATCCATGTAGCCCTTACTCTCAAACTTGAATTCTAGATGTTGCTTTTTTTCTGTAGGTAATACCTAGAGGTGGGCATTGTCCTGTGTTATGTGAAGGGGCATCAGCAGTTGTATGTTGCCATTGTGTTACATAGCAGGACATGTAAGCCAGGCCAGGCATTGCTAATGGAGGAAAGAAAAGTTACATACTTTACAGAGGAGAAATTTAGTTCTTTCTGAATTCTTTATCCTGAAAACTTAATATGTAATGGAAATTGATACCACTACTCTGGTACAAAAAAGTGCAAACCTAGTGTGTTATGAAGAGTAGCTATGACAACTGTTAGAGTGATGGTGAGTGAAAGCAATTCTCCCATCTTGCTGGATGAGACTGTCTAATTGTTTTTTTATAACTTTTCTCCATTAATTGCATTTTTTTCTACTATTCTAATTCTGTTATCTTCATCTCTTTGTTTTGGTTTCTGCAGAGCCTAGTCCGGCACATAACTGTGTGGGCTCCATAACTGAGCGCTCACATAACTGAGTGCTCCAACATCCTAGGATGAACTGGTGATTACTGTTTTTGCTGCTATAATTCAGAATATCATCTTGTGTCTCTACACATGTTCTGTGCAGATTTGCACAACAAAATCTACCTTTGCTGAGTATTTTTTTAAGGAACAGGGCTTCAGCATTTCCCCTGAAACGAAAATTTGCCATAATCTGTGTTCAGGGACTATTAAGAAGTTTTATTTCAATAGTATCACTCTGATTCATTTTGGTTTGCCCTTAATATTGCCATTCAATATGAATCACAGTGCAGCTTATTTAACATTAAATGCTATGTACCATATAACCCATTATTAACTTGCTGTTTTATTACAGTAAACAATCAAACTGAAATGCATCAAAACAACTCACTTGGAAGAAAAAAGTCACAGTGGTCACAGTGAAGTGGTTTTGTTTGTCTGAACAAAACCTGCAGCCATTTTTCTACTGAAAGACTTAATGGGAGTGGATGTATTTCATTGAAATACCTCACTTCCAGGTGCAGCTTTCAGCGAAAAACAGTCTGAACTCAATCAAATATGTTTTGAGCAGCTCCTTGTGAAATATTTGAGGATTTTCTTGACATGTACAGTAGCAACCTGGGTTAAAAAGATAGGTGCTACCCACCATTGAAAAGGTCCAGCCTTATGCAGAACTGAAACAAGAGACCACATACACTGTCCTAACAGTGATGGATTTGTCTAATCCCATGAAGGGGAGAGGTCTTCCAAATTAGGCAGTGAAATGCTGAAAAAGCACTGAACATAGTAACAAACAATGGGTTCATAGTCCTGATCAGTAGTTTATGGTCTAAACTGCTCAGTCCCAGAGGCAAATTTAAACCTTCCATTGACTGGCACAGAAATGAAATCTTCTGTGCAGAGATATTTTAAAAGATTCCAGTCTAGACATAAATAAAATGTAAGGTGGAATAAAGAGCACTGGATAAGTCAAATAGGACTCCTACTTGAAGGCAAAGCGTGTTTGTCAGCTCAGGCTGGGGCTGAGATTTTCTCCCTGTGACACAGCTTGGCACAGCAGTCTGGGTGCATCACCTGGCATATTTTCACTCCTCCTGATACCAGAAGCAGGTGGTTGATCCAGATGAACCCCTGGTCTTTTTTTGGTAGAGCAGTTTCCACGTAGGCATGTAATCTGAAAAACAACTCATTGTCTCTCTAAGGCTCCCTAGTAAATAAACTAATTTGCTGTTCATGATGTACTTCTATATTTTGTCAAAAGGGTGTTTTTTTCCAAAAGTATAATTGTACAAATGCTAACAACTCTGTCTTTTGCCTATGCCCACCATAACATATCCATGGTTAAGAGGTTGTTAAATTATTTTAATGTTTATTTATGCTTTTTGCCAATCACCTTTGGTCTGCATTTTCAGCCCATTCTTTTCTATGTTCAAGATCATCCTAGGTTACATAATTTGCATGCATAGCTTAAGCTATTACCACTTTTTTGGTGACTCAGAGTAGCCTTTGTATGGCCACATAAATTGAATTTTGTACCTTTGTAAATAATTGTTCATGGTGGAAGCTGTTTGGTGAAATTCTGAACCAGAGTACACTCTAAATTTTACTTCTGGCCTTAAAATCAATGAAGCACCTCATATGTAGCTAGCATTTCATCAGATATTGCTGACCTTTTGTCCTCTGTGAAGGTTCTTGTAGATGTTGCTCTGCTGAATTTTTCTGGATTTCTGCTGCTGCTTAAAGGCAGACTTAAAATTTAATTACTTTAGTTCTTTCTGAATCCTTTTCATTTCTTATGTCCTGTAATGGGGCACCAAGTCAGCCAAAGCTTTGAAATGAATTTGCACAAACGTCTTCCATGAGGTAAGCACTGAATAAAAACCATCTAGGACTTACCAACTCAAATGACCGAATGACCACCCCATATGCAGGTTTCCTTTAATTTTCTTCCATTTATGCATTTCTTTCCTTTTTTTTGTTCAGCTTTTCTCTCTTAACTCTGCAAGTTGACCAGATGCTAAAAGCCACTCCTCCTCCTCACCTTGCCCCTGCAGCCAGGCTACAGCCAGGCTATCCACAGCCATTCTCTTACTTACCTATGGAAAATGCATGGGACTCTGCTTACCTGCTGACTGACAGGAAGATTTTCAGAGTAGGATCCATTGTGTGTCAAGCACAATAAAACACTATAGAGTTGTAATTAAAAAAAATTGCAATGATTTAATCATACTGAATTTAATCGAGCAGCCTATCCCACCTGTTAGATTTGTCATAGTTATATTATTGGGACCAGTTCCAGAGATCTTTGAAAGTAACTGGAGATTTTTCGTGGAATATAGGTTATGGTTTAAGTGTTGGCTTTCTAAATGATATTAAGAAGGTGCTAATAGTCAATCTTTTTCTTGTCTAAGTGGAATAGAAGAAACATGCCACTATCTTTGTCAGATCTGCTGTTGTTACAAGTGTGCTTCCTGGAAATGTTTCTACACCACCACTATGAAGCCTAACAGTATTTACTGAGAACTTGCATGATGAAAGGTAAGAATAGATTTTGCATTTTTTCTGCTTTCCTTGGTAATTCTGGAACAAAACTCTTCAACTTTCCATCTACATGACTTCTAGATGCCATAAAACTTATTATAAAAGGAACTGATGCTGACACCTTTTTCATTCAGGTCTTGCAAGTAGAAAGGTTACATTTGCATGAAAGTACATTTGCATTTTCCTCTTTACAGAATAATTATAACTATATGCGAAGCAGAAATAAAAATACTTGTTGGCTATTAACCTCTTCCATCTGTGATATGTGAGGCTTTAATATATAAGGAGTTGCTTTTAATGAGACTCTTACAGTTAAAGCTCTATGGAATGCTTGAAAAAATGTGAAGATAGATATATAGAAACATGGGCTGGAGCATACATAGCGGCAGAGTAAGAGTAAAAAGACACTTGTTTTTCACATTTCTTAAAACATATTTACTTTATGTCTGCAGGATTCAGGATCTGCCCCTTAAATCTCAGTAGTGAGCTTTAGCATGGAATTCAGTTGATGAAACTTAGGTGCCTATTGCTATTTAGGTGTACCTGGGTATCCAGGAGAGTTGCATGGAACTGGCAGATATTATAGAAGACCTGTGAAGGACCCTTGTCTTCTGGGATAGCCACTGAAGTTGGGATACTTAAAAGCAGCTCAAGATGCTTTTCTGTAGCCAGGAGTCAAGCCTCTGATCAATACAAGCAGGGAAGTTCAGACAACCACATATATTCCTATCTATTTTATGGTGAACTGAATTATTCTTTGGGCTCCCTGACTGACTTGAGTATATCTCTACTGACAGCAAAGGGAGCTGAGATACCTAATGCGCACGTAGGCTTCTAAATTTAGCCATATATGTCTGTGAGTTGAATCCTACTGAAGAGTTCAAGACATAGCTGTGCCAGAGCTGGTATACCAAGATTTCCATTGTCAGGTTTCATCAGCCAGTACTGGAATGGCTTTCTTTGATGTGTGATTTTATCCAGAGCAACTAGTGAAAAATGTATTGTGGGTCTCTACTAAATGATGTCAATTTTTAATTTGTTCTCAGCGGGGGTACAGCTGCTGCTGTTTGCTTTTTATTCTGGGAATCCAGAAAATTGGTGTTTTTCTTTCTCTCTTCTCCCTGCCCTTCTCTCCATACATAGGATCATAAAACTTTTTAGGTTACAAAAGACACTTAAGATCATCAAGTTCAACCATACATCAAGCACTGCCAAGTCCACCACTAAACTGTGTCCCTAAGCACTACATTTACACATCTTTTAAATACCTCCACGGACGGTGACTCAACCGCTTCCCTTGACAGCCCTTTTAGTGGATAAATTTTCCCTAATATCCAATCTAAACCTCCCCTGGCAAAACTTGAGGCCATTTCCTCTTGTTCTATCGCTCGTTACTTGGGAAAAGAGAACAACCCGCACCTTGCTACAACCTCCCTTCAGGTAGTCATAGAGAGTGCTAAGGTCTCCCCTGAGCCTTCTTTTCTCCAGGCTGAACCACCCCAGTTCTCTCAGCTGCTCCTCATCAGACTTGTTCTCCAGACCCTTCACCAGCTCTGTTGCCCTTCTGTGGACCTGCACCAGCACCTCCATGTCTTTCTTGTAGTGAGGAGCCCAGAACTGAACACAGGATTTGAGGTGTGGCCCCACCAATGCCAAGTATAGGGGGACAATCATTGTCCTAGTCCTGCTGGACACACTATTTCTCATACAAGCCAGGATGCTGTTTGCCTCCTTGGCTGCCTGGGCATAAGCTGGCTCATGTTCAGCTGTCTGTCAACCAACACCCTGAGGTCCTTTTCTGCTGAGCAGCTTTCCAGCCACTCTTCTCCCAGAATGTAGTGTTGTGTGGGGTTGTTGTGACCAAAGTGCTAAGCAAAGTTGCTAAGCCACTGGCCATCATATTTGAAAAATCATGGCAGTCAGGTGAAGTTCCTGACGACTGGAAGAAGGGAAATATAACCCCCATTTTCAAGAAGGGGAAAATGGATGACCCGGGGCATTACAGACCAGTCAGTCTCACCTCTGTGCCTGGCAAAATCCTGGAGCAGATTCTCCTGGAAGGCATGCTAAGGCACATGAAAAACAACAAGGTGCTTGGTGAGAGCCAGCATGGCTTCACTAAGGGGAAATCCTGCCTGACCAATTTGGTGGCCTTCTATGATGGGGCTACGAAACTGATGGAGAGGGGCAGAGCAGTTGATGTCATCTACCTGAACTTGTGCAAAGCGTTCAACACTGTCCCACATGACATCCTTGTCTCTAAATTGGAGAGACATCAATTTGATGGGTGGACCACTCGGTGGATATAGAACTGGCTGGCTGGCCGCACGCAAAGAGTTGTGGTCAATGGCTCGATGTCCGGCTGGAGACCAGTAACGAGTGGTGTCCCTCAGGGATTGGTGTTGGGACCGGTCTTGTTCAACGTCTTTGTCAGTGACATGGACAGTGGGATTGAGCGCGCCCTCAGCAAGTTTGCCAATGACACCAAGCTGTGTGGTTCGGTTGATACGCCGGAGGGAAGGGATGCCATCCAGAGGGACCTTGACACGCTTGTGAGGTGGGCTGATGCCAACCTTATGAAGTTTAACCATGCCAAGTGCAAGGTCCTACACCTGGGTCAGAGCAATCCCAGGCACAGCTACAGGTTGGGCAGAGAAGAGATTCAGAGCAGCCCTGCAGAGAAGCACTTGGGGGTGTTGGTCGATGAGAAAATGAACATGAGCCGGCTACAGTGTGCGCTTGCAGCCCAGAAAGCCAACTGTATCCTGGGCTGCATCAAAAGGAGCATGACCAGCAGGTCGAAGGAGGTGATCCTGCCCCTCTACTCTGCTCACTTGGAGTATTATGTGCAGTTCTGGTGTCCTCAACATAAAAAGGACACGGAACTGTTGGAACAAGTCCAGAGGAGGGCCACGAGGATGATCAGGGGACTGGAGCACCTCCTGTATGAAGACAGGCTGAGAAAGTTGGGGTTGTTCAGCCTGGAGAAGAGAAGGCTGCGTGGAGACCTCATAGCAGCCTTCCAGTATCTGAAGTGGGGTTATAGGGATGCTGGGGATGGACTATTCATCAGGGACTGTAGTGACAGGACAAGGGGTAACGTGTTCAAACTTAAACAGGGGAAGTTTAGATTGGATATAAGGAAGAAATTCTTTACTGAGAGAGTGGTGAGGCACTGGAATGGGTTGCCCAGGGAGGTTGTGAATGCTCCATCTTTGGCAGTGTTCAAGGCCAGGTTGGATGAGGCCTTGGGTGGCATGGTTTAGTGTGGGGTGTCCCTGCCCTTGGCAGGGGGGTTGGAACTAGATGATCTTAAGGTCCTTTCCAACCTAACTATTCTATGATTCTATGATTCTAAGTGCAGGTCCCAGTAATAAGCCCTTTTGCACCTCATGCAATTGACCACAGCCCATTCATCCAGCCTATCCAGATCCCTCTGCAGAGCCTTCCTACCCTCCAGCAGATCAACATTCCTGCCCAACTTGGTGTCATCTGCAAACTTACTGAGGGCGCACTCGATCCCCTCATCCAGATCATTGGTAGAGATTAAACAGACCTGGCCCCAATACTGAGCCCTGGGGAACCGAACTTGTGATACATCCTTCTCTGCTTTGACTCTTTTATTTATGTCTCTATCATATACATAAATGGATGGTATTTGTTTAAATTTGGCACTATATATTAATAATTATCAGGGGCTCGTATTGGTTGGCACTATTGTTTACTACCCCTAGCAGAGTGCATCCAATGTTTTTAAATATCATTGGACTGTCAGGGGAAGATGCTGGCTAACAAAGATCAGGTTTGCTAGAGAAACATGCATTACAACATCTGACAGATCCATGGAGCCTGTTAATCCACATGAATTTTACTATAAGCTTCTTATTTCAAAATATGCACTGTTCAGAGGAACACTAGGACAGATGGAAAAGAAAGGCTAGAAAAGCCTGGAGTGTTTATTGTAGTGCTGTAGACACAGCCTCCTACCTGGTGATATTGCGGTCGCACTAGATGTATTTTTTAGCTCAGTGTTTGTTAAACAGAAACAGAGGCTCTTTTATTTAACAGCTCATTCAGTGGAACTATTTGTTCACAAGGTCTAAGGATGCTGTTGATGTCCTGGGTAGCATTTTTTCAGCCTGGCAGGAAATTGCTCTAATGCAAAAGGCTGGGTACAAACTATTCCAGAGATCATAATAGCTGTTGTGCTGGCTCACACAGGCACAGTGCTATCACTGTAATAGTCTTGAAAGCTTCTTAATAGGTAATGCTGACCAAACTCAAATGTGCTAGATCTCCCTGCATTATCATTACAGAACACACTGTTGTCAAAAAGTTGATTGCAACAAGTGAGAATGGGATCAAAATACCATGTTCTGAGTATTTATGTTCTGGTTTTTTGACTTTACACAAGATAATTCCCCTTGAATGCCATTTAAACACATGAATATTGCAGGTTTCATGCAAATTTATGAAGGCTTGGTTCATTTCTGTATTACCCAGTTTCTTCTCAGCTGCTAATGTGAGGAGGGAATTGTGTTTGTGTACCTAGACTCTGCTCGGCGTATGGTCTACAGCCAGCAGCAGATAACACCTCTCAGCTGTTGAATCCTCCAGGACTGCTCCCACAGATTACTCAGTCCCTTCAGAGTCTGTTTACCTTAAGGCTCGCCCTTAAAGGAGTGAAAAACCTGGCCATTTGCAAAGAACAGAGCAATAGGTAGCAAGTTAAAAAAACTCCAACCCTCTGTAATGTAACATACATGTAGTTACATGTCAGTACTCTCTGTTATGGTGGTGTGAATCTGGAGAACCTCTGTTGACTCAGGAGCACCTATTTTAAACTTACTCCTGATTATGGATGGCAGAAAGATTTGTGTTTGGTGCTGAATTTGGAAGTTGAAAAAAAGGGTCCTTAGTTCACTGAGCAGCAGGATTTTAGTTCTCCCCTCCTTTGTCCAATTTTGACCTCTGTGAAAGGTGAGAGCATGGGTCAGTTTTCCAGTTTCCAACTCTTTTCCCAGTTCACGATAACAGCTACTGGTAACCAGGATGGCTGTTTCTCTGCTGCATACCTGTAGCAGCTGAAAACCAAAGTGAAGCTGCGACACGATTTCTCCTATGTTACTGCCTGGTCATCACATCATAGCAAGTTGCATTTGCTACAAATCATATGCAGACGGGCAACTCAAAGTCATATTTTGTTCCCTAGGATCTTCCTTCTGAGATCTAGCACATGATGTTATGTGGCATTTATAGGTTCATCAAAACAAGTTTTTACCTTCTTATTTACAATGCTTTTAATGGTCACCAGGGGTTGGGTAAATCTGCTGGCATCCCATGTTCTGCAGCTGACTGTTATGACTAACTCAAGTTTGGTATGGCTCTTGCTGGTTTCCCTTGTGTATTACTTTGTTTAAATTGGAGAGTTATATTATTTCTTATTGGCGTAAGTTTACATCTTCAGAACACCATACGTTGTCTGAGCCTAATCCAATTTATTCCTTGCTGACAGGAATATGGGAGGGACTGTCACTTGCTAGTCTCAGTATGAAATGTAATTTCATGCTGACTTTCCCCAAAAATGCAAAGCCAAGCAAGAGTGTTATAGAGTGGAGATATTTTAAAGATCATGACAGTTGGGAAAGTTTTGCCTTTTGCTCAGCCTTTTTCAGACTTTGATGATTTTGTTGTCTTTACAGTCTTAGTACAGCCTTGTTGATTTATCATTCTTGGTGGATTTAATTTGCTAGGATCTAACATTTGACAGTGGGATTGAGTGCGCCCTCAGCAAGTTTGCCAATGACACCAAGCTGTGTGGTTTGGTTGATACGCTGGAGGGAAGGGATGCCATTCAGAGGGACCTTGACACGCTTGTGAGGTGGGCTGATGCCAACCTGATGAAGTTTAACCATGCCAAGTGCAAGGTCCTACACCTGGGTCAGAGCAATCCCAGGCACAGCTACAGGTTGGGCAGAGAAGAGATTCAGAGCAGCCTGCAGAGAAGCACTTGGGGGTGTTGGTCGATGAGAAAATGAACATGAGCCGGCTACAGTGTGCGCTTGCAGCCCAGAAAGCCAACCGTATCCTGGGCTGCATCAAAAGGAGCATGACCAGCAGGTCGAAGGAGGTGATCCTGCCCCTCTACTCTGCTCTCGTGAGACCTCACTTGGAGTATTGTGTGCAGTTCTGGTGGCCTCAACATAAAAAGGACATGGAAGTGTTGGAACAAGTCCAGAGGAGGGCCACGAGGATGATCAGGGGACTGGAGCACCTCCCGTATGGAGACAGGCTGAGAAAGTTGGGGCTGTTCAGCCTGGAGAAGAGAAGGCTGCGTGGAGACCTCATAGCAGCCTTCCAGTATCTGAAGGGGGCCTACGAGGATGCTGGGGAAGGATTATTCATCAGGGACTGTAGTGATAGGACAAGGGGTAATGTGTTCAAACTTAAACAGGGGAAGTTTAGATTGGATATAAGGATGAAATTCTTTACTGAGAGGGTGGTGAGGCACTGGAATGGGTTGCCCAGGGAGGTTGTGAATGCTCCATCTTTGGCGGTGTTCAAGGCCAGGTTGGATGAGGCCTTGGGTGGCATGGTTTAGTGTGGGGTGTCCCTGCCCATGGCAGGGGGGTTGGAACTAGATGATCTTAAGGTCCTTTCCAACCCTAACTATTCTATGATTCTATGATTCTATGATTTGCAAGCTTGAAGAGCCCATATGCTTCAGTAATCATTTTAGTCAAAGGAGATTCAGCATTCCTCACTGGAGTAGACTTTCTTTGGAAAAAAAAAAAAATAGGTCAAGCTGTAAGTGAAAAATTAACTTGAAATCTTCACCCTTATCACTAGAGTATGTTTACCAACCTCTTAGACAGAGTGACACCCTTCATAAGAATGGGACTTTCTAGATGAGCATCCCTTGCATGGTCCAAGGCAAGTTTGATTCTCTTAGATGCCAGTTACTTGAAGATATAAATGGGAAAAGGCAGTATAAGAAGGTTCTTCAGACCAAAAATAAGAAGTAGATAACAAATTATAGAGCTGCTGCATTCTGGAAGCAAAAATACCTTCTTGTCTGCTACTAGGAAAATCACCCCTAGTAAAAAGATTAGTCCCTTGACTTTCTGGTTTGACAATCAAGTGACAATCTGTCACTTGACAATCTGGCTTTCTAGGATGGAGTGACTGCATCAGTGGACAAGGGAAAGGTTGTGGATGTGATCTACCCGGACAGCAAGCTGAGTGGTATGGCTGATACGTTGGAGGGAATGGATGCCATCCAGAGGGACCTAGACAGGCTGGAGAAGTTGGCTGTGTAAACCTCCTGAAGTTCAATGAGGCTAAGTGCTCTCTTCCAGTACTTTCTTATCTTTCAGATACCCCAAAGTTGCTTTTCTGCCATCTGAAAATCACTTTTATTTAACAGTTGAAAAGAGAATTTCTGTCTACTGGTAAATACAGTGTGGTTGTTTAGCACTTAGTAACTGTATAACCAGTAGTCATCTGAAATTATATGGGGAAAAAGAGTACATTTGGGGTTTACTTAGGCTTTTCACAAAAGCTTGTTTTTTTTTAAATGTGTGACAAATTGCTGCATCACTGGAATGGAGTGCTATGACGCAGATTCTGTACAAGGCTGAAACAAATATTGATTTAAATGAATTTTTTCCTTCGCTTTTACCTGTATAATTAGTTTTAGACATTGATTAAAGGCAGTGTTCTTACTTGAAACAATGGAATTCAACAAAGGGTTCTCTGTAACTGTGATGATATTGAGCGCAGTGATGTAGGCAGGCCAAGTTCAATTCTTCACCCTATGGTGATCTCCTGGGTAAGCAGGAGCAGGCTGCAGAAGTTAAAGTTTTCAGTTCTTGCTGCCTCCTTGAGTTCAAAGCTCATCGGTGAGTACAAACCTGCATGCAAAGCCTGAAAGCTGTCTAAGCAGGTACTTATGCGAGGAGCGTGGTCACAGATGATAGACAGTGCTGGTGAAGTTCATCTGCGTGGACACTTCCAGCGTGGGCACCTCTATCAGAGCTGGTTATTTTCTGCTCTCTGTATAGTCAGAGTAGACAGCCAGACATTTCTGAGCACTTCCTAAGGGAGTGAACTGCTCTGGAGTTCTGATGGGAATAAGATGCCTCTTTGCCTTGCAGAGGAGCTTTGGTGGGATATAAATGCTTTTTTACTACATGCTCAGAAAGTTACACTTGAGCATAGAGGGCACTCTGCTATGCAAAATAGAAAATCATATGCCTTTAGGAGCCCTATATATTTATTTATTCTTGATTTACAGCCTAAGGTACAGGGTGCTGGGCTTTGTTGGACCGTATCCCATCTGTGTTTTATACGAATTTAAATTATGGTACACTGTCAATAGACAGATGGGGGGGCTTTTAATTTCTACATATGTCTTAATTTCCTCAGTGTTGTCAGAATAGGTACAAGGAAGCCCGAAGTCAGAGCTGTAGTTCAGTTTTGTATAAGGAGCTTTAGTAGAGAATTAGGAGATTTTTTTTTCTCCTGTATTTTCAGTCCAAGAGAAGAAATTACAAGAAAGCTCATAAAAAAAACCTGGTGGGGTTTCTGGGACAACATTGAGAATTAATAAACCCAAGGGTGTTTAGGAGAAGATTTGAAGCTTTAGAAAATTTTTTTCATATCTGAACTCAGCCTGAATTATCTTCCTATTTTTTTTCATAATACTGAAGAATAGGCAGGAGAGAGTATTTTCCACAGGGAGTTCCATGTTATGATAGAAAAGGATGTAATGGTTCCTTTTATTTTCTAGCATCTTAGAGGACTGTAAAATCTAAATTAAGAAAATAGCTCAGTTTCTGAAAGAGGAAACTGGTGCAACTGCCAATTTTTAATCCACCAGTGAGACAAGCCAACAAAGCTTTGCATAAAAATTCTCTTCATATTTACATTTATTGAATTGAGTATATTCAACCACCGACATACCAGCTTCTTCCCGAGAAGTCTGTATGAAAGGAAATCAATTTAATTGTATTAGAACAACGCTGGATTTGCAATCTGAAGAGCTTGGGTAACTGGAGACTGTTTTTTCTTGAAACACTTAATTTCACAATAATTTCTGAGTGTCCATTTTGCATGTGATTTGAGAAAGTGTGTTAGAGTGCTTTGGAGCTTAGGGAGCAATTACATTTGACACACTACAGAATGAATAGTATACCCACTGGAATATAAAATCATTCTCTGTTTGGAAGCATACTTGGCCCATGTTTCATAGAAGTACCAATATGTTACTATGTGTTAAGTGAAGTTTGAAAATTACATTTGTGATGCCCCTACCATTCAAAGAATATTTCTTGATTTTAAAGTACAAAGAAGAATTACAGAGCTTTGAAACAATGATTGTACTAGTCTTGACAATAGCCTAAGGAAGGCACAGAGACAAAAGTCAAGAGTCTCTTGACCTTTATAAACATTTTATTGTGATAGAGCCAGTGTGGTTGTTTCTGATTCAGAAGGCCATAGGATGCTTTCAGTTCATGAACTCCTCTCTGACTGTTGGATACATTATGTATACAAGGAAACTGTGGCCTTCCAGTTCTTTCAGGCTAAAGCTAGATCTGTGTGATGTTTTATAATGATAAAACCTCTGTTTTGTACATTGGAAGTCTCAAAATTACATTTCTGTGAAACACAGAATCTACTGCAATTTACTGGTAATTGTTCCCTGAGGTATTACCAAAGATCACTTGTAAATGGAACAAATCCTGAAATTTTCCCTCCATCTGAAGTCATCCCATAGCAGGAGCTACTTCAATTAATTTAAAGAATTTATATTTTGTAACAGGGTTTGGAAATTAGATGTGAATTTGGCCAAAATCATAAAATACAGTGCATACCTTAATGCAAAGGGCTCATGGATCAAATCAGACCTATGTTTCAAAGAAAATATGAAGTTAGAAATGAAGTTGCTTGATCTACCAAAAATGAAGGATTTTATAATAAAATGTTTGGAAAAAACAACGGAAGAGGACTAAGCTAAAGGTACTATTTTTATAAGCCCTGTGCTTTTCCTGTCCTCTGCTTGGAACTGATGGCGTCCAAAACTTAAGCAAACATATGTAAGTAGCTCAGGATCTGACATATGGATTAGGAAAAACATGAGGCTAGATACACACACATTATTAAGAAATGTACAGTGTTAGATTCAGATAAAGACAGTCTCAGCTAAAGTGATGTAACATCCAAAACTTGGCACTTCAGAAGCCCTAGAATCAAGCATGCCTGGGAATTGTCCCCGTGTGTGCTGCCGGAAGACCTTGTCCCTGTGGTAGGCATTGCTGGAAGTCAGCAGGACTTTTTAACAATGTTTTTTGTAAGGAGACACTGAATATTATTTGGCAGAAACTTACAGATTGTACGTAGGACACTGACAGTATTTAATCTGATGCAGATAACTGCTTGCATTGCCATAATGCTGTGAACAGTCTCTGGTTATCTGACTTCACTCTCGGCATACCAATGCACCTCCCAGACACTGGGAATGTCAAAACAGATCCTCTTTCTGCTATGAGACTCTAACCAAGAAGGTGAAGGGGAAGTGCCATTGCCATAAAGAAAGCTTATGACACAAAACTAAGCAGGTCTGATCTCATCCTGTGGACAGTGATGGCACACACCAGATCACTGCAAGACACACCAGATCATCGCAAGGTGGCTCACCTTTCCTGGGAGAACCTCAAAGAGGTTTGGTGAAGGTGGCTGTTGGTGCTCTTGTGCCACTCAGGCTGCAGAGCTGTGCTGTGAAGGAGAATGAAATAGTGAGCAGGTGGTCTGAAGGTGTGTCCTTCAGCTATCCACCTTCTCTGGAGACTCCAGGGGCTGGGTTTGAGAAAACAGTGCTTAATTAGCTCATCAGACTCTCAAACTGGAAGAAATTGGATTTTAATTCACTTTTAATAATATGCTTTGTTTTTATGAACCTTGTGTGGAGCATTCACTGTATAAATAAATTTTAATTTCACTTTTTCCTCTTTTTCCCACACTGGATTCATTTAATACTCAGTTGGCTTGTATCTTAGAAAAAAACAATCACAAACCGGAAAGACCAGAGCTCTTTAGTTTAAACAAATCCCTTATTCTGGAGCTGAAAAATTAGTTTAGTCTCAGCAAAATGACAAGCATATGCAGTCTTTGGAGTACTTTTTATTAATATTTTAAAAGGCTTATTAAATCATTACTGCCTGGCTGCCTTAGTGTCTAAAGACTGCCTAAAGCTATAAGGTTAACCAAATAATACAGCAGTCAGGTATCTACAGTTGGACTTAAGTAGAATTTGAGGTATGTCTTCAGGGAGCAGCAAAATACTGTGCAGAGCCGCCTCAGCTAATGATGATTGAGATGGTTTTGTCATTGAAAGCAAGTCAGCAACACAAGCACGATCATATTATTACGGTGGAGCTCTCTAGTAGCAGGGGCTTGCAGGGAGCAGTCCTCTTGACAGGTTAGACCTAGTCCTGGTAAATGACTGTGCCCGACAGGGAACCTTGTGATGCTCAAATACATTGACCTGAATGTCTGTCACTGTCTGTGAAACTCACATCTGTAAGTCATTGCCCCTGTTGGATTTAAGTTTTCACCTAAATTTAGTTGCTTCATGCGCTCTACCTTGCTGTTTTGCTGGTGTTTCCAGCCCCTCTTTTGGAGGTAGCACATACTCCCTGTGTTCACACTCTGGCATGACAACTGACATGATAGGCTAGCCCCTCCTTGTCAGCATGCTGAGCTGAGGATGGCAGTGTCCCAGCTACAAAAATAAGACATGTCCTTCCTTCTTTCTGTTAACAGTAACATCCTGATGACTACAGAGGGTGTCTACCGAGGGTGCTACACCTTCAGCCAGCTTGGACCCATGCCCAGGGGTCAAAGGGCTACACTGCAGTATATAGACTCCTTGAGGACCTGACAGTTGCCCTTGAGGGCCTGCCTCTTGGAATAGGTACTCTGTTTTGAATTTGCATGTAGCCTTTGTAGCTGATTCACTCAGGTGTTGTTTCAGTTTTATGGGATATAAGTCCATCCAGCCCTTTGCTGTCACTGAGAAGGATTTAAGGCCTTTAGACTGCTTTACCTTGGTCTGTAGGGGATGCCTACGCAAATCTGATAAATTTTCTCCAGGAGTAGCTTCAACTAATGCAGGTCTTGAACAGACATCCACCCTCCACTGTAAAAACCACCCAGGAGAGACTGTTCATTAGCCTTTAGCTAGATGTATCTGAAATGTCCTTTTCTGCCCTCTCTGGAGCTTAGGTTTCAACCAGTGATTCCAACATTTCAAAAAAGTGATTCAGTTCCTTGGCTACTGGGCAAAACTATGTTATTCTGATAATTTAGTCAATATTGTATCAGACTATGAAATACCCACTGTGTGAGACAGCCTCATGTTCAGAGTACTCGCCTGGCAAATTCAACAAATATTTGAGTACTTTCTACACAAAGAGGAAGACTTTCAAGAGTATAAAAAGAAAACCCCCTTGCAAAATTTCTTAAACTGCCTGGGGAAAGTGGCAGGCAGTAAGCCAGACCTTGTTCTGAACCATTGTTCTGAATGCAGTGCTAGGGAACAGGTTTGTTTCAGCTCAAAAAAAAGTAGCTGCTTCAAATCAAATGGATTTGTACTAATTTTTTTTTAAGTTTTCTTACAGTACTTTCCCCCCTCAGTTCATTTACTAAATCAAACTATCAGCTGCTCACATATACATTTGCTTGATGTTTGCTAGTGCATTGTTTTAGCTGTTATTGCTGAATAACCTCACAGGGAAAGCTGGCAGTAGGCTATGTGTTTATCTTTGTGGTGCATAGGAGAAAAGCTGAGATTTCCATGGTGGGATTCATGTGGGCTAGAGGGATGGAGAGACAAACCAAGAAAATATTGCTTTCTTGCCTTCTGTTGCTTACATGTTCAGTTTTCCTCTGGGCTCTCAGATGTTGCCTCTAAAATATTCTGCACTGTGGATGGGCCTCAAGTGTTTCTCCTTCTTTGGTGACTGCATGACAGATGGGGAATGCCAGAAGAAGAGTCTTACAGTAGATGTGCTTTCCATTTTCACATGCTTCAGTGCATGCAAAAAGAGAGCCCAGGATTCAAATGCTCCCATAACTATTTACACTTATGCTGTTATCATCATCATGTCCCTTAAAGAATCACATACTAGGAGTGATGTTAAAAAGGAATTAAGATTGCAAGGTTAAACACTGGGAAATTCCAAAACAAAATTAAAGTTATCTGAGCAATTTGCACCATTTTCTCTGCATGTACATTATGATAAAGTATTTACTTACATTACATAAATACATAAAAAGAAGCTAAATACAATAGATTTTTTAATTCTATGGTTCCAGCTCCCACTTTCTTTTGCATATTTTCACAAAACCATAAGGAGCAGAAATGCCCTCTGGTGGTATGGTGTCTCACACAGTTTATGAACCAAGTGAAGCCATGTGTCTTAGAGGGAGGAGATAGGAACCTGCTGCTGTGGTAGAAATGATGTCTTTCACCCCTCTGTTTTTGAGGGGGATGCATGGAAGATTGGCCTGTGGTGGGTGTTGGGGTAGTTGCAGAGGATGTCCTGCTAAAACTCACCAGCCCCACTCGTGATTATGGTAAATCTGGAGCTTTGGAGGGGATTTAGGTGTAAATTCTGCTAGAGTGAATGGTTGTTTTCAGAGGCTCCGGACTCCGTCAACTGTGGCATTTTTTTTAGTCTCAGCACAGGCCAGGCCCCTTTCCAAACATCAAAGGTCTGCTCCAGGATAGGAGAATACTAAAGCTCCAACATGAAACATTTGAATATTGGGGGGTGACATTGCTTAGCCTCTTTTAAACATCATGTTTTGGCTGGGAGTTTTCAAAGGAAACCAACCAAGGATAGAAAAATTCAAGCTGGGTGAAAGGAGTTGGAAAAAATCATCAGCAACTGAAAACAAAGCCTTGAAAGAGCAAATCTGAGGATATTTTTAACTTCATCTGTTGCTATCTGTGCTGCCTGTGAAAATCCCCTCTTGTTTCTGACAAGTTATGTGTGAGGTTTTGCAGTTTGGAAATGCAGCTGCTCGTGAGACAGTCGCAGCACTGGGGACCGCAACATCTCAGATGAGGGAAGGAAGACAGATACATTCATCAAGTTTATCTTTAGAGTAAATTTTAAATGAGCAGAAGTTAAATATTTAACTGGAGTGTAGTCAGGATTCCAGCCCTCTGGGTAAAACAAGTACAATCAAATTAAAATGCTGAGATTTTTACTTCTCTTTTCATATTTTGTTCAAAATTATTAAAACATAGTAAAGAGCTTAAACTTGTAAAAATCTTTATTGTAAGAAAGGAAGATCTCCCAACAGCTGTAGCTGAGACAATACTTTTGACTTATCACATTTCTGAGATAATTAAGCTAAATATTCAGGCTCTACCATATGTCTCCAGGCAAATACTTGATCATCTGATCTTTTATTGTTGCTGTAAGGATAGTTATTTATGATAATTTGCTAGTGATGAGTGGAAGGCAATGCTTCTAATCTTCATCTTCCTTCACTGTTTTGCTGAGCAAGCTAAGCTGCAGATAGCATAGAGTTAAATTAATCATCTGAAGGGGCTTATGATCAATGATCTCACTGATTCTAAATCCTGCAAGCTTCCAGACGACAGCATGTTTACTACCTAGCAGATCTGGCTAGAAAATATTAAGAAATATACAATTATTGTCTTAATTTGCTTAAGGCTCAAGGTTCCCTGGAAGAACCCATGTAAGATGAAGATGCTTTAGTAGGTATTAACCAATATGGAGTCAGGGCAGCAAGTGATTTCAGTGCATTGTTCAAATTCTACAATAACAAGCCCAGAGAAAGGCTAAAATCCCAACCTGACACCCCATCCCAAAGGTATTCTTTGTGAGACAGGCAATGGAAGAGCAATGGGGACAGTCAGATCTCTCTGGCAGCTAGGCCAACAACTGCCAGGAGATTGCAGCAGAACCTTACCATGAGTGCACCCCTATGTAAATTCATACACCTTTCCTACGCTGCCAGAGATGCTCACAAGAAGTAAGGATTGAATGCTAATCTCAGCAGTGATTTGAGTGATCGCTCTTGCAACCCAGAGGTTAAAAAGGGGCTGAAGACATACTAGACAGCCCCAGGTGCAAGCAGAGTATTGACACACTGCAGCCTTGATCCTGAGCCCCCAGACTGAAAGGAATTCTATAGTATCAGATCTATTGTACACAGGTTGTGTAGTTAATTTCACAAGTTCATAGCTAGACTGGTGGGAACAGACCCCAGGAGGTCTCCACTCAGCCTCCCACTCAAAGTGGTGCTGTCAACAACACTGGATCAAGTCGATAGCAGCTTTGTCTAGAAAAGTCTGGTAAACTTCCAAACATGAGGATTCCCAGTCTCCCAATATCTGGTTCCAGTGTTGCACTACCCTCTAGGTGGATGAGTTTTTCCTAATGCTCAGCCTGAACTTGCTGAGCTACAATCTGTGGCCTTATCCCTTGTTAGACATTTGCCACTATCAAGAAGAGTTTGTCCATCTTCTTTGTAACTAACCATTCAAATAGAGATATTAGACCCCCATCTTTGCCTTCCCTTTACAGGTAAAGCAAGCCCAAAGTCCTCAACCTTTCTTTGTAGGCCATGAACTGTGGCTTCCTTGACCATCTTGGTAGGACTCAAATGGAACCTCTGCAGTTTTGCAATATCCTTGGATATTAGGAAAAATTTCTTCACCAAAAGGGTGCTCAGGCATTGGAACAGGCTTCCCAAGAAAGTGGTGGAATCACCATCTCTGGAAGTGTTCAAAAACTGTGTAGATGAGGCCCTCAGTGACATGGTTTAGTGGTGGACTTAGCAGTCCTGGGGTAATGGTTGGACCTGATGATATTAAAGGTCTTTTCCAACCTAGTTGATTCTATGATTCTGTGGTTCTATGATTCTATAAGTCCTTGAATGTAGATTACAACTGACGTATATAAGCTGTCTGCATTACTGTGAAACCCACAGATTAACAAAAGTTTTAAGATTGCCTTTTTTTCCAGAAGATAAGCAGATCAACAAGTATCTTTCATTCAAGCACTAAATAATATCTTTATCGCAATCTTTTTTTAAAGTCTGTAAGTTTTGTACAACTAAGCCTGATTAATTTATTCAATATATAATTAGTTTATGCTGTATATTGTAACTAAAAAATGTGATCCAGAGTTGTCTTTGGAAAGAAAATAATTCTGCTGCAATTGCAAGGAGGGGTGAAAAGAATTGTTATAAGTACATACATTAATTAGCATTTCTGTATCACTCATCCTTGAACATCTAAACCTCTGGAACCCTGAAGTGATTTGCTAGAACTTGAACAGATGTGGCAAGCAACAGAAGGTATTTTCATAATTTGGTCTCAAGGCCAAGTTCTTCAGTGCTGCTGAAAATGTGGTTTTCTTGGCACAAATAAAAACATTTTCTTTGAACAAAATTAGGAAATTTTTTGGCATACACCAGCTGGCAGCTCTGAGAAACTTTACAACATCTGAGGAAAAAAAATGAAATGGTTAAGGAAAACTGAGGCATCTGACACCGTTTTTGGCCTTTGCTTATGGGTTTTACTTGGAGAATGCTGAACTTCTCGCTCAGCTCTATTGCACAGTCCATGTGTTATTCGTACTGAACCTGTTAAGGCCAGATGTGACTAGGGGAAGCTCTGTACTTTTCCAGAAGCCCACCTGAATATATCCATATCTCCACCTGCCAAGACACTACCATGGGGTACGAAAAAGCAGTCATGCACTAAACTATGTGATTCATAGTTTTGGAGTAGTTCTGTCATCTCTGTGACCTATGATTCTTCCCTCATGATGCAAACTGTGGCCAGTGTGTATATGTGTGCTGCAGATAACTTTTGGGTGGAATTCATTTTAAGTAAAGCTATAAGTCTGAGAGTTGATTGCACCTAAAATTTGTAGATGAGCACCCTTCACAGCCATGGAACAGAAACAGGCACCTTTGGAGGGTGACTGACCCTCCCTGTTTTGTAGGCTTGTACGTGTTTCTCCTGTCTGAGTCCAAAGGAAGCATCACTGCCTCTCTAAGGCTGACAGCTGAGTGACATGGCCCAAGTTAGGCCCACTGGACCTCGCTTCTGAGGATTAAATTGAAACAGCATTTTCTTACAGTTCGCTACTTTGTCAGGAGTAAAAAGTTGTGGCTGTTTCTTTGTACACCTTTTCACAAAATGATCTGTCTTCTTCCCTTATTCCTCCCACATCCAGACACAGGCTTAGTTTTGGCAGGTTAGTGACTGGAGCCAAACAACTGTGAGTGACAATCAATAGGAATTATTGTTGAGGGTACAGCTGTAAAACTGTATTGCTAGGAAGAAAATAATAGAGGATGTAGACATTAAAATTAATATTTATGATTTTTTTGCCAAAAAATAATTTACTAGACAAGTAATACCGATCCAGTTTTCCTGATAATTCTTTGTTCATATCATTCGGCTTTCCTTCACTTATGGTTGTGATGTATCACTTCTTTCTTTAGGACTATTCCAGCAAATAAGGACTATTCCAGCAAATAACATATCACTTCTTTCTTAGGACTATTCCAGCAAATAAGAAGACCATATTAAGTCCTAACAGGACCTTTGGGGCACAAACCCCTCTCTAAATACTTTAATTAATTCACCTTTAAAAACATAAATCATGAACTAATCAGATTCCTCATTGAAACTTGCCTGTAAACCATACTTTTTTTTAATCCAGTTTCTCCAGTTTCTCCCTTAATACACCAGCCTTTTCCAGCAATTCTTTTCTAATTGTAGAGATACAGCAACAAATCAAGCACAGTAACCGTATTTCTAAAACATAGTGCAAAAAAATAAAAATCCCTAGAATGTTAAAACTATAAGCATACATCATCATACATGTTTTATTACCTGCACATATTTGAAATAGGCAAACTCATACAGCTAAAGAATATTAATAAGCGGAGAACAAAAACCCTTGATATCATTCACACATCTGGAGAACCAGTTTTTCTTTTGACCAATGACGTCATTTTCCTAGTGCAAAGTGCTGAGAAGGGCCAGGGGACAATGCACTGACTCATCTTGTAGTCTTTATAACTTTTCAGTGGTCTGGTTTCTAAGATTTGTAATTGTTTTTACTGTGCATGTGCCTGAAACAGATGCGAAAGCACTTTTTAGAAAAGCAAACTACCTAAACCTCTCGGAATTTCACAAGTTTCAGGTAGAAGTATTAGAGCATCTATGCTTGTCTCCATTTGTCTGGGCAGCAAGGGCTGCAGGTGTGAGTGTATTGCTCTGCATGTGGTCCAGTGAGCTGGAGGCAGGACTGAGTATGTGGACCTGTAACACACTGTTCAGTGGGGATATAATATGAGAATATAGAAGGTGTGAAGCCCCTAGAAGATGACATGATTATTAAAAAATGAATGTTCTGTCCATCCTGCATGCTGTCTGCACTCCTAAACTTACCAGCAGGCATCTTCATACAAAAAAATAACAGCCATACAACAAAACCTGTGTGTGGCTCAACAGAAACAGTAAGAAGGCTACAAAAGGGAAAAGGCTAGAATTTACAGTATGGAAAGATTACCCAAAGGATGGAACAGAGCACCCATAAAACATGGCAGGTCAAGCAATTTCTTCAATTTTGTTGCCCCAGGAGGTTTTGGAGCTACTTTACCAGAGCAGATTCAAATAGGAATTAGGCAGGTTCATAGATAACAGGTCCAAAACTAGTACTAAAGGGAAAAGACAGGTATGTATCCTTTGATATCCCTTATCTAGATTAGGGATTGATAGTAGATGATGCAGAAGTACGATGGGAAAGGACCACAAAAAGTGGCCAGGTTTCTGTGTTGTTGAAATAGCATCTCCTATTGCCATTGTTGTGGCCAGATACTATTCTTATACATGTCCCTGCACAAATTATGGGTATTTTTATATATTTAGGTTTATTCTCACTATAAAACTCATAGCATTACTTATCATTCTAGAAAAAGTCAGAGTTCTGAAAAGGAAATACTGCTTGTTAAAAATATCTATTTCTACTCCTACTCAGGATCTATGTGGGGGAGAGTGTATTTTTTCATGAAAAGAGGCATGCCAATCACATAGAAATTAGCACAAGCAAAAAGAAAAAAGGGAAACCTGGGGCAAATCTAACTATTCCTCAGGTACAAGTCTAAGACCTGAAGCCCACAGTGAAAAAAGCAATGCAGACAGCATACCGGCGTCATAACACTTCAGCTCTGATTACAGCTGTCACACAGCCAGTGGAACAAAATATTCTCAGTGTTTTGTGTTGAACAAAACATTTCTCTACTAGGACTTTGTCCTGACAAGAAAATGAAACCCAACCAAAAAGGAGGTTTGGCTTTGTCCCACTCCCACCCATGTCCTTTCCTTCTCTGTGCCCTGCTCTGTTCCAGTAGTCCTCTGTCCCAGGCACCCTTCAGGGCAAAGCACTTCCAGGCAGCTCATGGGAGCACCTGTGGAGACCAAGATTGTGACTGAAAAGCATCTTGTCCAAGTGTAAGCCAGAGAAATTGTTCTTGCCACTTGGACCTCTGCTGTGGGCTGTGAGTTGGCAGCCACCAGTCTGACCCCCTCTGCCTCCATTTGTCCTATCCACCTCAATGGACACTCTTCAAGGCATGAGTTGTCTTCACCTGTACAATCCCAAACTGACTTGGCACCTACCTCCCACAAACTGCCTGCTAGCTGTTTGATATTTCGTGGTTGGTACTTGCTTCTGCCATTAGGCACATTTGGAAATCTTGCCTTGAAACACATTTTGAAGTTAAAGCTTTTTTGCCATTTATTGTTCCCACAGGATTTGTCCCATCCCAGGTGTTCTCTGATTTCTACTGGAAGAAGGATTAGCGCTTGGACTAATGGCTGAATGGTGTCACTTGATGTAACGGTGTTAAGAGCCAGATGCTATCTGCACAGACTTACGTGCTTTCAATGCTGTGTGTATAGCATTAATGTATGAAAGTTGTTCATATAGACATTTCCCAGTCTTCCCGACTCAACATGAACTTTGTCATTCAGTTCTGCTGGAAACCTCTAACTGTTGGTATTAAATGATTTTCATATAGAGAAAAATGCAGATGCTAAAGGCTTGATCTGAATTCTATAGTGCCTGTGTTTCTATGTGTGAGGCTGTTCATTGCTACACATTTACATTTGCTTGGCAAAACAGAGTCACATGGATTTACAGCAGATAAACACATGTCTTGGAATATGCTGATTTTATTTATGTGTTTTAATGTTCCCTTATTTGTTTTTTTTTTTTCCTTTTGTATCTTGATCTGAGGCTTATAAAATTGCTATTAGAATACACTTATGGCTTAGTGTCCAAGATGCTTTAATGATGAAAAAAGAGAAAGAAAATTGAATTAAGGCATTCTGTTAAAATTAGCTGCTTAGTTGTTATAAACCTCCATATCCTATTGGGAGACCTGGTAAAAATACCTAGAAAACCACTGAGAACTCAGAAAATGCTGGAATGTGGTTTTCCTCATAGGACACACCCTTTTTGTCTAGAACATTCCTAAAATCTTGACAGAACAGAGAACTGTGCTTGAAAGTTCCTATTTTGGAGGTCGAGAGAGCTGGAGATGGTTTGCTGGGTTAGAAGGTGCAGCAACAGCGTTAATGCAGAGGCCGGCTTATCTTCACATCCACAGAGACTGTAAAATCCACCATCAGCACCAGCAAACAGACAACTTAGAGGAGTTTCAAATATTCTGGAAAAAAAAAAAGCACCTTTAACTCGTGTTCAGGAGGAGTTGCTCCACTGCTGTTGTAAAGGATGGAGTTCACTGCCTTTGGGACAGAAATTGCGATGAAGGGCCTTGTGGGACCAGGTCTTTATCTTCACAAGGGTTTTATGAAAGCCTATTGGCTCTTGCAGAACCTCCAGGAACCTTAACTGAACCTCTGCACCCTGCTTGGTTCTGTATCATTTCTGAGCAAGTCATGGGAACTATGGCTCAGAGGACCATGATGAGCCCCTGATGGTTCAGACTCTCTTTCTTAAATGTCCAAAGGCAGACTCTGTCTTTGGGTTGCTGAGATGCTTGTCATAAATGTGTAGAGCTGATCCTGACAGGCACTGAACACTCTGGATGGAGTCATCAATAAATGTAAGAACAGAACCGGTTTCTTTGACAAAATATTTCACGTGTTTAAACCCACACTCAGGCCCCTTTCTGAACCAACCAATGTATGCTACCTTGGGCATCTCCCATGTGAAGGTCCTACAAGCAATACAAATGCCCCTAAAAATCATGGTCTTTTTGCTGGTCCAGCATATATGGGGGAGACTTTGTAAAAGATGAAGGGGGGATGGTGTCTAGCAGATCAGGGCAGGGGTGAGAGGGAGATGAATTCTGGGGCCTCCTAAGCTTTAAGGGGGAATGAATTGAGAGGTCTTCTCAAGAGAAATCAAGTTGCTGGACTGTAATCATCTTAGTGGAACAACCTCTACAGTTTGGCTTGTCATTAGGGCATTTGGCAGAGGTCCAGGACATAGGCCAGGTTTTTCTGGTCAATCTTTCCAGCATCTTGCTTGAGAAGAAGGTACCAAAATGTTATCCTGGATCTCATCCTTCATCCTCCTGCAAGTCCAGGATGAGCAACACAAGTCATCTGAATACCTTCATCTGGTCCTTTTCCGAGACCAGCAGTAGCAGCAATTCCCTTAGTATGCTGAATTCCTCTGCCTATCCACTGGCACATTGTCCCTTCATCATGAAAGTGCTAATTAACCCTAGCAAGGAGAATTGCCTCTCTGAGAGCAGCATGTCCAACTTCCCTGACAACTTTCCATGGTAGGAGTTGCATGCTGCCCAAGCAGACCTTGCCCAGCTGTCCCTCCTCTGCCAAGAAGGGGAATGCCACATCCCCTTTCAGGGTTGTGTCAACCGCTCAAACTGCCATACATCTCACTTGAACTCCTTTCAATCTGCTGTCCTTAAAGTTTAATAAACGTAATGACTGTTGTCTGCCCCAGGACATCCCAGCAAAAAGTGCTCTGATCTTTTAAATCGTGCTGTAAATTGCCTACATATCTCTCAGATTTTGTTAGTTTATTTGTTTCAGTTTTCCTCTGCAGCTCTCAGCTGGTGCCAGACGAGGGAGACTGGATCAGACCAGACCGACCCCAGACTGGAGCCAGCATGGCAAATCTGGAACAATTTATCTTTTTTTTTTTTTTCTTTTTCTTCTTTTTTGTTTTTTCAGTACAGCAGCAGCAAGTTTGCTTTTGAGCCAGCACCTCACAGTCCCTTGTGACTATCACAGATATAAAAATCATGTGATGTTACGTGGTAACACTCAAGTGTAAGTACTGTACATGTCCCAAGGACTGCACTGTATTTAATCAAAAGTAACAAATGCTATTTGTTACTTTTAACAAAGTAAATTTTAAACACACCAAATTCAAGGGCATCTGCTATTAATTCAACAGAGGAAGGGTAATAGGGCTGCTCATAAATTTGAAATTCTCTCTATATTAAATAGGAATTGCTGACAACATAGCACTTACCATACAATCTGTGAAAGTGGGGAAAAATATGATTCACTGGCCATTGATAAATCAAAGAAATTAAACTTATGGAGAAATCCCAAGACACAGTGAAGGCAATCTGACAGAATCAACCAGAACAGCATCCAAACTAACCCAGGCAAGATCCAGACTCAGGCTATAGCCACAGATCAAAACATTCTTCTGCATATAAACATCCTGCCATGGGGGCTAATCAACATCTCACATTAGTAATACTATATTCCCCAAGAAGGGCTTTCAAGGCACACATCAGCACAAAAGATGTGAAGTTCAAAGCCAACAATAAGAAAACAATTAGAAACAGACATCTACTCAAGGACTCCACCAAGAATGGCAAGCTTTTTTATTAGCACAATAATCCCTGCAGTGGCAAAGGAGAGCACTCAGAGAAGTCAGAGAAGAGACAAAATAGTCTGCAAAAATTAGAATAACAATATACTAGTGGGCAATATTTTATATGTGCATAGTGGGAAATAAACTTCTGTTTTGGGAGCTCCTTTTCTCTACCCAGGTTTGCTTCAGCTTCTAGACTTTTTCTGTGTCTGTTAAGAGAAAACTTCCCAAACTTACTGCTATGGTGCTAATCACAAAGTGTTAAACATTACTTGTAACTTCAAAATAAAAGTATTTGATGGTGGTGCAGCTGGATCATGTGCTTCTCTCTTTCTGTTTTCTGACAACTGCTCCATCAAGTAAAGGGCTTTGGCTGCACCATCCTAGAATTGCCCCCGTTACTGCTTTTGCTGCAGTTACTTGGAATTAGCTTGTGTTTTCTAGTATTTACTGTTCTTGTGAGGTTTTTTTCCTTGGCAAACGTAATATCGGTGAATTGACATTGAAGAACCACCAAAGACAGATGTTTGCTTACAGGTTTCCTTTGCATTAATACAACCCAGGAAGAGACATGAGGCCACTGAAGACGGCTTAACCACAGGGGAGACCTTCCTTGCAGGGAGGCCTCCAGAGAGTGCTTGCAGTGGGACATGTTTGATGCCCCATCTCAGTGGCAACCTTGGGATCCCCCCTACTAGTGCTTTTGCTGAAATGCAGCTTTCGCAGCACTTCTTTTAGATAGGGAAGGCAGTTACATGAGAAGGTTTACTAATGGATGATTGATCATCCCCAAATGTTCCATGTCTTTCCTATCAGCACTTTGATGCGCTGTGTCATAAAAATGTTGGGGAACTTTGGCTAAGTTCCAATAGCAGATTTTTACTGTTCAGAACTTTTTATTCAGAAATATTAAACAAAACCAAACCAATCCAGAGGCAGAGGTATTTATACCAGAGGAGTGAATCCCTGCAGTGTTTTCCCTGTGTGAACACTGTCCAGGGCTGTTGGCCAGGTTTACCTGCCACTCTCCTCTCCTGACCTTAATGGAGAGAATGGATGTGGGAGGACCACACTGCCCTTCATTTCACACCATAAGCTTTTTCTTAGTTCATCTGAGAAAACATAGGTATCCCTGGAGTAAGCTGTCCAGGGTGAACTGGTTTGGGGAGGGTGTTATAGAGAGATTGCCTTGGGGTAAAATTAACCTCCCCTTCCTGATTTGCTCAAATCTTTGGCAGCCCCTAGGAACATAAAACAAGCAATTTTGTAGCTATGCTTTATTAAACACAAGTTATATAGAAGAAAAAAATAAAAAGAACAAGTTTTAAAAGTGGATGTGAATTGTGATGATGAGTTCCAGACCTGGTCCTGAGCTACAAGTGGTTAACAAGAACCTTCCAAGGAGCCGTGCTCAGAAAGGTACCCCAGGGATGGTCTCTGCAGTCATATCTGTTAGCAATAATTTCTCCAGCAATTCTCTGAGGTTGTGAAATAAATATAGACTCCAATGAAATAGATGGTGCTTTTATTTAATGATGACTCTGCTCAGAAAGAGCTTGCACTGTGTCAAGAGGGCCATAAGATGAATAAAGAAAGTGAAATGTAACCTGAAGAATATTATGCAGCTATGAAGCCACATTTGGATGAATTAAATGGATGAGGAGATGAAAAAATCAATGCATGTCCTCTGCTCTGGGATATGACTGTGAATGAGTTACTCTTAAATCCTCCAAAGATACGTGCCAAGCAAATTCCCATTTAGGCATTTCCATCTTTTACTGACTGCCCTCAGAATGAATCCCATTCAATTAACTCAATCACAAGTCCAGATTTTTTCAGGGACTCTAGCTCCAAGAGAATCATCCTGCTATAATTTCCAAGTAGAAAGCACAGACATCAGCTCTGGCTGCAGGTCTGGGGTTCATTCACAGGGTTACTTGTGATGGTGAAGCACAGACGTTGGGTGCTTCACCTGCTTTTCTGTGAAATAGTGGCCTACGAAAGGAGCGGTGAATATGGGACACTGCAAATGAAGTGTGTTTAGATAATAGCACTAACCAGCATGATCCCACTATGACACAAATGTTTAGACAAAGTCTGGTCAGCTAAAGATTATTTCTCTTAGGAGAAGAAAATGATCCTACCATGAGGTTTTAATAGTGAACCATTCTGTTTACTTACTGAGACTAATGAAGCTCTATTTCTCTGAATGCAGAGAAATCAAATAGCAATTAGCCATTTCTTTGCTCTTAGTCTCAAGTCTCTGCCAGTTAACCTTCAGCCCTAGAGGTCTCACTTTTAGCTTGTTCTGGGACCTCTAACCTTCCACCTTTTTTCATATTGACATAAACCTTCAGGAGAAATAGTCAGTGACAGTTTTCATTAACATGTAATTTTGGTTTAGAGAGTTGTGTTGCAGAAGCCATTGTTACTTCATCTATATGAGTTAATAATGGAGCGTAGCTGTTTCTGGATGGCTTAATGACTGGATGTTAGCAGTTTGTACCCCATCCATAACACTGATTCACTAGAAATGGCTGAAATAACTGTATATGAATCATTAGACAAGGTGGATGTGCAGGGACACTAACCCAGAAGAACCACTGTAGCATTCACAGAAGTCAATCACTCCATCACAAATCTCAACAATACCTGTTTAAGAAAAACTAGTGAAATATTTTGGAATTCTCCTCAAGATGAGCCTGATTCCAAGCCCCCCTAGCTACAGTTTTCTGAACAATAGATTTCAACTGGGATGAAGTGTCCAGTGTTTCAGATTGTCCTTTTTTTTCATACCACTGTATAAACCAAATTTTAAAAATTAGGGCAGTGCTAATTTGTTGGTTTCTACCTTAGAACTTTGTCCAAATGCAGTAAATTTAATTTTAAAGTTATTTTCATTATTCTGTAATGATTTTTCCAGTGATACTCACTTCTCTTCTGATTTATGGAGCTGCTCTTGAGTGCTGGGATCAAGGTAGGAAATAAAATGGAAGCATTATGCTTCCTTTTTATTGTGCCCTCTCTTCTTCATCAAAGAGAAGATAAACTTTGTAAGAAAACCCATAATTTTTTTTGCAGCTATTTTCAGATGCTGTGTCTTGTTCAATGTTTTCAGTTGGAGTAATGGCTCTTGAAGAGAAGACTCAACCTGTTTGTGCGTTGTGAGATTTTAATTGGGCACCTTGAAGAAACTGCTATAAATCACAGTGCCCCAGCTGTTGGATGGCGGAGTAGTAGGTCTTCCATCCAGGAGAACACCAGTGCTGCCCTGGACTGAGCACATGCTGTGTGGCTCCTGGAGAGCCACTACAGACTGCCTGGGGCTGTAACTCTTTACTTCATCTGTAACAGATGAAATGTAAAATTCCCTTTTGCAAGTAAGCCCTTATAACTCAGGTTTGGTTTATTCATTTGATGCTAAACTGCTCTGAAGGGTCAGTGCCTTAATGCTACCTGGAGCAGAGGAGGTCAGTGGGAAGGTCATGCCTGGTTTACAAGGCTGAGTGATGGGGTTCATTAGGACCCACCAGCGACAGAAGCTCACACGTGTCGCTGAAGCATTGGCATGATGCATGTCTACTAAGGGCATCTCCATCTCTGTAGAAGTGCTAACTATTGGTACAGCTATGTTCACATATTGCTGAAAATTTAAAAGCAGATCATGCCTAAGGCAAGGTTCATTCCTGCAGTAGAGCATCAGAAACAGCCTTGAATTTGAAATAAACAAGGACAGAGCTGTTGACCAGAAAAGCTTGTAGTGTGCAGGCCTTCTCCAAACCTTTAGAGCTTGCACCTTTTCAGGTTCTAAGCTACTCACAAACTCTGACACCTGTGCAGGAGGTAGAAGCACATGCTACAGGTTACCCTTAGAGCAGCACCATAAGTATTCTTGAAGAAATGGTAAATAAGGGGATAGTAAAGGCCTGGAAGATGAAGACAGGAGAACAGTACTTGGGAGAGGATGCAGAATGGAAAACAGCATTGTTCACATGAAGAATTAACTGTTTGGAGACAAAAACATGCAGATGAGAGGGAGCTGGAAGATAAGAGAGTGTGAGTCTGTGATGGGAAGCTACGGGGACCTGGGAAAGGGAATATCTTCCTGAATATCTCTGTAATGCACAGTAGTAAAGAAAGCCTGGTTATACCTCTCCTAGGATATGAAACAGGACAGGGAATATCCCTGAGCACAGCAACCTGGCTGTCTGTACTAGCTTTAGCTATTTATGAAGGGTAGTTTACAAACAGCTACAGTTCTGGTGGCTAAGAGAGCTACCTGTAGGTCACTCTGGGCCAGCTGGCCTGCTTTCATCAACCATTACAGATACAGCCCTTTTGCATACAATTTTTAGATCCTGTGCCACCTCAAGAGGCCCTCAGGTCCTGACATGCCTGCAGAAGCATAAAGCATTGTCTTGTTTCATTAGACAGACAATGTAGAATCTAGTCTCACAGCTCATGTGATGTAGGTTGGGTTCTCATGGAGAAGCCAACAAAGCCCTAGTCAGAGCATACAGAGCAGCTGTAGTCCTTGCTGCTTCTGCAGTGTTGCCTGGTGTGTGTGCAGGTGATGCAGCACCAAAATGATGCCACACTGTCTCAGGGATTTGTCCAAAGAAGTCCTGCTCCAAAGGACTTAGATTGTACTGTTTAGATTAAGTTGAAGAAGTCAGGTTGGAAAATAGAGGGACAAAGGCTGCAAGATGGTGGATGAGATAATCAGAGCCATCATATAGGTGTGTTCAGGGAGGTGAGAGGAGCCTCAGAAGAGCCTAGAGCCAATGAAGCATACACAGAGGAACCATCAAATATGCTGAAGGCTCACTGAGGTGAGAATAAGAATGCAAAGCTCACCAAAGACCCTGGAGGTGGCCAGCCTTAATCACACAATGGTGACAAACAGCAGTTTAGGGTATCAGGAAAGAGCTGGTAGAGGCATTGGGGGGACGGGTCTGTAACAGCTCACAGATATAGGAAAGAGAGAAAGCAAGCTGTTCACTGCATATGCTTTGTGGGAGTTCATTAGAGGGATTTTGAGGAACAATGAGAAGATGCAAGAAAGCATTTGTCTGATGATGTTGGAGGGAAGGCTTTCTCTGTAACAGCAGTTATCTGAAATAGCAGTGTGCTACTGTGGAAACTATTCTGTCCCTACAGTAACACATGGCCATTTGCTTATTCTCCCTCTCTTCCTCTCCCCCTCTCTCTCACTCCCTTCCTCTCGTGCTTCCTTGCTTTCTCTCTCCCTCCCTCCTTTCCTCCCTTTCTCTCCCTGCCTCCTTTTGTCCCTTCCTTCTTTCCTCACTCCCTTCCTTCCTTCCCTGCAAACACGTACAAACTGGAACACGGCAGGTCCAAGGCAAGCAGATGGTCTGCAGGCAGAAAGAGATGATCAAGCTGTGTATCCCAGAGGCATCACTACACATCTATTCAGACCAGGGTCTATTTTGGGCTTGGCCCCCTCCTTGGCTCAGTCCCAAGCTCCTCCTGTGCCTCTGCCAAACTGCGAGCTGAGTCTCCTTTTTTGATAGAACTGGCACATGTTGTTCTTCATTCACAATCTGTTTTTTTTAGTCACTTTCACAGAAAATAGCCAAAGGAAACAACATTTAATTGCTTAACAAGACAGCCCAAAAATAGTGAAATGAAGGTGAGAAATGTTTCATCAGGAATGAAATTAATCATTAAAAAATGAGGCTTAAGAGCAGGTTAGCTCATGCCTTTATGCTATTTTTATGACTCCTGCTATTGCATTGTCAAGTCCTGGCATAGCACTCTGTCTGGAGCTCCAGCTTTTGCTTCTGACTGCAAAATAAGCACTCACTTTGGAATGCTTTTCTCATTTTGTAAATCATCTTTCTCTAGCAAAAGTCAGTGAACAAGTGACCCAGACAGTCAGGTTTGCTCACTTCAATACTGCTGCAGTGCCTGGGATGCCAAGGTCTGGATGTGCCTAATGCTCGCTGCTTCCACCGTGCATTTCATCACTGGTTAAATGGAGCAGGAACAAATCCACCTCCCCCCACCCTCTGAGCAACGTGTGCAGGTGAGGGCTCCCCTTTAAGAAAGGCACAATTCTGAATAAGTCACAGCCACTCCACTGCCGATGCCCCTATTTCCAACAGAGCATTCCAGCAGTCTTGCCCAGTGCAAACATGGCTTCCGCATTCTTCCTCAGCACAAGCCATCAGCAGTTCCTGAAGTGGCTGTGAATTTCCCAACAGCCTGCATTGCTCCCACACCTCACAGATGCTCCTCCAGTGCCTCCTTACAATGGATTTTTTTCCTACAAGGGTAGCCATGGAGCAGACAGGTTGTCCTGTGAGCTCAGGGGCTGTGTCTGTGCTGGCACATGGGACATGCCCAGTGCTGCTGCTGAGGCCAGCACTGAAGCAACAGGATGTTTGCACTGAAATGACTTATCTGGAATGCCTCCTGACCTGTGTTCAGTGACTGGTTGGGGTGGGTTAGCTGTTTGCTCCAAAACAATGCTGGAATTGTGCTACCAACTTAGCAAGGTACACAGCCTAGAGATGCTCCCTAGCACTCAGGTACAAACCTGGCTGTCTAACGAAGTGAAAGAGATGGCTGTGCAATGTTCTTCCTGAGAAATGGGACAACTGACCCCTCTGAATTTGTGTAGGGGTAAGGCTCTGTGTCTCTCAGAGCAGACCAGCTGCAGGTTTCCTAATCTTGGCCATCCTGAAACTGAAGGTGTCTACAATGGAAGTAAGAACTGGCAAAAGAAGAGAGAATATTTTCTATCCCCAGCTCATTCCTACCTACAGACCTTGTTCTGCATAAGAAAGCAGTGCTGGGGTAGTGAAAAGAATCCTTTTCTTTGGAGATTGTATGTATGGATGGATTAATGAATGGATGGAGAGCAGGAAGACGACCAAGTGAGATAGAATACAGAATATTTAAAGGCTGTAAATACAAACATAAAAGAACAGTAAAGACAAGGAAAAGATTGTCTTTCTAAGATCATCTTTTAATTTAGCCACCACAATGCATGCAACAACACCTGACTGTAGGGACCCTCACTCTAGTCTCAGCAGCCCTGGCCTGGCTCCTCTGAGGTCCCCTAGAGGTCCCCAGAGGTCCCACTCTGAGCCCCCCCAGAGGTCCCCAGAAGTCCCCCTCTGAGCCCACTTCCAGCAGCTGCATTCAGAGCAAGTACTGTACAAGTGAGCACAGCAGAGAGAAACTGCTCTGTAGAAGCCTCTCCAACCAGGTTTTCTCTTCCTTTGTCAGGAGCATATTTGGTCTTGGTGCCTGTGTAAAGCATGGCCTGCAAGCACCCAGCAGATAATCCTTTGGAGCAGTGTAATGCTCTTGGGCTTTGTCAGCTGGTTGAAGCTTGTCATACACGGCCAGGAGTTTCCTCCCACTGCTCTGCAGCAGTCATCAGTGCACTTGGTTTGCCCAGGCTGGCTTACAGGTGGCATCTTCCTACCTGATAACCCTCTTCCAACCACAGACCGCAGGTACCTTCCAGCTATTGAACCAGTGAACCAGTATTAAATAGAGGCAAAAGTCCTTAAAGTCATGAGAGCCATTTTACATCTAACAGCAGTTATTTTAAACCAAAAATTCATCTTCCCTATGTTTATATGCCCATAAAATTTGTTCTTTATAGATGCAGACACAGACAAGTACTGGTTTTATATAGGCTTCTTTAACATGTACATAAAAAGAACAAAAATTAGGGGCATACTTTCACCTCCACGTTTTGTAGGAAAGACTAACATAAAATGAAGTGAGTACTTTGCAATGAGTACTGCACAGGTCAAATATAACGTGTTGTTACAAACTGACCTTGACTAGACTAGTTTTTTAGAAAATTTCAAACCTCAATGAACAAGAATTGCAAAGACAGCTGGAGAAATTTTAGCCTCTAATTTTCTCTTAAAGTCTCCCTGTTAGGAACTCAAAGTTCACATTTTTGCCCATGGACAGGGTGATGTATGTGGGAATTCATGTGGCATGCGCTGTAGTTCATTAAAAGAGTAATAAAACCTAAATCTTTTTGCAGTAGTAAAAAACTACTTCTCACCTGAATCACCACTATAGAAGGCTGTGAATGTTTTCAGCTGAATTAGACTTGAAATATAAAATGTTATTAAATCTAATTAATTTTCAATCATGTTTGACATGTACACTAATACATCAGTCATGATTTTTATACATATATTTATTTTACCTCTCTTCTCTTTTAATTTGTATTATTACTTATTAAAACCCACAAAATCTAAGAAAGTAGAAACAAATGTTTTGATTTCTTGTGACATTTCTTACTTACCTGCAGTTCTCCCACAGCAGAAGGAATATACACTCCTTGTCTTCTTTGTCTTGTGGCTTTCAGCTTTGAATTACCAGGTTGGGTTTACCTGTGGTTGCAAGGAACCATGTCCCATCATTCTCTCTGTATTAGCAGTTATGCAAGTAAATTAGTTGGTAGTACCAGGACTATTCCAACAGGTAAGTGCTAGCCAGCACAACTTCTACATGATAATCAATGGAAAAATATTCTGTGCTCAGGAACTAGATTAGGCTGAACCCTCCTCATGTAAGAAGTTATTCACTGATAAAATCAATTCATGCGCTTATTTTCTAAATTTGAATATTGCAATTACTGCTTCTCTGAAACTACTCCAAACTAATAAAATACATTTTAAAACACTTCTACTTGATAATTTAAACCTGAAGTGATTTATCCTTAACTTCAAACTCTTCATACATTTCTTGCTAGAAATCTTACCAGATAAATCTCTTTGAGTGTTTTTCTTTATTACTAACACAAATTTCAGAAACATAGGGAGTATCCAAATGTTAACATGACTGTAACTCTAGGCTCCCACATAACGTTAGAATAGTTATTTCAGTGGAGAAAAAAAAAAGTACAGAAACATAGGAAAGAAGAACCAGCATGTGAAAGAACCTGACAGTGCTTCATCAGATGGTCTGAAATGAGAGAACCTGAACCTGCCCAGCCCTTTGCAACAGGCTGTGTCCAGATCACCACAGGTCCAGACTGGGGAGATCTTGTGAGCAGGCACAACACCTCATAGCCTGTCTTTGAGGCCCAGACAGTTTTACCTGTAATTGGCATTTTACTGAGGGGCTGGGCAGAGTTTGCCACACTTCTGAGCTCTTCTACTGCCTGCCTCGGTGGCACTTGAAGGGACTTGCACGGTCTAGATCACAAGCAAGAAATGGTGAAGCTGAGTATCAGCTGGAAAAGTGACCAGGAAGGGAAGCAACAGCAGCAAGGAGGAGGGCCTGGCTGTGGTTCACAATCTGGGGAGAAGGTAGGGATGGTGGTAGCAGCAAAGGCAAACTAAGATAACACTAAAACCACCTGGCTTTGGGCAGTGTTGCTTTGAGGCAGGACTTTTCCCTGGGACAGTGAGCTTTTCCCTGGGGGAGTAAGGAGAGAGCTCTTTCCATGCCAGAGCTTTTGGCCAGAGAACTCCTCCATATGATAGAGAAGGTGGCAGCTTCCATGCTGGCACTGGGGCTGCATGTGGTGGTGGGCAGGCAGGTGCCACTCCTGTGCCAGGCATACATTGCGCAGCAGGAACACATTGGGACAGAAATCTGTCCAGATAGCTACAGGTCAAGATCAGAGCATGTGCTTGTTTATCTCAAACCCTGGATGGTTTTGCTCCTTCCTCTAGCATACATGACCAAACACATGTCTTCCAAGTGCATGCAAGCATGCTGCCCTACCACTTTGTACATTGCTCGACAGAATGTCAGGACTGGCATTGCTGATTGTGTGTTCAGGGCAGAGCTTTTGTGCCTTAGTGTTGTGCAGTGAGGTGCTGTGATTGGAAAAGACTGGGGTATGATTAAAAAAGGCATTGGCTGAATCCTGCAAACATTCAAATGATCATTCACAAGGCAGGCTGGCAAAATCCCATGAACAGCTTATTGTCTAATAAAAAAGGCAATTACTCTACATCTGTCTATATGCACAAGGCACAGCAAGAAGACCCAAGATGCATTTTGTCTTACAAAAGATGAATATCTTCCATTTTGTCTTCTGTCCTGGTAGATGTTGTTCTTGTTTCTGTCTGGGTCTTGAAATGGGCTTAGCTGATGCTTTAAGGGTCAGGCAGGTCCTCTTTCACCCCAGGACTGCATTGCTGTTCTCATGCCTCTGTGTTTTCTAATGAATTTCTTTGTTTTTATGAACACATTTCCAAGTGTCATCATGCTGGGTCTTAGCATGTGTCTGGGCATGCAGTGTAATAGCCACAGTGAAGCTGAACAAGCAGCTTGGCAGTGACACAGGATCTGTAGGCTTGTGTGCAACAGGCATCCCTGAAAGAATGCGAATGAACCTCATACTGGGTGAATGGGAAAGTATTCAACTGCTGGGAAACTAGCTGAATGTAACAAATGAAAATTGCTCCTTCATTTGGACAGCACAGGCTGCCAGCTTTTCTCAGCATCTGCCTGACAATCAAGCCCTGCACCCAACATCTCACATGCCACCTGTTTTCCAGTTCTTGACTTTCACCCCAGCCTTTGGCTGTGCTTCTTGGAGCCATTAGTGGTTTCTCTGGCTTCTGCCTGAGGCTCGAGAGGTGGATGCTGTTTCCAAACCTACTGCCACTGAGAGCTGATGAAAGTTGAGGGTTACTCACACAAGCATCACTAATAGCTTCTATTTCTTATAGCTGCTACAGTAAAAGGTAAGGATCTTGTATCAGCTGCAGCCTTCTCTAAAGTTGTCTGAGATGTTTCAGCCCTCCTGAACTGTACTCAGGTACCTTGCATTTAAGAGGTTCAGGCAGAACAATGCTTTTGGAAATGTATGTCAGAGGCATAAATTCATGATTTTTCCGACATCTTTTCAATGCATTTTCATTCAGCGTAGTGCTTCATCAGTCTTTGCATACAATCTGTTGTAGATTCACATTGGAATGGAAACTTGTTTAGCATATTTTCTAACACAGAAAAAAGCAACTTGCTTACATTGGTACTTGACATATCAATGTGCATGTCAGAGAAAATATCAGTGGTTGGGACCAGCAATATCACCAGAGGGAATGAAATTAAAGTGAGCAAATGTAATTGTGGCTAATTTCCATTCTCTGGAAGAACATGCTATTGAAGGTTGTCGTAGGCGAAGAAATAGCTTAAATTGTGAATGTTAACAGGCAGCAAGATCATTGGGTATGTGGGTGTGTGACTGTCCAAAATTGAACTTCTGAACACTGAAGCAGAAACGTGCTCCTTGCTAGCTGTGAGTGGGATGGTCTGCTTGCAAAGTTTGATAATACATGAGCTGAAGAAAAACAGCACAACCTCAATACTCCAGTTAATAAAGAGCCATGAGACAGAGCCACCAGGGAGGAGGCTGGTCACGTGCTGGGCTTCTGCACATGGACCATTTAGGTTGGGAAAATCAGGCCTGGGGTTCTGGAGAGAAGATCTAGACCCAGAAAGAAGGGTCCCTGCCAATAAGTGATTTTGAAAAGAAAATAATTGGAAGGAAGATCCTGGAAATGGGGGAAAATATCGGAGATCAGGGAGATGCATGGTGATGTGGCTGCAGGTGCAATGGGACCTTGGCCATGATGCCCAAGGCCGGTAGTTGGGAATAGCAGCACAGCAGGACCTGACCCAGATTTCTGCCCACGCATCCAGGGGAACCATGGCTTGCTGGTGGGAGGGATGTGGAGGCCTGGGGAAAGCACGAAGCGAATATGGGAGACAGCAACAGAGGGCAAGAGTTTGAATCGTGTCAGCTCTTAAATAAACCCCAGTATCCAGATTCACTATGTGTTGTTATTTACTATGTGTCACTCCTGACAAAGCTGTAATTACAGCTTGATCAGGGCAGAGAGGACTCCATAGATGAGTAATGCAAGAAGGTTTTATTTAAACAAGCATCTGTGGAACAGAAATGGGAGAATGTCTGACCGGACATTTTCTTTATAAATAAATTTTTTGTTCTTTTGAAATGGGAAACAGTTGGCTCAACAGCTGCCAGTTATTTGACTGCATAAGATTTGCAAAGTGGGATGAGAATATCTGGAATACATTTTTTTCTACACTATTAAAAATATGTTGGCAGGGGAAGAGATGCTTAAAACTACTTTTTAAAAGTGTACAGATTTTGTTTTCTACATCTGAAAGAGTCCTGCCTGTATCTGAAGCAAGTTGTATGGCAAGCAAATAAAGGCAAGGTAAAGAATGATAATTCTGTGTCAAAGAAAATATAGGTGTGTGAAATGCAGTTTCCTTCTGACAGGCCACAGAAAACTATCTGCTCCCACAAAATGAAGCCCTCTTTTTTTTTCTGACCAGCTTTACAGTCGAAGTGTGTCTGAAGTTTGGAAAAGATTATTACTCATTATTTTTGCATTGAGAAGACTTGGGAAGACTAAGAAAGAAGACATGTAAGCCATGTAAAAAGATATTCCATGCCTCAGAAAACTCACAAATGTGAAAAAGGAGGCCACTGCGGTTGCTAGCCACAGCACTTGAGAAGGATGTTGGCAATGACATGATCATGATGAACTGTGCTTGTGTCTCCCCAGGAAGCACATTTCTTAACTAAGTGCTCCAGAATATCATTCCCGAGGTGGATTGATAGGGCCTAAAGTTATACATATACCATGAAAAGGAAGAGGCCGGGGAAAAAGGCTGAGTGAAGAGTGGCCCATATTTAGCGCACATCCTGGCATGGAACTAACCTGTGACAATAGAGCTGTGCCCAGCAATGTTTCATATCTCCTGGTACGCACCTGGGACATGGTCATCCTGTGCTCTCTGAGGAGCAGGTCAGAGACTGGGAGATGGAGGGTTGTGCAAGTGTAAACCTCCATCAACATGAAGCAGAAGCCCAGCTACCCACCCAGTGCACACACAGGCTCTGCTGCCCGAGTCTGGCAGGAGACTCTGGGAAAGGTTTTGCTATGGTTCATTATAAATAAACATGAAGAGGTTCTCCAAGCTTGTGTCAATATTTGTCTTGTGCTGGATTACAGCATCTGTGCATGTGAACTCCCGACGCCTCAGCAGCAGTGAGCACAGCATCACTGAATTTTGGAAGGTGCCTGCAGAGGGATGCATCTGTGCATTGCTGTGCCATGCCACCGATGCTTTTTGTCTGTACTGGAGGGTCTTAGAAGGAATTACTGGGGCAAGTGTGGAGGGAGGTTTGTACAGCCTGGGTCAAAGTCTGAGTAATGCAAAAGCCTATTTATGGTGTCTGGTCCAAGACCTCCTTTTGCTATAGTTGAGAAGACAGACAGTGAAATAGTTGCCTTAAAGTTATTATCACCCTGTTAGCTATCTCCTTGATGTTTTTTCTGTTCTCACCTTTAAGCTACAGGGTTTGTGCTTATAAGTGAGGAAAACTTGATCTGAGCACCAGAAAGCTCAGTTAAACTTTCCCAGGTTTTGAGGTGGATCAAACTGATGTTTTATTAGTGAGCCTACAAATCTTTTCCATTTTTGCTGGTGATCAGAGATGTTAGAAAGAAGGGTTACCCAAAATAAAGATCTTGTTGCTGGCTTTGTGTGTGACTTAGTGTTGTCATTCCTGATTTTCAGCTGGTGAAGTTCATCCATTCTCCATGTGCTGGAAGCCCCAGGACACCCCCGGGAAGTTCCAGCTCAGCAGTGATGGGCACATAAATTTTTCCATTTTGGTCAATTTCTCCTCTCTCCTCCTCCATCATTTCCCATGGCAAGGCTTACGCCAGACACAAACAGCACTGTTTCTCAACCTCATAGAAGGAGGTAAGTTGTCACTTCTGTTTTATCTTGCTCAAATACCTCATAATTTGGATGAGTAATTTACCCTGTGCCTGAAGAAGGACCTGAAGAAGGACAGGAAATATCAGGGGATGCAAATAAGCAGACAGATTTGACAAAGCCAAGCTTCAAACAGGACAGCTTTCACCATTTAAATTAATGTCTTATCCCCCTTCTCTCACTCCTTACATCTGATGTACCCAGAAGTTTCTCTCCAGCCTGAAAAATGTCTTTGCACAGCTGTGTACCCGAAAAAGCCCTGTGCATTCCTTCTTCTTAAAAACTTAAAAAAGTAAAAAAACCTTAAAAACTTAAAAAGCCCTTCTTCTTAAAACACTGTTGAAATGCTACCAGACTGGTGCACAGGACCTGAACTGTCCCTCTGGTTTTCCCTGCCCCAGTGCAGGGGAGCCCTGATGAGTCTGCCAAGTGTGTTCTCTTGGGGGCTTGTGAAATGCGCATTACTTACACTGAGGGATCTTGCAGCTCTCCTGCTACTCATAGATGCTTTAATAAGCTGGATGAATGGCTGATTAAAGCCTCGACCAGCCCTGCTGGAGGCAGGGTTTGTTACTCTGCTCTGGTGGTGTCTTGGCTGGAGGAAAGAGCCTCCTGCAGCTCCATGGGGAGCCCTGGTGCAATCCGCCCTGTGAAGGTGTAACATCCCAAAATGTCAGCAGGGAAATGAGCAGTGATTTTTCTGGCACTACAAAGATGGTTCTGCATGTACTGCCTTGATTCACAGCAGGACTGGGCAGATGATAGACAGGGCTGGTAGGAAAAGCTATTTTCTCCTGAAGCTTACAAGGCCAGAGGAAGCTCATATCACTCTAGCCAGCTACTGTCATCATGCCAGCTCCTCAGATGAAAATCAGTTCCTTGACTGGGCTATGAATAGCTCTTAAAAGGCATCACAAGATATAAGATTAAGGTGCTTTAGAGCTTTCAGTTGCTTGGAAATCTCTTGGAGCAGGGAATTTTCTCCTTCTCATAAGCTGTCCAGTGTCTGCAGTGGATAACATCTTCCTAGCAAGCAAATACATGGAGTATCCTGGAATCATTCTTTCTAACAAACCACACTGTATGTGTTCACAGACAGATTCAACATCAGTATCTGCCCTGAAGGTAAGATCTTGTTCCCCTTCACACTTTGAGCTCAAAAATTAACTCCCTTCTTGATGCTGACTACAAAGGCTTTCTCTTTATGCAATTTTATAGTAGAGCCATTCTGTTGGATTCAGTGGTTACTCCTGAATTTACTTCCACTTTAGTAAGAGAAAAGTTGCCCCTTCATTTTTGAAATGCAGCATCTGTTTCCTCGTTTGTCACTGTATATCCTAATAACGTTGTTATTTTACCTATCCATACATCTAGGTGTGTATCTAGGTGTGCATAGACATGCACATGTCTGTATCCAAATAAAGGTCATTTAATTCTGTGCTTTTACGTGCTTACTCATGTACCAGTAAAGCCATGTTAGATCCTTCCCTCCTTGCTGCTCCTTTCTCAGCACTTGGGGATGGTTATTTCTCAGACCCCTTGGCTGTACCATAGGGTAATCATGGGATCATAGAATAGTTGGGGTTGGAAGGAACCTTTAAAGGTCATCTAGTCCAACCCTTTGCAAAGAGCAGGGACATCTTCTACTAGACATTTCACCATACTCAGTGTAAAATATTTCTTTCTTATATCTAGTCTAAATCTGCCCTCTTTTAGTTTAAAGCCTTTACTGCTTTTCCTTTCACTACATGCCCTTGTAAAAAGTCCCTCTCCACCTCTTTCATAAATCCCTTTTAGGTATTGAAAGGCTGCTCTAAGGTCTTCCCAGAGCCTTCTCCAGGCTGAACAGCACCAAATCTCTCAGCCTTTCCTCGTTGGAGAGGTGTTCCAGCCCTCTGATCAGTTTTGTGACCCTCCTCTGGACCTGCTCCAACAGGTCCATGTCTTTCCAGAGCTGGATGCAGGACTGCAAGTGGGGTCTCACCAGAATGGATAGAGGGGAAGAAACACCTCCCTTGACCTGCTGGTCACACTCCTTTTGATACAGCCCAGGACACTTTCTGGGCTGTGAGCACACACTACCAGCTCATGTCCAGATTTTCATCCACCAGTACAACCAAGTCCTTCCGCACAGGGCTGCTCTCAATCCTTTCATCCACCAGCCTGTATTGATACCAGGGGTTGCTCCAACCCAGGTGCAGGACCTTCGCTTGGCCTTGTTGAACATCGTGAGGTTCACATGGGTCCACTTTTGGTCCACTTTTGGAGCTTGTACATGTCCCTCTGAATGGCATCCTGTCCTTCAGGCATGTCAACTGCACCACTCAGCTTGGCGTAGTCTGTAAACTTGATAAGGGTGCACTTGACACAGTAGTGACACAGTTTGTAGCCAGAGCAGTGGAGGTAATCTCGTTGTAACACTTCAGACCAACTTCAATCAGGATCTAATTTTGCTTCAACACTCAAAAGGATATATTTGAAGGGGCTTAGTAATGAAACAAAATATGGGTCATATTTACACATGCATGTGCAGTTCTATCAAGGCTTAAAACCCTGCTAAAATGGGAGAGAAAGTTGGTACCTGAAGTGACAGACTATGTCAGTGTGAAAACTGTGATTACAAGGATTGCTGGAGGTGGACTCAGAATTTGAGCATAGTCTACCTGCTCCTTAAGAATAACAACAGACACTCCTTCCCAGAAAGACAGCACCTAAATTCAAAACAGCTGATTTTTTCTCTATGTCGGTTCTTCCATTGGCAAAGCAACATGAATTAGAACCAAAATCCCACCACAGCAGCCACCCTGCCCCTGTGCAGTGCAGTTGAGTATACTGTAGCAGACATCTCTGATGCCCTCTAACAGCATAAGGACATTATTATTTTCAGAAAAAGACAGCACAGTGCAGTGCCTGTGGGCTTCATGAGAGGGACAGAGCCAGAAACAGACTGCAAAAAGGAAAATGTCACTCCTATCCTCACAAGGGGCAAGGAAGAGGCTGCAGGGGACTGCAGGCTGGTCAGTTCCCAGGAAGATTATGGAGCAAATCCTCCTGGCAGCCACATCCAGCATGTGAAGGAGAAGAAGGTGATGGGGTCCAGCCCCATTGGCATATCAAGAGCAAATTTTGACAGACCAAAGCTATTGCTTTCTACAGTGAGATCTCTCAGGTCAAGAGGGAGTTGTTGGAGATTTCAGTGAGATCTCAGCAACCTGGAGACATGGAATGGCAGAGCCCTCTTGAAAGTCTGGGCTTGGGAATCCTGTGGTCAGAAAGTTGAACATGAGCCAGAGGTGTGCCCCTACACCGAAGAAACTTGAGGGGGACCTAACTGCATCATTAGCTACCTAATAGGGGTTACAAGAGAAGACAGAGCTGGACTTTTCTTAAAGGTGAACAGAGAAAGACAAGAGACAATGGAGGCAAGTTGCAACACGGATAATTTCTCCTGCATAAGGAGAAAATCTGAGCCAGGATGAAGATGACAACAGGAGCACAGAGAGGTAGTCACATCTCCATGCTCAGGGGGGTTTGAAACTGATTTGGGTCACCTGCTGTAACTTTGAGGTGGACCTTGCTTTCAGTGGGTGATGAGGAACCATCAGGAGAGTTCTTCCAGCAAAGTGGAAAAAAAATGTCGAGATTTCACCAGGAAGACACTACAGCAAATTGTTCCTATAGTTTATGAGCTGGAGAGCTAGTGATTTCACTGGTAATATTGTCTGTCTCTACCTTTTTGGTAATGCAGAAATTGTTAGGGGTTTGTTGTCAGCAGAAAGCAAAGTATCATGCTGGCACTACATTACATGGAGCTTTCTGGTTAGCAGTCAATCCTACTTCGTTTTTAAGGCAAGGTCAATTTCTTGAAAATCATATTCCTTTATCTACTTTTCTTTTGCCACCTGAATAGGGTGACACAGGCTCCTATAGATTTTTAAATGGTGTCTGTTGTCACTAATGGACAAAACAAAAGAAAAGACCATTTCTGCTTCAAATTAATCTCGTTTCCTCAGCAGTTAGGATAACTAGCATATGAAGGAAGGATACATGCACCCAGTCCCCTGACTTTGCACATGTCTGACACAACCAGGTTGCCAGATTTGCCCTTCCATTCAGAGAGCGACTTGGTGATGCTGGCTTTGAAAGAAGACTTTTAAAACACGGATCTAGCCCTGGTACAGCTTGAAAACTGCGGTATCACAGGGACAGCCTGTACTGATGTCAAGTCTGCTCAGCATCAGCGCGGGGGTGTGAACGCAGCCAGGAAGCCTGTCATTGCGAGCCATGGACATGTACGCAGAGCGTGACAGGGAGCCTGGGAGCAAATCTGCTTCACTTCTCCTGCAGCAACACTTCTGCACTGCTGGGGCTTGCCGCTGGCATGCTGTCACCTCCCTGCTCCTGCCCTCACCTCCAAAATTAAATTGACAGATCACCACAACTAAACATGTGCAGCCTGACTTGCTTGCATGGACATAATTAAGTGTCTGGATGAAGGAGTGTGTTAACTCTCTGATGTCTCATCCTGCAGATGAGAATTGCCTGGGGACTTTTAGGCTGAGTGCAGTAGAGCTGGGCTCTAAACCATGGGGCTGAACAGGAGCTTGAGCAAGGCTGGACAGTGACCATCAGTTAATCCAGTACATCTTTACATTCAAGTAATTGCTGAACACAGCTTCAATTTCTTATTGCACCCTGGCCAAAGCAGAAGGAACAATCAACTTTCAGGAAGGGCCAATGTGGTGTAGAAAGGAGAAGAGAGAATAAACAAGGAAGGTTGGAAGTCGATCTACCTAATTTAGACACTTGACTGTAAGGAAATAACAGCAAAGATTCCCTTGGGAAACACTTGAATCAATCAGTTTCTCACTGCTGACTGGGAGAGACCTTTAGGCACCTTCTTTATGAGGGTTTGTTCACTCACTCCAATCTAAGGCCCCAGCTGGGCACCAACTGGTTCCCAGCACTGAAGAAACAGTAAACTAAAAGGGGGGCCAGGTTGAATGGGGCTTTGGACAGCCTGGTCTAGTGGAAGGTGTCCCTGCCCATGGCAAGGGTGTTAGAAGTAGATGCTCCTTAAGGTCCCTTCCAACTCAAACCATTCTATGATCCTATGATTATAGCAGTGAAGATATAAACAGCAAGGAGAACAATGAGAAGCATAAAGAACCAGTGAAGAACTGTTGTCTGGTAAGGACACAAGGAGGATGCCTTCCTGAGGTCCCTTCCTGCCTTAGGGGCTCTGTCATTCGATGATTTTAAACTTAAAAACACTTTGGGAAGGACTTCAGTGTAGTGCTAGACAACTGGAATACATGCTCAATTACAATGCAGACAGGATGCACATGCTTAATAATAATTTCTGTGCTTCATTTTGATCATATTTAGCACTGTGTAGTGATAAACAGTTATTGTCTACCCAACAGTAACTGAAACGGATGTTAAACAGCAACTGGTAACTAATAAAAATCACTGATCTGTATAGCTAATATCCGAAAGATTGTCTGAGGTGCACTGGACTGGCACTGTGAGAGCAGATGTTACCCTTTAGTAATAATAATAAATCTTGGACACTAAGGCAGGTTCCGGCATATGGCTAGAAGGATGAAGCTGTAGCAGTGTTTAAAAGGGGGGAATAAATAGCCGAAGTAAGACAAGTTTGCTAACACCACATACTCCTTGCACAAAGTGATGGAATACCTGCCTTGTCCTTGCTGTCTTCAAGCATGCAGTAAGGAATACAGAAACACCAGGGCAAATCACATAGACAAAATCATTTCTGTCCAACATCCTTAGTCCTCTTAGTCCACCAGAAGCTGTCCCCTTTCTTAGCAAAACAAGGGTGTAAGAAATGACTGCAGTTTTCTTTTCACCATCTGTAATGGATCCAACAACATTCATAACTATTTAAATCATTTTAAAGGATACCACTTTAAGGAAAGGCCATTACACAATATGACCTTAAAATAATCCTGATTTCACTTCTGTTTTTTATCATGCATTATTCTGTGCAGGTAGTGAGTGCCACATTAACTAAAGCTCAGTAGCTTTTTATATATCTTATTAGTGCCACATTAGCTGAAGCTCAATATTTTAGGGAGTGTTCTTTCCTGGATACACCTTGTACTAACTTCTTTCTAAACACTTGTTGCTTTGGCTGTTTCTTAAATGCTTTTGTGGAAATGTGTGTTTTCCATGGGTTTGTATGTTTGGATCCTATTCTGTAGTTTGCATCCATTTTTAGAAAGTAAATCTATTGTTTAATCCAAACATTTTCATATTCTCAACAGAAACATTTTAATGGTGATTTGAACAATTTTCTCAAGGTGAAGAAAGAACAGTGTTGAGGCTGTTTTATGTTAAAGCTTTCAAACACAGTTGTTCAACTTCTTTTAAGTGTCAGAAATTTGTTCTTTAAATAAAGGAGGGCTACAAAACCCTAATGGGGACTAGACAAGTACTTAAGTGTACTATTTAAATGTCACCTGTTTCCATTACGCATATTGCAAGGAATCCCACCAGGCTCTCCAGTAGCTGTGGTTTATGTCTTGCTGTGTCACATACTGGTATGACACAGGCAAGAAGGCTCCAAATTGCAGAGGAGTTACTGTGATGTTTTCTAGAGAGAAGGACAACATGTCTTGTAAATGACATGTGCTTAAAAGACTGGGACTGTGCATTTCAGATATCCTTAGCAGGCAGCCTTATATCAGGCTCCTAACAAAATACAAAGCAGAAAGTGCCTTTAAAGAAAATGTATTTCAGTCTGGCTGACCTCTGTGCAGAAGTGGCTGTCATTCTTTGCTGTGTGCTCCCTCAGTGCTGTAGAGGGATGCTGTAGCCTTCTCATGGGTTAGGATAACTTCCTGCTGTTCAGCATTCTCCAGTTCATAGTGGGCCTTCAGATGTTGCTTCATGAACCGGAGCAGGTAAGGCCACAGCTTATGATGGGTACAGAGTTTTCAGGACCTCACCCCCACACTAGTTAACATTACTTATCCTCAGGGCTGGTAGCAGTTCACAAAATCACTCTATGCACCACTCAGTCCTAAAAGCTGTGAGACATGGGAATGCTCTGGGGAGGCGGAGATACAGAAGGACCTTCCTGAAAACCTGAAAAAGCAGTGTTCAGGAACCTGATGGTACACCACCAGGAATGGTTCTCATCCTGGCTGCCCCACCAACAGCAAAGAGGGAAGATATCTACAGAGAAAGTCTAAAATGATTAAATACCTAATTTTAGGTATACTAAGTGCTTAAATGTAGTTGAGATGACTGGGCAAGGGTACCTTATAGCAATACACAAGGAGCTATCTATATTTTGCTAGCAGACATAAAGAACATCTTGACAATAAACCCCACAGGAAGCAACACTTTCCTGTACTGCAATTGAAGGCCAGAGTATTGAGCTCGCCTATGTGTATATCTTTGCTGGTCAGGGCTCCCATTTGCAGACTGAAAGGCTCTTTCACAGTCTTGATGACCTCCAGTTCATTTTGTTAACTTAAAAGCAGGTTCTTGTGCTTTCATTCTTGATGATAAATGTCATCCTTCACTTGCAGCCCCATGGAGTTACCTGAAATCATCTTTGTTTACATCAGCCTCAGTAGGTATCTTATTTCCCTGTGTGGAAACTGCAATGACATAGAAGAACATTTATATCTCCTGACTCTGTAAATACCCTTTCTGAGACATGCACCAGCCTTGGAAGCTCCACATACCATTCGATTTTACATTTCCATGTTACCAGTGAGTTTTATTCGGCTTTGGGAAAAAGGTACTGATCCTGATTTCTATGTGCACCCTCTGGAGAACAGGCTGCCAGCCATGTGTTTTCCATACCACCATCTGCCTGAAAGAGATCAAAGACTTTTGACTTCTGTAGCATGTTATAATCTTGGGCTTCCCACCCCTCCCCTTGGGAAGACAAGGAGACAATGAGAGACTCTGATTTTTTTTCCCCGTTTTTCTTTCGATCTGTCCAGTCTTGTCCATGATAGGTTATTTTAAAAACAGTTCTGGTAAACAGCAAATTTACCAGAAAATATGCCCCACATCATCCTGCAATTAAGAATAAAGTTAAGCTGAATTCATCAGAGGGATTCATTTGGAAAGATATTTTTATGGTTAGGACTTCTGTAACCAGAGGGCAAGATGCCACCATGCCTCCTGCAACCCGGGGCTCGCTGCATGCCTCCAAAACATGCTAAGTCTGCATTTAGTGACCCCCTGCAGCCTGAGAGATTTGAACCCTGCCCAATTGCAGCTGTCTGCAAACTGTAAGGTAGAGAGCCTTCAGGGGTGATCTGAGACAGTGTGTTTCCTCTTGCTGTGGAACCATACTTGACAAGTGTTGGGAGTTTGAAGAAGACCAAAACTCTCTGAGTGTTCTGCTCTGACATGGAGCCACTCAAGAGTGGGATCGAGCATCCTGTGCTGTGGGTCGTTGTGAGGGGTGGGAGCCCTTCGCTTCAAGCCTTAGCTTTAGCTCCTGAGAGAAGGGCTGCCATGCTCGGCAAGGCATTTGTCTCCCTGAACACGTTATTTGCAGAGCTCTACCTTGCCTCTGCCAGCCACCTGCATGGTAGAGGCGTTTCAGAGTTACTTCACTGCAAACAGACTGTTACTCTTGAGAATTTGCTCCTCAGCCCAGGCAGGAGAAAGTGCATATCCCTAACCAGGAGGGAAGTGCCATACAAACACAAGCAGTGAGGAGTGGAGGAACAGTGCTGCTGGCCCTCAAACCCTCAGTGTGTGACAAGTGATGGACAGGCGGAATCTTGCTACAGGCCTTGGCTTTCAAGAAGTTTTCTCCTTAAACAAGTGTCAGGGCTGCCTTATTTAATCCTGACAGCAGCTTGGGAGCAGGCAGCAGCTCTGGCTCGGGGTGGGCTCCTCAGGAAGCCTTTGTGGGTCCTCCCGTACCTTATTTCTCTGCCACTCACCACTGCCCCATGCAGCTGAGCTGCCTGCAGAAAGCTGCACTGGGGGGCACAGGGCAGCCCCCTGCACGATGCTTGCACGCTGAGATGCATGGGGAAAGCTAGGAGAGCTGTGCTTCATTAGCACTGTTCTCAGAGAAGAACTCTCTATTCACCCAGCAATGTTTAATGGGCAAAGCAATGACACCCGTGTGAAAAATAGCCTCTAGGATTACAGCAAGGCAAGTGCGTCTGGCTGCAGCAAGGCACTTCTCACACCTGCGAGAACACACCACTGACTTTAATGGAGAGACTTCAGATTTATAGCTGTGTTGGTGGAACAAGAATCAGAGCTAGTACATCAGTATTTCTTCCCTTTGGTCTGCTCTGAGTGTAATAAGGGCTAGCCACTGAAGTCAGTTCAGCAAAACCTATGGCTGAGATGCACCGCAGCTCAGCGTTGGTGATGACTGGCAGTATCTTGCTATAGAAACTGATTTTGCCCCCTCAATTCCTTACCATGTTCCATAAATGCTCAAGGAAATATAAAACCTAAGGTTCTGGAATGGCAGAAAAAGCTACGAGCCAAAAAAAACCTAGCCCAAAACTACCAGGTCCCTCCAAGAGCTTTGGCTCACACACAGTTGTCACCATCGAAAGAGAGGGCTTTAATCTAAACACCTTCAGCAAAACCTGCATGCAAGAACTGACTTAAGCACGTGGCATAAACCCCTCAGGAACTTGCCTAAAAGAAACAAGTTCCAGCTCTAAGAACCACATAAATTTTTCATAAGCAATTTAAAAAATATTCCCTTTCCTTGTTTTGTGATGATGAGCTATAAAGCTGACTGCTGCAGTAATTACTGAAAGATGGTGTATTATGTTTTTGTCTGATATAAAATGACACACAGAAACAGGCTGGAGGTGATGAAGTCACCTGCAGTTGTCCACAAACACATCCCCCATTTTGAAGGAAGGAAGATTGGCTGGAATGAAGGGATGCAGCAGCCTGGAGTCCATCGGGACAGGTGGTTGTCAAAACACCAGACAGTGAAAGAGCTTATTTCTCTCATGTTATAACATAAACAGGACCACATGGTGCTCTAGGAGCACAGAAATTCTCCCAGAAAACACATTTTCTGTGCGCTGGAAGACCCAGAAGCCACTTCAAATGAAAACAAGCATCAAGGTAGATGTGTTCTCATCAGAAGACAGCCAAGGAAGGAAGCACAGAATGCCAAGGAACAGCCCCATTTTGGATATGATTTTTAGGTTTATTATATCAAAGAGAGTCCTACTACTGGTTTACTTTGTTTCCCCAGTGCTCTCATCATGTGCATGTCATTAAAACTTACCAAGCAAAGATAAAGCCCAAGCTGAGGAGCCGTTTTAGCATGTGTTTCATGTAACCGTATCCCTGGGAATGCCTTTCAGTTTAGATCAAAGTCCTGCCTTGACCTGTTGAGGTGACAAATGAGAGGTCGGAAAGTATTTTTAATTCTGTGGCTGGAGCTGTAGGTGCATCCCAAATGGGAGATGTGCGGTGGCAGTGGCACCAGTCTATAAAAGGGACAGCCGGCACAGCCTGGCTTTGAGCTCATGGGGCTGGGGGCAGTGACCTGGCCCACCTCAGCACCCTCAGCCCTCTCCTCAGACAGGAACACTGCTGTGGGGAATGGGATGGGTGGGGTGTTGGTGCAAGGCCAAGGTCAGACAGCACTGGGAGGTGACATACAGTGTGTACTCTGGATGAAGTGGTGGCATAGGGTCCTGGCTCCACTGCTGGTGGGGAATCATCCACCCATGCAGCCCATAGCTAGCAGTGACCAACGGGCAAAACGGGGGAAAAACAGGGACCTAAAGCCAAACTTCCAATTCCATATTTCAACATCTGAATATGTGGCCCAGTGTCCTGGGTTCAGCAGTGGCAGTCAGTTTGTTTTTTTTTTTCCTTCTTAGTAGCTGTTGCAGCGCTGTGTTTTTGACTTTTGGCTTGGGAACAAAAAACTGATAACACCGATGTTTAGACTGACCAAGGACTTTGTGAGTCTCATGCTCTGCCAGGGAGGAGGAGGGGCCGGGAGGAAGCGGGGACAGGACACCTGACCCAGACTGGCCAAGGAGGTATTCCATACCACAGCACGTCATGCCCGGGGATGTAACTGGGAGCTACCCGGAAGGGCACGTCCCCTGGTCGGTCGGGCTGTCTTTTCCGGCGGGCGGTATCGTATTCTCTTCCCTTGTTATTTCTCTTGTCGTTGTTATTGTTGGTGGCGGCAGTGGTGATTTGTGTTATACCTTAGTTATTAAACTGTTTTTATCTCAACCCGTGGGAGCTGCATTCTTTTGATTCTCCTCCCCGTCCCTCCAGAAGCGGAGGGAAGAAAGGTGGGGGGCAGTAGACTGCGTGGTTCTGATTTACAGCTTGGGCTTAAACCACGACAGTTCTATTTTGGCGCCCAACGTGGGGCTCGAAGGGTTGAGATAACGACAGATCTGACCGGAGTGTGTCTAATCGTATTTGTGATAAGCATTCAGTGTTTTGGATTGATAGTCACTTGTCACAATGCTGATTTATTGGCTCTCAAAGTTGTTGTTTTTGATCTCACAGTCTCAATATGCCGTAGGTTACTTAGAGCCGGTATTTGCTGTGTTAGTGTTTTTCAAGTGTGGGGCTTGGGCTAAGGTTATTGTCTCATTATATTTTATGGTAATGACTTGTAATACAATAGAAAAATTGATCATGAAACTGATCTGGCTTATGTTCCCAGTGTGGTCACCACCTTTATACTTTGGGAGGTATATAATACAAATGCTTAGCAACTATACATCTTTTTTCTCCTTCCTGGGTGGTCAACCTATGAAGGAGACATTCTTTTACCCTCCCAGTGCCCCTTCCAGACCGTTTACAGCATCGTTTGAGAGTTTTGAAGTTTTTGAGTGGCCTTTTAATATTGTTGAGACCTGTTTGCTGATTGTGATGAGGGTCACCATGTTGGCATGCATACAGAGTGTGTTTTGTCCACAACCATTACGTCTGATCTCAAGAGTTAAGCAGAGTCGGGTTTGGGCCTTGTCTGGGGTTAGACGACAAAATAGGGGGACTGAGAGATTTTCCCCAAGGCTGTACAGCCATGAGTGGCAGGGTGTGTGGGATAGTATGGGCAAGTATCTAGGTCAGTGGGCCCCTCCAGTGTTTTGGAACTTCACCACCGAACAAGTGCAAAATCCAGAAGAATTAGTAAAACACTTAAATGAGGTGTGTTGTCATCCTGGTCATACCAGAGAGGGACAAATCATGTCAACGTGCTGGGGCTTGGCTTATGCTTACCGGGCCTTGTTCAACGCTATCCAGCACCTTCAAAAGGGAAAAAATGTCCCTGGATCTGAGGGCGAAGCAACAGACAGCGCAGCTACTCCAGCTCCGAGCACAGCAGCTACACCACCCCCAGCGACAAGTACAGCCACTACTCAAACTTCGACTGCAACAGACAGTGCAGCTACCCCAGCGACAAGTACAGCCACTACTCAAACTTCAACTGCAACAGACAGCGAAGCTACCCCAGCTCCAACCACAGCAGCTACACCACTCCCAGCGACAAGTACAGCCACTACTCAAACTTCAACTGCAACAGATAGCGAAGCTACCCCAGCCCCAACCACAGCAGCTACACCACCCCCCGCGACAAGTACAGTTGCTACTCAAAGCACAGTGATAATGACTGCAGTTAAACCAGAGGACCAATTCGTACCAATATCGATTGCCCCCATATGCAAGAGAAAAAGCAAAAAAGAGGCAAGAAGGGTGAAGCAAGATGAAGAAACAATGTATTCACCACCCGGGCCACCATCTGATCAGGAGTCATCATCACATGACGAAGAAGAGGTGACTTCTCGACCTCGGACCTCAACCGAGCTACGGAATATGCGAAAAGATTTTACCCGTCAACCAGGGGAGCACATCATCACCTGGTTGCTACGATGCTGGGACAATGGGGCCGATGGTCACAAACTAGGAGGTACGGAAGCCAAGCAGCTGGGATCACTTGCTAGAGAAGGGGGAATTGACAAAGCAATTGCAAGAGAGAAAAAGTCCCTCAGTCTTTGGAGGCGGCTCTTGGCAGCTGTGAAAGAAAGGTTTCCATACAAGGATGATGTTACGAGTCGTTCGGCCAAGTGGACTACTTTAGACAAAGGCATCCAGTCTCTGAGGGAATCAGCCATCGTAGAGATGATCTATCACACCAAACCGAATAACGGAGATATACCCATAGACCCAGATGGAGTCGAATGTACACGACCCATGTGGCGAAAACTTACACGGAATGCACCGTCATCATATGCCCATTCATTGGCAACGGTAACCTGGGGTGACATAGTAACACCAACAGTGGATGAAATGATTCACAAACTCCGAGAGTTCAAAGACAATCTCACCCCTTCCATCATCTCAGCTGTGGAAAAACTGTCCCAGGATGTCAAACAATTGAGGGACGATCTATCTGATTTATCCAGCTCCTCACGTGTACCAACATACGTCTCAGCTGTTAACAAAAGACGTCCTATTGTTCAAGACAGAAGATATAGAAGGCAAACACCACGGGCCACCCTATGGTTTTACCTGCGGGATCATGGAGAAGACATGACGAAGTGGGATGGAAAACCTACTTCAGCTTTGGAGGAACGGGTGCATGAATTGAAAATAGGAACAAGGGTCAAGACTAATCATCCCATGAGAGCTGCGGCTTCAGTCTCTGGTGAGCAGGTTCCCAGATGGAGCGGAAGAGCTGATTTTACTCCAGCTCCTGTGATGATGAAGAATAATTCCTTTCAACATGACTTAGGTGTCCAACGTTGTGATGGCTGTTAGAGGGACCCTGCCTCCAGCCAGGTGGAGGTAGGGGACAATCGGATTTACTGGACTGTGTGGGTCAGATGGCCTGGCACATCAGTCCCGCAGAAGTATAAAGCTCTCGTAGATACCGGTGCACAGTGTACCCTGATGCCGTCAAGCTGTCAAGGGGTGGAACCCATCTATATCTCTGGAGTGACAGGAGGATCCCAAGAGTTGACTGTACTGGAGGCTGAGATCAGCCTGACTGGAAGGAAATGGCAAAAGCACCCCATTGTGACTGGTCCAGAGGCTCCATGCATCCTCGGCATAGATTACCTCAGGAGAGGGTACTTCAAAGACCCAAAAGGGTACCGATGGGCTTTTGGTATTGCTGCTTTGGAGACTGAGGAAAATGAGCAGCTGTCCACCTTGCCTGGTCTCTCAGAGGATCCTTCTGTTGTGGGGTTGCTGAAGGTCGAAGAACAACAAGTGCCAATCGCAACCACAACAGTGCACCGGCGGCAGTATCGCACCAACCGAGACTCCCTGATTCCCATCCATAAACTGATCCGTAGTCTGGAGAGTCAGGGAGTGATCAGCAGGACCCGCTCACCCTTTAATAGCCCCATATGGCCAGTGCGAAAGTCTAACGGAGAGTGGAGACTAACAGTAGACTATCGTGGCCTGAATGAAGTCACACCACCATTGAGTGCTGCTGTACCGGACATGCTAGAACTTCAGTATGAACTGGAGTCAAAGGCAGCCAAGTGGTATGCCACAACTGATATTGCCAATGCATTCTTCTCAATTCCTTTGGCAGCAGAATGCAGGCCACAGTTTGCTTTTACTTGGAGGGGCGTCCAGTACACTTGGAACCGACTGCCCCAGGAGTGGAAACACAGCCCTACCATCTGCCATGGACTGATCCAGAATGCACTGGAACAGGGGCAAGCTCCAGAACACCTGCAGTACATTGATGACATTATTGTGTGGGGTGATACAGCGGAAGAAGTCTTTGAGAAAGGGAGGAAAATAATCCAAATCCTGCTGAAAGCTGGTTTTGCCATAAAACGGAGTAAGGTCAAGGGACCTGCACAGGAGATTCAATTTTTGGGAATAAAATGGCAAGATGGACGTCGCCAGATCCCTACAGATGTGATCAACAAAATAATAGCAATGTCTCCACCAACTAATAAGAAAGAAACACAAGCTTTCTTGGGTGCTGTGGGGTTCTGGAGAATGCACATCGCGAATTACAGTTCGGTTGTAAGCCCTCTCTATCATGTAACCCGGAAGAAGAACAATTTTAAATGGGGCCCTGAGCAACAACAAGCCTTTGAGCAAATTAAACGTGAGACAGTTCATGCAGTAGCCCTTGGACCAGTCCGGAATGGGCCAGATGTAAAAAATGTACTGTACACCGCAGTCGGGGAGAATGGTCCTACCTGGAGCCTCTGGCAGAAAGCTCCAGGGGAGACTCGAGGTCGACCCCTCAGCTTTTGGAGTCGGGGATACAAAGGATCTGAGGCCAGCTATACCCCAACTGAGAAAGAGATACTGGCAGCCTATGAAGGGGTTCGAGCTGCTTCGGAGGTGATTGGCACTGAAGCACAGCTCCTCCTGGCACCCCGGTTGCCCGTGCTGGGCTGGATGTTCAAAGGCAGGGTCTCCTCTACACATCATGCAACCGATGCGACATGGAGTAAATGGGCTGCACTAATTACACAACGAGCTCGAATAGGAAATCCCAGTCGTCCAGGCATTCTAGAAGTCATCATGGACTGGCCAGAGGGCAAAGATTTTGGAATGTCACCAGAGGAGGAGGTGATGCGTGCTGAAGAGGCCCCACCATATAATAAACTATCAGAAAGTGAAAAGCAGTATGCCTTGTTTACTGATGGGTCCTGCCGTATTGTGGGAAAACATCGGAGATGGAAGGCAGCCGTATGGAGTCCTCAATGACAAGTTGCAGAAACTGCTGAAGGAGAGGGTGAATCGAGTCAGTTTGCCGAGGTGAAAGCCATCCAGCTGGCCCTGGACATTGCTGAACGAGAAAAGTGGCCAGTACTTTATCTCTATACTGACTCATGGATGGTGGCAAATGCCCTGTGGGGGTGGTTGCAGCAATGGAAGCAGAGCAACTGGCAACGCAGAGGTAAACCCATCTGGGCTGCTGCACTGTGGCAAGATATCGCTGCCCGGGTGCAGAACCTGGTGGTGAAGGTACGTCATGTAGACGCCCATGTACCCAAGAGTCGGGCCACTGAGGAACACCAGAACAACCAACAAGTGGACAAAGCTGCTAAGATTGAAGTGGCTCAGATGGACTTAGATTGGCAACATAAAGGTGAATTATTTTTGGCTCGGTGGGCCCATGACACTTCAGGTCATCAGGGCAGAGATGCAACATACAGATGGGCCCGTGATCGAGGGGTGGACTTAACAATGGACACTATTGCCCGGGATATTCACGAGTGTGAAACATGTGCTGCAATTAAACAAGCCAAACGGTTAAAGCCTCTTTGGTATGGAGGACGATGGCTGAAGTATAAATATGGGGAGGCCTGGCAAATTGATTATATCACACTCCCACCAACCCGCCAAGGCAAGCGCCATGCGCTTACCATGGTGGAAGCAACCACCGGATGGCTGGAAACATACGCTGTGCCCCATGCCACTGCCCGGAACACTATCCTGGGCCTTGAGAACCAGATTTTGTGGCGACATGGCACCCCAGAAAGAATTGAATCAGACAATGGGACTCATTTCCGGAATAACCTTATAGACACTTGGGCCAAAGAGCATGGCATTGAGTGGGTATATCACATCCCCTACCATGCACCAGCCTCTGGGAAAATCGAACGGTACAATGGCCTGTTAAAAACTACACTGAGAGCAATGGGTGGGGGAACTTTCAAGCATTGGGATACACACCAAAGGCCACCTGGTTGGTCAACACCAGAGGATCTGCCAACAGGGCTGGCCCAGCCCAGTCAGAACTTTTACATACTGTAGAAAGGGACAAAGTTCCTGTGGTGCACATAAAGAATTTGCTGGGGAAGACAGTCTGGGTTATTCCTGCTTCAGGTAAAGGCAAACCCACTCGTGGGATTGCTTTTGCTCAGGGACCAGAATATATTTAGTGGGTAATGCGGGAAGATGGGGAAGTCCGATGCGTACCTCAAGGGAATTTGATTTTAGGGGAAAACAGCCAATGAACTCAATTGTACGCTGTTGCCTGCTATGTAATACTTTTATAGCCCATCAACTAGAAGTCTGCAGGGCACCAGCGACTGGCTCTGACTTCCCTCCGACCATCATCCCAACAGAGAATGAACTTTGATAGAACCGGACGAGTTCTACAGTAAAGGAATGATCAGCATCAGCAGGCAACGATCCAACACTGCATACAGCTTCTTCTGCCCTGAAAGACTGTTCCAAGAGATGGAGCCCAACATCATGAACCGAATGGACTCAGTAGCTTTATAGGAATTGGTCCGTGCACTAAGATAACAGTGCACCGAGATGAGAGTGAGGGTATATGGAAAATGTGGGATCTGAGCATGACGTGAATGGTATGGAACAAGGGGTGGATACTGTCCTGGGTTCAGCAGTGGCAGTCAGTTTGGTTTTTTTTTTCCTTCTTAGTAGCTGTTGCAGCACTGTGTTTTTGACTTTTGGCTTGGGAACAAAAAACTGATAACACCGATGTTTAGACTGACCAAGGACTTTGTGAGTCTCATGCTCTGCCAGGGAGGAGGAGGGGCCGGGAGGAAGCGGGGACAGGACACCTGACCCAGACTGGCCAAGGAGGTGTTCCATACCACAGCACGTCATGCCAGGGGATGTAACTGGGAGCTACCCGGAAGGGCACGTCCCCTGGTCGGTCGGGCTGTCTTTTCCGGCGGGCGGTATCGTATTCTCTTCCCTTGTTATTTCTCTTGTCGTTGTTATTGTTGGTGGCGGCAGTGGTGATTTGTGTTATACCTTAGTTATTAAACTGTTTTTATCTCAACCCGTGGGAGCTGCATTCTTTTGATTCTCCTCCCCGTCCCTCCAGAAGCGGAGGAAAGAAAGGTGGGGGGGGGCAGTAGACTGCGTGGTTCTGATTTACAGCTTGGGCTTAAACCACGACACCCAGAAAAGCTCTTTTGGAGCTACCTGTTACAGCATCCCAGAAAACCATATTTAAGAGCTGTTAGTATGAATTATGGAATTAGTATGACTGTAATGGTCTAATTCTTGGCACCCAAATTACGTAAGTTTTTTAATCTAATCCATTATGGAGAATTCTCCTTTCCAGCCTTTGCCAACTTTCTTTCCAAATGTGGCTACATGTCATGTATTTCATTTTAATTTGTGAGACATTTTGAGGGGGGCTAAATGTTACTTGTTATTAATATGGAATGCTAAGAGCATTTTAAACAAATATTATGAATAGGAAAAGAGAAAAAGGGGAGTGTGGGAGGGAATGGAAACATGGCATCTTTAACAAAGCAGAAATGAAAACAGTAGAGGATATATAGTTTGTACTGTACTTATTATTATTAATTGGACAAATCAAATGAAATGCGACCAGCTTTCCAAGGAGCCCACTGTGTGAGTCTTAAAAGTACATGTGTTTATCATCCCCTGACACCCTGGAGATTTAGGGGTAGGTTGATTTGCAGCCACTGACTCAAACTAATTCTCTTTTATGGGCTTTATTTCAGTAATATGGGTAGCAGTAAATTCAGTCATGAATTCTATGCTAGTAATGCAGTTATAAGTGACAATGCTCTGTCAATGCTGTCTGTGCACCCTCCTCAGCATGGTCCCTGTGCACACCCACACCTCCAGCCCTGGCTCCTTTTGAGTAGGAGCCCTCATTCATACCTAAAAGCAAGGGTCCTGGGGAGAGACCCCGGCCTGCAAGGGCGACACTGCTGTGCTCACAACTAAGCCATGTCTTCATGGAGAAGTGTTTAACTACAGTATCATTTCGCACTTAGCATGAGGAACAACGTTCTTTAGATGGGTGCAATGTCCTGAGGAAGGTCCTCCAGCTACCAGCTACAGAAGGAGGCAGCAGTTTTATTCCAAGAGATATTTATTCCACCCCTTATTCCATACCATTCACATCATGCTCAGATCCCACATTTTCAATATACCATCGCTCTTACATGTATACATTCACATACACACACAGACAGGGAGAAAGAAATCATTCCTTAGTGCATGGACCAATCCCTATAAAGCTGCTGAGTCCACGCGGTCCATGATGTCAGGTTCCATCTCTTGTAACAGTCTTTTGGGGCAGGAGAGACTGTGTGCAGTGTTGGATCATTGCCTGCTGATGCTGATCATTCTTTTACCACAGAACTTGTCTGGTTCTATCAAAGTTCATTCTCTGTTGGGATGATGGTCGGAGGGAAGTCAGGGCCAGTCGCTGGTGCCCTGCAGACTTCTAGTTGATGGGCTATAAAAGTATTACATAGCAGGCAACAGCGTACAATTGAGTTCATTGGCTGTTTTCCCCTAAAATCAAATTCCCTTGAGGTACGCATCGGACTTCCCCATCTTCCCGCATTACCCACTAAATATATTCTGGTCCCTGAGCAAAAGCAATCCCACGAGTGGGTTTGCCTTTACCTGAAGCAGGAATAACCCAGACTGTCTTCCCCAGCAAATTCTTTATGTGCACCACAGGAACTTTGTCCCTTTCTACAGTATGTAAAAGTTCTGACTGGGCTGGGCCAGCCCTGTTGGCAGATCCTCTGGTGTTGATCAACCAGGTGGCCTTTGGTAAGTGCGCATCCCAATGTCTGAAAGTCCCACCACCAATTGCTCTCAATGTAGTTTTTAACAGGCCATTGTACCGTTCGATTTTCCCAGAGGCTGGTGCATGGTAGGGGATGTGATATACCCACTCAATGCCATGCTCTTTGGCCCAAATATCTATGAAGTTATTTCGGAAATGAGTCCCATTGTCTGACTCAATTCTTTCTGGGGTGCCATGTCACCACAAAATCCAGTTCTCAAGGCCCAGGATAGTGTTCCGGGCAGTGGCGTGGGGCACAGCGTATGTTTCCAGCCATCCGGTGGTTGCTTCCACCATGGTAAGCGCATGGCGCTTGCCTTGGCAGGTTGGTGGGAGTGTGATATAATCAATCTGCCAGGCCTCCCCATATTTATACTTCAGCCATCGTCCTCCATACCAAAGAGGCTTTAACCGTTTGGCTTGTTTAATTGCAGCACATGTTTCACACTCATGAATAACCTGGACAATAGTGTCCATTGTTAAGTCCACCCCTCGATCACGGGCCCATCTATATGTTGTGTCTCTGCCCTGATGACCTGAAGTGTCATGGGCCCACCGAGCCAAAAATAATTCACCTTTATGTTGCCAACCTAAATCCATCTGAGCCACTACAATCTTAGCAGCTTTGTCCACTTGTTGGTTGTTCTGGTGTTCCTCAGTGGCCCGACTCTTGGGTACATGGGCGTCTACATGGCGTACCTTCACCACCAGATTCTGCACCTGGGCAGCGATATCTTGCCACAGTGCAGCAGCCCAGATGGGTTTACCTCTGTGTTGCCAGTTGCTCTGCTTCCATTGCTGTAATCAACCCCATAGGGCATTTGCCACCATCCATGAGTCAGTATAGAGATAAAGTACTGGCCACTTTTCTCGTTCAGCAATGTCCAGGGCCAGCTGGATGGCTTTCACCTCGGCAAACTGACTCGATTCACCCTCTCCTTCAGCAGTTTCTGCAACTTGTCATTGAGGACTCCATACGGCTGCCTTCCATCTCCGATGTTTTCCCACAATACGGCAGGACCCATCAGTAAACAAGGCATACTGCTTTTCACTTTCTGATAGTTTATTATATGGTGGGGCCTCTTCAGCACGCATCACCTCCTCCTCTGGTGACATTCCAAAATCTTTGCCCTCTGGCCAGTCCATGATGATTTCTAGAATGCCTGGACGACTGGGATTTCCTATTCGAGCTCGTTGTGTAATTAGTGCAGCCCATTTACTCCATGTCGCATCGGTTGCATGATGTGTAGAGGAGACCCTGCCTTTGAACATCCAGCCCAGCACGGGCAACCGGGGTGCCAGGAGGAGCTGTGCTTCAGTGCCAATCACCTCCGAAGCAGCTCGAACCCCTTCATAGGCTGCCAGTATCTCTTTCTCAGTTGGGGTATAGCTGGCCTCAGATCCTTTGTATCCCCGACTCCAAAAGCCGAGGGGTCGACCTCGAGTCTCCCCTGGAGCTTTCTGCCAGAGGCTCCAGGTAGGACCATTCTCCCCGACTGCAGTGTACAGTACATTTTTTACATCTTGCTTCACCCTTCTTGCCTCTTTTTTGCTTTTCCTCTTGCGTACAGGGGCAACCAATATTGGTATGAATTGGTCCTCTGGTTTAGCTGCAGTGATTATCACTGTGCTTTGAGTAGCAACTGTACTTGTCACTGAGGCTGATGTAGCTGCTGTACTTGTCGCTGGGGTAGCTGCGCTGTCCGTTGCAGCCAAAGTTTGAGTAGTGGCTGTACTTGTTGCTGTGAGTGGTGTAGCTGCTGTGCTTGGAGCTGGAGTAGCTGCGCTCTCTGTTGCTTTGCCCTCAGATCCAGGGACATTTTTTTCCTTTTTGAAGGGCTGGATAGTGTTGAACAAGGCCCTGTAAGCATAGGCCAAGCCCCAGCACGTTGCCATGATTTGTCCCTCTCTGGTATGACCAGAATGACAACACACCTCATTTAAGTGTTTAACTAATTTTTCTGGATTTTGCAGTTGTTCGGTGGTGAAATTCCAAAACACTGGAGGAGCCCACTGACCTAGATACTTGCCCATACTATCCCACACACCCTGCCACTCATGGCTGTACAGCCTCGGAGAAAATCTCTTGGTCCTCCTATATCGTCGTCTAACCCCAGACAAGACCCAAACCTGACTCTGCTTAACTCTTGAAATCAGATGAAATGGTCGTGGGCAAAACACACTCTGTATGCGTGCCAACATGGTGATCCCCATCACAATCAGCAAACAGGTCTCAGCAGTATTTAAAGGCCATTCAAAAACTTCAAAACTCTCAAATGATGCTGTAAACAGTCTGGGGGGTGGGACTGGGAGGGTAAGAGAATGTCTCCTTCACAGGTTGACCACCCGAGAAGGAGAAAAAACATGCGTAATTGCTAAGCACTTCTATTATATACCTCCCAAAGTATAAAGGTGGTGACCACACTGGGAACATAAGCCGGATCAGTTTCATGATCAATGATGCTATTGTATTACAAGTCATTACCATCAAGTACAATGAGACAAGAACCTTAGCCCAAGCCCCACACTTGATAAACACTAACGTAGCAAATACCGGCTGTAAGTGAGGTACGATATGCTGAAGCTGTGAGATCAAGAGAAACAACCTTGAGACCCAATAAATCAGCATTGTGATGACTGATTATTAATCCCAAACAATGAATGCTTATCACAAATACGATTAGACACACTCTGGTCAGATCTGTCGTTATCTCAACCCCTCCTGCCCCACGTTGGGTGCCAAAAAGAACTGACGTGGTTTAAACCCTGTCATCAAGTTAGCCACGCAGTCCACTCACCCCCCTGCCCTTTCTTTCCCCCCTCCCTGCTCCCAGAGGGACAGGGAGGAGAATCGAAAGAATGCAATTCCCATGGGTTCAGATAAGAACAGCTCAGTAACTAAGGTATAACACAAACCACTACTGCTACCACCAATAACATTAATGATAAGGGAAATAACAAGGGAAGAGAATACAATACCACCCATCGAAAAACCAGCCCAAACTGAGCAGTGAGACAGCCCGTCCGGGTAACTCCCAGTTACACCCTGGGCATGATGTTATGGAATACCTCTTTGGCTAGTTTGGGTCAGGTGTTCTGTCTCTGCTTCCTCCCAGCTTCCCCTCTTCCCTGGCAGAGCATGAGAGTCACAAAGTCCTTGGTCATACTAAACATTTGAGCAGTAACTAAAAACATCGGTGCTATCAGCGCTGTTCCCAGGCTGAAAGTCAACAACACAGCGCTGCACCAGCTACTAAGAAGGAGAAAAAATGACTGCTACTGCTGAACCCAGGACAGGGATCTGGCTGCGGTGCACATTGTAAAAGGAGATTAAGTGAATTAAAAACTGTTTTGCCTAGAGGAAAATCTACAACACTTTCCTTACCATACAAACACCACTCATCTCCTCTGGGCACAGTTCTTCCAGTGTCCTGTCAGAACAATCCCTGTCTGAAATAATGACAAAGCAAATGACTATGGCCAAAAAAGGGATCCCAGACAGACAGCATATCCAGAAGAGATGTCAAGGACTCCATGAGGTCTGTCCACTTTTCATGCTTAATTTCACATGAAAGATGCTAAGCTGTGACAGTGGTGAGGGACAGCGGGAAGCAAGGAGGCAGTGATGTATTCAAGCAGCTTTGCAGGGAACAGTGATGTAAAATTGGAATAAGCCACAGGGGCTCCTTCAGATGACATCTCATCTAGTGTTAGCCATCCAAAATGCACATCTCATGCCTCCTGCTCTGCTGTGGTCCATGTGGTACTGCAGGTTCTCACATATCCCACCTGCCTGAGGCAGAGAGGAGTTGCTCACAGATGTCTCGCTCCCTCTGTCAATAGATACTTAGGTTGAAGACTTTAAATTAATTACCTTAAAATTAATTTATTGTTTGTATTAAAGTTACCTTTAAAGTTAGTCTTAAAGTTACTTTTTGACTGTTCACGTTAGATGAAACAAATCTCTTCCTTGCTGTGTTTAGCTCAGATAAGGATACTGCAAGCCCTTGAGAGTTAATACATACAGTAAGCTGAGAATGAGGGGCTCCAAGAAAAAAATTACTGCAAGAGTTTTAAGCACAGTCACACAAAGGAACTGAGCCATAAATAGAGTGGCAGACATTTGAGGTTGGTTTGGGCTAAAGAGATTGTAAGGGATAAGCTTTCTTTTTGTCTTAAAAAACAATAAAAGAAGATCAACACACAACAAATTTCTCCTCTTTGATGAGATGTGAGATTACATTCCTTTTAACTTTAAATTTTATGATACGCTGTCACAGCAAAGGGGTGATGAATCTTCTGTGTACAAACTATTCCCAGCTGTTGATGAAACAGTGATCACCAGCAGCTTGTCCTGGCAGAATGCTGTACACAGTCTCTGCAGTCAGATTTAGAGGAAAGGAGCTGCTGCTTTTGTCTAACTCAGGAGGCCAGTTTTACTGATGAGCTTTGCTGGGGCACACAGAGAACTAGCTGAATTTAACCACCAGTTTTCTGGAGTTGAGTTGGGAGTTACCTGATTTTTAAGTCTTAATAGTTCACATATTTCTTTGAACATTCTTCCTTCACTTTTTTCTTTGAATTCACGTGAATACAATCAAAGTTATGCTCTGCACCCCTTGCTCCTGATAGCTACTGTTTCCCAGGGTTACAGAGGAGATGGTTTTGTAGCCTCTTGTTTGACGCAGCTGGTGGAGAAGGAGGAGTAATAGGACCATTTTCATTGCACTTTCCTGTTGTACAGGGCTTGGTGAAGGAGCTATGATGGGTGGGACAGAGCAGTGATACCACTGGGGACAATGGGCAGTGCTGGGTGGCTGGCTCTCCGGGGGCTGGTGTGGAGAGAAACAGCATATTGGTGGCACCCTACCAAAACTTGCACGTCTGTTTGCTCTCAAACAGGGCAGTGCCAAGAAATGCCATGATCATTCTGTTTGAAAGATGCTTCTCAGGCTGAAGGGGTCAGAGCATCCAAAGGGGACAGGGCAAGAAGTCTGGATGCCTTGAAAGGCACTGGGGGAAGTTTGGGCTAGATGTGCAAGGTCAGTTTCTGATGGCACAGGCGGTGAGCAATGGAATAGGCTGCACTGTCTTGCCCATTGCTGGAAATTTAGTTAAACAGGTTAGAGGAATATACTGGGAGCCGCAGTTGCTCTCCTAGGGCAGCGGGACTGACTAGCAGGGAGCAGAGCCCACAGATACCCAGAAAATATATCTCTATAAAATGCATTACATGGTCCAGAAAACAATGTTTCTGGAATCACTAATACATCTTTCTTCTCCACTGAGGCCATTGCAGCTGTGAGTAATAAATATGTCTACCTAAGTAAATGAGTATGTTTGATTTTATTAAGAATTACAGAACTGGGAGGACGATGTGAGGCTGCAGTGCCTTCAGTTTGACTCTTCCCCTAAATTGCACCAGAACACATTTATGCTGTTAACAAGGAAAAAAAGCACCAAGTTATTTATTGCTCTTTGAGTCTCACTGCCAACAGTGACACCACGTTTCTTTTCCACCCTTTTGGAATGACCCTCTCTTTACTTCTTGCTCTGAAGTTCTACCAGTCACAGCTATTTTTCCAGGCAGTGCAGGATTCACAGATCTCTATATGCAGGTCGCAGGCATTTCAATGACTCCATGCTGGACTACCAAGGAATAACTCCTGGAGACATTTATTTCAAAGTAATAAAAGGCTGAAATTCTGCAAAATATATTAGGAGCTTGAGCAAGACCAACATGCAATACTTCTATAAGCTGATTCCTCTCATCAGTGGGAAATCAAAGCAGGCTGTTATGTTGAAATTTCCATTCTCCGTTTTTTACATTTTTGAACTTTTTTGTATTTTTGAACAGCAAATCACCTTTTGCTTGTAGTTCATTAACAGAAACAAAAGTGTGTGTGCTGAGAGTTGGTTGTGTCCTGACCACCCTGCAGTGGAATTGACAGCTGGGTGCTGGGGAGCTTTCACTTCTTCATTTTGATAAATGCGTTCTGACAGGGGAAATCTGAAGTCAGTGTGTCAGAAATGCATCCCCCGGTGTCTTCCAAGGAACGGTGGCAGAGCAGCGAGTCTGAAGCACATCTAAGTGATTGCTGCCTGCTGAAATGCATTCAGAGCTCTCTGGTCTGGAAAACAGGTTCAGCATGTCATAAGAACAAGCTGTTCAGTTCTTACTGAGCGTTTTGGCCAGGACAGTAATAATATAAAAACTCTTGTCACACTGTATATAACCTTATCTTGTCAACCTGCCAAGGCATGTGTGCTGTGCTTATCATCCTGGTCTTAGAGTGTTTCGGCTGAGAAAATAATTGTGGTGGTGTCACCAGGAGAGCCTCAAAGTGCAGGGCAGGATATATTGGAAGAGATAATATCTTTTATTAGACCAACAGACAGAGCTGATGAAAAGAAATGTGGAGAGACCACCCTCTCCTCAGAGCTGAAAAGGGGCTGTGGTCTACCCATCTTTTCGCATGGTGATGTCCTCCGCTCTCCTGGATACAATTTTCTGACTATTTAAGAGATTAATATAGTCAGAATAAAGCCAGAGCAGTTGTTCTGGGCCTGCACTGGCTCCTTTTGCTGTGTCCGTCCTAAAAAAAGCTTTGGTTTCCCTAAGGCTTGTTTTCTGCAGTTATGCCCATCTAAAGATAGTATCTCCCTTCATTTGCCTCAGTGGGGAAAGCCACTTCAGACCAGAAAGCAAACAAGGGCACAGAGAAATGGGAAAATAAACTTACAATATAAAATATTCTATTCAATGGCTTGACCTGGTACACTGTGATTTTGTGCCCTGCCTCTGCTTGCAGAGGTCTTGACCTTGCAGAGAGCAGCAGGCAGCTCTTCATAAGTGAAGAGCTCTTACAACCTCACCGGTGGGTAAACTCATGAGCACTCGATGCAGCTCAAGCAAGGTGTCACTGGGTTCACCATGCACCTTCACACTGCCAGCTGGGGAGCATCCCTGTGTGGGCTCCGGGATGTGCTGGTTCCTGCTGCCTTCCTGGAGGGACAGGAAGGCACAGATGTTCCGTCTGTCCCGCCTGTCCGTGGGGGATCTGGCTGCTGTCTGCAGGCAGCAGTGACAGCTGAGTGTCTCCATGAGTCATCCCACCAAACATCCAGATCTGCGGGAGCTTGCACTGTGGGTAATAGCTGGGTTTATTTCAGTAACCAGCTTGTGCAAGTAATTCTAAGAATTCCCCCTCTTCTTGTCATCTTTCAGGGTGTTTTTTTCTCTCTCTCCTTGGACTTTATCTGCACAGTTCTCCTTACTGATTCAGACATTGATGCCAGGACAAGCTATTAGGAGAACAGCAAGAACTTTCATTTTGATGCAGTTGTATTCAGGTAAACTTAAGAATAAAACACAGCAATGTAGTGCAGTGTACTGCAGTTGCACTACTATGCACAGTAGATGCTACCTTATCCTTCAGCCACAGTCTCTGCCAGCACAGCTATGTAAGAAAGTCTTACCCCAGACTGATGGAGCTAGGATAGTAATGACAATTCATACACAGCCTGTGCAGGCAGGTTGGTGCTTTCAGAAGCACAGATTATTTTATCTGAGCAGAACAGTTAGCAAAGACAGGAGAGAGTCTAGACGCACGTGCTGTAGGTCTGGCACGTATACTGCTAGCAATGCACTATCAGGGTGCTTTTTACACTGGCCCAGCCAGAAAGTGTTCCCCCTTTGAATGAATTTGCTCACAGCACTACACAGTTACAGTTCTGCCAGAAATACTGCCCTGAGCTCACATGCCCCAGGTGCAATGGTGGAGAAATGCCTGTGGGACCATGCTAGCACCCATCGCCTGGGGCGTAGGATCCAGCCCAAAGTGTTTGTGACACTCCTGCATAGCACAGACACCTCTGTGAGCATTAGAAGTTACTGGAAGGACTCTGTTGCCTGTGTAAATGCACACGAAATTTCATACATGTGTGTATTTGATGGCAATATCTTTATTTACTACAGTGGGTATGGCATGCATCGCTGGTTCCCTTAGAGGTCTAAGTTCTGTTCATCAGTGGTTTAGGCAAAAAAAACATTTGTTTTTCTATTTCTTTATCCAGTGTGTCTATTTCCTTAAGCATCTGTTTCCCAAATGTACCCCTCTCATTCTGCACTGGGAACTGGCTCAAAACTAGCTAGGAGGTTTGACAGATAGATTACATTCAGGACTCAGAAAATTTCAGAAAAGAATTAAATAGAGGTTTGAAGGTGTGGACTGCCTCTAATCAAAACAGTGTTTATTGGAGATGGGGCCAAATTCTGACCGTGCCTGTATCTGGAAAAAGAAGGATAGTTCTAGTGAAGCTGTGGGAGCTGTGCAAGATGAGTTCACTTCCCTCTTGCACATGGGTTTTATAATGTTAGCAGGATGCTTTGCCTCAGTTTCGTCATCTTTACATCGGGCAGTTGCAGGATGGGTCTTAACATCACATACTTATTGCCTTGACACTGCCAGACTTCATTCTCCACTGCTGGCAAAGCACTTGGAGTAGGAAGTGTTCCAGGCATGCATAGGCATATCTTGATGTCAGACAAAGTTTTGGGCAGAGAACATAAACTGCACCACTCTTGGTACAACCCCTGGTGTACATTAAGTTCTCCTGCTTCCCCTTCCACATCGTTGCAGCCACGTATGCCAAGACTCAGTGCAATTCTTTATGAACTGCCAAAGAAACAAATTACTATGCACTACAAAATGAAACTGGCATTTTTAATCTGAAACACATGACATCAGTATTACAAGTGGAACCAGATACCATCAAATCACATGCCACCTCATAAATATTCAGGCTGGTGGGGCAAACGAAATGAGTGGTGGATTGCTGGCCAACAACGCTCCCTGGGGTCTACTGCTTTGTAAAAGGCTTTTAGGCAATATCCACTTTGAATAACCCATGAGGAGCTGACTTTACAGTGCTTGCAGGTTTGCTTGGGAGGCTGTAAGAGGAGAACTTTTTGCATCAGAACACTGGGGTGGGGGTGTGCATCCAGCACAAGGGCCATGGGAAGGGATGAAGGAGCCACTAGCAGGAATAAGACTAATAGAAAGGGCAAACTCATTTGGCTTGAAATCCTGCAGGAATGCGTGGCTGTTCAGCATCACACCGCTGACCTGCTGGTATATGTGGAAGAGTATGAAAGCGCCTGTTTGCTACCCCTTCCCTAGAGCATCCTTCAGAGCACAGAGGGGCTGCTCAGCTTGTCCCAGAAAGCAACACCTCTGGTATCTGCTGGGGGAGGATGGGGCTTCACATTTACCTCACCAAGAACTCAGGGAACTCATTCACAAGTTGGAAGGTGTGGTTTGGTTTCCTGGAATCAGTGCCCAGTACAACTCCCCTCTAGAGAAACTAACCTGAATAAGCTTAGCATTTGATTAAAATAAGGGTCACGAAATTTTTTTCGTGGTATTGGGAAAAACATTAATTTTCAGAGAAAGAACTTATCCAGAATCCAAAATAGCTTGGCACACGATCTCTCTGCACAACCCCTGTGAGAAACTCTATTTAAATCCCATTTACATAATTCTAAGAATAGACTATTCCACTCTTAGTATCCATCCATCCTTCGTTTATTATGGGCTCAGCAAATACTTGCCCTTTTTTTCAGAATGTGAAAAGGATTTGAAGTCAGACAAGTCTTACTATGGAAGATTTGGAAAGCGTATTTATTATAAGGCACTTAAAAAATGCTCCTAAGGGTGGTGAAGGGGGCTCTTCCAGCATTTCTGTAATAACCTGTATGCTGGAAGCAATATGCTGTAGTAATAACTGTTTCCTGATTTTTATGCTTTACTTGTGAAGGACCATTTCCCAAACTCAGAGCTTTCCAATGAGCAGAGCTGCACAGCCTCTGCAGCCCAGCATCCTCACATCGGGTAGATTGTGTATCTCTGCAGCTTGGACATTGGTGAGTGAAGCTGGGCAAAAATGTGGTTTGAGCTAAAACTTAATGCCAGAAAATATGTTTGATTTGATCTTGAATGACCTGGCTGTCATTCTGCAGACACTTCTACTGTCTCTGTTTGTGGCTAGAAGACCAGGAGTAGTGGTACGTGATCCTCTAGTACTGGGCAGGAGATTTCTATATGAAGCCAGGATCTGCTTGGATAGGACCTTTATGTGGGTTTGAGGGACATGCTTATCTGTAGAGCTCAATGAATAGCATATGCAGCTATATTGTGGGGCTGTAGAGGAAGCTAAGATGGACACAATCCTCCTGGCATTGCCACAGAGCAACATCCCCAGGGGCTAATCACCAGAAAAGAGTGGAGCACACAGAAGAAGATGCCTCAGTAGAAACAGTGGCAGCACAAAGGGTGGCTATGGTGGCCTAGAGGACACTGCTTCTGACCGTGGGCTGGGATGTGCTGTATGTCTGCCGTCTGCACAGCTGCAGCCAGAAGAGAGGTTTCATTTCACTTCTTGTAAACAGCATATTTCCAACTGTAATCAAAAACATGCCGCAGGAAGGGTCAAACACCAGAAGCGGGGGAACAAGAACCTGTTCTTCATAATTTTCATGATATTTAGGGCCAGCCCAGGGTGTTGGGACAGCTGGGGCTGGGAGCAGGGTGTGGGGAAGTGCCCAGCCACCCCTGCCCCTGGGAGACTTCTGTCCCACTGCAATAGCCACCTCTCCACCTCCCTTTCTAGAAGTGCACAGTCATTCATAATTAACAACAATAAGGTGATCAAGGTGCACAGCAATGAACAACAGAAAATCAAGCAATGAACTCACTACTAGAAATCATAGCAAGGCACAAAACTAAGCTCGTTTCATCTACATTTTACCTTTCATTTTACGTTCAGTGATTACAAGTGCGGGAAGGGTCTCTGTCTTCTTCCCACCTCCTGATACTATTTTTTAAATGAAAATATTTTCCCCTCTGCTGCAACTGTACAACAAACCTCTGAAAGGGAGAGTGGTCATAAATACAAAAGGGAGGTAGATGGCTGCTGGGAGATAGAGGGCTGTGTGAATGTGCAAACGAAGAGGGGAAAAAAGGAAAAGCAAAGAATAACAGAGACTTTCACTCCTGTCTCGTTTTGTTTATACTGAGCTGGGGTTTATTTGTAGCATGGGACAGTAAGTCATTTCCAGGCAGAGATGTGGTAAGTTTTAAATTGACAGTGCCCTTGTGAGTACTCAATTGTATTTCTAATAAACACATTTAGTACAAATCAAGAGAATGGAGGTGACTCTTTTATAAATATGGCTTTTTGCTGTTCCCACAGACCTCTGGCTTGCATCATTTTCCCTACATAATGAAGGACAGTTAATGTTGTATTTTTCTCTCCCCACTGGTACAGCAGACAGAAACTGAAAATGAATTTTTATGTAAAAAAAAATGCTAAATGGAATGGAATGGAATGGAATGGAATGGAATGGAATAATAAACACTAAATTTCCATCACCTTTAACAAGCACAGGGAGGATTACAGAGGTTAATAAGGACATATTTTAGAGTGCCTACATATCATGAGCTCCATTTGCACTCAGCCAGTGCAAAGGTTGATTAATTCTAGTGGGAAGAGCATGGCCTGTTATGATTGCACATGATGAGAAGCAAGAGGAGAAATGCAAGAAACAAGATATATGCTGTGCCACAATGGTCCTGTTTGCCGTACTTCTTTATTACTCCCTCTGACCAGCACTTTTTCTTAGGCTGCATCTAAACTTGCTTAACTGCAGTTTAGCCCAAGGCTTTCTCCTTTTCCATGCCTGTGAGCACTTGGAGGCTGTTCTGATCAGGTAGGCTGTAAGCAAATGATTTATAGGGGCTTGCCAAGTTATCATCTGCTTGCTCAGGTAATGAAGCCAAACATTAAGCACATGTCACCTTGTCTCTGCCTAGGGGGCAGGAGGACATTTGGTGAGAGGACCCATGCCCTGTTGTTCCTACAGGGTCAGCTTCTGGTGGGGTAACACCTGTTCCATGGCACATAGCTGCTTGGAAAAGGGGAACACATGTATGAGTGTGTGTGATATCCACAAGTATCACCGTGCTGACAAGGCTGTTGGCAGCTCAGTCCTGAACCTGGCTAACCCTGCCCTCAGCCAGCCGAAGAGTGTGATGGGGGACAGGGACAATGACCTGCAATGTATTTCTGCCTGCAATAAGGGCAGCGAAGCTTGCACGGCACTCGGGAAACATCTCTACATTGCTGATGGTGCTAAGTGAGCATACAGCTGGAAGCTGGTGCCTGCACACTGTCACTGGGGAAGCTGGTAATTCATTATCCTAAGTATAAACACCATTATTATGTAAAGGAACACGATGGGTCTACCCCTCCCTATACACACATTCATGCACATGGTGTCCGTTCAGCAAAGCTGTGTATTTCCAGTGACTTCAGAAACGGTGTCTTCTGTGAAAATCCAGGTGCAGGGTGAGGCTGCAGCTTCGTTCTATGGTTCAGGCAGTGTACCCTGATGATGAGAGGGACAGCCTGGTCCCCTGTCCCCATCCCACCTTGTTCCTTGCTGCAGGAGAGGGGAATTAGGAGGAGCAGAGGAGGAAGGACTGTTGGGCTGTTAACAGCTGCCAGGTTTTCTATTTAAGCCTATGCACAGCTTGGTAACACAGCACAGTGGATGCTGATAGAAACAAAGTCCAACTCTGTCTGTGGCAAATTTTACTGCAATACTAGTAATATTTCCATTTGGCAGTGGTGACATCACACACACCTAGTATGGAAAATGTGCTTTTTTTCCTGAATGATTCCATTACACACTGGCCCATGGGCTGCCTGACCAATTAATACCAGTGGGAAAAAACTCCAAGTTTCACTCAGAATGTCCTTGTTTTTTAAGCTGCTACTAGGTTCTTAAGTAAAGAAACACACAAGTCTCTAGAAGACATCTGATGCTGAATTGTCACTGCTCCAACAGATCCACCTAGGTCAAAGACTTAAATTGCTCATATCTCCTTGAAGATTTGTTTTTAATCACAGAATCATAAAATGGTTTAGGTTGGAAGGGATCTTTAAAGGTATCTAGTCCAGCTCCCTTACAATAAGTAGGGACATCTTCAACTAGATCAGGGTGCTCAGAGCCCTGTTCCACCTGACCATGGATGTTTCCAAGGATGGGGCATCCACCATCTCTCTATTTTGTTTTTCACATAAGGCTTTCTTGCAGAGGATGAGACACACACAGGGTGAGCCCTTCTCTGGACACCCCTGCCTGAAGTACAGGGGACATGCCTTTTCATTGTCAGATAGAACAAGTTAAATGTGTATGAGGAAAAGAATCCTAATTAGATCTTGATCCTGGGGATGGGTTGTGCCCATTAACCAGCTCCAGGAACTTGCCTCTCCTGTTCCTGGAGATTAATATACTGACAGGCACAATTCTCCTAAATAACGGGATGTTTATTTGCTGGGTCTACCTGTTTTCTTTTAGTAAAAAGGGTTTACAAAGTATAAGATACTGGTCTAGTGGTGCACTGTTGCTGACTCCAGTGGGGAAAATGGAGTACCTGGGGTTTTGACAGCTTCAGCGAGTGTTTTCCAGGTGTAAAGTGTTCTCAGAAGTGATGATGCAATTACCCAATTTACAAGATTTTCTTTCTTTCTTCATGAAGCGACATGGCTGCCTGTCACCTTCGTGTCTCAGTGCACCAGACACCATCACATTTTTTCATGGTAGAATCGGATGCTTCATACTGGGATACAAACAAGACAAACCTCAAAATGAACTCTAGCAATGTGTGACTCATCCCAGAACATCTCATCAACAAAATGAAAGATGAGGAAGTTCTGGTACAAAAGAGCTTTTTTAGTGGTGGCACATTGCCTAGAAAGAGCACAATTTCCATAACAGTTGTGGACCTTAAAACTCCAGAATGCAGATGTTCCTCAGCGATGCTAAATTAGAGACCAGATATACTAAGCGATGAATGTTTTAATTCACAATGGACTACTCAGGGAAACGCTGTGATTTTGAAATGCTGTCACTTGGTTAATGCTGCAGTAAATTATGAGCTAATATACTTTGTCAAAGATAAATTCATCACCAAAAAAAGTTAACCAAAAAGAATCTAAATTTTTATGGTAATTTTCAAATCCCAGTTGGGTTGCACTATTCCAAAGTCAGTATGTTGCTTAGCTCCAGAGCTGGATGAAGACACTTGGGGAATGGCATGAGTTTTCTGGATCTGGCTGCACTGAGTGTCTTAAAACTTTCACATTCAATTCTCTGTAATCTGGTATCCAAGAAGCAGTCACACTTCAAATTGTAATTATTTGTCTGAATTTGAAAGCACAACAAGCATCCTGATGTAACACACGAATTCTCCCAAATAATCACAATTTTCTCAGAAAAGCCTTAGGGGTGAGCATACCTGTTATTGAGCCACAATTCTCAGCTCCAGAAATGAGTTCAAAGCATCATTATTTAGCCCTGTTTTGGCTGAATTTTCATAGTGGAACATTGTACCTTGTCAGCCCAATCATCCAGAGACTGGTGACAGCTGAAGAAGTGGCAGTCCATGACAGATGGATTTCCCTCCTTGCAGCTTCCAAACTTGTGTCTAATATTGCTTCTGCAAATTGCATCCCCTCATACTTCTCTTCATCCCATGTCTCATCCTGGCCTACCAAAAGGTTCCTCAGTTTCTGTGGCTTCTGTTTTCTTCAATAGCTTCTCAACGACCACATCAAGGTTCAAGATATAACTCTTCAAGTTTCAAGATATAACTCTTCAAGGTTGCAGAAGAGGCCACCAAACATGCTCCGTGACTGCAGGAATATATCTAATTACTGATGAAAGACAGGTCTTGGGCCTGAGATCATATGAGGACAAATTAGACTGTTGGTTTCTAGGATTATTTTAACAAATCAATTCCCAATATTTAAATTACAACTACCAAAGTGTCAAAGTATGTACTTTATACATTTGCTGACGTGCAAAGCCATCATTTCCTTTGAGAACCAGACCACCTCCAAAACCCTCAATGGGCATGTATGTTGGACCTACAATATTTTGAGAGGGACTGATATACCTGATCAATGGGCAGGGATATGATAGAGTAAAAAGCTCCTGAGGACTAGCCAGAATCAACAATCTCCTCAGTAAACACATAGCCTTTTCCCTCTCAGTTGTGTTTGGTGACTGCTTTTGGGTATGTGGCACCCTTTCATGCCTGGCTGGCCAGCACGTTGGGTGCAGTGGGAAAGAGGGGGGCCCTCAAGGCCAGGATGGAGCCATTGGAAGAGAGACCAGTGTCTCTTTCTTGCCCAATTTTGTCTCTCCGAAGGTGTCTAGAGGCTGTCTTCACATTGGGCCAGTACAGTACTGCAGGGGCTGCTTAGGGCTGCACAGCCACAGTCATGTCAATGTAGACATGGTTTTGTTACCTTGTTATTATACTGGTTTTGGTCACTGGGTATTTGGGACTGCTGTGGAAGATAAGAGTTATGGTCCACTTTTTATGCCAAGTAGTTTGCAATCTCTTTGCTTAACTTGTTGGCTGGCACAGTGTAAATCAGTTGGATATTCAGAGCAGAGTGGTCTCTGCTCAGGCCAATGGTTGCTTTACCCATCCACAGTCAGAGGTCAGCTAAGTAAGATTATTTTTATTATATCCTATGACGTTCTTATGTTCTATGACATTTGTGACATTTTCTTACATCCCGTGACTCCTACTCCTTTGCTTGGAGTTGCATGGTGCTGCTTAGCCCTCTTGGTCTGCAGTCTGCATTTCCCTCTGAATTACATGCAAGTAGCCTGGCTGTCAGAAACAACAGATCACTGCAAAGTTGATGGATACGAAATGTGAGTCAGGCCTATTGATTTGATTTAGCCTGCTTATCACACTGGCTGCTACTTTGGGGCTGACTTTAGATGTGACTCATGTTGTACTAGTACTTGCAAAAAACCTGCCTTGGAAATATTTTGATAGGGTATCTCAAGTAACTGACAGTGTTTCTGTTAACACTGTATCCTGTGAGTGCCAGCTAACCTGTGCAAACACAGTGCAGAGCAAGTGGAGAGGAAAAACAGAATTCAAACCAATTTTGCTAAAGCTGAAATACATGACACAAGCTGACATAAAACTGCTGCTCTGTCTGACCAACTCCATGTTGTGCTTCCCCTTGTGAGGACACCTTGCACTACAGAAACAGTCTTTCGTAAGGTGGGCATTTTGGCAGGTAACAAATTGCTGATTAACATCAGCTACCTACGTAATTAATAACAAGCCTCAAATTAAATGACTGGGGAACTGATTCGGGTCAGAAGCTGTGAATTTAAATGAAGGTTGCTGGGGTTACAGGCACTGATCTGCAATGGAAATTATTCAGCACCAGAGTCTGGAAATCAGGTTGGTGTGGGAGATCTCAGCACAGCACTTCTCCAGTCAGAACAGCTTCCTGGCAATCATAACTGAAATTTCAAAATGTGATGATGAAGGTGATCTGCAAGCAGTCATCACTGCTGCCCAGTGAACTGAGCTGATGCACTGGTGTCCCTGGAGCAATGCTATTGCTGTTGCATCAAGATCTGATGCCCTGACCTTCAGTAAACATCATCATCCTATTTTACAATCTCAGGTGGTGTTCTGCAGCTACTTGATCTAATGAAACAATTACAAGCTGTGAATGGCTGGCTGCAGCAGCCCACCTAGAGGCGCTATGCATGCCATGGGGGTACAGCTGGCTAACTTGCACTCTTCCAGGACAGGCTCATCTTTTGCTGGTGTCTGAATTTAATAAAGGAAAGCAGGAAAATCAAGTATCTGGTCTGACAGTTGATAATCCAGAAGATTATGAGGAGCTGAAAAAGAAGCAGATTTTACCACAGTGTGTCCTCATGGTTGGAAAACTACTTCTATTTTCCATAATAATTTCCCTCAAGTGTCCCCAGCCTTCCAACATCTCAGCTGTTTAGAAATCATAACATGTAAGTTGCTTGGGTAACCAAAATCTGCCTGATCCACTACATCCAGCTGCCTGGGAGACTCCATGTTCCAGAACGTGGATCAGTCCTGGAAGGAAACCTTGGCCAGATGTGGTATGGCTTCCCTGCCACAGGCTCCAGCAGGTTGCTCACAGTGGCCTGAGAGCCCTATATGCTGTCTTGTGCTAAGGTTGATGGCTGGGGAGCACCACCCCCACAGATAAGAATAAGCAGGACCTGCCTGCCTCTCTGAAAAGCCTTCAGAGGAACAGTTGATATGTGCATCCCATCAGCCCAATCCACTGCAATTTCCGTAGCATGCTGGCTCTGGTCACAGTTTCTTTGTACTCATGTTTTTGAATTCATTGAAGTTTCTGCACCTATAAATGTGATTTTTAGTCTGGTCTCTGGGATTTGTGCTAAGAACACATGCTCAAGGTTGAACACTGCAGCACACACTGCTAGGAGGGATTGACACGCTTAACAATATTTGGTATCATTTCACTGCTTAAAATGACATAGGTCTTTGCTACAAGCATTAGGAGACATGTCCTTGGAGACACTGAAGACTAAACCAGCTACACCAACAAGCTGTGTGCTACAAAAGTAATCATCCCCTGGAAGGGAACAGGAGACAACCTAGCAGATTTCCTCCCATGAGGTCACTGCTCCCTTCTTCTGGAAGTTTCATTCCAGCTCAGATGAACCTGCAGGAAAGGACCCTCTCTCTGCTGCTGCCCAGCCCCTCTGCTTGTGTTGGTTTCAATGGATGTGGGGTTTTGCGCATCCTCTTTGAGAGCAATTCTGGACTCAGCCTGGACCTGCATGGTCCTGGCCTCCATGCCATCCTCCACATACTTTACTGTTTTCAGTGAGGAAGCACTAGCCTTGTTTGAGAGATGGGAACACAGATCATGTATCATTTGCACAAGACACTGAAAAATCTACAATGGGGTAGGGAACTGAGTGCAGGGAAACACTCAAGTACATATACCTAAAGCACTGGACCCTTCTCTCAGCTTCTGGTCAGTGCTCAGAAATGAGAATTCTTTAAACTCAGTGGGAAAAGGCATTAACCATTGGCTTCACTGAAGTTGCTAGGAGCTTTATTTAAGATTTCATTGGAACCATGGACTTACCCAGCAAGATCAGTAATAACCAGTACCTCTGCATATAATAGATCCTAAGGCATAGTTAGATTTATCTTCTACAGTCATTGCACAATTTTATTAATTTATGCTGGATTTTTAAAGCACAGATGGATTTATGAAAAGAAAATCCTACAGTCCTTATAAAGGACAGTACAATGTGAGGCAGCACTGCTGACCCTACAACACATCTATGTAACCTAGTTAACCTTATAATGCGTATCCCAGATACATCACACACTGTGTTAGACTCCTGTCCTATTATTCTGCCTAAAATCATTGCTGTTTCATTACCAGTAGGTTGGATGTTCGGATAAATTTGGCAGATAGCAAATAGCTTTTTCTCCTGACAGATGCAAAACTAGTTGCACATGTCCTCTCCCTGCAAAGTGTGGGCTGTCTTACAAATACAAAGACAAGTAGATGAGTTTTAACCCATCTCTGTAATCTTTCCTACCATGAACTACTAAACTATAAGGTACAATGAACAGAAAAAACAATTTTGGGAGCAAAAGGCATGAGCTGCTCCCCTGGTGCTGGACTGGACCCTGGTGCTTTTCAGGACCCCTTTCCTGGTTGTTCTTTCATGCATATTTCAACTGTAAATTCTGATTTGGTGATTGTATGATGGAACGTCTCAGCCTGACCCTGAAGATACTGCACCAAAATCTTCTCTCTCTGATTTTCAGAACTGATGTTATCCTGGTCCCTCTTAATTAATCTGATTGCTTGTACTGTGCTACTGCTTCTACAGTTAGGCTTATAACCGCTATTAGAAGTGTGATGAATCATTTGTCTTTTCCTGGAAATGTATTTGAATCTTCTGTGGAATTGTCTCTAGTCCATCTTCTCCCTTCCTGTCCAAAAAATTGCATATGTCTCTGCTGTGCTCCTTGGCTGGAAAGTGTTGCTGAGTTCAGGACTGAGTTGCTCTGAGCATAAATTCTCAGAGCTGTTATAACAAGATGTTCTTTTGAAAAATAGTAATTTCCCCACTTTCTCCAAAAAGACATGCAGTGATAACAGGAAAACTCTGAGCTCCTTGCTCTGGGTGTTTGTCCTGCAGGAGCAAGGCAGGGTGAGGGCTCATTACAGCAGGTATTGTATAAGCATGGCGCAGATGGTCCTAATCCAAAGCACTTACAAAGCTAATTGCCGTGTCTCTGTACTCCATAGCGTGTGGGCACTTTTCCCAGTCCAAGGTGCAGGGATGTATATATGCCTGGCCAGCTCATCCACCTAACCACACTGGCACCTCCCTGCTCTGCTTTCCTATCACAACCACGAGTGATGCTGGCCGAAAGCAGCCACCCTCCAGAGCTGTACTCACAGCTCCTCCATCGTTACAGGCTCACCTCCTGCAGAGGGACCTGTGAACAGCCACACAGAGCTGCTCCATCCCTGGCTTCAGCCATGATGCTCATCAAATAAGTCCTCCTGGGACTGGGGAGGAAGGCAGCCATGAAGATGGACTCTGCTGCACTTGTTCGTCCCTGTTACTAACAGCAAGCAACACTTGAGGACTTACCTAACGGCATGCAGACTAGCCAGGGAGATGCTCTCTCCTGTTACTGCCCCTAAAAGCATACATGTTACTGTAAGAATTGGTAGCAGTAGATAATAGGTGAATATGTGTATACCCAGAAGACCAGTTCTTTGCCCATTTGAGAAGGAGAATTTTTTCCACTCACTTTCCCTCCTGTGGCTTCCTTCTATAAGGGCTGCCCTGTTTATCTCTTGTTTTTTCATACTTCTAATTTACTTTCTCTAAAAAATATGTGCAAGTAGTTAAATGGTGCTAATATATATCCACCAAGGGATGCTGTAAAGTTTTTAAGTGGTGATTGGGTGTTTGGCAGGCAGAAGGCGAATTGCTCTGTCTTTCCATGATCTCACACATCACATAAGGGTGAACAAGGGATTTTCTAAACCGCAAAGTCCCAGTGCTGCTGTCATTAGACAAATGCTGGAGCCATACATTGAACAGCTTCTATTTTTATTGGAAATATTTCACTACAGTAAAACAGGGTTGAAAAGCAGAATACCATCCAGTTTCTCAGCCCTGGAGGTGGTATTCTCCATGTCACGGTTGAGAGGCTCTGGAGGATGCTACGGTTGAGGAAGTTTGCATTGCTGTGCACTACAGGATCTAGTTAGGATATGATTAGTACCAAAGTCTATTTTACCTTTGTACTCCCCTATGAATCATTTTCCCTTTTTACTGAGCTTTGTTCTACCCTGCAGGCACAGAAGTTATCATTCTTCAGCACCTTCATTCTGGTAGTTTAAGAAAAAACCCCAACACATTAATAACATATAGGAGTAAATAATCTCTCTGTGTTGTATAGACCAGACAGATACAGACCCACAGATCGTTGTATCCTTGCTGTCACCTGTGTTGTTGAGTATTACATGCACTCAAGCATCCCCAGGGCTAATAAGCAGGAAAATGTGATACATGGCAATCTTTCACACGCTTTATGGTTTCAGCTGCTTCCATGCAAAGTGATTTCTCTTCATTTTTAACCTGTACTGAAATATACTAGCAAGGAGTTGGGACACAGTGGCTGTATTTCAGCTGTTGTGGCTGGAACAACTTTATGTTGATGCTGAGCATATGCTTATGTTAATGACACATAAGACTCATTCCCACAAAGAACCACACTCAAATTAGTCCCATGCATACAAAGCCAAGAAAATTCCTCCTCGTCCATGGGGTTAAACACACACGTATCTGGGCAGAAGCAGAGCCTTGGCTAGCAGACTGCAGGGTGAGCTGCAGTTGCAGGCTGTGTGGTGGTGCTGAACCAGTTCATCCCATCCCGCCCCTGTGCGGGCCATGCTGGAGCTCCTCAAACATGGTTTTGTTGCAGAGAGAGCAACCGGCTCCAAGAACCTTGGCATGGGTTTCACATCCAGCATCGTGTGAGTGACAGCCCAGCCCGGCTGGTCTCCTACTGGAGAGGATGGCATCCCAGGGAGTACAGCTCCCCCACCGTCAGGGCCAAAGGAGAGCTTTCTACTGCTTCCAAAAAGCCCTCTCAGGAGCACCCAGTAGCCAATTTGCTACTCCTTTATTACCCGTGTGGAGTGACACCTGCTTTCCCAGTCCCTGAGCTGGAGCTGTACAGAGCCTGGGCTGGGGTAGCTTGCTGAGAAACCTTTTCTTGCTATAGTGGGGGGATGGTGAGAAGGGGGAATGTCAGATCAGATGTTAATTCCTGAGGCTTGCCTAGAAGTGATTTCTCAGGAGGAGAAAAAGAATTTGTTCTGTCTCTTCCTTTCCCTTCCTTTTTTTTTTTTTTTCTTTTAATGTAATCTGGTACATAATGTTCCAAATTTCCAGCATCTCATACTGTGTGTTCATCCACTCTAAATATCATCTCTTTCTGCAGTCTGGCCTGACATATTCCTCTTAAATTATCTCATTTTGCTATGTACAAATTACAAAGGAACTACCACAAAAATCGGTTATTCAAGCCAGAGCAACCAGAAACTAGAGTTTTCCTTTAGTGTCTAAACACACACTTCCCCACAAGTACCTTTGGTGCTAGAATGCCAGTTTATTCAAGTTAAATATTACATGTGGGTCATGATTCATCAAAAGACATTCTTAACTTTCAGTGCATGGCTGTTTCTATAGAGATCTACTGTATCATAGAATGGTTTGAGTTGGAAGGGACCTTAAAGCCCTTAGAGATGGAAAGGACCATCTAGTTCCAACTCCCACGCTATGGACAGGGGCACCTTCCACTAGACCAGGTTGCTCCAAGCCCTGTCCAGCCTGGCCTTGAACACTGCCAGGGATGGGGCAGCCACAGCTTCTCTGGGCACCCTGTGCCAGTGCCTCACCACCCTCAAAGGAAATAATTTCTTCCTAATATCTAAACTAAAGCTACTCTCTTTCAGTTTAAAGCCATTACCCCTTGTCCTGTCACTACATGCCCTTGTAACAAGTCCTTCTCCAGATTTCTTGTAGGCCCCCTTTAGGCATTGGAAGCTGCTCTAAGATCTCCTCAGAGCTTTCACTTCTCCAAGCTGAACAACCCCAGCGCTCTCAGCCTGTCTTCTTAGCAGAAGTGCTCCAGCCTCTGATCATCTTCGTGGCCCTGCTCTGGACTCACTCCAACAGCTCCATGTCGCTCCTCCCCCTCTTGTGTTGGAGGCCTCAGAGCTGAACACAGAACTGCAGGTGGGGTCTCACAAGAGCAGAGTAGAGGGGCAGGATCACCTCCTTTGACCTGCTGGTCATGCTCCTTTTGATGCAGCCCAGCACATGCTTGGTTTCTGGGCTGCAAGTGCACACTGAAGCGGGTTCATGTTGAGCTTCCTCATCAACCAGCACCCAAGTCCTTCTCCTCAGGGCTGCTCTCAATCCATTCTCTGGCCAGCCTGTATCTGTACTTGGGATTGCCCCAGTACAGATGCAGAACTCTGCAGCTGGCCCTGTTGAACTTCATGAGGTTTGCGCTGGCTATATACATACATGGGGATGTGCTGAAACCCCACTGAAAACACACAGACTTTGGGGTAAGTGCCTTCTGTGCCCTTGCTACTTGAGTTTATAATAAAGGGAACAAAGATCACAGCTTTTGGGTTTGAAAATTGATTGCTGCATAGATACCTTCAGCAGGCAGCCTTGAAAGACTGGATGCACAGTTACAGTGCACAGCAGCTATAGTAGTCCCACACTGTACAATCTGTAGTATCACTAACACACTGCCAAACCCCACACTGCAGTGTTTCCAAGGAGATACTGCATCATGGTATTGTCTCGTAGGAGTTTGAAACCTGTTCCATCTGACATGTTATTTAATACTTCCATTAACAGAGCTCTGTGAAAATACCAATTTCTGGTCAAACTTCTCTCAGGTCAGAGATTAATAAATACCCTTGCACATGAATGGGAGTTCTGCTGGTTACATGTTAGAGGATGTACAAAAAACTGGGGAAAAGTGGAGAAGAGCAAAATGCTTTGAGGTTAGAGAGGCAACTTGTAGTGAGAGTACTGAGAGAAAGAGGCTTTTGAGGGGCAGGAATGGGAGCAGAGATGGTCAGAAAAATCAGGGAAACAAATCTATTCTCCAAGAATTCACATCCATAGACATGGAAATGTTTTGTGAAGGCAGCACTTTGCTCATCATCCATTTTTGAGGAGAAATGGATAAAATGTTGACTTGTTGTATGAAATCCACTTTTTCTTTTCTGTTTCAACAGTGTCATCATGTTGAATGTTGACGAACACAGAATACACAAGGGACATGCCCAGGGCAGGTCAGAAAAGCACAGTCCTCTCCTGAGACTACGGAGGAGAAACAAGTGGAGCAGCAGTATTCACCTTCATGCCCTGAGAAGCTCATCTGCTTTCCCACTTGTTCTCATCCTCCAAAACTCATGACCATGTCAACAACAGTTCTGCTAGTAATGAAATCCTTAATTTGGCCTCAATTTTGACCCCAAACCCCTATAAAATACCAATGAGCACTCAGAGCTCCTCTTCTCCATTGTTACATTACCACCCTGGGGACCAGTCTGGCACACAAGAGGTAATCAGCTGAATTGGCAGCCAGAGAATTTAATTCTAAAACTTTCTAATTATAAGGCTAATTAAAGATTTTTTAAAGACAAGGTCAGAGAGACATCCATTTGGGACAGTCTGGATGTCTTGCAGCCTGTCTCAGCACAGGGTTTGGACTGTGTGATCTTCCAGGGTGCTTTCCAGCTCTCTGCTTTCACTCCTGGCTTGGTCAGATGGCTGCAGCCAGGCACAGCACCTTGCCACCAGCTGCGCTGTGTGAGGCTTTTTGTGATGAGGAAGATGAGAGGCTCTGCAGGTGTGAGAATGCTAAAAGCAAACACAACCTCACATTGTGAATGACAGAGCTGAACCTCTTCCCACCCATGCCACAACCACTCATATCCACCCCATTGACTTTAATTTTACTCTCACTTTATGCTGGAGAGCAGGACTGGGTTATGGATGTTGGCTGCAGAATTTGGCTGCCTTTAGTAAACCCTTTGGGCTGTATGCTTCTGTTTTTCAGCCTTGCAAGCAGCTCTCATGTGAATGACTGTCACTCTCCAATGAGTGATGTAGGTCATACCTGATAAATTTGCTTACTGGATTAGTGGGCAAAGAGGAAACAGTAGGCATGGTTCATCCAGCTGTCAATCCAGTGCATTTAATACCACACTGCACCACAGATTTATTTGCAAGGTCAGAAAGCATGGCATAGAATGGGCAGAAAAATGCTGAAGGGGATTAAAAAATGGTTTAAGAACAGAGAAAAGGCAATGGCATTAACAAGGAAAATTTTAAGCGAGCAATCTTTGTTATTGGACTTTTTTTGCTGTCAGTCCCCTTGAGGAACCTACTGGGAAAATAGTGATGGGAGGGAATGGGAGCAAAGGATGCAAGTGCAGAGCTGTGGTGCTTTCCAGCATGCTCCTCTCTGTCCTGAGGAACTGGGAATCACTTTCCAAACAATACAAACTGGTATTTGGCATACAAACTGGTATACACATAGGTGCCAATTTGACTCAGAAAGCAGAACTTGATGAGCAGAGGAGTCAGTCTGCTTCTGCAGGAACCCAGGGTCTTGCCTGTGGAAAGGGAGCAGCTTCTTGGGGAGACCCTACAGAATGACCCTGCACAGCTGCTGCTTCTCTGCTCTGTAAGAGCCTTTGAAAAATTGGTTATAGTGCACCACTTCAGACATACCTGGGCTGTAGCCCTCTTTGAGGAGTTCTGAGGCCTTCTTGGCTTGAGAAAAAAGCCAAAAAGGTGAGAATGTAGGTTCCCCGCAGTGCCATCTCGCCTTGTTATTACCTTTCCTGACACCACTTTCAGATCAACTTCTGCATGAAAGGATTAAGAGGCCAAATGTGGCTCAGACAGCATTGCTTCTGGAAACTTAAGAGTTTGGGGTGTTTTTTTTCTGTTTCTTCCTGCTTTTTAGATTTACCACATTTTCCTTTTTCAGCTATACACTAATTAACATCAAACTGTAACAAGAGAGGATAATTTAAAAAATAACTTAAACCAGCCAAGAGTTATAAAAATAACAAATCCTGTGGGTAGCATCCAAAAGACTTTCTATCATGCTGACTGGTTAGAAGGTTCATTTTATTGTCTGTATGCAAATTTTGTGTCACCAATTCGTGGCATTCAGAGATCTTGAGATTTTAAAATTATCAGGTTCACATCACTTTTATTTGCCTTTTGGCTGATTTTGGGACCTCTACCCTGCAGGCTCATTGTTTCAATACAAGGATTATTTTTTTTTCTGAAAACTTGAGGAAAAGAAGACTTTAAACTCTTAAAATCAAGCTGAGATTCACTGATGTTCACTGGGCTTCAAGAACTGTGGTCTTAAAATGTTGCAAGTGTTGGTCATGCCACAAAGTCTGTAAGGAACTGTAGGAGTCATTTATTTTTAAATTAAGGAAAATACACGAATTTCAGTTTCAAAACATCCCTTTTTCAGCATTAGCACATTTCCACCAGGAATTGGACTGACTGACTGCTGGGCTGACTGACTGCTGGCCAGCAGTGCAAAGCAGACAATAAGATAAGACAAACACGCCACACAACATGATTTTTAAGGGCTGCATCCTTGAGGATTTAAAATCTTGATTTCCCAGTCTCCTGAAATGACTGGAAAGGGTCTCAGGACCCTTAATGACTGGAAAGGGTCTCCCCCATTTCAAGTATGCCTGTCACTGCCTGTCATACTCACCCATTTCTTTACAATAGACTTAGGTACTCAAAAGGCATTCCCACCTCCATCCCTGCCCATGTCTCCTTTGAGCACTTCCTGCAAGCCTGCTGGACATTCCCAGCTGCTATCCAGATGGGGCCAGGAGACAGGACCCAGGGAGAGCTGGGATCCGTGGGGAAGATGACCCAAGACATATGGTGCCAGCAGAGCTAGTGTGGGGGCTGGATCATCCCCGCAGGGTTGGTTCCTGGGGCAGAAGACTCAAGTTCTGTGTGGCCGTTGCCTTTAGGGAAAGGAATTTCAGGAGCGCTGAAGCTGCAGCATACATTTCTGGAGACCAAGTCTGCCCAGGTCCTCCTAACTGCAATAGGTATCTTGAGTATCAAGCAGAACTGGGAGCTGACCAGTTTAACTCCCAGATTTTTCCCTGTAGCTGAAGACACGTGCATTAGCCTGCGGTGAAGCTTGGTTTACAGAAGCAGTCCCAGTAGCAGTTAAATTGTCCATAGCCAAGCTTTCCTCAGAAGTTTATCATAGAATCATAGAATAGTCAGGGTTCGAAAGGACCTTAAGATCATCTAGTTCCAACCCCCCTGCCATGGGCAGGGACACCCCACACTAAACCATGCCACCCAAGGCCTCATCCAACCTGGCCTTGAACACCGCCAAGGATGGAGCATTCACAACCTCCCTGGGCAACCCATTCCAGTGCCTCACCACCCTCTCAGTAAAGAATTTCTTCCTTAGATCCAATCTAAACTTCCCCTGTTTAAGTTTGAACCCGTTACCCCTTGTTCTGTCACTAAAGTTCCTGATGAATAGTCCATCCCCAGCATCCTTGTAGGCCCCCTTCAAATACTGGAAGGCTGCTATGAGGTCTCCATGCAGCCTTCTCTTCTCCAGGCTGAACAGCCCCAACTTTCTCAGCCTATCTTCATATGGGAGGTGCTCCAGTCCCCTGATCATCCTCGTGGCCCTCCTCTGGACTTGTTCCAACAGTTCCATGTCCTTCTTACGCTGAGGACACCAGAACTGCACACAATACTCCAAGTGAGGTCTCACGAGAGCAGAGTAGAGGGGCAGGATCAGTAGAGGGGCAGGATCATCCCCATTTCAGAGGATTTACTCACAACAGAGCTGGACCAAACAGGCAGTGTCCGAAGGCAAGAGGAACAAGAGCTGCGTTATCAGCCATGGTACCGAAAATGGCTGTGGCTGTAACTGAGTTTTGTGTGTATACTGGCATTGTTCAAAAACTGCGCTCAGGCCAGGCTCTCCTTGATTAAGAGCAGCCAGATGGACACCATAAAACAGCTGGAAAACTCTGGGCCAATCTCCATGCTTGGGCTGATTCAAACAGCTCCATTTAATGTCATAAATGGGGTTTGTACAAACAGAGCCCAGAGCAGAATTTGGCCTTTCATGTTTGTTTAGATTAAGAAATTTGGACAGTAAAAGCCCACTTATATTCTGGCTAGCAGGCTGGGTATTACAGCACTCAAATAGTAGGAAGTCCAGACAGATGGTTACATGAATCACAGCAAGGCAGGTCTGATTATCTTGATATTTTCCAGGAGATAAAGTGGAGGGATGTGATGCCATATGGTGGAATATGGCTCAGGGCCCCTCAGCAGCTGGGCAGGATGCAAGCATTTTCCAAGGCAAGTGGCAGAGTGCAACACCCAGTCCTATGATGAGGGGGATGGATGAGGAAGGGGATGCTTTCTGGGACAGCCAGAGATGCTGAGCCACTGGAGCAGCATCATCTGGATGGGAGGATGGGAGAATAAAATGGGACAGGCTGGTCAGGTCCCCCAGTGCAAAAGCACCATATGATGCAGGGAAACGGGGAGGGGGAAGGTAAATGTGTGAGAGTAACAAGAGGAGGAAAGAAGCTTTGCATGGAAAAGGAGGGAAGCCAGCAGCTACTGTGGGGCTACAGAGAGGGCAGAGGGAGCAGGACAGTGGCACTGCCAATGGGGAGCATGTCTACTCTTTGTTTGCAAACACTGCTGTTGTTTTGCTGGACCTCACAGTTATTTCTAACAGGCTACCCTAGAATGGAAACATGGCTTGCCATCCATCATATCCTGAGAGCTGCAGAAAAGGGGAAATTGCATAAAAGTGGTGGGTTTTCACAGACATGTAAGAGCTGTTTTAAAAACTGGGCTGAGGTTGCTAGCCTGAGGCTTTCCACTTTGCATGTAGCAAATCTATTTGCTGAATATAACACTTAAAAAAAAAATCTACCCAAAAGCATGGAAATTTACTCTTCTAAGTTAATCAAAGGATGCACTGGGTTTGTTCTTTTGAACCCAAACAACAAGAACTATCCAGCAGACAGTGCCCAGGGCCAGTGGCACACCAGGACAGCAGGCTCCAATCACGTGGAAAGCATCAAAAAGATGCCATAGTGCCACAGGACCCAATAGAAATAGCTCTGCCCTCACATCCAGAGCACAGCACTGAAAACCAGTTTCAGCAGTTAAAAAAAACTTCAGCAGCAACAACTTGGTTAGCCAAGGGAGCAAGGGGCTGGTCTGCAGGGCCTGGGCACTCAAGGGGGGTGGCAGGGGCATGCAGTGCAGAGGGATGTGCAGTGCTGTATCTCAGTGCCGGCCAGAGAAGATGGCTTATGGGTTTTTTTACAGGGATTGGCAGGCGAATCTCACATGCTCAAATTGCGGAAGTGGTGTAGATGTTGTTTGGGTCTGGTCAGGGAAATGAGGAATGAGATTCTTTTGTTTGGGTTCTGCAGTTTGCTGGCCGTATATATTTAGCAGACTTCAAAAATAAGGTTCAATACATCAGTGAGCAAGTGGAAAAGTATCAGGTAGAAAGCTTGCGAGGGCTGTCTGAGACATACCACATGGACTGGCTGGACTGCAGAGCAGGTGCACTGAACCTCATGTCCTGCGGTGCACATGGACCCCATAGGATGGAGCATGTGAGCCCTGGTGACGCTGTGTTCATGTCCCTCCATCTCCAGGCCCTGCACTGCCTGGAGCCAACCTAGCCTGGCAGGATAAACTGGAAAGGCAGCATTGGAAATCACTTTCAAGGGAAAAGTATCTATAACTTCAGCTGTAAGGGAAAAGCACAGTAGATGACCCTAGTTGGAAGTAAATGAGGCCAACAGTTTCAAACCAGGTGCCTAACTTTACACACTTGTGTAATCCGGCATGCAGGTATCTGCTCTGATTTATTATTATTAACTGATACCCTGCAGCACAATTCCAGAGTGAAACCATAATTCCCACCTTTCTTACAACTACAGGCATTTTTAAAGGCTGCTGGCACTACACATGTGGACAGTGCAATGACAACTTTTAATATTTTCAGAGTGGAGTTTCACACTGCTGTTTCATTCCAAGAATAGGAGAGAACTGCACGTTATTGCTGTAAAGTCCTTACCCCATAAAAGAATCGATTGCCTCCCACATGCTGAGGAAATAGCAAATGTCTGGGGTTTTTTTTGCTGTTAGAAGATCAAATGGACAGATTGCACAACAGAGGAACTGGGCCCTTTGCATGGAGAAGTAGCTGCATGCAGTAAGTGATGGCCTTTTGAGTCAGCAGACAACTTCATCAAGAAATATGGGGAACATTTGCAAGGACATAGAAGTGCCAGCACTTGGCTAACCTCTTACCAGAGGTAGTTAATAGGAGAGACCCAAGGGAATGGAAGTGGTGAGGATCAACCTTGTTATGCTCCTGAGGTGCAGCTCATGTCACAGCACACAGTGTGAAAGGCAGGAATGATTAACCAGGGTTGCCAAAAAAGCAGGATTTCAGGTGAAAAAAGGGAATTGATATCAGATTTAGTGTCTGAGGCACTTCATGGAATGACTGGCAATTTGTTAGCAAGATCAACATATGATTTCTTACAGAGAAGCTGTTCATCTTTGCTTGACATGCCAACGTGGGGATGGATGTTAGCAGAGACAAGAAAACAGGGCTGGTTTGCCTCATCTGGCTTCTTTTGCAAATGTCTGTACTTTCTGTAGTTTATAGCTTCCATCTCCTCCACATAATTCAGAAACATCTCCAGGTAAACCCCGAATTCAGAGGTCAAGCCACGAAATCACATGCCAGCAATGACCCGGTCCATGGCAGAGCTGGGAACTGGTGGCCATCACCAACAAAAGCTCAGTGAGAGGTGGAGGTCTTCTACCAGATCTGCACTCAGCGACAGGCATTCAAGGGACTTCAACACAGTCCTAGCTGATGGGATCTTCATGCAAACCAGCTGCCTGGAGGGGCTGTGCAAAGCCAAGCTCTGGGCAGCAGTACCAAAATGGTTTCTTGGAAAGTGATGTGGACTTGCTGCTTCACTGGAGTTGCTGTGATTGCAGTACAACATCATGCATGCTGTAAGCAAACAGCAATTTCCTAGTCCGAAAGCAGAGGTCACTGTCATTACTGCAAGGGATGCTTTCCAGCTACAAACAATGCAGTAAATAATAGCATCCATCTGTCCCGCGAGTCCAGCTTGCAAATCTCAGCTTCTGAGGTTTGGTTATTAAGGCGCTCACTCTTACCAAGGGACTGTAGTAGACATTTCCTGATTGAGCTGCTCTCTTGCTCGTGCAAACTCATGTGCTGGACTCATCTCAAACCTGTGCAGAGAAAGTTGTGTCGGTTTATGAAGGTCACACCATTTGGATTTTATGATTACAGACATCTCCCATCTCTACTCTCTCCCAGGCTGGAAGTGCAGACCACCTGTTTGGCTCCTGCTGTAGCTGCCTGTGGTGTGGTGAGCAGGAGGAACATATGAGGATTTGCTGGGAGACTGGGTAAGGAACTTGCATACCATGGTCATGTTGCCTTGCAGGCTGCCAGAGCCCTCAGCTGAAAACTACAGGAGGAAGCCAGAGCAGGTGGTGGGCAGGAAAGTAATGAAACCATCTGTGCACAGGAATGTGTGTACAAGTGAGGGGCTGAGGGAGGTGCAGAGACAGAAATCCATACAAGCAAATTCTTCAGAACACACAGAGAATAATTATAGTGCCTTTGATTTACCCTAAAGGAGATTTTTCTGTTATGTCATGGGAAACAGATGACTTGTTTATGGTGATCAAGGCAAAAACTTGTTCATCTTCCACCGTAATGATCCAGAAAGCCTGAGTTGGTATATCATGATACTGACTTCTGAGACATGAAGAGAGGCAAGATGAGAAATGGATGAACACACCTTGCTGAGGAGCAGTCACAGCTAGAAAGGACAAGGGAAGTGATCCTGAAGGCGCACTCAATCCCACTGTCCATGTTGCCGACAAAGATGCTGAGCAAGATCAATCTGAACACTGACCCCTGAGGGACACCACTCATCACTGGTCTCCATGTGGACATTGAGCTGTTGACTTGTCCTTGCCCACAGGACAACTGATGTAAAATACTGGGTTAGCATGGACCTATCTGTAGTGAAAATCATACAAGGAGGAAAAGAAATGAACTGTTTCTATCCCAGTGTTTGGTGTGATTATTGCTGCAATGCTATACAGCGTGGCTTGCACCTCTCCTTGTCAAGCGGATGCCACAAACTCTAAATCAACATTATCTTTGACATCTTGGTCTTTATAGTACTAGATAAAAAGATTTATATCTTGCTCAATGTAAAGCAGTTATAGCTTGTCTCTGCTAAGGAGGAAGTTACAGGTGGAATTTGATGCCATTAAAACAATTTATTTCTCCTTTAATCAAACCCTCTTCATTATGGTGATTTAATTCAACCTATCTCCTGTCCTTACCACCAGCTGCTCAGAGATGCCTACTCAGCTTTCAGCTAGTAAAATTAATCTCTCTAGCAAGTCCCACCAGTGTTTTCATGTTATCAAGGCAAAAATAGAGACTCTATTTGAAGAAACTGAACTTCAGATGTATCAGAAATATGAGCCACCCCCTTCCAACAAACCAGTTCATTTTTACATTACACACTGAATGTATATCTCTAATCTCCTCAATCAAACATGTTTGCAAGATTTCCAAGGGCAAAATATACATATATACATCCCCTCAGGATCATAGAGACATGAAATTATAATGTACTTAGATGTCCCTGTCTGCTCTCTATTACATATATATGAGTTTATTTCCAAACCTTCTCTCCTTGCAGTCAGTAGTAAACTATGCAGAAGTAGCTGAGTTCACCCAAAGTGATCAAAAATTCAGCAGAGGGAAAATTCTTGAGTGGAGATAATATATTGAAACCTCAGAAACCTCCATGCTTATATACTCCATGCCTATACATTCTGTGTTTCATATATGTATTTTATATATATACCTAAAAAAACTATCAGAGGGCTATAAAGGCTAAAGTTGAAAATACAATTGACAAATTTGGACTAGTTTTTTCCAATCTGCCGACATCCAAATGTTTCCTGATTGCCACCTTTTTCCTCCTTGATGGCAATCTGATAATAATTTAAAAAAACTGAAGTAAATAGAAAAGCTGAAAGAAACCAGTTCAGCAAATCTCTGTGAAATCTTCCCCCTCCCCAAGCACTGTGTTTTCAAATTGGCCAGGACTTGGTTTCCTGATTAGAAGCTATGGCTCTCGGCTAGATTGTGGTAAGCCATGTTGTAGTGGTAAACCACAACTCTGCATACAGAAAGTTCTTGAAAACATTACTGCGTTGGCATCACTTGTGCATTTTACAAGTATTAAATCTGTGATGCAAGTTATGAGAGAAATCTTTTTTGGTTTGCAGAAGTAATAAACATCTGGGGGAACAGATGACCTCCTCACTGAGAATTAATGATAAAACAAGCAAACAGTCTAAGCCACATGGAAAAAGAACAGTTTCTTTCCATATGTGCTCTGCATTATATAGAACATTTGTAAATGCACAAGAAATGATTAGTCAGGTATGAAACAAATGTGTGTCCCCCTTCCCTCCACATTAATATGACATTAAGATTGAAAATATAATCATGAGACATCACGAGGGCAGTGGAATTATGTGCAATAAGCCACATGTGTTTCTAAATAAAAGACCATGCCAGACAGTCTTGATTACATTTTATGATGGAGTTTTACCATTACTGGACAAAGGCAGTGACGTAAAGGAAATATTCTGGGATTTTAGCAAAGCAAATGATACGGTATCTCACACCAAAGAATAATAATCAAAACTGGCCTGGAAATGAACATTGTCTCATGGATTGAAAACTGGCTGGAGAGCTACAAACACAGTGCCATGAAGAATAACAAAACATTTAGTAGAGAAGCCTCGTGAGGGTGACCAGCCTTTGATTTATTCAGTAAAACTGGGTCTAACAGCCAAAACTGGGGGAGCCAGCCTGCAGATCGGGGCAATATACTGCCCAGAATGAAGTATCTGGCCTGAAGCCTCCTTTCTGCTGCCAGCTATCCTCACAGTCTTCCAGGCAAAGGCAGGACATGAGCACCACTGAGAACAAATGACTAATGCTAGCAGCTACTCAGAAAGATGAAAAAACAATAAATTGGGGTGAAAGAAGGGAAAATATATTTTTTTATATGCCTGGGAAAATATTCCTTGCTCTAGGTAACTGTATGAACAAAGAGGAAGAAGTGACTACATGGAAAGAAAAGTTTAACTTTGAAATCAAGGAAAAGCAAATTTCTTGGAGGCTTTTGGATACCGCCATCCTTATCATCCCTCATGCACAGCAGCTAAAGACACCAGTGACTTTATACTAGCCACAATTATTCTACTGAGCTGCACTTCATTTTTCATTTTATATTTATCACTATCCTGAGAAATTTTCTAGAGTACTGTGACAATACGAGCTTTTACTTCAATAACACTATGGTACTACTCACAAATTAATATTGCAACTTTACTGATCAGTATGAAAATGCACACTGTGGCTGATAAAATGCTACAATCTGGAACCTGTAAATTTACAATGCAGAGAGTTGAGTGGTGTTTGAGCCAAGAAAGCTCCTGGTTCAGATCATTCTCTCTTGACAACAGCAACAACCAGTAGAAAAAATTATGCCCACTCCACACTGATCAATATATAGGCCATAAATAAAATTAGTTTTATAATGTAAATTTTTCCACAATGTCATTTAGGTATTAATTAAACATCAGGATACTATTATTCCCTAACACATTATTTATTTTACAGCCATACTTTGCAGTATTCAAAGCCCTAAGTAAAAGGAGCTGTCAGTAACCAGTCCGCTCTGACTGCTAGCTTTTTGTTTCAACTCTCTAGAAGAATAAATCATTGTTATCCCCATTGCCATGTACATGATTCATTAGTTAATACTCACATGCCTATTATCCATCAATCCATATAGACCAATTAAACAATAAAGCAACCAAAGCCACAGGCTGGCAGGTGAAGCTTACTTTAGTTTCTGCAGTTGCTTAAGACATGGAACTTAAAGGGTTGGCTTAGGCAGCAGATAAAGGTATAGATGAAAATACTTGTTCCCCTTGCTGAGTGCTGTTTGGTCTATAGTGAGCAGCCAGTGCTCCAAAATGCAGGGTGGCCACACAAAATTAGAGAGTATGGACAGAGGAGAGATGGGGTAGGCTGTGCTGGTATTATGGGATGGCCAGGGGTGGTTGGAGGGGTAAGACACCACCAGCAGCTGTTTTCAGAGGGCTTGAAAGGGGGGAGAGACAACAGGGGTGCAATATTCTGGCTTATCTTTGATATTATAATCATAAAATCATGGAATAGTCAGGGTTGGAAAGGACCTTAAGATCATCAAGTTCCAACCCCCCTGCCATGGGCAGGGACACCCCACACTAAACCATGCCACCCAAGGCCTCATCCAACCTGGCCTTGAACACTGCCAAGGATGGAGCATTCACAACCTCCCTGGGCAACCCATTCCAGTGCCTCACCACCCTCTCAGTAAAGAATTTCTTCCTTAGATCCAATCTAAACTTCCCCTGTTTAAGTTTGAACCCGTTACCCCTTGTCCTGTCACTACAGTCCCTGATGAATAGTCCATCCCCAGCATTCTTGTAGGCCCCCTTCAGATACTGGAAGGCTGCTATGAGGTCTCCACGCAGCCTTCTCTTCTCCAGGCTGAACAGCCCCAACTTTCTCAGCCTGTCTTCATACGGGAGGTGCTCCAGTCCCCTGATCATCCTCGTGGCCCTCCTCTGGACTTGTTCCAACACTTCCATGTCCTTTTTATGTTGAGGACACCAGAACTGCACACAATACTCCAAGTGAGGTCTCACAAGAGCAGAGTAGGGGGGCAGGATCACCTCCTTCAACCTGCTGGTCACGCTCCTTTTGATGCAGCCCAGGATACAGTTGGCTTTCTGGGCTGCGAGCACACACTGTAGCCGGCTCATGTTTATTTTCTCATTGACCAACACCCCCAAGTGCTTCTCTGCAGGGCTGCTCTAAATCTCTTCTCTGCCCAACCTGTAGCTGTGCCTGGGATTGCTCTGACCCAGGTGTAGGACCTTGCACTTGGCATGGTTAAACTTCATCAGGTTGGCATCAGCCCACCTCACAAGCATGTCAAGGTCCTTCTGGATGGCATTCCTTCCCTCCAGCATATCAACCGAACCACACAGCTTGGTGTCATTGGCAAACTTGCTGAGGGTGCACTAAATCCCACTGTCCATGTCACCGACAAAGATGTTGAACAAGACTGGTCTCAACACCGATCCCTGAGGGACACCACTCGTTACTGGTCTCCAGCTTAATGAGTCTGCAAGTGACCTTGATCTACTGGATAGTGTGAGGAACTGGGGTGTAAGAGATGGGCTTTTATGCGACAACTGAAAGAACTGACATTAATCCTTCATGTAAAGATTTAGGAGGCACAGAGGCAGCTCCTGCAAGTCACCTAGCAAAGCACCATCAATTTTCCCTTCAAAGGCCTGCAAGGCTGCAGCACAGCTTTGCATCTGCACTTTGGCGTCCTCATACCCATCCAACACTGGAAAGGGATTTTAAATGAAAGGCATCTTTCATGTGAAGTAAGGAGCCTTTCATGTTGCTGGAGTGGTCTAAAGGGTCTGGCAGCAGATGGGAAGCAGCACGGCTGCTGTGTTTTGGGACCCATGCAGTGGAGCAGCCAGGGCCCTGGAATTTGCAATGTAAACTATTCATGAGATGTGATGAGGGATTTTTATTATCCTGCCAATAGAAACTTTTGAACTAAAAAGAACAGGAAAGCTCTTGCACTAATGTAATTCAAGGGTTTCCACTGATAACACTGGAGGTATGCAACCATACATCAACCTCCTTTCTGGCACCTTTCTGGTTCTTTTCTGGTTCTGGCTTCTTTCTTGTCCTTTTCTTTCCTCCCTTCTGCTTCCTTATTGAACACAGTGCTACCCTAGAGTCTTCATTAACATCAGATTATAAATCCCTGATAAAGAAATACAGCATCTGGCATGTGAATGCAGAGGTGGAGGTTTCCTGGACCATTTCTGATGGGTTTGCATTCAGGTGGAGAAGAAGGAAAGTTAAGCTAGGACAAGCCTGGACTGCTGACAATTTTGTGTGTGAAATAACCTTTCTCTGACAGCTTTTTACTTTTCCTTATCGATCCAGTGAAGTAACTGTAAAATTATGGCATCCAAATAACACCTCAAATCATTAAATAAAGCACAAGGCCAGGATATGTTGTAGAATAAGTGGATAATGTAACATCAGTGTCAACTCAACCTTTTGAAACCAGCAGAATTCTTCTGAGGACATAAAAATATGTGCCATTATGTCATTACTGCAAAGCACCAAAAATCCTGCAAAAACTAGACTGGACATTTATACACATTTTCATTTCAGTTCTTTGAAATGGATTTTTTGCTGCCTTGGTTACTGAGATTGGCCTGGTAAGCACATGACTTGGCCCAAACCCATAATTCACTCATTTTTCTTGACAGGCCTCTCTGGATCAACAGTTTCCACTGACCTGTAAGTCTTCGAGCCAACAGCAAATCTCTTTAGTGCAGAATTAAGCTGTGAACCTTGAACAGCAACAGAATCAACATGTCCTGTGATTACTATTTCAGGTTTCATTTTAATAAATGCCAGTGCTCTTCCTGCCACTAATTTTAGCCTGGTTCTTGTTTTCTGGGGTGTTTTTTGTAGCCAAGTACACATCCCCACAACCAACAATGTTTTGACAACTGCAAATACATTAAATGTGAATGTGAAGCTGGTAGGCTTGCATGTTGTGCCAAGAAGACGGACCCAGGGCATCTAATAGTAATTATCTATGCTACATGTTTAATTTCGTTTCAGCCTGCCATTAGCTTATATCCCAATTACATTAAAATAATTGTAAGATGGTTTTGTATTCCAGATGTGTGCAAAGTACTGTAATGTGTGGCAATGTTATGTTGCTAATGATATATGGTGACCAGCTGTCTGGCCTCATGCTTGAGAGTCCTCCGAAGGGAAAGCCCCCATGAAAACTACATCATCCTAAGTGCAATATTTAAAAGCATCTGGGAAAAAAATGCTATGTTCCTTTAAGAAAGAATCATGACTTTCAGTGAAGTCATTTGAACATGCCTCACATTAATTAGGATTTTTTCCACACTCTACCTTGTAACAGTTATAGTTAATGCATACACAATATTTACGTTGCTATATTTAGGCTGAGGGAACATCCAGTTGTTTCTTTGCCATGGTGATGCTGCTCCCTGCTCACTGGAGGAGTAGGCAAACAAGCACAGAGGTGTCGTGTCCTCCCTGTCCAGGTCACCAACCCGTTGTGCAACGTCTGTGATAGCAGCCCAGCAAAGCCCATGATGCCCCTTCTGCCTCCATTGTCCCCTCTTGCTGCACGTGGCACTCCCAAGTCAGCAGCACTGTGGCTGCCAGCTCTGTGGTGTCAGCTCCATGTCTCCTCTGCTCCTGCAACTCCTTCCCACCCCTTCAGATCCTTTCCTGCTGCCTCTCTGCCCAAAGTCCTGTGCATTCACAGCAAAGAACTTTTTCACTCTTCCAGCATCCTGAAGGAATTTTTTCTTTTTTCCCAAAATATTATAACCTTTTTTTTTTTCAGATTATTTTTCTCCCTACTTTGTGATCTAAAAAAAGTTTATTTTTTAACAGAGTTTACAAAACAGTTCTTGTTTTGAAGGGTCTGGGAGTTTTGGCAGAGGCGTTGGAATTAGATGATCTTTACTGTTCCTTGCAACCTAAACCATTCTATAATTTATGATTACAGTAACAAACCCTTTTATTTTTAAGCTTGAATACTAAAATAATTCAAGCCCACAATTATCCTACAGCTTAGGCTTCCACAAAAATGCATGCACTTCAGTAGTGATCACCTTTCTGTTAATTTAAAAGCAATAACTATTTAGCTCTGCTTGATAACCAGGGCCCATATCCTGCTGATTCAGGAGAAATGGTGGGCCACAGCTTTCATACTGAGAAATAAGTGTGATAGGAATATCTGCTGGAACCTTACCTAAACTTAAACTATCCAAACAGCTTTATGTATATTATCTGGCTTCAACAGTCATAATGACACTTAGGGAATATGAAACTAATATATCTCTCCTTGCTAAATGGCTTTCTGCATCACAGGAAAGAACAAATGTTTTTTTAAAGTACTAAGGATGGAATGCCAACCTCCCTGTACCCCTCCCCACAGCTACACCTTTCTTCAGTTAACAAAAAAGCAGAGAAACATTTGGTTTGGAGATGGAGTGTGAACGGAAGAGAAACATGTGCATGTCGTCCTTACAAACAAAACATATCCTGCTTTGGAAATGATGATTTAGAAAGGAAATGTACCAAATGGAAAGAATTCAGAGAACAAGACTGGCTGGAGGACCAGGAATCATCAACTGCAAGGAAAACCTAAAGGATTTGGTATTGTTTAGTCTAGAAAAGAGGATTGTGGGGACGTAGTGTCCAAATATGCAGAAGGTAGCTCTAAGGAGGAAAGAATAAACTCTTTTCATATCCCTTGGGCTTAGGACAAGTTGTCATCGGCTTAACTGAGGAGGAGGCAGTTTCGGTCAGGCATCAGGGGAAATAATTCCCAGTTGTGGGGATGATGCAGAGATAGGCTCACAAGGGAGGTCGCAAATCTCACTCATTTCTAAGTTACGCAGGAGACCTTTAGGAAAGACCTAGGTAAAGCTGTTGGATAACAAGGTTAGGTGATCTTCTGAGGTCTTTCCTAAACCTGCTTGTTATGATTACTGTGTTGGAGTCAGGAACAGCTTGGATACATTCTGAAAACATTGCTTAATTAGGATGCTGGAAGTAGCACTTGAGAGGTGGAAGGGCTGTGATGGAAGCCTACAGGGGCCTCAGGCACTCCTTTGCCCTGCTCCTGCTGAACACGCCTTTCTGACACTTAAACCCTCTGCATTGCAGCACAAGTCAAACTCCATTTGGAGGTGGACAGTTTTCATTGTCCACATCTGCCAGAAGATTCAGGAATTTCAGCCCTTGTTGTACTGGGTTTGTGTGGCAAGGTTTTGATACTGGGGGGTGTCGTGGTTTAAGCCCAGGCCGTAAATTAGAATCATGCAGTCTACTTTCCCCCCACCCCCCAGAGGGATGGGAAGGAGAATCGAAAGAATGTAACTCCCACGGGTTCAGATAAGAACAGTCCAGTAACTAAGGTATAACACAAACCACTACTGCTACCACCAATAATAATAATGATAAGAGAAATAACAAGGGAAGAGAATACAATACCGCCCACCGGAAATAAGCCCGACAGAAAAGAGAACGTGCCCTTCCAGGGCACTCCCAGTTACATCCCCGGGCATGACGTGCTGTGGTATGGAATACCTCTTTGGCTAGTTTGGGTCAGGTGTCCTGTCCCTGCTTCCTCCCGGCTTCTCCTCCTCCTTGGCAGAGCATGAGACTCACAAAGTCCTTGGTCAGTCTAAACATTCTGACCAGCAACTGAAAACATCGGCTTTATCAGTACTATTCCCAGGCCGAAAGTCAAAACCACAGCGCTGCACCAGCTACTAAGAAGGAGAAAAACTGACTGCTGCTGCTGAACCCAGGACAGGGGGTTATAGGGGTGGCTTGTGTGAGAAGCTGCCAGAAGCTTCCCCCATGTCTGATAGAGCCAATACCAGCTGGCTCCAAGAAGGACTCACCACTGGCCAGCACTGACCCCATCAGTGACAGCGGTAGCACCTCTGGATAACATAGGTAAGAAGGGGAAACAGTTACTGCACAACAGCAGCTGGAGAGAGAAGTGAGAATATGTGGAAGCATCAGCTCTCCAGACACCAGGGTCAGTGCAGAAGGAGAGGAGGAGGTGCACCAGGTGCCGGAGCAGATATTCCCTTGCAGTCCGTGGTGCAGTCCATGGTAAGATAGGCTGTGCCCCTGTAGCACATGGAGGTACACAGTGGAGGAAGGAGTGACAGAGACAATGGGTGACGAACTGACCTCAACCCCCATTCTCCATCCCTCTGTTTTGCTGGGGGAAGAGAAGGTTGAGAGTTTGGGAGTAATGTTAAGCCCAGGAAGAAGGGAGGGGTGGCAGAAAGGTGTTTTAAGATGGTTTTATTTCTCACTGTCCTACTCTGATTTGATTGGCAATAAATCAAACTAACTTCCCCAAGCTGAGTCTGTTTTGCCCATGATGGTAAGTGCTGAGTGGTCTCTCCCTATCCTTTTATCGATCCATGAACCTTTGGTCGTATTTTCTCTCCCCTGTCCAGATGAGGAGGACAGTGAGAGAGTGGCTTTGATGAGCACCTGCTGTCCAGCCAAGGTCAACCCACCTAACTCATGTAACAGACCATTTAATCTGTAAGCCACTAGTGGTGTGGTTAGAGGCTGAGACAGGCTGGAAAGGCAACTCCTTGCTATTTGGACTGCAATGAAGTTTGGGCTCCCTCCTTGCCTTACAGAAGCTGAAGACATGTACATCAGGTTATATCGTGTAATTCAACACTGTGTATAAGAAAAATAGAGCTGTTTCCTCTTGGATCCCCAGTCAGCAGGAGGATGTCTAGCTCAATTTTATTCATCTGAGTCAGTTTTGAAAGCACCCCAGTCTTGCAGTGAAAAATTTTGCAGCATGTTATGAAAGGACAACTAAAAGTCTTGCCCATCATTTTTTAAATGTCTGCCATTCACAGCTTGTCAGTCCCACAAGCTATTAGGAAAATAGAGTTCTCTATGTTGAATGGAAAACAGTAACTCCAGGGAGGAATCAGAAGTACAGTACAATCCATCAGTATGTTAAAAATGCAAACTGACAAAAAATACAGCCCTCTGGGTTCTTAAACACACTCACAGTAAAAACTGTCTAGGTTGTGAATCAGACAGAGAAAGAGATGCCTGAAATGAATCCAGAGGGAGGATGATAATGTGGTAACTTTTATGGATGAGTGCATGTTACACTCGAAAGGGTCCCCTGTTCATGGGAGCTTCCTTCATGTTTCCTAAAAAGCCAATGTCAACAGTTCACTTTTTGCTTGCAATAAATTTAAGTCCCATCAGCCATAAAACAAAGATGCTCTATTCTTACTGCAACCGAATAACTTCCCATTCTAGTTACTATAAATGTTCCTGCTATGAATGTATAATTCTCACCGGGCACATACATGCCAACCTGACTCGTGTTACCTAATTTATCACCCTGTGCCTCAACCCACTGAAATGGGAATTTGGCTGTCTACATGGCCAATGCTTTTATGGAGCTCCAGGGAGTCTGTCAGCAGCACCTGGCTATAACACAGAAAGCAGTATAGGTTATTTATGACCTGTATGCTGATAACCATGCTTCTCAACCATAATTGTGGGTCAAGCATTCAAAAACTCCCCCTCATCAAATTTTAGGTGATAGGATGCCTTTTCTGAAAAGGCATCACTGTGAGTGCTGTGGACTGTGGGTGTTCCAAGAGTCAAGCAGTGGTGGGCACAATGAGACTCAAGAAAGCTCAACCTTGTACTGAAAAGACATGTCCTGCATATAGCTGAACACTTACTAGATGCTTCTTAAAGTCAGCCTCCCTAGTCTTAGCAGCACACGCATTTAGTATTTAGGATTACGCTGCAGATTCAGTTCTGTGTATTTCCATCACTACTCACCTAGCTGAAAGCAAAGTTAAAAGGCTTCTAGGCACAAGTGCTCAGATTTAGTTCAGAAATGTTGCTCACAAAGGGGAAAAGATTAGGCTTTATCTTAAATTAAATGCTATCCTTTCATGTATAATACTTAGCTCCTACGTGAGGTCCCTCATGGATGAATATCCAGTTACTGACTTTTAACTTTGCCTCACAATTTGAAATTCAAAGATTGATCTCTGGACAATGACTGCAAGAAAATCTTCAGTGCAGAGAAACCAAAAATAAACAGCCTTGGGAGCATATAGAATCATAGAATCATAGAATAGTTAGGGTTGGAAAGGACCTTAAGATCATCTAGTTCCAACCCCCCTGCCATGGGTGGGGACACCCCACACTAAACCATGCCACCCAAGGCCTCATCCAACCTGGCCTTGAACACTGCCAAGGATGGAGCATTCACAACCTCCCTGGGCAACCCATTCCAGTGCCTCACCACCCTCTCAGTAAAGAATTTCTTCCTTAGATCCAATCTAAACTTCCCCTGTTTAAGTTTGAACCCGTTACCCCTTGTCCTGTCACTACAGTCCCTGATGAATAGTCCCTCCCCAGCATCCTTGTAGGCCCCCTTCAGATACTGGAAGGCTGCTATGAGGTCTCCATGCAGTCTTCTCTTCTCCAGGCTGAATAGCCCCAACTTTCTATGTGAACAAAAGAAATAATGCATAAGAATCAGAAGTAAGATATAGGAAAAACAGGGAAAATGTGAATGGTCAGAAAATTTGGATGTAGCTTATGGGTGGTGTTGATAGCAGGCCATGTGCATGTTGAGGTGCTTATGTTAGCCATATCTGCTCACAAGCATCATACTGGTTTAACTACAGTGATTATAAAACCAAGCTTAATTAAATCAGAGTGATGTTTGCATGCAGGAAGCATGCAGCCCTTCAAAGGCAAACTTCCCTTTGATGCACTGGACTGAATTTCAAACGGCATATGTAGTTAAGGCTGAAAGAGATATTAAGAATTGGTAGGATCATTGGTAGGTTCCTCTGTAAGGCTGGGTCATGAAAGTCTTCCCTCATATCTGGTCAGCAGGTGTGGCTGTGGAAAGATGGCTCTAGCTGGCCATAGTGGTAATACCATGTGGAGCACTCAATGACCAGACTCTCCCAGCAATGGTACTGTCCCCATTTCTACAGTTGAGTTGCCAGCTGCAGTCTCTATTCAATGTGCACACTTGTCCCTGCTGCTGGGAATATGCCATGTGCTGCAGACTCAGACTCCACATTCACATGAGGCCACTCTGCATTTCTGGGATAGAGTGGGTAGACCTTTGTTTCTTTGACAAGCCTTGGCAGAACTACCCAAGTGAGGTGTTTCTGAGTGCTTATGGAGTCTCTGAAGCAAATCACGTGGCACAAAAGGCCCTGCAGACTTTAGAGCATGGGAAGGGACAGAAGGGGGTATTTCCTGTTAATGTGAACCTATCTGCACAAAGCACAAATGTTACAGCCTGAAACCCAGGACATTGATGAAATCCAGCTACCAACTACGCACACAGTGTTTAACAATTTTATTAGCAAGCTGCTATCAAAAGGGCAGGGCTTGGTACCTGGGCTTTCTCCTGCCCAGAATCTCAGGGAGCATAAAGGATGCTCTCAGTTTACCACCACCTTTTTGGCAAGAAGCAGCAGCAAACATTGTGAAGATGAGCAATGAAGGATTCACACTGCAGGGTAAAAACCTGCTGTTAGAGCTCCTGTACAGAGTTCCAGCACCTATTCCATCCATCCTGTCCTCCTTCTCCAACCTTTCCTTTCAGCTCAGCTTTTCTCCATCTGAGTAGCTCCAGTCTGTCCAGGATATAGCCCTATTTTTAGCTGCTAACAATACACGAGCAGCATGAGATTCTAGATTCTGCGTTATTAAACCAGAAAGTCGTGCATCAGATCTCATTGAAATACAACTGCCTCTGGAGTTTCCAACTTGGATCTATTACACGGCTTTAATTGCATGAGGTACTTGTGAGGTTCATAAAATTAGTGTTCAGGCAAATGTACCCTTTTGGGGCAGATTTGGTAGAATCACATTTATTCAGTGTGAGTTAAATACAGCTCACTCATTTCTAGCCTCACATAGTTCTCGTATATGATGATTTTCTTGGAAGGGAATGTCTGCTGGTGCTAATGTGTTTGAAAATTTCATAAAAACTGGAGGTAGCTGCAGCCTGCATATCTAGCATTTGCTAACAGTTCACTTTGGGTTTCCCTAATGTGGCAGATTTACAGGGGTCACGTTTCCATCTGGATGGGTTTGACCATGAATAATTCTCCTGTCTTGTTCACAAATGTAATTTTCCTACAACACCCATATATTTCTGTGTCCCAATCCCCACTCTGTCTCCTCAGTATTTTTCTTCACACAACACTGTGGCCAAGACAACAGGAAGAAAATCTTTTTATGAACGTGCATGTTATTTTATGAGCCTCGTACATCTTTTCTTAGGATAGAGCTTACACAGGATTTTAGCTGGGGGTGATGAGAGTTGGTGGAGTTTAAGGATGGTTTGGTGCAACTGTATTACCTTGGCTTTTCATTGTTCAGACTGATGTGGGTGAGAAGTACCAAGGCTGATGTCAAAACTCAGATAGCACTGGTGTCATGGGAGGAAGCACACAGCAGGTGCCTTGTGGCTGGCTGATGTCAGATGGGTGGCAGGGACCAGGGTGGTTTGAGCAGCAGCAGCCCCATCCCTATGGCTGGCTCCACACTAGCCCATGTGTGAGTTTCTGCATCCCTGGACTAGCAGTGAAGGAAAACTGGTGGTTTTTCCATTGGGAATCTCTGCACAGCAGCAGGTAACAGTTGGGCAGAGGCAGCACAGAGAATGCTGCAGAGGCTGCAATAGCATCCTGTCCCCAGCCTGCATCACACCACCAATTTTCAAAGGTCTCTCAAAATCCAAACTAAAATCAATAAACAAAGACCTGATTTCCCAGAAAGAAACTGTCAGTTAAGCCCTGAACAGTCCTTCAGGAAAACAAATTTTTCCCATTTCCCATTTTTGGCAGTTTTTCGTAGGTGTGTTTATTTATTTTCACCCTTTGAGATTAACCACCATGAGGCATGGGATGCACTTGCTGCCAGCACCACATCAGAGGCCTTTTTACAGGCAGGGTGCTCCAAAATGCCTCTGCATTGCTGCTATTCCCAACGTGCTCCCTCCACAGCTCTGTCCATGCTGCAGTGAGGGGATCGAGGCTTGCAAAGCCCTGCTGCCTTCGAGTCACTCCTGCCAAGTCACATATCCAGTGTTAAACTTCCCATCCATGTTTCTGGCAGAGCAGGCTAAGGAAAGGCATGGGAAAGCACCAGAGAAGCACTGCAGCTACAAAAACTTCATGGCTATATGTGTTCTACCCAAAGGAGCCAGCTTCTCCAACCTTGCTCTGCAAATGCGAGATTTTAATCTATTTATCTCAGTGAGAAGGTGAAGGAGTCAGTATCCAGTGAAGAGTGTAGGAAATGTGCTCATGGTAGTAGAGAAAAGAACACCTCTAAGCACATGTGAGCATTTCGGAAAGCTTATGTAATGTTTCCTTTGCAAAATAAACATACACTTACAGCCCCATTTCCAAAATGTCACCAGGAATATCATCCCTTGCAATGTTTCTGGGGAGGAGGTTACCAAATATATATATATTATATATATGTGTGTATATATCTATCCTTGGCTATGAATAGACATTTTGTACCATTTCTGCTCTACCCTGATAGAACTTTTTTTAGCTTCCTCACAGAAGCTTGGGGACCTGCCTGTGGACAGCATCCCACTGGCCTGGGTGCTGTGCAGCAATCAGAGACATGCCCCCCCATCTTAATAGATGTGGGTGTCATACCAGGGTAAGCTATGGCTCTGCTTTTGCTCCACATGCCTCTAACCCCCAAGGGACCAGCACAATAGTGGAAGGAAGGGAAACAGAGACACAAGAGGATGGGAGCGGAAGGATGAGAGAACCTGCAAGAGCTTCGAGGACAAGGTCTGCATGGCATGCAGGGACGGCGCTCGCCAAGGCCCAGAGACACAAAAAGTAGCTGATATAAAGGCTTCCAGAGACTCACGCTTTAAAAGTTCAGAAGGTTTTTTTAATGGTGGTTTGCCTTACTCATGTATGGCCATCTGCCTGTAAATCTAGATCATCATAGGGACGTAAAAACTCCTTCCACAGAAGGAAAGTGGTAGATACAAAAACCTGCATGAGAGACAGCTTTTCCTCCCTTTTTCTGCCTTTTTTGTGATCTACATGGAGGAAAACGCAATAGAGCCTGTGACAGCTAGAAAGGCTGGACATAAAAATATGCCTCACAAAGTGTAGAAAGACAGGGTGATCAGGAGTAGCCCCTTGCTGACACCATATTTAATGAGGATATAAGGTAACACACAAACACGACAGCCATTATCAAACCACCACCATTCATGGAGCTATGGCTGGTGGGGCTCTTCCAAAACATCCTCTTCTTACGATCAGTACAATGATTGGGACATTTTCTTCCCTTCTCCAGCCAAGATTTATTTATAACCTATTTACTCACATTTGCTCTTGAGCCAACACAATCCAGTAACTTAACTAGTGATTCTTCCTCCTCATTGTTCAAGGCTCTCTGCAGCACACTGGCATCCCCTCAGCCTCTCTGCTACTGCCCATCCAACTCAGACCCTGCGCTGCCATGGCTGCCCCTCCCTCATGCCAGGGATCCCTGTACCTGCACTGGCACCCATCCCGCTGCTTGCCTCTCACATGGGGACCACCCCTTGGGAAGGCTCTGGAGGGGATCACGTCTTGTGCTGGCCTGCCCGCTTCAGGGAGGAGGTGAGACAGGGTAACTCTGGGTACTGCAACACCCATCCCTGGGGCCATGCAGCAGCTCCCAGCAGCGGGACACCCACCACCTGTATCCCCAGCACCTGTACTCCCAGCACCGAGACACCCCCCTCCCTGATCCTAGCTCCCACCCCTTGTCACCGCCCGCCTGATGTCTCCACCCTCCCCTGCAGCGCGCGCAGGCGCGGAACGAGCTTGCGCGCCCCCTCCCCAGCACGAGCGCACCCACTCCTCGCCCCTGCCTGGCTTCAGCCAACGGCGCATGCGCGTCGATTTTTCCCCGCCACACCGGTCTTCACCCAGCGCGGCGCAAACCTGTGGGAGGCGTGGCCTCACGGGGGGGCGTGGCCTCGCTGGGGGCGTGACCCCCTGGCGGGGGCGTGTCCCCCTGGCGGGGGCGTGTCCATGGGGGGCGTGCACGCGCGGGGCGTGTCGCGGCGCGCCCTGTCCATGGTGCGGGCTGTGGCGGCGGTGCGGGTGTCCCCGCGGCGGGAGCGTTGCGGCGCGGGGCTGCATGGACGTGATGTCCCCGCAACAGGAGCTCCTCGGCCCCAGCCGCTCGTCCTCCGTGAGCGGCGAGAGCAGGGGCTTCACCGCCGCCGCCGACAACAAGAAGGTGAGGCCGCCCCCGGTCCCGAGCTCCGGTCCCAGAGCCCCCCACGGGTCACCCCTAGTCAACGCGGCACCATCGGACCCGGTCCCGCTCCGCCGCCATCGGGACCGGTGCCGGGGAAGCTGCCGCGGGAGCTGGATGTCCGCGGGAAGGGCTTGCTGCGGAGGAGGGGATGCGGGAGTGCCCGGGGAGCTCAGAGAGCTCTGCCCCGTGGGTAGCCCCGAGAACCTGAGCGGGGTTGCTGTACGGATGTCCCGGGAGCAAAGGGAGGCTGCTGCCTGGATGTCCGCGGTAGATGAGGAGCACTGCTGCCCTGATGTCCCGGGGAGCTAGGGAAGGGTGTGCTGGGTGGTGGTCAGTGAAGCCAAGGGTATGGATTTCCCGGCGAGCTGGGGGGATTGCTACATGGATGTGCTGGGGAGATAGTAAGGGCTTTGCCGCATAGGTGTCCTGGGGAGACCTAAAGAGGGTCTTTGCTGTATGAATGCCTGGAGGTTTTGCTGGCTAGGTATAAGAGGGAGAGGAGTGGAGGTTTGCAGAACGCTTATCCAGGGGATCTAAGAGGGATCTGCTGCATGTGTGTCTGGGGGGAGTGAGGGAAGGGTTTGCTAGAGCTGAGGGGGTTTGTTGGCTGCTCTCGCACGTGCTTTGTGCAAAAGAAATGTAAGAGCAGCTTCTCAAAGAAGCGCCTTCTGCTCTAAGTGTATCAACTGATGGCAGAAGAGCGTCATCCCGTCTTCAAAACTGGTTGTAAAATCTGTTTGGTGTCTCGAATGGCTTTCCAGCATCTGACACCATGAAGTGCAAAGCGTTCAATTCAGCGTACATCCAAGTGTTTGTTTTTGCCTTATACTCAGCTGTCACGATCTGTAACTCTCTGTAACGGGAATAATGTAATAACCACATTCTTCTTGTGTAAACTGGGAATGCTTCTTTTATCTTTGGTTTAGCAAGTGCCGTAGTGTTTTTCTACCCAAAATAGAGCTGGTATCTTCCTGCCTTGCCTATTTTGCCTCACAGTGGCTTTTAAATCTGTGCACTGCTTTGTCTTTAGAGGTGCACAATACTACTGGCTGGCAAATAGGCTGGCAGGATTAGAATGACCAGCCAGGTTACAGTGTCCTTTACTAAATCTGTCCACCTGGTGACATGAATTTAGGATGTGTGGTAGGACAGGCTGAGCTTGTGTCCTCTCCTACTGCTGAGTGGTGAATGGGGCTTTGCTGGCCATGGCACAGCAGTGTGGAGAGAAGTCCAGGTCCCTCTCCTCCTGCTGAAGTGTCTCTTTGGGCTGGAAAGTGATGCTGTGCATTTCCATGGGCTGTGTCCATGTGTGCCATGTCCCACCAAGGCACATAGCTCTCCACGCTCACCACAGCCCGGGAGACCTCTTCCATGGCAGCTGCTGGGACCTCTTCCATTTCACATGCTGTGAAATGGTTGCCTGGAGAGTGTGCGGCCAAGACTTCTACCACACTTTGCTGCGGTTACTACCTTACCAGTTTCTGAAAGGGAGTGTGGTACTCCTACACAAAGCAGTGGAGTACCTTCTGCTGCCTAGCTGGACGCAGTGATGGAATAGATACTCACACTCTCCAAGAGCTGCAGTCTAATTTGAGATGGCCAAATGGGTGGCTTTGATTTTTATTCTATCATTTCTTTCATTTTTGCCGAAGACAGAGTACGACGTACCTTCCAACCTGGCAGAGCGCTGATGCCTGCCTGAAATGCAAAGGGATGCTCAAGTACTATGAAGATGATAATTTTTTTCTTACAAGTTCTACTTTATGATTCAGCATTCTGAGGACAAATATTAATGGTAGCACTTGTGTTTCCTATTCCTGCGCCAAAGAGCCGGCAGTAGAAGACACAGAAGACCTTGGTTTTGCCAGCATTGACAAGGTCGTGGGGATATTTCTTTTTATGGATCTTGGCAGCCTTTTTGGAATTCCTCAGTGTGGAGGCACATTCAGTGGGGTACAGGTTGAGATCCTCATGTGGAGAAGCAGCTTGAGACCCTGACTGGGCCACACAGCATATGGCAGCTTTGCACACCATGCACAGCCAACACATGCAGCCACCAACATTCAGCCAACTGCTCATCTGCTTGTCCATGGTTGTGGCGCTCCCTTGAGATTACTAGCATGCCATTTCTTTGTGCCTATGTGTGGAAGAAGATTCCTACCTTTATCCATGTGCAGCAGTGGGTTTGTCCTAGTTTTGCCTGAGGCTGGATCTCAGTGACAGTTTGGGTATTTTTTTTACTACTTGGGTCCTATGGACTCTCTCTATACCTCTGTTTTGTCTTCCACTTAGTGCCAGAGCATCATAGTTATTTACAATGCAGAAAGTCTTTCTTACTACTGAGGAGATTACATTGCTTGTATTGGTTACATATAGTTAAATGGAAGAATGTGTTGGCAAGGAATCAGTTTTGATACTGGTGACACAGCATGTCAAGTTGAACAATTGTATTGCAAATACGTATTTAACATCAACTATTTTACTTTCCAGCAGAAATGCCCTCAAATACGGGATGCTAAGTGACCACTGAAGCTTTCTCCCTTTTTATTATCATGGCTATGCCTTTCTCAAATTAGCTGAAAATTGCTACACTGTCCTGTGGTTGTCTGAACTCCTACTTCATCTTCCACTTGGCTGTCAAAACAAAGCTAAAGGATCACATGCTTGATCGACGTCATAGGACCAAGAGACAGAAAATGTCTAGGACTTTTTTCATGTATTCTATGTGACCATTTAAACTATTTTCCTGGAAACATTTCTCTTCCTTTTTGTGACAGGCAAAGTGGTTTGAACTGCTAACATACCTCACAGGCACAGGAAAGTTCTCTCTGTTACAGGGCATTTAAGACATTGTTCAAAGGTGACACTGAAGCGCAGTGTTTTAGTTAATGCTTTTGGAAAATTCTGGACTAGATTCCCTCCTTTACTGGGCTTACTGGAATCACTGGACTATGTGTGGTTGACCTACAGAGAAGTTTTGTACAGACTGTTTAGTTTAGTAACCAATACCAGTAAATTGATGCAACTCTGAAGTGGATTGAAGTAACATGAGTAAGAGTGATTATACGGATAGAGCTTATTTCTACAATTTTATCAAAACAAACTGTGCAAGAGAGATGCCTTTTATGCCAGTGTAACTGTGTCAGCAGTATCAGCTGTGGTCGTTTGACCATATTTATAAGTTCCTGGTGTTACACTTCTCTCTCCTTAGAGGGGCTAGATTCCAACCAACCCTGAGCATCTTACACGAAACAATATTTGGTAGCACAAGGAGTCACTCTTAGGATTTTGTTCTGCCTTCTCAAAGACTTCAAGTAACTATTTATAATGTTTTGGAGGCCCAGCAATTTTTAATATTTACTCATACAACATGTGCAAGAAATTAACCATTTTGCACACTAAGCAAAATAGTATTTATGGTTTGAGACTTGAAATATGGTATCCCATCACTCTGAAAATGTGTTTCTTTGTGATTCTGATCACACATACAGCAACAGTTTACTGGCAGGGAAAGTTACAGTGTTCCCCGTCACTGTACTAAATGGGTGAAATTCAAGGAAATTAATGGCATTGGAAGAGTAAAGGTAGTCATACAAGATCTTCATCTGTTTACTTATCTGCAAAGAAGAATCAAGTATGTATTTGCCATTATATTTGATGGCACCTTGATCTCATGCCCTTAAATATATGTTTTTTAACATGAGTCTGCTTAAGCAGAGTTTTCTTCTTCCTGTAAGTTTCTGTTCTGTTTAATATGATCCTGGCTGAGGATCTAGTGGGTTGCTTCCAAAACCACACCTGGTAGTGCTGGGAACCTTGGCTGTTCAGGAACATTTTTGGCATTTAGTGAAGTTATAGATAATTCCTGTCATAGAATCACAGAATAGTTAGGGTTGGAAAGGACCTTAAGATCATCAGGTGCAACCCCCGTGCCATCCTGCAAACATATGCTGGAGCAGTTTTATCTCTGATGAGGATTGAAAAGGCCCCTACTTTAATGAAGTAATCTGCATAGTTAGTCTGTATGTTGAAATCACTTTGGCAGGCTGTGCTGGCTTATGATAGCTAACTGTTGTGATATGCTTCCTGATGCTGCTTGAATTATAAACTAACATTCTCCTATCTGTCCATGAGAGAAACTGAAAATTATGCCTATACTAATGTGTTCTAGTTGTTGAGTTTCCCAGCCTTGGGGTTTCTTCTTGTCCCTCATGGCGGCAGTTGGAAAGAGAGGGATTTGGCAAGTCATGTGGTATCTAATACCCAGGAACTGCATATATCAAATTATTGCCTGTCTACTTAATGTTGCTTGAAGCATCCATGTGGAGTGGAGGAGGGAATCTGCTTTCTCTGTCATATGAAAACTTCTTGCTGTGCAGAACTGGGGTAGAATTGTGTCCTGCTTTGTGTTGAGCTTGAAAAGAAACTTTGAGCTTCATCAAAACCACCACAACCAGAGTCGCTGGTCTGAGCACTGTGAACGCAGTGAAGCTGACAATAGGACCCATGGGTAAAGTATTCCATGCTTCCCTCCTCCACATTTTTAGTAGTCTTCCACATCTCCATCTTCTGATGTAGATGGGTGGGATCTTTTGGGCACATCCATATCAGTGGTTCCAAAGATTCTTACCCTTTGGAAGGTAGGTGGTAGAACATCTCTTGCTCTTAGTTTCTTTCATTCTTTTTTCTTTCTACTCTGAGACAGCCTTTAGTCTCCATATTTGTTCCATGATTTTGGGCTTTTGCTTCCACTGTGCTAATAGCTCTTTCCTCTTGTGCCCCTACAATTGGTTTTCTCCCTGGTTATCCATCCAAAAATGGTTTTCTTTTTAGGAAAGTCGTTGTAAATAAAAGTATTCTGCCAGCATAAACAAAAGCACGTAGTTTTGTTACCTGCTCTGTCTTTATAGTAAATGGACTTTCCATGGGACCTAGACATCTCTGCTGCCTGAGCCAGCAGTTCAAATGCAGTCATCCTCTCACCCTGTTTGTAAGGGTTCAAGAATGTTATAGGTCAATATAGGACCATTTCTTGCTCTTCTGAAGTATAAGAGATTCTTGCTATTTCTGTTATTTTTAGACAACCCTAGACTGTAAGTCTAACAAATACTGGATTATAGTATGTAGGAAGATATTATTTATATCTTCCTAATATACAGGGTGATACAGGGGAAAGAGTGATGCCCAATTCTCCTGTAAAATTAACTGCTAGGTGTTGAGGATTGCTTTGAATTTTGATTTTTAGGCAGTTAGTTGAACTTGGCCTTACAGGTTTTGGTAAAGATTTGTGTTCTGTGCTTTGGTTCATATCTAGCTAAACCAGAAATGTGTGCCACAGTTATGTTCTGTTGCTCAGACAAAAAGAAGAGTTTGCATGGGTGAAATCTCTCATGGCATTAACTTAAAAAAGCAGACTGTTAAAATCAGATTTAACAAACAAACAAACAAAAAAGAGACTTAAAGCAGTGAGAGGAAGACTGCTTAGCCACCTGAGTGCAGTCCTGAGCTCCAGCTATTGGCACATCTGAGGGTTGTTCCTGTCACCCAGTTAAATGACCCAGGCAGATGTCCCAGCCTTGACCCACTTTTGGAGCTAGCCTGTAAATCAGGAGTATCGAATCCTTTAATGTCTGGGGAGGCTTTTACAACAGTATCTGCACATTGCTGAGGAGGTATTTCTGCTGTGTTTACCTGTTGGCCAGGAACTGAACACATTTTTCAACAATTTCGTATATGACTTTTAAATAGACACCAGGTAATATAATTTTCTCACCCTAAGCCCAAACCCCTCCCTGAGAAGACAGCTGTTCCTTATGTTACTGAGTTCACAAATTTGTCTGTTGCCTCTCTTTTGCTCAGATAGCAAGGAGAGGATTGAGCTGATTAACTCAATTTTCTTGCTCACCTTAGTTGTCTCCTACAGTCAGCAGAGGAAAAGAGCACTTCTAGGACAAGACAAACTGTGCACTATGTGTGTCTGTTTCTCTCTGTTGGAGCACAGGGCAAACAGTTCAGGTATGCAAGTGAGAGGTTAGGTGAGAGGGATGCTCCTGCACGTGTCTGACCATTGTGTCTGTCAGGCAGCACAACCTGGCAGTGTGAGCAGTGTGCTCTTGGGGAATCATAGCACACAGTCCCTGCATTAGCCTGCCTGCTCCCACCTCTGTGCCTTTGCAGGAGCTGCAGTGGGGTATCTGCTTATTGCATTGATTTTCACTTCTCCAGATACTTGCAAAATATCATAAACACTATATATCTGTTATTTGTCATCACAAAAGAAATAGTAAGCACTGTGATTTTTTTCATGCATCCTTTATTTAATTCATGCTCTGCCATTCTCTTTCTAAATGTGATGGTTAAGTGATATACATAGAGTACAAGGGAGTGCTTTATCTTCAGATTCAATTTTTTTTGAGGACATAATGCACATGCTGCTGTATGTTACCTTTTTCACATAATGGGAGTTAACATAATAACTTGGCAATATATTAATTTACATAAATTCTGTATAATATCACTTTCCACTTCAACTGCGAGGCAAAATTATCATTGAATAGTGGCAGTCAGGAATAGATTTTTCCTCCAGCTGATGAGTTGTGAGATACTTGTGAAAGTTTTGCTGTAATCCTGTGATCTGTAGGGGTTCTGATTCCTGAGGAGAGGCAACATATTTTCAGTGATGGTTTGCAAGATTACTGTCCTCAGCATGGTGGGCTGATCTGCTCATAAACCACCTACCATCACAGTTTACAAAGCAGTGATTGAGTGTAGGTCTGACTGTTACCTGGTGCAAATCCATTCTTTTGAAATCCATAGGCCGATGTCTGTTTATATCAGATGAGAAACTGGACAAATACTAACACCAGTCCAACAACTGGAAAAGCAAAACATTTCTGTTAAAACCACCAGCAGAAATGCAGGAAGTATGAAGTTAAACCTGAATTGGGGGAAGGAGGGAAGGAACTCAAGCTTTTGAGCGAGAGGAAGGCAAAAATAACTTAGTTTGTTCTGACTGATACAAGATTATAATCTTTGCATCTGGCACACTAAACATTCATTATGGATACCGATTTTATGATACATTTCACATGGGTGTGACTCAGTCAGCAAATATGAAGTTTTCCTCTCTGTTGACCTTTCTAATATTTACATGAAAAAATGGGAGGTTATGATGTGGGACACATGTTGAGAAATGCTTCTCTGTGTTTCATGCTTACATAATTGGTCATTGCATCTCCTTTTGCTCCCAAACATCTGCTCTCACTACAGCTGTCCACGATGTATCTCCTCTTCTCCACATTGCCAGCATGACATCCTTGCACATGTAACCTCAGTGAAACTGAGGAGAGCAACTGAGTCCCAACTTAACCAAAAATGAATTTGTCCTCTTCCTTCTCAAAGTAAATCAGTCCAAGTTATCATGGCGGTCACTTACTTTATCTTCCTCAGCTCTGTACATGGCAAAATACAATCAAAACCCCTCTTTCTGTCTGTAATCAGTGTCTCTATGTAGTGTTTTTATTTACATACTGCTGACCTGACTCTCTTTACTTTTGCTGTGAAAATTTTCCTTTTCCAAATGTCATCAGTGTTTGGTTTATGTTTTAAGGCTCTTTTTTAAATTTTATTTATTAATTTATTTTATTAAGTTGTACTTAATAGCTGTGTTAAGAGGTTGCCCAGAGAGGCTGTGTAATCTCATCCTTGGAGATAACACAGACCTGGACTGCAAGTGGCCCAGAGCAGCGTGCTCGAATGGGTCTTGTTCTTGGCAGGTCCAGGGAGGCTGGACGACACACCTCCTGGGATCCTCTCCAATCTGAATTATTCAGTGACTCTCTGTCAGATATTAGAGCTCTTATTCAACTTGCCATAGTCCTAATCTTTACCTTGGTCCTCACATATTTATCAAGACTAGAATCTCATTGCCGCAGTCACTATTCAGCACTGCTAACCCAAGCATGAAAAAAATTGCTGTAATTGGCAGAGATTTTAAGATGCTGCATTCTTTTCAGTGGCTTCCTTTTCAGACCTGAGAAGTCAAAGGAATTAATATCTCTTTGAACACATAACCAAATCTCCAATGCATCTGCAGGCCCTGAAATGCTCTAGCTGAGATGCTCTACTTTTAACCACCCCCTGAAAGCCACCTGACCAATAACAAGACTTGCAGTAAATTTACATTTGGGGAGTTGATGCTCTATATAAACTCCTGAAATCTGCTGGTTGTGTGAAATCTGTGCCTTGTCTGCTGTAGGATGTTAGACTACATGGTGACACAGGTCTTTTTTTGCCTTCATATTTGTAGATAGGCTACTTTTAAAACTGCTAACAGCTTTTCAGATTTGCTACTAAGACAAGCTGATCTTATTCACCAGAAAAATTTAGGCAAGTATATATCTTTTTTTCTCAAAACTAGCAAAAATGGGCATCTATTTTGTTAGTCATCCATTATTATCCAGTTATAGTCCAGTTGAAGACAGCTAACTGTTCCCAGGCTTAATTTATCAGTCTTGAGGAGGTTAGTTTTTGATAAAAGAAAGAGGAAGGAGTGGATAATTTTCAAAGGTGGATTCAAATTACACAGTTGAATTTGTAACAATTGCTGCACAATAACTGGAACTGAGCATCTGACAAAACAAGCGTGCTCCACATAAATAGAGGGGGAACCAAAAAAATGACACTGTAACAAATGCACTGCAATGAGTGAAACAAATGCACTTGTCAAAAGCAAGTAAAACATGTAGTACTGTAGAGTTTAATTTCTCTGAGGAGAGCACATTGTGCACCTGCCCAAACAAAACGTGTGCCACATCCAGCACATACATTGGCAGAAGAATCAGTTGCTCCCTGCCATATTTGTTTCTGGTAGTCAGTGCTTATTTTTAGTATGAAGGAAGAAAGTTATGCTTTGCCATTAGCTCTGAACAGAGACTTCATGACTGTCAAAGGTTCACCTGTTTGTGGGCTCTCAGTGGTTAGGGGCTGGTGCAAGGGGCCACTCCACAGAGGATAGTGTCCTGTCAGGCGGAGTTCAACCCCACTCCTTTTGTCCACCAGTTTGTTCTGAAAAATGTTTGTGCTAAATAAGGTAACAACCACCCTTCTGGTGGAGGGTCAGTGAGAGGAGAGGTCATGCATCTCAGCAGCAGGCTGCACAACTGGGGTCTAGAGAGCAGCTCCACAGTTGGGGACAGGACTCCTTAGTTCTGCTTCCAGCTGCAGGGGGAAGATGATACAGCCGTGAATACATTTGTGTTGAGGAAAAGGTGTCTCTGTCTCCTGTGGGTGCTTTTGAAAATTCCTGCCTCTGGGGAAAACAGTGCTGTTTGTTTGCTCAGAATTTTATTGTAGTATTCAACTTCACTGGCTGGGAATCCATGCTCCCTTGACAGCTGCTGCTGACATTTTCGTCTCTTCCCTGTGCTTTGTCTTTTTCCTTCTGCATTCTCTGTCTTTGAGTGTCTCCTTTTCTCCATTCTCTTCCTAGTTTGTTGGTAAGAATTGACCTCTCATTTTCCTATTTTTTCCCATACATAAACAGGAATGAAAGAAACATCCTTATAGACTTGTAGAATCATAGAATAGTTACGGTTGGAAAGGACCTTAAGATCATCCAGTTCCAACTCCCCTGCCATGGGCAGGGGCACCTCACACTAAGCCATGTCACCCAAGGCTCTGTCCAGCCTGAGCTTGAACACTGCCAAGGATGGAGCAATCACAACTTCCCTGGGCAACCCATTCCAGTGCGTCAACATGAGAAACAAGATGTAATACTCCAGCTAGATTAGTAGGGAAGGAAAACGCCTCCTCTCTAAAGATCTGGAAGAAAACGGTAGTGCAGTGTAGCATGTAAGGTTAGTTGGGTAGAATCCAAACCTTAATTTATGGTAAATGTCAGACCTGATACAGAAATGTATGAAGCATTTGAAATTTGAGCCACCACTTGGATATTTGATAAATGTGAAATACAATAGATTATTAAGGGACAAAAAAAGTGGTTGAGGACAAGCTCTAGGTGTTTATTTCATGCGTGCAGTGTACCTCGGGCATCTGTGTCTAGACACTAATTATCAGCTTTTCTTTATCACTGGTTTTCTGGTTGTGCTTCTGTTTTTCTCAATATGTGATATTTTACAACTGTTTTCACCCTCTTGGGTTATGATGGCAATAACTCAGCCTTTTCCCTTGGTCTGAAATTGGAGCCTGGCTGTGATAGACCTGTATGCACACAGTTACAGTCCCAAATCTCACCTGTGATTTCATTTTGTTTCTCTTTCCAATCAGAAAATGAAGAGTTTGGCCCAAAGACGCCAGTCTGCACCGTCTTTGATCTTTGTCAAAGCACTGAACAGATCTAGATCAGTCTCAAGGTGAGTCAGTGAGTTTTGCTGGCAGTTTCTCAGCCCCAAACTTGAAACATTTCTGAGCTGTTATCCACACCAGGTTGTCAAACACAATTCAGGCTGCCTGGTGGCTGCCCAGCTATAAAGTCTACTGAAAGATGTGATAAACCAGCTCATATGCTGGCTGATCTCCTAGAGAGGGTTTCCCCAGTGCTGCCACACTAAGCTGTTCACACCCAACTGCGCAAGCAGAGGTGTTCCACAGTTTGCAACTGGGCACGCAATGTTGGGGCTGCTCAGTTCTAATTAATCTGTGGTTGGCCATGATTGCCTGCTGGGAAGATGGCATGGGAAGAAGATGATGCATGTTTCCTACCTTTTCCTTTGTACGCTCACTCACGCAGTGCCAGGCATAACTCAGGAGTGGTTATTGTGGGATGGTACAGTTTATTTTGAGCTAAGATTTTGTCATGGACTGCTGCATAGTACAGGCTCTTTGGGGCTCTAGAAGCCCCTGCTGGTTTAGGACAATGCTTTGGGCTAGGATCTGATGGTCACAGCCTTCTCCCATCCAGCATTAGCACTTGAGAGACTGAGTATGTGGGGGTGTGCGGGTGTGAAGCATTCAGTATTTTTTGCCTTCATCTCCTGACATGGCCAGCCCTTCCTTTTCCTTCCCTACCCCACATGAAGCTTCCATAGAAATGGGAGTTTCTATGGAGCTAGTCCCCTGTCCAGCCCCACCTCTGACCTGCCATTTGAACCACTCTGCATACATAACTTTTGTCTTCCTGCACTACAGTTCATTCGACTCCAAACTTACAAAACATAAGTGTTTATCGAGAAGTGAACCATCTGGTAGGCTGTTAATGCTTCCAGCTGTGTAGAGCTCTTTACGGAGAAACAGTATTGACAGAAATTAAAGTATGGCTTTGTAAGGAGTATTTTTTCCTACTCTGTGGTATGTTAAGTAATCCAAGTGTGAGCTTTGGAAAATTTTTTGTGTTTGATCTGATAATACCTGGTTTTGTATTTGTCATCATGCAGAATTCCACAGTATTTTAGAAAACTGTGAAAGTATTCTGTGAAAACATTGGAGTTGAAAAATAGGAAAGGAAAACAATTTGAAACTACTTGTGGGTCTTTTTGCTGGCTAAGACATAAAAGTAGAAACTTGGAAATGAATTCCTGAAGGTGTTTGTACAGTTTTGTGTAATGTAGTGGCCTGAGCCTAGGATTGACAGCCAGTAACATGTTCCAGTTCTGTCTGTAAAATGTCTTCTGTGGCCTCTCTTCAACTTTGTTTCCAGGTCTTTAAAGGGAGATGAATAGGTATTTTGTACCCTCTTCATTTTATATTGAAATTGTTTTGATTGTGTGTACTGCCGTATTTATTCTTAATTTGCTATTATTTCATCATAGCTATGTTCATAATTGTGATATCACCTTTTGGGCATAGATGACATGTTCATAACAGAGGCTGTGAAATTAGAGACAGACTATTACTACAGAAAGTAGCAATAACTGGAGAGTGCAGGGGAGAAGAGAAAGGATCTTTCAGCTCTTGGACTTTAGGATTTCCTGTAGTTTATAAACCTATGTCTGTAATGTCTTCCCTTCAAGCTGCCTTAAGACTTGCTCCTCGATATTAAGAGAATGAACTATATTTGATGCTTATATTTCAATCTTACGTAATTTTCCTGCTGGAATGTTCAGACATGAACATCTTTCTTCCATTACGTTTGTTTGTATATTTGTTTTATTGCCTTCTCTGTAAGTATCAGAAATCAGACGTAACTGGAGAGACACTGAGATAATTTTACACTTTCTTAAGTGTAAATAGATCTTGCTTGTATAGCCCAGAATCGCTTGTATAGACCAGAATTATTTCTGGATCTGTTGTGTGGAAGGATTATTTTTATAAGACCAGCTCATCAAGGCTTTGGATCAGAGAGGACTGAATGGGAGAAAATGTTGCCTTGTTCTGCAGTAAGGGCAATGCTTTGCCTACCTGACAGACCCTGCTGCTTTCACAGCTGATTGATGCTGCCTCAGTCATGTCTGTCCCCTCCCTGTGGCATGCAATGATTTAGCTGTTCCTATTTTGAACTGAAGCCTGTGGACTTAGCGAGAGGGGGTGAAATCTGAGGACCCTGGCACCAAAGCAGGTGATTTTGAAGGTTCAAAGTCTATCAGTTAGAAGGTAACACTCTGGATGGTGTTTATTATTGTTCACAGGAGCAGTAATTCCCACCTGTGCCTGACTTCCTTGTTTGGCTGTGCAAAACACATTCCTCTTCATCACCAACTGATAGATGAGTTTGAACTCTCCACCCTGTTGTGTAAATGCTTAACTCTTTTGAAGTGCTTTCTCTTCAAGCGAGCTGAAGAGCAACAAAATGACTTCTCATGTTTTCTAATCTCCTCCAAATGTTTTATCTCAGACCTGTCTCAGCTTTTAGTTTCCCTTCTTGTAGACACAGCCAGCCTGCAAAATCCATTATTCTCCTCTGGCAGTGAGCCTTAATACTGGGACTCTATAACACTAACTTGTTAATGGTTGATTAATGACTTGTAGATAATAAAGCTCCTATCTGAAGTTAGCAAACATGTGTGAGGGATTTATATGAATCCTCTCACCTCAGCAGCTGGCTCACCTCAATATTTGTTGAAAATAATGAGCAAGTGCAAAGTTTAAAAGGGCAGGAATTACTTAGCAGCACAAGTCAGTTTGTATTTTTATATCACTTTATATGTCAGGTGTCCTTGGTTTAGATACAGTGGACTTTCATAAAATGTGGTAGCACCCACTTTGGACAGACTTACTTTGGGGCATTTTAAATTATTCAAAGAAACCACTGCGACATCTATTTAGCATTCAGAGGATTAAAGTGTTTTAATGGAAGTGGTGTAGCTGTGATGGCATGAGGATGTAAATAAAATGCGATGATCTAGCTGAAAAAAGCAGACGCTTGTGTTGTCAACCTCTTCAGTCCTGAAAGAGAAGAAAATATGAAACTCTCATGTGCTTAAAAGCTTGTTGGTTTGGGGTTGGTTTTTTTTTTCTCCAGTTATATCATTTCGTTTACTGAAAGTTAAGCCTTCCTTAAAAATCCTGCCTTGCCATGCCAGTTGTCTAAAAAAGAGCTAGAAGGTATTTGTCCTACAGAAGAATTCTGGGATGGGTGATGCACAGTTGTGCAACCACACTGTAATTCCTGCCTCACTCGCCTGTAACAGCAGGCACCAGAGGAACATAATAAATAATACATATATTATAATGGAATTTGGCCCCTTACTTCGAGATGAAAATATGCAGACTATTCATTGCCTCCTGTTCTTGCTTCTTGTCCTTTTTTTTTTTTGTACAGTTTCTCTTTCATCACAAAATAATGATGAATAGGCATTTAGGGACTCTTTCACATCATCAAATGTCCTCTTTGGAAGCACTTTGAGCAAAGTTATTCTAGAAATACATTGGAAAAGCAAGCTTTTTGTATTTTGCTTGGCTGATAGTCAGATGTAAGAAAAATAAGTTTGATTGTTAACTCTGTTAATGTGTATGAAATCAGCAAAGGATTTAGGTTAGTTATATTTGGCCCTGGACCTGTTCCGCAGTTGTAATTTTCCTCTTACTTTTCCTTGGTGTCCTTTAATGAAAACTGCACAACTTAATGAGGTACACTTCAGTGTAACACAAATTAAGGGCTTGAAACAGAAATGTCTGAGGCCTGTATTTAAGCATCAGGTCTTGTCATCTCAAAATAGTTTATATAGAATAACAAAGACTTGTTTCAAGCCAGATTTGTTCTGCTGTCCCTCAAAACAATTTTCATATGTGACAAAGCCCAAGCTACCAAGTTTCTACTCTGCATTGGTGGACTTCTGCTCACATCTTGGGTATTTCACAAGGATGGCCAAATTCTGTGCTGCAGTTGCTGGCAGCTTCCCCTTTTCTAATGCACATCTCACCAGATCTTTAGATTTTTATGTTCTGAAAATGATTAATATAATTTCACAATTTCTGAGTCTGCACGACCATTTATAGATGTGTCTCTACACACTAAAGGTGTTAAACTATCAGTGATGAAACTACTCTTTATTATAGCATGAAATGTGTTTATTATGTTATTTTGGTGTAATGTGGAAGCAGGGGCTGTTAAAAAGAAAAAACAAAACAAAAAAACCCACAAACATGCTTTTTAAAAGGCTTTATGGGCAAATCTTTGAAGAACCTGAAAATGAAGTACCTGAAGAGTCACCCCCACCCAGTGTTATTATGTGGCTTCTATGGTTGAGGAAGTTAAAGGCAAAAACTGAGAATTTCACAAGTTTCCAAGGTGTTTTTTCCCTGTTCTGTACATGGAAGCAGTGTTATGCCATTCATGGAGGGGCTGCTCTTCCTTCTCCCAGAACACAGTAAGTGATTCTGGCATGTTGTCTTCCAGGGGTCTTGTGCCAATTCCCAGATAACGAAGATCATATGTGTAGTCTAGTTAATACTTGGCGCTCATCAAATACAGAGTGTTCCCAAAGTCTTGGACATTGTGTTTTCAGGGTTTTAGTCAGAAGATACGTGGATGATCCAAGCTGTGTGACTAGATGAAGACAAAAATACAGACTTCTAATAAATGTAAATTGCCAATAAGCCTTAACTGTCTCTTTTTCACAGGGAAGATGAGTATTCAGTGTTTCAGGAAAATCCGATTGCGGGGAGGAAGGGAATAAAAGTTCATTGCAAGTAACTAACTTGTTAAGTAGGTATTTCTGTTGTTGTCATTTTGCTCATTCTTCACCCGTTTCCATGGCAGCAAATAATTTTGCCTAGCAAAATAATCTCTGTGAGGCATGTTTGGTTGGTGAAGCGCAGCACCTCGACGTGGTACAGGGATATTGAGGGGGCTGCCTGCCACCCCGTTGTACCTCACAGTCACTTTATGTACTGGCTGTCGCAGGACAAGGCCTGTGTGGGTAGGTACACCACACGCAGCCACTGTCCCCTTGGCTATCATGGCAGAGGAGGGCATTGCTCTCATGCAGCCCCCTGGGCACCTTGACAGTGTTTGTTGGAGTGTGGAGCCACCCAAATGGCATGATCACAAGAGATGAGGGTTTTTAAATGCCTTCATTCACCCTTAAGAAGAGGCATGCTGTGGAAGGGAGCCCTTGCAAGGCAGTCTTTCTGAAGCTGCAGGGCTCATGGCTGAAGGCTGTCGCTATTGCCAGAGTGGTTCCCAAAGATGAAAACCCAAGTGGCAGCACACCAGAGGCAGCTCTGAGTCCTTCACTCCTCATCTTAGTCCTTTGTCTGCGAGACTCCAATACACTCAAGAATACAGAAGAGACATTTTGTTAAAGAGAGGAAGAAAAAAGGCAAAATGCCACAAAGCAGAGTTTTCCAATTGAAGGGATTAAGTAGCAACACTGCGCATTTTATCTTGACCATGATATTTCAGAGATTTTTTCATAAAGCTCCAGTTCCAGGAGCCATGTGTTTATCAAAATTGCAGTTTCATTAGAAATCAAGTTCCTAGTCAGCAAGATGGAGGAAAAATCCTGTTCCTAAAGACTCAGTCAACAAAGCAAATGAAAAGTTCTTTTCTGTTGGGTTTTGGGTTTAGATTTAATTCAGCTTTGAAACTTCTGATCATTATTTTTTCTGAGATTTTCCATTTAATGAAAAGTTTTGATGTTTTAACAGTTTATGATTAATCTGAATGGGCAGAAATCTCTGCATGTGAACTTTCTTGGATTTCTCCCATCAGTGTGTTGTGTTACCCTATGTAAGGTAAAAATACATGAATTTGTAGAAAAATATGGGATCTTTAAAAAAAAAAAACCACACTATTTTGTGTCAAATTGCTCTTCCCTTTTAATGGAATTGCACATACTTAAAATAACTTGTGATGATATTGTAGAAGTTGTCATTTTTATAGTATTTCTAATTCATGCTTGATTTAAGCTAATTATGACACTGGAGCATTGTTTCCTTAAAGCATGTGCTTGAACGCAAAAGTTATTTTAATGTAGTAATAGCCAGGGATAAAATTTTATTAACTGTTAACAAGTAACAGAATGAACTTTCCAAGGCCTCAAATGGCCTTTTAGCTCAGAGACTGGCATTCCTGTCCCCCTGCTGTGTTTTTTCTGTTTGTTTTTGTGTGTATGTGCATATGTTTGGTTTTGATAAAACCCATCAGTTCTTCATTTATGACATACAAACTGGCTCATAGCGATGTTTGTACATCTGGAGATTGAAATGAGCTGCGGCTCTCAGAGATATGCTGCCTTTTTTATTAAAAGAAAAGGACTAGAGGTAACAAGAAGCAAGGTTTTGGAGGGATTGGAGCTTGAAGTATTAATTGTACAATAAATGACTGATAGTTTAACACTAGTGCTTTAAGCCGATTCCCCTCTGGATAGAGCTGTGACAGTTTTAACACGAAGGCAGCGAGCGGCACTGCTCACCGGTGTGAGGGCAGGGCTCTGTTTGTCCAAATGTCTCACTGTCCACATGTGCTTTTGGCTGCAGCTTATTTTGGGGCTTTTTGGATTAGGCCTTGACGCCTGGCAGAATGCAGCTGTTGCCCAGCCATTGTGTATCCCTGATTGTAGACAATAAAGTCTCTGCCAAATGACAGTCTGGCCAAGCAGTTTGGGCAGCGGCATACCTGAGGAAATCGCAGACCAGCTCCATCAGACTGCTTTGCGATCGTTTATCTTGTGTAAACAAGCAGAAATCCTCTTATGATGTGCTGGCTGATGTGCAGCCTCTGGTGCTCTCACCTCTGCAAGGGTCAGGATTAAATACACGTTCAACTCTCCTCCTGGCTGATGCTGCATTGCTTCCTCTGATCCAGTTGCTTCCTTGTGGTGCACAAAACCACTGGTGAGGAGTTTCTAATCACATTATGGGAGTAACAGTCTGTCTCTTTTTCTGTGCCTGGTTTTCAGTGCTCTAGTAGCAGGAGCTAGATCCAATAAAGGATAATAAGCCTCAAGGGCAAGACATGAATAATTTTGGTACCTGCATCTAAAGCTATAACTTAAGAAACATCATCTCAGTGGCTGCTTGACCTCCCAAGTGCTTCTGTTCTTTAGGCAGTCTCCTACTGCCCAGAGAGCTGCCCAAACACCTAGAATTGTGGTTTTGCACATCCCAGTACAGCATGACTGTTGGCAGCATTGGACGGGTCTGTGTCAAAGAACTAAACACTGCTGTGTGAGAGGCTTCTGAGAAGCTCCATCCACTGGTCCACATACCCTGTTTAACCTTCCTGGGCAAGAGCCAGGCCCTCATAGAAACAGTTGCAGACACTGCTCTCCTTTAAACCTCTGGCTGAGGCTGCCTTTCTGGAGTGCTTTTTAATACTTGTTTAAGTCAGTGGTTTCCAAACATGCAGTATCAGGGATGAAGTGGGAAAGAACAGCTCATCAGGTATTTTGGCAGAGAGAGGCCATGGTCTGTGTTGCAGCCACGGTTTGTGCCATCTAACAAGCTCAGTATAAGCTGTGGCAGGTGTTTCTGGCCTGTTCCTTAGCTCAGGTCTCTGCAGACCACCACAGTGCTTTGCAAAACTGCTGGCGTCAAAATCAGTGTGTTTTCAGTGGAAATTAATCACCCAGGTTCATCTCTTGCCTCCTGAGGCAATTAATCTTCTGTTCCCAGAAGAGGGATGTAATTAGTACAGCAGAGGGTATGTGGAGTGAGTGGAGACTTTGAAGTGAGGGGGCTTTCCCTTCTCGTTCTGCCGCTGAAGCTTGGCCATTGTGCAGAAGGACATGAAATGTTCTGGGACCAAAACCCTTATGTTCACGGGAGCGAGCTTGGCTCCATAGGTGAATGGTAAAAGCACTTACCTGGGAGAGGAAAGGCCTACGTCTGTTCCCAGAATTGTTTTTGCATATCACCCACTGACAACACATCCAAGTTCAGCCTGTCCATTCCCCTAGCTGAAAGTGATTCTAAGTACTGAGGTGAGTGTGTTATTTTGGATCCTCTTGCACTTATAGGGACCCTGTGCACTGAATACTGACTGCATTCAGTGGGAGTAAGTATCTAAGTACATCTAGGTGCGTCCTAGGTCTTCATGGCAGGATTATTCAGAAAATGCAGAAAAGAATGGTGAAGGCCTTTACCAGAATGAATAAGCAGGGCTGATGGGTTTTAATCCACCTTCATTTCCTCTCTTCCAACTGCATGGTCTGGTAGTAAAACCATATCCAGTATCGTATCCATATTGCAAGGCATCTCATTTTATCAGAGCATCTCTGGCAACATACTTGGTTGCTCGGACAAAGCAGCCTCATGCTCATTTCCCTCAAGTTTGCTGTTTCCCCTCAGCTTTGCTGTCCAAGAGCAGGACAGGTTTCCTAATGGGTGGTGTGCCAAGTGCGACATCCATTTCTACAAAGAGATCACTAGTCAGACATGGGCAAGCTCTTCTGGTATATTAAAGACTTAAATAAACACAGGGAAAAACATCATGTGAAAGGCTGTCATGTTTCCCCCTCCTCCAGGCTGCTGTTCTTCACAGTTAACTGGCCTGTGCCTGCTTCTCCCTTACGTAAAGTAATTACCATGAGGTGCAGGGATGTGGGGAATCCTCTAATAGCTTTTTCCCCCAGCTCAGATCACAGGTGGAATAGAAACCTCTGACTAACCTGCCTGTGTAGCTATTCAAGGAACTTGTTGAATACAAGGGAGTTAGTTATAGGAGAGCAAACAGGTGCATGTGGCTGCAACCAATTTGTCTACTGGCTATCCATAGGAATCTGGGTCATTGCACTTGCAATAGCTGGCAGTGGCAGGCAGATCAAGTAATCTCTTCTCTGTAATAGGATAATTCCTGTGCTCTCTACTACTAGTATCAAAATATGGCTTAAAGCCCTTGAGGCAAGCCAAAGCCAGATTTGTTCCTATTGCAGCTAGGACAGATGTAGTGAAGTGACAATCCCGTCTTCCATGTGGCACACCTATTGCAGGGAAGTGGTTCTTAAAAGCTTAAGACAATACAAGGGCTGAGCAGATCCTCCCTTCATGTCTGCAGTGAAGCTTTGTGGAGTTCACCCTACAGTATCCCACAGTTGCGGGGATACAGGCAAGGCTGGGCAGCAGCAGCTTCAATGAGAGCTGCAGCTTCCAGGATAAAGCTTGGTGAAGGGGCTTATCTTTTAAAGGCAGTACTTGCAGCTTTTTATAGGTCACTTTGTATGTGATTGATTTGGTTATAATCAGCAAGTTTTCTCCTGAAAAAGGGCAATCAGGGAACAGCAGCTAATGGATTCCAGGTTAGCCCTACCTAGCCACATATTTGAAGTCTTGCACTGTTCTGAATGCATTTGTTTTTCTTAAAACTCATTGTTGCCTAACTGCAGACTCTACCCAGGTGGGACAAGCCAAGGAGGGTAAGAGCCTAGCTGAATTATTTCTTGAAGAATGGGAAAATCAGAGACTAAAGGGGAATGACTGTTGAGCAGTGAGACTTTCAGAGACCATGAGCAGATGCCTCTGGTATTACCTGATAAATAGGTGAGGTGACTGACAGGCAATAAAGCTAGGCAATCACCTAGAAAATGCTGTTTCCCTTTTAAAGGAAATGGTCACCCAAGTGCTGTATTCTTGCCCATCTACAGCCTGTGTAACAAGTAGCTCGAGATGATAGGGTAGGCAGATACACGTAGGCTCACTAACAACCATACGTTATGGTCCAGAAGGGATTTCTAAAGATGCCCACACTGATCTTTTCACCTTCTATGAACCTCAGCTTGAAATGACATGTTTCTGCAGAGGTCTGCAGCATGTCCTGGCTATTTTTGGTAGTCCAGAATTCACGGCTACTACATGACTTGTGCTGAACTCTTGTAATATTCACTTGGAGTATTGTGTACAATTCTGGTGTCCTCAACACAAAAAGGATATGGAAGTGTTGGAACAATTTCAGAGGAGGGCCACGAGGATGATCAGGGGACTGGAGCACCTCCTGTATGAAGACAGGCTGAGAAAGTTGGGGCTGTTCAGCCTGGAGAAGAGAAGGCTGCATGGAGACCTCATAGCAGCCTTCCAGTATCTGAAGGGGGCCTATAAGGATGCTGGGGAGGGACACTTCCTTAGGGACTGTAATGATAGGACAAGGGGTAACGGGTTAAAACTTAAACAGGGGAGGTTTAGATTGGATCTAAGGAAGAAATTCTTTACTGTCAGGGTGGTGAGTCACTGGAATGGGTTGCCCAGGGAGGTTGTGAATGCTCCATCCTTGATGGTGTTCAAGGCCAGGTTGGATGAGGCCTTGGGTGGCATGGTTTAGTGTGGGGTGTCCCCACCCATGGCAGGGGGGTTGGAACTAGATGATCTTAAGGTGCTTTCCAACCCTAACTATTCTATGATTCCATGATTCTAATGCAGTTTGCAAGAAGGTATTTGAACTCCCCTTTTGAAGGAAAAGTTAGTTTTGTCCATGAGGTAACACAAAATCAATGGAGGCGAACTAGGCTTTTAAATGTCCCAGTTGTGATTAAGCAGGATTAAATGACCCAACTGTGATTGCTGGTTCCCAAAAAAATTTAAGTGGGACAGAAACCTTATCCCTTCAGGCTAATAAAATAATACTGGATCCTTGCAGGGGGACATGGGTGAGACTGAGATGCCATAAAGCTTCTCTGTATGCCTTTTTGGAATGGGTAGGAAGGAGCTGGGGTGAAAGTGGCAAAGGTATCTTGTGTCTCCAGACTTCTTGTAGGCCACAAGAAGCTCCAAAAAGGCCAGACAGCCATACTGAACAACTGCAGTGCTGGGGTGTTAAGTTCTGGCCTTTTCTTTTCCCTCTGTTAATCCTACTTTTTTCCCTTTTATCTATCTATCTATCTATCTATCTATCTATCTATTTATTTCCAAAAGTCAGTTTTTTCCATCTGAACAATGAAATCTTTCTTAAGCTAGATAATACTTGGAATGGCACTTCCCTAGTGCAACCGGAATGGAAGAGTCACTCAAGATGGTACTGCTATGGCAGTCAGTGAAAATGAGTGGGATCTGGAGTGGGGAACAAAGGGTCAATTCTTCCAAAGGCAAAAAAAGGTTTTATTGACTTCCACAGGTGAATACGTCCTCGCCCAAATGTCTGCACAGGGGCACTTGGACTAAACCCACTTGAACTTGTTGATTGCTGGCAGAGCTGTATAGCAGAACTGGAGGACACCCACGCTGCAAGAGCTTTTCAATGGGATTTAAATAACTTGCACTAAATTCTTTTCTGGTGGCAATAGGTAAAACATGACCAAAACGTTGGTCTAATTTATACCCATAGAGAATTTTGCTCTTGTGCTAAATTTTCAGAGTAAACACCTTGCAGCTGCTTGTTAAAATAAAACAAAAAACCTTGGAAGAAAACCAAACCACAAGCATGTTTCTTGTCTCCAGCCACCACACTGTAGTACATATTTGCTCTGCAGAGAATATTGTTCTTTTGGCTATGTAGAAATTACTTAAGTACAGCTTGTTTTCAGTTGTTGCCAAGCTTCCATACTGAAATGTGTGAGGATTTTTTTTTTAATGGTGCATTTTGCCCTACAGCTATGTGATATTTAACTGCAAGTCTTAATGGTTTACTGATTTTTGGAAGACTACAGAAAAATAATAGAGTTAACATGCCTCAATACCTGGAACATTTGGTGTAAACCACGTTATTCATTATCATAATTTTTATTAGTTTTGATGAGATTTTGACATCGTGCAAAGATTATTTGAGGTACTAAAAAAACCAACTCTGTAAACCCTAGAATCATGTAAGTTGGAACATTATCTCCAGATATTTTGAATTAAAATGTATACACTTGAGTGTCAGAAGCAGAGGAGTGGTACCTGATTTCCTAAATGTAAGCAGTGACCCTGATTTTTGCTCTAAAGCATAAATTTATCTATTTATCTGAGCAAAACTTGCTCCCAATCTCCATTAATATTCGTCTTCCTCCTGCCCAGGCTTGTGCTTGTGCTGCCTGTGCTGGAGCAGGGGTTGCAGTCTGTTTTGATGCAAAGGCTCAGTGACCCTGTTGGGACTCATTGCTTTATCTTGGGTGCAGTGTTTTCTGCTGCAGCTTGCTGAGGTCCAGCCACATGCATGAGTAGTGTGAGGACAGCCCTGTGCTAGAGGCTGTGAACTGGGAACGACGTGTGCACCAGGGCTCAGGCTTTCTGTGAGATCCACAGGCACAGCCCATAAGGGAAAATGCAGGGGTTAAGAGGTGACTGCCTCGGATTTGTTCACATGTATTACCCGTAAAAAGAAGTTGCAACCAGTAAAGCACACTTATAAAGTAGGAACAGGCATTTTAATATTTGATAACTAATGCTCCTTGAAAAACTGAGTAGATCTCACTTGTTTCATTGTACAAAAGCTACCATGCATGATGGTAATGGACGATGGGACTTTAATGGAGTGCTGCAGAAAATAGACTTGCTATTTCTGGAATGCTGCACTGTTTTCACAAAGTGCTGCTTCAACTGTATAAGATTTAACATAGATAACAGCAAGCAAACATGCCCAGCATCCTCAGAAAGAAGCTCCCTTAGCATAGCAGGGATCAAATTGACAGCAGATTTTCAGAAATGGTTTGGCAGCCCATGTGATTAAGAGAGTTTTATGGTTGTCTATCCAAGTCCCTTCTATAAATAGTCAGTGTAAAATTACAACAGCATACTAACTTTGTGTTGGCCCATATCTTACCTACCACCTTCCTGGAAAACACTCCCACTCCCCAGGCTGATATTTTCTGTGCTTACTTTCACCCTCCAAGAATAACTATTATTTATTAAAGTGCGGTATAAACTTAAATGAAATGCATATTCCAAATCATGAGGAATTGAAGTGGGAAGATCCTGAGCATGTGGGCGACTTGCTGAGGGCACTGGTCATGGCTGGAAGGCAGTCACAGTAGGGAGTAGTTAGCACCTTTGAAAATGAAGAGGATTTTATCTATATATATATACACACACACACACACATATATATACACATACACACACATAATCTGCCTGTCCAAGTGTGGGTCTGAGCTGCAGATTTTTACCCGTGGGTGAGCCTTGTCTGCATGGAGCCTTGTTCATGGCAAAAAAAATAGAGCTTTGACTCCTTGTCCCTGAAGCCAGCGAGTCTTTGTGTGGCCATGCAGGTAGAGAGGCAGGGCAGGCTGCGCTTAGCAAGTCATGGGAACTGGGCATAGCTGTTTGTTAACATGCCTGTTTTCAGCTCCTTACTCTGCTATAAAAGGTTTGTGAGTTTGTGCCAAGCCAGAAGCCATGTCACAAGGATGTCCCTTGTTGATAAATTTTGGAGGTAGATCTGCCGTGCGTAAAGCATTTGTAGCCTTCTTGCTCTCCCCAGCCTTTCTAGCACTGGGAGTGACTCTTCAAGCTATGTGCTGTAATGAGCTGTCAGCATGATAGAGGTTAAATTCATCAGGAACGTGAACGGCAGCATCTTGCCTGTCTTGTGTTCAGTCCTAAGCATGGTCATTTGGTTCCAGTGTACAAGAAAAGCTCTTCTTTCACTTCGTTTTTCACTCTTCTCTTTTTGCATACAGAACGCGATGCTCTGTTATCATGATTTTGTCAAGTTGGCAAGGATACAGTACAAATCATGTCGAAAATATCATTTCTTATGAAATTAGATATATGTTGAAGCCCTGAAATATTAATATTGCACTTGAATGCACTATACACATGCCTGCAAGGCAGATCAGTACTCATTGCTGCGTTACAGGTTTTGGGGTTTTTTCCATATTATGTCAGGGAAGACAAGGAGCTCTTGCACACCAAATTGGAGCTTTTTCTTTTGGTTGGTTAAAGAATTGTTCTCAATACCTTATTAAGTTAATTATCTTGAATGCAAATTACCCTCTAGCTACACAATATGGGTAATATGTCGTACATGTTAAAGGATTTCCTGTAGTAAACCAACTTGGCTTCCAAGCTTCAGTTAGCATGGCCTGCCTCATTGGCAGAAATATGAAACAAGCATCTCTTAAGCTGCTACTGAAGCTCCTTCTCACAGCAATTTTTAGGAGCTTAAGGGTCTGAGTAGGAGGCACAGAAAAAAAATGCAAATATTGTAACCTGGTTTCCAAAATAAACTCTATTAAGAAAATCAAGACCTGGCTTCTAGACTTGCTTTTGGAGGTATCTCTGCTGGTCACAAATCACACGGTGTCCCTGACTGATAAATCCATTTTGGCAAAAATCCATAATATGGGCTGGGCTGTAGACATTTCTTACTGTACAGATAACTACTATTTTCACTAGCCTTCAAAGGATGTAAATAGCTCCTGCTTCTCACAGCAGGTTCCTCTAGTCCAGTGCTTTGACTCAGTGATGGTAAAATAAATGCTTTACTGAGAGGCACTGAAGTTGAAAATTAATTTGCTTTATTTTTCCTAAAAGATGTATTTCTGGTTCCTAAGAGCCATCCAAAACTGGCCCTTGAGGTATACAAAATAAGTCTGTTGTCTGAGAACACTATGGGGAGGGTTGGCCAGCCCTCTGCTTGATGACCTCTCTAGCCTGCAGCCAAAACAAGGTTAGGTTTATCCTGCAAGCTACACACTCTACATGTGTAGGCACAAAACTAGAAGGAGCTCCTGGTTCTTACCTGGGCTTCAGCGCTGGCACAAGCATGCAGTATTTTTGTGTATGGTACCTATGTATGAAATGAGTACAAGCTAAGTTGTTTGCTGTGAGAAGAATTTGGAAAGGTATTACCTATGTGTGTTTGACAGATCAAGCGCAGCCTGTCATGTAGCTGGGCTGATTCAGATTTCAGCCTTTTGAATAGCTGCCATTTTACTGCTCTAGTGACGAAAAGGTGCATTTCTCACCTACCTCTTGTGAAGGACTTCAGAGGTTAAAGAGCAAAGCAGTATTTTATTTCAATAGGTATCAGTCGCGTTGAAAGCATTGGTGCTGCATCGAAAGAGGAAATAAACTTCAGCAGCTGCAGAGATATCATCAGTGGAGAGAAGTTCTGGCAGAGAACAATAATCAAAACAAAGGAGTGAGATTTAGGATGGAGCATGTGCAGTCTGTGAGAAGGATGTCATATATCTGAGATACTTGCAATAGCTCATTCCAGCTTAGGTACCTTGGAAAGGATTCTTCCTCTGAGACATCTTATAGCTTAATCTAAATCATAGGTAGGCTGAAGTCATCATCAACTGAAATCAAAGGAAAACTTCACATTGGTATGAATGATATTTGGATAATGGATTTAGTAACAGCTTTACATGGGCTGTTAAACTCTCCGTTCGAAAGTATAATTTCTTTCATTATTTCACTACGAATAGTGAAGAAAGCTGATGTCTCCATTACACCAAGAATAAACATCATGCCATTCAGGTATCAGTTTTACTGAGAAACCCTAAGGAACCTCTATAGGGGGGAGCAGAAGAATTTTCTGTGCTTTTGTGGTTTCTGGTAAATATAGGATTGAAGTGAGCAGTGATGTGTTTGCTTTCACACTAAATGCAGTGGGGATATATTTTTCAGTGTTTGGCTCACTACTTTGGATTTCAACTTCATATATTACACCTACAGAATTGAAGAGTTCTTTTAAATCGTTGTGTCTTTTGAATAGGCAGAAAATGCCTATTTTGATTAATTTGAAAAATAGTAGCTATAAAAATTTAGGTTCTGGAAATGCCAGGAGAAAAATCTGCAATTATCTTTCTACAAATGTCAGCCAGTACTGAGTAACTCAAGAATATCGCCGTAGATATCCTCAAATTACAGAATTTGTTCCTTGATTAAAACCACACATAGAAATTTCAGGTCCCAGAAATAGTACTCTTAGGAAGAAATGCCAATAAGAGACGAGAGCATTACAATGGCAATGCCTTCTAAACATCAGTATTAGCCTTTCTTCTACATGAAATGGAACATGGCTGATTGCTGACTCTGCAGGGTATCCTTATCTTTCAGGAATCAGCTCACATTTCCTTCTAGACAAACCTGGATGATGGCTTTTTTTCCTTGCCAACTGGAAAGATATTACTCTGTGGGGTTTTTACATGTGTTTAGCATAGAATGACTTTTAGGGAAACACAGAGAAGGCCCTATTTCACTGATTTTCACTTTTCAAATTATATCAGAACTCACATTGACTTAAGTACTGAGTTTCACATAATTCTATTAAAAAGGAATTTTCAGCAAATAAGTATTCGAGTGCTTAGCACTTTTTCAAAATTAGACCCATTTAATGGCCAGAAAAATCACTAAGCCATTAAAAACTGAACTCCAAAATACCTGTCTTATATAAATCCCTGTGCCTGAGGGTATCGCTGATCTGCATTTTCTTCAATGTAACAAAACTTGGGTTTCATTCATGTCTCGTAACAATGGAACATTAATTGAGAGGATCAGAAGCATGCTTTCCAAAAGACACATTTTGTCACTGCTGGTGAATTTCCTCCATGTTCCTTCATCCTGGGGCTTTAGAAGATGAAGGATGAATTTGTGGCTTTGATTTTTTTCCACTTTGTTTCAAAGGAAGAAAATATTTTCATGTGTTTTATAAGGCTTATCAGGTAAACTCTATTAGAGTGCTTATTAGAGTTCCGATGACAGATATGCTTGAAAGGCACTTGGTCAAAAGGCAGATTTCATTAAAATAACTGATTTATATTACTGCATTTTCTTGTTCTAAAACCAAGTTAAATTTTCTTCACTCTGCTGGCATTAATGCACCTTAATTTGCTTACCTATGTGACATAGATTTTGCTTAGTTTAATTTGGGAGGTTTGTGGGCTTACAAATCAGGATGTAGAAAATGTATGAATAAGAATAATCAAATAGAGTTGCCTATATGGAGACATAAGAGCCTGACACTAAAGGAACGTCAGTAGGGGCAGGCACTTCAGTATGATTTTATGAATGTTTCTGCTGATTTTGTTACAGCAGTGGTGTAATATGAAAGGGATTTTTCTAAGTATTGTTGTTACAGGGTTCAAATGTAAGTGACTTAACCTTTGAAGTAAAGGCCATGCATGGCTTTCATGTAGGTGGACCCATCATTATTCCTGATTTATGCTTAAGTTTCTATGCCAAATGCTGATAGGAAGTTTATGGAATTGAGTCCCGGTAACCTATCAGTCACTGATAAAGTGGTGAACTGCTGTCCCAGACCCATGGAACTGGCAGAGTATGAGAGATACTTGCTGTTCCCGACTCCTCTTGCTGGTCACACAGCACATATCACTGTCGTATTGGACCAAAACTCCTCTCTCTGCTTTAATCCCCACACTCCTGAACACCCCTTCTGCTTGGGGGTGATCAAATAACTTAGGTGTGCATTATTCATTCTGAAAGTCATCCCTCTTCTTTCTCTCTTCTCTGAAGAGGTGGGTAGTAGAATACAAGACAAAGACACGGTTTAAGGCAATTTAAGTTGAGGAATTCTTTCAAAAACTCAAGCTGTCAGCCAGAAAGGGAAATCCAGGGCAACACAACAGAGGTGGAGATCCTCACCAGCTCCTTACAGGTCAGTGAAAGTGTGTCCTGCTAATGCAGGCCAATCTCAGAGCTTATCCTTTCTCTCCCAGCTGTCAGGATTTCCTAAATAATTTCCTGGCTAATCCAGCCCCAGGCATCAAGGAGAGGAGAGTCAAGAACATCCCAGGCTCTCAGAGAGGTACAGGAAATTTTATGCCCTTCTTTGAATTTTCCCTGCTCACTCCTGTTTTCTTTCATATCTCTCCCATTTGTTTTGTGGCTTTCAATGTATAAGATCCATTTCTTCTCCCAGCAAAGTAGTTAGGTGTTTGTCATCCAGCAGGACCAGGAATAAACTATAGTTATGAAGCTGCCAAGCAGATCCTGCCAAGTGTTAGCTTCATTTTTATTTTTTAATTTTTCTTTTAACTAAAAAAAAAAAAGGCAAATACATGTGAATAAAACTTGAACTTATTCATTCAACCAAAGGCAAATGGTTCATTTGGAGGCACCTCTAGGGAAAACAAATACTTGAAAAGTTGCATTTAAAAATTGTGAGTAAAGATGCAGATGGGTCCTGGTTTTAATCCAGAAATTCATTATTTCAGGTATAACAGGCTATGGGAGACCTAGGTTCAGTTCTTTCAGCTGTCTGGGAGAATTTTAAGCCATATTTCTGGCTTTCCAAAGGAGAGCTTGACCTGCAGCCAGCTTCTAGAGAGTCCTAGATATCTTCCCCTCAGACTCTCACATTGATTCAGTTTGGCTCTGTATAAATAGACTTTTGTTAGGGCAAGGTTCAGAAATTAGGAACATCCTCCAGTCTGAGTGAGTGAACTGACCATCATGCTAGAGAAATTCTAATCTCTGCTTCAATAACTACTCAACTACTTTATGTGTAACACTTAGATTAGGTGTTGAGGGTATCATGTCTCCACCATCAGTAGTGACCTTGGACTAGTAGGTACCAATGCAATGTACTTGATACCTCCTTAGAAAAGATCAGTGTTTTCCAGGAAGGAAGACAAGACTTGAGTACAAGTCTTCTTCTGACCAAAGTAGGTGTGCAGTTACCCATTCATCATGCACGTATCTCCTCTCTTTTTATGAAGAGCCTACAGAGGTGCAGTATATTTTCTAAGACATCAATACGAGGGGAGACAAATACATATGGATGAAATGGAAAGGCTATATTTCAATTACTGTCCTTTGTGAAATGCTATCCATGTGCTCGGGCTGTAAAAGAATCAGTGAGGACAGTCCCTAACAGATTTTGTGTCAGAATCAGACTGCTGAATTATTGTAATTGTCCCCTCTTACCTTTCACTGAAATGTGATCAAATAAATTGCTTTTTAGCAGTGGGTATGAGAAATTGCTGCCTGGTTTTCACTCGCAGGCAGTCGGCTGATTTGCTTTCTTTATCCCCTTTATTTCCTTTTGCAGGGAAGGCTGCTTCTCCCCCATCAGCCCAGAGGCATGTCCCCTTGTGCAGTCTTTCATGTGCCACAACCGATCGTTCATCCTGGACGGCCATGTGCAGCTGAAGACAGGTCTGCAAACCCAGGAACGACACCTTTTCCTCTTCACAGACCTTCTGGTTGTTGCCAAGTCTAAGTGAGTATGGCACCTCAGGCACTGCTCCTACAGAGCAGCCCCTTTTCTTGGTGGAGCATAACATGGATTTCCATAATATGTTTTTAGTAGCAAATCTCTAAATCATAAGGAAGTTTTTTATTCGGTCAGTGGAATTTAGGCCACCATTGAAAACCACATAGCTGTAGAGGAATTCCAGAATGCTACATTTTAAAGAAATAGCAGATATTTTCAATATATTGCTTCCATTGTATCACCTTCCCTGCTTTGGGGGTGCAGTGTCATAGAAAAGACTCACTGATGCTTGACTCTCGATTGTGCTGCCTTCAACTGCCTGTTGTGTTTGAGACAGGTCATCTTAAGTCCAGTGTTTGCGTCACTAAGATGTTAGAGGTCTTAATGCTTACCTGGGAGCTGCTTTGATACACACCAGTGATGAGCAGCTATATAAAAAGAGCGATTGCACGTGGCATTGCAGTGTCTGTCTCTAGGTTGTGCCATGCCAGGAGGGGAAGGGGAAGAGAAGTGATGCTGAGCAGTTCGTGTGTAATCAGGCTTGCTGCTGAGCTCTGATTATTCACTCTACCATTCACAATTAAATCAGATTTACAAGCTGTGTCTAGCATGCCAGCTTCATGTAGCATTTGTGGTTTAAGGCAATTTTAGAGGGTGCTTTCACTTGTTATGGGTTATGGGGAAATAATAATAAAAATTTCTGATGCAGCTTCATTCTCTGTTAGGCACTGTGTTTGTGGTTTCACAGGGTGGGTAATCTTGATGTGAATCCTGGGCTTTTGCAATGTGTCTTTTCGCTTAAGCAATTATTTCAGAGGCTTCTGGGAAAAGCCAGAATAAATCTGTGTTTTCTGTGGAAATCTGAGCTGTGTCCATTTGAATCACACATGGTAAATGTAACCCCCACCAGCTGAACACCCTCACTTGATGTGATGTGACAACACACAGGATACTTTACCCAAAACATGTTCCACTATGGGTGGGTGGTGAACATAGGATATTTAGAGGAAATCTTACTGTTCTACCAGCACTACTAGTAATGGCATTCTTACCGTATTTGTTTATGTTTGTGTTTTGTTTAGGGTGGGATTCAACTCACCTAATTCAAGTTTTAAAATGTTAAATATTTGTAACATACCTAAGCTTGTAGGCTCCTCTTATAGTCACTGGGGGAAAACCTGCACCTTCCTGCAGTGAACTCGCTTGACCCTGAAAGACTGTCAGTGATGAGTGACAGGAGTCATGCTTCTGGCGATCTCTCACTCTGTCCACTGGCTATTCAATGGGCATAGTCCAATAGCTTAGCTGCTAAACTGTAGAAGACTAAAGTCAGGAGGGATAGATCGCTTCCTCTCTGGTCAGTGTGCTGAGCAGAAGCAATGTTACAACCGCAGGCTGAGCTGCACATTACTGCAGGTTTGTTTGAGTCTCAGTGAGACTATTTGCATAGGAAAGCGCCGCTGGTGTAATCACTCTAAAATCTGGTCCCAGGGAGTAATAGCGGTTCTTCCAGCATTTGATTTAATATGGTGTATGATCTGCAATATTTGAAGAAGGAAGAGAACAAACTGTGCTTCTGCATGTGAAAAGGGGGGGGAGGGGAAGGATAAGTCTTAGCTAGAAATGGTAAAAATAGTATTTTGAGTGATATTACTTCATATATTTTAAAAAACTAATTGGAATGTTCTCTCTACAGCTGCTCTGCCTGCAATTAAAGCATCAGAGCTGTCACTAATGAATGCTACTTAAAAATCAGCATTTTTAAAGCTATCTCACATAAAAATATGATCATAGAATCATAGAATTCTCAAGGTGAGACTAATTGCTCTATAGTTCCCTGAGCCTTCCTTTTTCTTTCTTTTAAAAAATAGGGGCTATGTTTCCCCTTTCCCAGTCAGTGGGGACTTCACCTAACTGCCATGACTTCTCAAATATGACACATAGTGCTTAGCTACTTCGTCTACCTGTTCACTCAGGACCTGTGGATGCAGGCCTATGACCAAAGGTGCTCTTCCCCTTCTCTGACCCCCCCTATTAGACCAGGTTTCTCAAGCTGAGTTCCATGGTCTAAGTAGCTAAAGCCCTGGCTGTGGCACCAGTGCCTTAACCTTTGATTTGACAGATTTGACTGGCCCTTTCCAACCCCTTCTCTTTGACTGGGAGGATTGATGCAAAAACCACACTCCAGAGTTCCTTGTCAATGCTCCCAGGGCTCTGTAATTCTTGATACTCCTCAGGCTGCTCCTGGCTATATTTCTGGTGCCCATGTGAAACAGCAGCAGTGGATAATAGTCACTATACAAGGTTTGGTACTCTCTTGGTGACATCACTGATACGAGCTCCTAGTAAGCAGTACACCTCTGTACAGAGTGTGTCAGGTCAGCAAATGGGTGCTTCCGTACCTCTCAGAAGAGAATCACCTCCTACTGTCACCCATCACCTTCCCTGAGCTGCACTGGTTGCAATGTGGGAAGTAGATTGGGCTGCCCTACTCAGCTCTAGCAATTCTTGTGATGTGATGGATCTTTCCTCTTCATTCTGTGGAATGGTGAAACAGTTCTGCAGGGGCAACCCAAGCTTTGGGGAAGGTCTCTTCTTCCTGCAGGCCCTTGCCATTGCAAGCTTGCATTCTTCTGCCCCCCCCCCCCCCCCCCCCCCCCCCTTCTGTGTGTGCCTTTGCAGGGAGTTTCTGGCTGTTTGGCTGTGGGCTGTGTCTCTGCAGACTACTTGAAACCAACTATCTAACTCCTTCTCAGCCTTCCTGGTGTTATGCAGCCTTCTCGTACCATTGCTGATTCCTAGAGGGAAAGCCTGAGTTGCTGCTGGTTTGCTACTGACTTTTTAATAGCAGATGCAGAGTCAAGACAGCAGGTCACCAGAACAGAATTAATGATGTAATTGAATCCGACTTAACTTCAGAATTATTCCTTGTGATACTCTTTGTAAAATTTGTAATACTCTTGTGTTAAGTAGTTTCAGCTTGGGACACATGCACGTCTAAGATATCTTAGGTACAGCTCCACACTGTGCTGATGTCAGCTCAGCTGCAGGTATCCAGCCACTGTACAAAGGGAACTTGTGTAATTAGACTTCATATGATCAGCAAACAGGTACAAGTTTTTCCTAAAGAGAGCAAGTATCTTGTGTCCTCTGAGCTGCTGAGTAAATTCCTGCACAGCACTGAGCTCCTGCTTAAAGGCAGCGAATTGGCATTGGTCCCATGGAAATTTGGGAGGAGCAGGTCCTCTCCACAACCAGTCCATATATGACTTTGAACAAGGTGCCTGTAGATTTATTTTCTGGTACTTTCTAATCACGTTTGAAATGTAGACTCTTATCTTTTCAGATCATGCATTAGCTCAGCTTATAAAAATAAGAATAATACATGCTGTGCTTCTCTCTCTGCGGGCCATGTCCTTTACTGCCTTTGTGTGAGGATTAAGTCATAATTAATTGATTGAAAGAGTTTTTTCTCACTAAATCTATATTAAGCATGTAAAATGTTATACTGTTTTCTATATATTGATTAGATTTCTTACAGAGAATGTGTGTTTTTATTTATCAGAGTAAATATTTCAACAACCTGTCAGTTCAATAATCAAGTTTTCTCACGTAAGTTTTTGTGTGGAGGCATAGAGAAATGCCTTCTTATTTCTCCTTTGTAATATGTACATGCATGTATACATATATAACATACATTTTTAGGTTACTTTCCCAATGTGACTGGACAGAAATTATTGGTTGAGTGCATACATGGCATTACGGTACCGATCTCACAGTAGATCCATTAATGCTTTTGTCAGAGGGTCCTATTTAAGGAGATTAGCAACTCTAGTGAGAAGTTAATCTTCTGTCTGTTATTGGCCACAAGATATCCAATTGCCACTTACAGAACACAAAGGAACTGAGTTTACTCTACAAAGGTGGCATAATTTGGGGTGCATCAATACCCTCACCATTAATGTTCATGACTTTTCTGTTGATTTTAGTGGACTCTGGATCTGGTTGGTATTTATAGTGTAACATTTGCAAGGGGACTTACTTCCTTAAGAAAATATAAATCCTCATTATATTGTTACTCTTGGCATTTTTCAGATGTTCAGTCATGCTGCTTCCTTACTGATGATATATTCATTTCTAGAGGTAATGCTTTGGCACTTAAATAGAATACCCACATTTTACAAATGCTGAAAACCCATGGACTGCATAAAGAACATGGCAGACAGAGATAAAATTATACTTCAGGCTCTTCAGATGCTAATGGAAGCTCCTGTTTCAGCATGTCTGGAAACCAGGCCACTTGAATACTGATAACAGCTGAGAGCTGTGACTAGACATGGCAAACAGGGTAAGAATATACATCAAGCATGATTGGAGAACATCTTTATGCTTCTGCCAGTACCCTGCTGCCACCCGCTCCTGGCACTGTAGGGGTCTGCCTTTATGAACTGTGAATGTTAAAAATGTGAAACAACATGTACAGAGTTCACTGTACTGGGTAATGGGAAAAAGAAATTGAGGAGAAAGAGAGGGTCAACACATGGATTCGGTGCAGTAAGACCAGGCATCCATTTATTAACATCTACATTAGAATTCACAGCTCTATTTTTTTCTGTTAAATTTACATATTCACAGTTCACTCTATGGTCAGTTACAGTTATTTCTGTATTCTTGATAGGTCTTACTTGTTGTATCACAAACTGATTTGTTGGCAAGCATGTTGAAATGTTCTCCTATATTTTAAATTTCTCTTGTAGGTCCCCTTTAGGTATTGGAAGGCTACTCCAAGGTCTCCTTGCAAGGTTCTCTTCTCCAGGCTGAACAAGCCCAACTCTCTCTGCTTGAGAGAGGTGTTCCAGCCCTCTGATCATCTTAGTGGCCTCCTATGGACTCGCTCAAGCAGGTCCACAACCTTCTTGTGTTGATGGCCCAGAGCTGAACACAGAACTGCAGGTGGTGTCTCACCAGAGCAGAGTAGAGGGCGAGAATCACCTCCCTTGACCTGCTGGTCACCCGGCATATGGATGAATGCTGGACTGCAAGCGCACACTGAAGCTGGCTCATGTTGGGCTTCTTGTCACCCAACATCCCCAAATCCTTCTCCTCAGAGCTGCTCTTAATCCATTCTCTGCTCAACCAGTATCTGTGCTTGGGGTTGCCCTGACCCAGGTGCAGGACATTGCACTTGGCCCTGTTGAACTTCATGAGGTTCGCACTGGCCCACCTCTCAAGTGTGTCAAGATCCTTCTCCAGTTTAGAGATAAGGATGTCATGCGGGACTGTGTCAAAGGCTTTGCACAAGTCCAGATCAGTGACATCAGACACTCTTCCCTTTTTCACCAGTGCTGCAACCCCATTGTAGAAGGCCACTGAATTTGTCAGGCATGATTTGCCCTTAGTGAAGCCATGTTGGCTGTCACCAATCACCATGCTATTTTCCGTGTACCACAGTATAGCTTCCAGGATGATCTGCGCCTTGGTACTCATTACTGGGTACCAAGGTGAGACTGACCAGCCTGTAGTTCCTGGGTCTTCCTTTTTTCCCCTTTCTAAAAAGGGAGATTATTTCCCCTTTTCCAGTCAGTGGGAACTGACTCAGTTTAGCTGATGATGGTGTTTAGCTTTTAGTTTAAAAAACACATGAACTTGAGATGGTATTTTATAGCAATCTAATTGAAATGCACCTTTTGCCAGGTGTGATATACACTGATTGTCCTTTCTTGCCCACCACTGTAAGTGCTGCTGGGTTATTAGCGGTGTACTACCCCATTACAGCTGTTAGCACAATGTCAGCTGGAAACCTCACACCAGTCAGGGTACTCCAAGTTCATGTATGTCCTCTGTAAAACCGCAAGGTTCAAATGCTTTCGTGTTTCAGACTGTATCAGTTCAATCTGTCCTAAATCAAATACCTTGTAAATGAGACTAATCTCAGAGAAGGTAGTCCATGTGTATCAAAGCTCTAAGAAACTGCTTACCTGGCATATTTATTTATACAGCACTAATCACCACGCCTGGCACTGTCCCCATCCACATTTGTAACACAGTGATGAGCTAACATGCTCTGTCTTGCAGTTCTTGGATTAGAAGGGCAGTATGTTTTCAGGGAGGGGACTGGTTTCCTCCAGCCTTTCCCTGCTGTCCCAGGAGAACCATAGCTCAGGTAATTCAGGCTGCAAGGCTTGAAGTGAGCGGCTGTCACATTTTTACAGAGCTGGACTGGCTTTGTGAGATTTTACTGGATTCACACATAGCACTGGTGCCCACCAATCCTACAAAGGAAGCAGACTTATTGTAAGAAAGTAAGTGGAAGAAAATAGTTGAAATTAAAATTGGAAATTCTATAAATTTGACCTTTACTGTACTCTTAGTAGGATAAAATACAAGAACAGGGGAATTTCGAAAAATAGGGGAAATTACATATTTTCCTTGTAGATGAATGGATATTTTGAGAATGCATGAAGTCCTGGCTCATTCTCCAAGTGATATGAGCCTAAAGCTACCATGGCTAGTTTGTGGAGGCTGTATGTGGCCTGTGCTGTAGTTAATGACACAAATGACAGTTTTCTGCTTTCTTCAGGATTGCTTTATTTGCTCTGGCCTAGTTGCCATTACTTAAACACGCCATAGTTGTTGACTCTGGTTCTAAGCAATCCAGCTATACTGTTAACTACACTATGGCATTAAAGTCACTGAGAGACGAACACAAGTGGCAATCTTTGCCTCCTAGCAAAGTTTGGAGGGGAGCTCTAGACATGGTCAGAAGTTTTCCCCCAAGAAGGAGGACTGTCCAGAGGTGCCATAAGCAACCTGTTTATCCCGCATAGGAGATATCTGTTGATACAGTTTAGATGAGAAATCAATACATTTTTTATATGCAGCCCAAATAAAGCATTGTTTTCTTAAACTAAAGCAGAAATACTTCTTCCATCAGCTCCAATGCAAGCTTCACATGTGCCTGAAGGAAGAAGAAACTCTGAGTTGTTTAACCTGCCTTACTTGTGTTTTCATGTGTGTAACGTACCTGTGAATTTCTGCCGGCAGGTCGCACTCTCATTTCAAACTGAAGTGCCAAGCACGTCTCTGTGAGATGTGGACAGCGTTTTGTACAGATGAAGTCTGTGAAGGCAGCACAGACCCAGACAGGTCCTTTGTTTTGGGCTGGCCCACCACAAACTGTGTGGCAAATTTCAGGTAAGAATTGAGTTGTTTTGTTTACCAAGTTACTTACATGTTTTTAGGCTGACAGGTAACAAGGCTATCACAGATTCAATTTCTTCACCAGTTAATATGGGAAACAGGAACTTACTGATTCTTAAACCAATTCCTTCTACTGTTGTGAGCAAGTCACTTACCCTCCATGCCTCATCTTCTGTCTCTCTGCAAATGTGGCAGGGATACCACTTATTACTTACAAATTTGAGAAAGTATATGATTTGGCAAAGCACTGTCTGTGCTGCAAACTTGCTCAGTGGAAATTCTCTATTTTTGGTATAACTTTACAAACACCTTGGCTAATTTATTAAATGAACTACAAATAGTAAACAGCCAAGCTAAAGGATCAAAGAGACTCTCATAGGACACACTTAAACAGAAGAGCTTGTATTAGAAGTAGTAGGAGACATACAGTGAAATAGTGACCTTGTCCTATCTCTCTTTTTAATTTAATTGTGCCAGAGAAAATGTCACAATTGCTGTTAAAGCAGAATCTCTGAAGAGAGAAAGATTTTTGGTCTGTCTTTCCAGCGTTGACTGTAGGACACATGAAGGCTCTAGAGGTAATTTCAGTAATTAGGCTAATTTTAGTCTCAGCAGGAGGGCTCTGTCATCACTTTGGATAAGGGAGGGCACCATCCCCCTGAAATCCCGGCTGCTTAGCACAGTAATTTGGCTGGGTCTTGGAAAATGCATTTTCCTCTTTATCAACAGAGAGCAAAAGCTGATGCATGCAGCTTAATTTGTATGTCACATTGTCTATACCCAAAGAGAATGCTGCGGATAAACTGCTCTCTGTTGAGCTGGTTTTGCTGTTTATGTATTTTTTACCTAATAGTCCTGAAACAAAGCTGAAATTTTCTATTGATTTTCAATTGAACTCTTGCTAATAAACATGAGCTTTGATCTAGAAACAGCATGTAATCCTTTGTAACTATCAGAAAGCAGTTGAACATGATAGCAATAGCTTCAATAAAACAGAGTCAGAGATGTTATAGAAGTGAAATTAATTTTGTCTGGAGGTACACATGAAAATCTAAAGTGCCACACATGAGTCCGCATAACCTCCAGAATTGAAGCAGCCAAAGCACAATCACTTTTTTACTGCTTAGATTGAATTCCCCACACAGCATCATTCAGTAGGTGTATAGTTCCCTAAATGCCTGCTCTGAAAATCTGAAGAACTTCATTTGCAGCAGCAGCAGTGGGAATAGCAGTTACCTCATCTGGGGCAGGATTGAAATCAAGAAAGTTGAAGCAAAATTAGGTTAGATTCTTTACACTATCCTATTACTAGCTACATTTAACTAGACAGCTTTGTATTCTTGAAAGTATAAAAATGAGATAAATGAGATAAGCCTTAAAACGTACAAGGTTAAATCTTACTAAGTTCAATGGGACCTTTTTTCATTGTGGCTTATGTGTACTTTGTGATGTGGTGATAAACCAAGTAACAAATAAGCAGAGAATTACACTAGTGAAAGTGGAAAGAAGTCTATATGACTGAGGAAATACCTTTAAACTTTTGAACTAAACTCTTATTTTAAAGTTCTCTCCTTTTCTGTTTGGACATTAAGAAGTCAACCCGTTTCCTACTGAATTTACTGGTAAAGCTTTAATTTCTGTGATAAAAACTGGTAGCTGGGGCTTTTGATCTCTGTGGCAGGCTTTTCAGTTGATTCAGTTGACTTTGGAAACAGATATTATATTTAAAGCTGGAAAAACCTTTTAGTTTTTGTAGCTGTTTAAGGAAATTGCAACCAAGAAGCAATTCATTTCACCATGGTTTATGAAAGGGCTAGTTTGTTATTAGAATGATGTCTGATTTGTCCCTGTTTCTCTATAATTCTTGCAGGTCTGCAGAACAGAAGGAAACATGGCTATCTTTTTTGCAAAGGTAGTTTAATTATATGGTCTTTGAAGACGCTGAAAATAATCCCGGTCATCTAGATCAGTGATTCCCAAGCTGTGGTGCCTATGCCATCATGATAGACGACAGACTCTTTCAAAGTGACGTTAAGAAAAAAGCCATCTCATGTCTTCACCTGCATAAGATACTATATGCCATTCGTGCAACGATCACTGCACAAGGAGGGGAACGCTTCCCTGTGCCTGAACATGGCTCAGCAAAAAATTTGAGTGATTCCTATCACACATGATTCCTTCCCTAGGCAGCTGTAGGAGCCTCTGCCACCATTGGTCTAGTTGAGCCTAGGGCTTTTTCCATGGTGATGGCATCTAAGCAATCCCAGCTCAGGAAACTCTGCTCTAACATATCTGCGGCTCATGGCCGGCTGGATTTTGGTGTTACAAAATGTACCCCAAGCTGGAGGGTATCATGGCAGGGTTTGCATAAATAGAGCTGTCTTATTTCAGTCAGTGTTTGGACAGGAAACTACTAGCGGTGGTTTTGTTTTGTTTTCTGGTCACATAGTTCTGCTGGTTGAGGTTTGTGTTCCTGGGGTTAAGCCATCCTTGCTGAGGATGATTTCTAATTCTGTCTTCTGCTGTTCAGTCCTTTGAACAACGGAATGTAACTGAGTCAAGTAGGAGACTGTAGTGCAGATTGAGGCATCACAATGATGGGTAGTTTTAGCTTGATTTTTTAAATCTAGTTTCTCTGCTGCTTACTCTGATTTCTACAATGAACTTTAATACAACACGGCATTACTGGAAGCCAACAGTCAGCATCCCTTATAGGTACTGCTGGATGGTTTCCTGTCCTCAGATGTCTTTCTACTGCAGTACATCTGCAGTCTGCTCCTTATCCAGTTACTGCTTGATTGCTATTTAAATCTCTGTCTTGTTATTTATGTTTACAACATTAAAAATTTACTTGTTTTTTACTTGTTTTGTCAGTCGAATAAGAGAAGAGAAGGAAAAAGACTATCCTAAAAGCATTCCTCTGAAGATAATTGCAAAGGACATGGGAACTTATGCATATGTAAGTGCTCTTGAGCTAAACAGGGGTCTAAACCCACATCCTGTATGAGTGCTAGTCACCTGTAAATCCATTAGATTTTGGGAGAGTTCCTTTGGTTTGCAACCTCTTTTAAGGATTCTGATCTTTAAAAGACTTGGCATATGTAGCCCTGAAATGTTCGTTTCCTCTGTTTAGTACATGAGTTCCGTTTTAAAGACAGTGTGCTTGGTAAGGAATACTGTTTCTGGCACACAAACTAAAGACTGTACAGTGTGAAGTCCCGAGAAACATCTCTAACGGAACTTATGCATCAGCATCTTCAGAAATGCCAGTACAATGCACCCTTTTTTTTTTTGCTTGGAAAACTGATCTAAACCCACAGCTGCCTTCATTCAATCCTCCAAAGTAGCAGTGTGTTGTATTGTTTATAATGATCGTAAGTCAGTAAAGCCGTGTATATGAAAACTCTGAAATTGCCTTAAGCAATCCACCACATCACAAAGTTTTTCCTCTACTAACTGATGCTGGTAAATGTATAGGCACAGAGTAAATTGTTAAAGAGAGGTCATCCACAGGGTGATTTGCACCAACAACAGGGGAAGTTTAGATTGGATCTAAGGAAGAAATTCTTTACTGAGAGGGTGGTGAGTCACTGGAATGGGTTGCCCAGGGAGGTTGTGAATGCTCCATCCTTGATGGTGTTCAAGGCCAGGTTGGATGAGGCCTTGGGTGGCATGGTTTAGTGTGAGGTGTCCCTGCCTATGGCAGGGGGGTTGGAACTAGATGATCTCAAGGTCCTTTCCAACCCTAACTATTCTATGATTCTATGATTCTATATAGGAGTCTGCCTTTTTCTTTCCCAGGAAATTGTTATTAAGGTAAGCAATGATAGTTAAAATTGCCAGGTTGCCAAGACAAATGTTAATCAACAATAATTGTGATTGATAGTTCAAGCGCAGGACTGAAGCGCAAGGTGTGTTCAGATGTACATGTCTATAAATCATACATACACCCAGGTGTTGCACTCTTGTACCAGATTTTGTTTGGGTTTTTTTTAAATGTCTTTTCTCCTTAGCTAGAATTAGCTCATGTACCAAATATAGTTTCCTGATCCCAACAGTCCTAGAAATGACACACTGTAGTCTAGATATCAGTAGTAAAACAGAGGAGGAGCAGATGGAAACTTCGTGATGCAAATAGTTCTTATGGCACCATGGCCCCTGTGCTACAGCAGCTGGAGATGCCCAAGAATTATTTCATTTTTGGAGGGTAGGGAAGACTGCAAAAAGGCACAAACCATTTTATAATATTCTAGCCAAGAGCAGAACTTATGTAAATGTGCTGACTTACTCCTGAGAGCCAGATGTCATTGCTTCAGGTGAATGTTAAATATTTTATGGTCTGAGCCTTCAGAAATGTCCTGAAGCAAGATATACAGTATTCGTCTTACTTTCCTTTGATTGCCATGGCAGCTTGTTACCATCAGGGACTTACACAAATGTACAGCTCAGATATCTTCTAAATGCAAAATGTCGTGGGGTTGTTTCACCTGAGCATCCTATGGCCAGTTTACAACTAATATCCTGCATAGGGTAGCAGGGTATAGCAAACTGTCTTAGTACTGGCAGCAAATGCTGACATCCCGGCTCTGCCACCTTCCCATCTTTGGGCCATTGGATCTGTGTTGGTGTTTTGTTGCAGCAGGCATGCATTTGTTCTGCCAGGGCTTTAGGCTGGCCAAAAGCCATCTGCAGTCCAAAAGCTGTGGAGTCTTGTTAGTGGAGCCAAACCAGCATGCCTCTAGAGAGGGCTTAGTAACTTGTGCTTGATGTGTGAGAGCTGCCTGTCTGCTTGGAAGCGAGGCCAGCATGAGTGTGATGGTGCAAGCAAAAACCTCTCTAGACACACTCTCCACACTGGTTTTTGCTTCTGCAGGGTGATGGTAGTGGTGCTGCCACATCCTAGCAGGGCTGAGGATGGTGTCATTAATCTTGGTGTGTTTGAAACATGTTGCCCTACGTAAGAGCAACCCGTGGTGCCTAGGTACAGAGCATTCCCCAGCTGTATGGGAGTTATACTGGTGCCAGGCAGCAAGTGCTGAAATCTCACTCTGGAAAGACTGCCTTGTGGAAAGTGGCACTTCCTCCAACACAGAGCTTGGCACTCTAGCTATTTAGAATGTTTCTGCTGATCCGTGCTTTTCCATACTGCCCATCAGCAGATTCTGGAGGATGCTGGAGAGGTTGTGTTTTAACTAGAAGACTACCGAGAGGAAGTGCTTCTGGTCCTAAGCCAAATCTAGGTTTGAGAAATCCATATAGAATGTGGCAACGGATATAGAGATGAACAGCCTGTGTACAGTATTTTCTTACCAATGAGATCTTCAGTAGAAAAGGACAGAAATTATTAACAATTTATATGAAAGCCTCTTATTTCACTGAAAAAAATCACTGAAGTGTTTTGCTTTTTGAAAGGAAACTTAAATTAATCAAACCATTACATTTCCCTTACGTAGTGTCTAAAGTGCAGTTAGTGGCTGTTTCTTTTTGCATATTTTAATGTGGAGGTCTTGTCCCCAGTAATCATGGCATTCTCCCTTCTGATGGAGCTGCTGGGGAAACAGAGAGCAAATACAGAAAGTATGTGGCAAAGAGGAATCAAACCTCTGTCTCAGATACCTGATCTTTATGTATGTAGTATAACTTATTTATCAAGTACAATTTTAATAGTATACTCTCAATTTTTCCAACAATGAATTGTGCATGCACTTCAGATACTCTTTGCAAATCCAAATTTTTAATGCCACTTTCCTCTTCTCCTTTTTTCTGTTCACAGTCAAAAACCCTAAGTATAACCAATGTTGATACCGCAAATGATGTAATTCTGATGGCCCTGCAGCAGCTGGGAGTTTACGTAAGTCATTGCATGAGTTTTAATGAGTCTTTTTGTAGTCACTTTTAATAATAAAATCTTCTTTTGCACTCTTTCAAAGTTTTGGGATATGAACATTAATTAAATCCTTTATCATAGCAATTCAGTGTTGTTGAAATGAAGCAAAGTACCTTGTTAATATATAGACCTCCAGAGATCATCGAGTGCCTTAAAAGTTTCAAATAAGTCGCTTGTCTCTGTAAGGGATGTCATGTTTGAAGTTGCTTTTAAATCCGTTTTGCTGATGCCTAAGACGAGATGCTGTGACAAAAGAAGTGAGAGTTTGACACAGCTCCTTTTGCATGCTTCAGTGTGAACAGGAAGCCTACTGACCTGCTTGTTAGCTGGTTTCAAAATGTGCAAACATGCATGATCAGCTGTGTTCCCAGATGACAAGTACAAGCATTGCTCTCAAGTGTCCAAATCAGACACTCTAAATATCCATGGACCGTTAGTGTTATGTGAGATGTGAATGTAACTGAGTGATTACATAGAATCTGAATGCACCCTATGTAAGCAATGACCTGAAACTGTTTTGGAAAAAAGCTTTTCCAGGACTTAGGATAGTGTGGGGTAGTGCACCAAGTAGATGCGACAATTCCTAGTAGATAAAGTACTGCCTAAACTGGCTCCTTTTGCTCTAAATCAGACAAGGTAGTGCCTCAGGTGTAGTAATGAATCAGTACCAGGGACAAGAATTCTGATTCTCTTTTGTGTCTCCAACCAACACCAGTGGTCACAGAAGCTCCTGGATGACAGCTTTTTAACTGACCTGTCAGTCTACTGTAACGAGATTTTTCTGATTGTCTTACTCTTGATGCATGCATGTGTTGATCCCATTGCATGTAATCTGACAAGTATTTCCTTGCCACAGCCCTCTATGTGAAGAGTAAAATAAGACCAAAATGCCACTCTTGTGGATCCCCCCAGCAACAGTTGGAGCAATCACAGAATATGCCTTCCTTAGCATTCATTATTCCTAATTTATACAGGCTTTTAATGGATACAGGGGCCTATTTTGCTAGCTTGGTATTTCCCAGGCCCAGCAATTTCTGTGTAGCCATCATATGGCTCAGACATGCCCTTTTTTCCAGGGCTAGGGCTCTAGCCTGAGCTCAGGATACAGCAGTCTGTCCACTTAAGGTAACTCTGGAGTTGATGGAGGGACTACAAGGTGAAAAGGATAAGATGTGAGTTAAAATTAGGATTTTAATTGCAGATTGTCTCCCCCAAAAAATCAAAAGAGACTATGCCATATTACAGCTGCAAGCCTTTGTTATGATGTGCTTCATTTTTATCCATTTTATGGGTGTCATTCACACTTCCTCATTTTGTGTTCAGCAAAACAAGAAAATGGTAGTATTGGAAGAGAATATTTTGCTTGAGATGAGCGGGAGGAGGAGCTGGTTAGCTTTCAGCTTTGTGTTCTTTGTGTGTATCACAATCAACCCTTCTTTTTACGTTTTTTATTTTGAGTGGAAAAAGAATGAAAGCCATCCAAAATATCTAAAATCTTGCTTGCAGAATTATTTACCCAAGTAATAGACTACATTTTTTCATTGCATTTTCATAGCATAAAGTCTTTTTCATTAGATGCATATCATAAGATTAGCAATAAAATCAAACAAGCTAAATAAATTAAGCTGTAGCCTGTGTATCAGTCAAGCACCCAACCCCCTCGGAGGATCATTCTGGCTGCAAGAAAGCTTTTCCTTATGTGCTGTCTCAAGGATTTTTATTCATGTCCAGAGAGAACCACTTGAAAGGAGCTCTATGACTTTTCAATGGCAATTATAAAAACTACATTTCACATGTTGTGAGATTAATGGGGCTATTACTTCGGCTGAGTTCACTCTGGTTTAACACAACAGGGGTTTTCCCTCTGTGGTTTCTCTGGTAAAATGACAACTAGTTTGTGCAAAATGGCATTGATCATCTGTTCCAAATTATCAAGCGGGGCAGAAAGAAGGGCCTTGGGTTTCCCAGCTCTGTAAGTGCCCTTGCTGATTTTTCTGGGACAGTCACATTTATAGTGACAAATGGCCTCATAAAGCCCATAAAGGATAACATTTGCAGTCGAGAGATGAGCGGTCTGCCTCCTGAAACTGTGCTTACTAGCGCTTCCCCTTTCCCTGCTTCCCCTTCACAGCAATGAACCCTTTCATATATATATTTTAAAGGAAAAGTAAATACCCTTTCTTGTGCTCCTCAGCTGTATTTATTTGCTTCTGGCTGCTTGCCCTGAGGCATCAGAGATGTCTCCAAAGCCTATTTATTTTCCTTCTGCCCCCTGCTAGCTAACTTAACAGCAGTGCTAATATGGGCCAGAAAGCTCTGTCAATCAGAGAGCAAACTGCGAAGGCTTTATTGGGTGTATCAGCATTACACCAGGTGTGTGCAGCAAGCTGATAGAGTCTCAAGAGCTTTGGGACACTGGGTGAAGGTCCAGACAATGCAGGATAGTAGGCAAATCTGTTTAATAGGAGGTAGGATTTAATTTTAGGGCTAAATAAATACTGTCATGAGGTATTTATCACCTTTTGTAGCCAAAAAAACTTTAAGATTTTAATTATCCTGATTTAGAAATGTCACTGAAAAGGGATTTAGGTGTAATAGATCACTTTTCATACAGTGTATTTATCCATTTGCTATCACCTTTTGTCCTGAGAGCGGCTTATATTAAATGTCATTCTTTTTATTTCTATTGTCTCAGCTTCATATCTGAAATAATGTACTATCCTCCTTTTTCAATTAAACTGCAACACTGACTTGTATATTTAGGTTAAAGGCAATATTTACAATTTGTTTTCAAATTATCGATTTTACACAGCTTTTCCCAAATATGTTCACATTCTCCAGTCCTCTGGAAATTGTCTCCTTTGATGTAAATTTATCATCTCCATTGTAAATTTCAAGAGAGCTCAGTAGCCTTAAAGCACCATCCAAGCCCTTCCACACAAAAGAGCTGCACAAAAGGGCCAACGGCAGCCCTGTGAGGCAATCTGAGGGCAGCATCGAGTGCCAGGAGCCCCTTGTGTGTCATCCTCGCCTTAGCATCATCAGCGTGGGCTCAGGTCTCAGGTGAAGGTGCTCCTGGCCTGCTCTGCAGTGCAGGGCATGGAATGCTGCTGGCTGGTTAGCCTGAGCTCCTCCTGCTTGCAGGACATGTAGAAGAGCTGGAGAGATGGTGGAGCAGAGGTCTCAGGTGTGGAGCGTGTCCCAAAGGATGTGATTACCCTAGTTCTCAGGACAGAGCTGAGGGGTCACCTTAGCTCACATGAACTGCCCGCTATCTACACTTCATGCTGCTTATCTGTAATCTGTCCAAGGGGATCAGACCTGCCTCTCCTTGGGGCACTGCTTAGTCCAGTGGCGAGAAGTGGGGCACAGATGTGCTGGGGCCAGGAGCAGCACCAAGGGCCAGGTTCCCCACTATGCGGGCTGCCTCGTTTCCATCCTTCTGGGAGTGGGGAGGCATGCAGGCTGGGAACTGACTGAGCCACTTGGCTGGGGGTCTGGCATGGCTAACGTCTTGGTCTGGCCTCAAAAGCAATCCTGAGTCCCAGCAGGCTATCAACTCCATCACTCTGCTTCCAGGAGCAGTGAAAGAACTGGGGTGAATCTCACCCTTTTCCTTCAGAAATGGCAGGCTCCAGCCCTTCTCATTGCTCAGAGCTGGACCCTGGTCACATAAACCACATTACACATGACAGACACAGTTCAGAATCTTTGCTGGTGGCAAATTTGGGCGCTGCAAAAGTAAAGGAGATTCCATTGACCACACTGGCAAGGTGCTGATTATCCTACATGGAGATAAACCTAACACAAACCTGTTCTTTATGGCTGGCAAACTTATTTTTAATTTTGTTTTTAAAGGGTTCTGAAAAAGACTACAAGCTGTGGGTGATTTCAGGAAGAGAAGATGCTCCTTACCCTCTTATTGGTAAGCTCTTGACATGGTTTTGTTTTTCAGCATTTGCTCAGTTTTTAGTGCTGAAGGAAGCAAGAAATAGAAGACTGAAATGCAGTTTCCTCTTTTGTTTTGTTTTTCCCATTTTTTGTCTTACTTCCCTGTCACGCTAGTTTGCCTATTTAGGGAGCTAGTCAGATGCTGATCCTCTGTTTTGAAGAGCAATTGTCTGCTTGTGTCACTAACAGGTTGGAAAAGTTCATTTATTTCTACCTCAATTTTGCTGCATGAGCCTCAGTCTTTCTACAGAGCCAGCCTCTCTGTTCACTCACCTCCTGTCCTGGAGCCAGTCCAGCTTTACCATATTTCTTCTGCACTTCCATAGCATTGCTTACTCCCCTCCTCAGCAGAACTCAGCAGAGCTTTGAAAAATACTCTGTTCTTCCACAACTCAAGTTAACTGATTGAAGAGGTCCTTTCCAATCCTATATTTCTTTTACCGGCTGACAGTTCCCCTCTGATTAGAGCAAATTATTGCTTATTCACTTTCCAAAATGCTTTTTGAAACATTTCCTCTCCCCAGGAATCAGCCCAAAGCTCAGGAGTGATTGGATGGAGTGATTTGATTTTGGCCCATGATTCACTGAGAACAAATCCCTTCCTGATATTAAGAACCTTTCCTTGTAGAAGCCCAGCATTAGTTGTGCTGTATGAGTGCACAGATGATTAGAACAAGAAACATCTGAGACCTTCCTGTTTTTCTTCTGCACATCTAACCCAGTAAATCTTAGCATTCCTTCTTAAAGCAGCCTTCATTGCAAATGCTTTGCTGGAGTCAGACAACATTAATATTTATAAAATATCTAACTTGTGCACCTTATAGGCCATGCAAACTGTTTTGTCATGGAAACACACCAGCCTTTGTCTTTCTGACTATTATGTGTAGTTTGTTCAGATAAAATCACAGCTATAGTTTTAAAGAAAGAACCAGAGCATCCAGAAATGGGAAAACCCTTTCTCACTGACTCTCTCACTGCAAATTCAAGTTACAATACTTGGAAAAGAAGAATCTTATACAAAACTGATGCTGTTGTTGATATTTATGTAAAGGTTTATTATATAAGCCCAGCTTTTATCATGGGTAAACATCAGAAGCAGAGTCTGGCTGCGCTTCAGCTTTGTACTACCTATAATCTCAGATAATGTCTCTTTCCACTATCAGTATTCAAGTGGAAGTGTAAGTTAACTAAAATGACTTAATACTGCATCCATTGCATTTAATGTATTTCAACTGCCAGGTCTTTAGAAAAAATATCTGCCTGGTGGCATTTTTGAAAGCTGCTCCAGAAATGAATTGCCTCTATGTAGTCCCTAAAGATGTTGGTTAGTGCCGAGCAAACTCATTTGCATTAGCCCTGTGATTAACGTTTCCTTCCTGTTTCAGCCTCAGACAGGAACCATAATTGTGTCTCGTTTGACTGAGTTGATGGCTGTTGCACTTACCATGGAGAGGGAGGGAAGATCACTTACACACTGGATTTTTTGATTTTGCATGCTCAGCAGAAATTTGACAGATGACTGCTCCCAAAATCTCATTTCTCACCAGAACCATATGAGTAACCAGTACCTAGATTTTCAGTGTCATAAGTAAAGCAGTAGAAGGAATAAACACTGAATTCAGAAATAGTCACTTGCATTTTTCCTAATGGGCTTTTATGTGATACAGCTGTAATAGGTCTCTGATTTTACTTTTACATCTGTTTAACTACACCAAACACAGCAATTCCATTTCTGCCAGTATATGATTTATGCCTGTGTAAATATGCAGAAAAGCATCAATTCTGAGATTACTGAGAGAGAATGTGCTGCAGGCCAGAATGCAAAATCTGCTTTTCCTCCAAGGCAGATGGAGTTCTGCAAGTCTTCAGTCAATCCAACACAGATTATTATGATTTCTCTTTGAACAGGACACGAATATCCCTTTGGAATTAAAATGAGCCACATTCGTGACGCCATGCCCCATGGATCAAAGCACTGTGCCTGCCCCAGGCAGCTCCAGGGGTCCTTCTTGACAGAGCAGCTGCCCCAGGAGCTGCAGTGCCAGTTTGTGCTAAAGCCAAGCCGCCTGGCTGTGTCCCAGCAGCTCAATGGTATGTTGTCCTGCTCACCCAGCATCATTCACCAACAGACAGCTCTGCTCTAGGAAGCAAATGTGGTGGGATTGTGGGAGGATGGAGGGGGAGAAGGGGCATTTAGAAAGCAAACAGGAGCATGCAGCTGTACCTTCCAGCTGCACGGGGGATTTTGCAGTGTTGTTCTCGCTGATTTGAGTGTGCTGTTGTGTATGTGTCATCCTTGTAAGTTACATTTTGACAAGCTGCCTGTCAAATGGTTGTTCTAAAACCAGCAGAAGAAAGACAAGATCCCTCCCCTACAATTTTTTGTAAGTCTATTAGCTGAGCTTCTCTCTGCACTCCTTGCTGTAGCAGGCAGAGTGGTTTTATGGTTCAGGAGTCAAGGCTTGACCTCGGCACAGAATTCTCATGCAGTGTCTGGCAGCATCCTTTATCTCAACGAGGTACTTGCCTCACTGGAACCCTCACATGGCAAAGCATAGGCATGTACGCGAGTACCTAGATGAGGTGGGCAAATACAGTTTATTTATTTCGGTTCTCTTCAAGTAAAACAAAGACAGTAATATTTTCTTCTGCCTTTGGCCTTGATGCTGCAAAAATACAAGCACCTGCTCTCTGTTTTGCACTTCTGTTGTCAGTGACACAATGACTGCCCACTGCTCATGAGTAAAACAAATGAGATCTTTACAGAATTGGGGAATTAGACTGAAAACTCTGTAGGAGAAGGATGTGTCCTATGGTGTGTTTTTATTATGCTTAACACACTGGCATACTCAGCTCAATTAGGAACTCTGCCCTACTTCACCATTAATGACATCCACAGTTATCCTGTGTGTTCCCCATTAGCTATGATCTCCCATAATATGTGAGTAGAATACATTTGTAATGTTTTTAAAAATTGAATATAGTGAGGCTATACCAGTCTCTTTTACAAATTATTCTGGAAATTGATTGCATTTTGTATAAATTAATTTCCTTTCCACACACCTTCATCCCCCCCTTCCCGGTAATTTGTATCATATATTACTTCATGGCATATTTTAAGAATGAGGCAATCTAGCAAAGGGGTGTAATTAGGTTTACAGGCCCCGCTTGGCAGCTGACATTGACTGGCAAGAGAAAATAGAAATGCAAATCAGGCCTGTAAAATTCTAATGCAGATGTGTTGTCAGCAGTGCTGTGCAAGCTGCAGGAGGGGAGGCAAGGCTGGCCTTGGGGCAGCAGAAGCCTGGGGCAGCCTCCAGGTCATGCACAGGGACTGTGCTAAGTGGGAGAAAGAGGCTTTTAGTCCATTCACCTTTCCTACTTTTATCAGACAAAATCTTTTAAAGTGATGTATAGGTCTGGCTGCTTGCAAACCACATTATCTTGCATACTGCTGTTTGTTATCCTCTTCCTAACTCCTTCTCACCTATTTCAGCTTTTGAAAATGGCAAAAAGGTACCTGCATGCAAGACAAGGCTGTGATCTGGCTTTGTCTCATCTTCAGACTAGCAAGCTGAAATCTGTGTTGTTGTTAGGTAACCATTAGGCATGGCACTGCATACAGAGCAAATTGACAGAGAATGGCCTCTGGAGCCCCACATTTCGCTGCCACACATGCTGTGCTGTCCTCCTTCGCGTCACTTCCCTGCAGCAATACCACTGTGCTGGATGTGTTGCCCATGTCAGCAGCAAGGAGTAGGTGCCCAGTTGTACCAACATGCATCGTGGTTAGCCAGCGTTGTAGGTCTTGACAAGTAGACATGACTTATAACTAGCTGTCATGTCAAGTAAGTGGACACCAACTGTGGTGGTATAGAGGCATCAGCTGTCCTGGCAGGATGGTTAAAAAGGTACAAAAGAATTTACTGTGTGGAAGAACTGGAGCATCTCTGTTGCCTCTCCTGCAGCCTTTCAGCACATAACAGGAATGGTCACCTACAGTTAAACATAGACTTTAAGTGATGCTCATGGCACATGTCTAAAAGGCATTGCAAATACTGATTTGCTTGAAGTTTAACTTGAAAGAACCAGCTGCTGGCAGTGGCTAGTCTGTAATCCAAATTACTACTTAATTGTCTGTTAAGGGAAAACAAAATTTCAAAAAGCTGGTCTCAATATAGAAAGAAGGTCTTTGAAAACTGTGACAGTTAGGGTTTGATCAGAAAGGATGGTATGTTGTGAAATAGATCTGAGATTTTATTTATAAGTTTCTAATTAGTTTGCAAGAAGAGGAGATGCCACTTGTCTGGCTGGGACACTGTAAGAATAAGAAATAGAAATAGTAAGACTAGAAATTCTCTGCATGTAAAATATGAGCAGAATAAATGGCTGCTGTGAGCTCTGAGTAGGATCTGCACCCAAAAAAGTATTGTTTTTTTTCTGATTCTGGCCTAGAATAATCCACCAGAACAAGGCCCTGAAGTTTTTGAATGGTAGTATGTCTGCAGAGCAATAATTGGCATCTCTCTTGGCTGAGAGGAGGCTGCACTTCTAGTGCTGTAGCTTTACACAGGCTCAAGAAAAGAATGTGTACATCCTCCCCTTCTCATCTGCTCTTTACCTTAATACTTCTCAAACCCCTTAGAAAAGGGGGTATGAAAAGGATGAGTTTTCCTATTGTTCAGTGAACTTTAGTTTTGTAAGTGATGATTCTATTGCCATACATTAGTTTTTGGTTTCTGCCCCATGATGTTGAAGAACACTGATTAAGATTTCCTTCCTGTGCCAGGCGAGAGCTGCAGTTAATCACAATTATCCTTTGCTCACATTATCAGTTTGAGCCATGGCTTTTTAGAGCGGAACAAACAGTGAAAGACTAAGAAAAGTTGCTAATTTTAAGACCCTTCACCTCACCCCCACTTCTCCTATTCCTTGTTCCCCAGCATAGCCTTTCTTCCTAATTTTTACTTCCACTGAGATCTACATGGTTGCCAGAAAAAAAAATCAATATGTATTTGTCATAATGTGAATAGAACTCCAAGTGAAGCAAACCGTATTCACGTGCTAATATCCAGCTCATCTGAAAGAAAAAAATATAATTTTGAAAGTTATAGGTTATGTTCTCTCAAAACATGGTATGTCAAGTAAAGCCTTAGACAGTGCCAAGCTTATATTTCATGAAGCTTTGGACTGCTTAAAATGTATATCCTCCTTATTAATTTTTATGAAAAGAATTTTTCATCAGGCTTTCACATTCAGATGTTCACATTTTGAGTTCAACTGTAACTTTTCGTCCTGTAAGCCTCTAAGGAAAAGACTTCCACCCATTCCCAGAGGGAGCATGATCTCCTGGAATGGAATGACGTATAAGGAAAATCGCTATTTGGTCAAAAAAACAAGGGTAGTAAAGTATAGGAGAGAAAAATCTTGTATTATACCACCATCCTTACTTCTGCAAGCCTTGCTTCTACACTCTGCCCTCCACAGCAGCATGAAAGCAAAATGTTTGACCAGGTGAAAGAGCCAGCTAATAGAAAGGTGCAGAGGGTAGGCAAGCAACTAAATCAAAGCTAACTGGCTTTGAAAACATCTAGAAAAGGAAAAATATGTCAGAATATAAGTCTTTTTAAGCTAGCACTTTCATCTTAAACAGTCTCAACCCACCCTTAGCAGTAGTCTGTGCTGTTAAGAAGACTTTACACTGGCTGATGTTGAGAAAGGTCCTATGAAAAAAAACCTTTTTGTATCCCAATACCAGTATTTCCTTTTCTAGACACTACAGATAAGATCTTTAGTTAGTGGTGCTCTGTAGATATGTCATGAAACACATTAAAATAAATACAGACACATGGAACCTACCAGAGTGTTGGCAGCATGCTGAAATGCCATGTGGAAGGCATTGATTAAAGGGCAGGCACCATCACAGGGCCATGGTCAGTAAATGCTTGGGGCGAGGAGAGTGAATGATACACTTGCTTAGTGGAGAAGAGAGCAAAGCTGGCCATGTTTCCTGGTCTGAAAATGTCTCACCCCAGTAGTTGACTCTCTGGTGTTACTTACAGGGAGAGAAGGTGCTCTCCCACATTGCCAGGGGAATTAGAATGCCTCCAGACAGCATGCCAGCCTGAGGGCAGTGGTGTTTACATATTGGGTTTTTCCAAAGAAGGTCTGTGGTTTTGCACCTGTGGGTGGAAAGTGAGTTATTTAGCACAGTCGAGCTCTGTGTGAAGTCAGGATGAGGTTTGACGCCCTGCACTTAGTGGTAAGTGCTGACACTGTAGTCCAGCAGTGCGGCGCGGATCCTGGTGATCCTCTTAACAGCATGGGTAAGGCAGGACATTCTTCACACACACACATGCACAGGTATGTGCACAGTGGATTAGGCTTAGCCGGATGCCAAGGAGTTGGTTGAGTTCATGACATTTTTTCCTTTGAAACCATAGCAACCTCAGCAAAACAAATACTGGAATTAGAATTGAAATATATTTGTTTTAATAAACACCTTTCTCTTTTTCCAGACTTAAGCCAAAAGTCATTTAAAAGGAAAAGGTCTATCATAAATTGGGCTTTTTGGCGTGGCCCAGGCACTCACTTGGACAATGCACCCCTCTCCTCAACATCTGCTGCTCCTGGGAAGCTTTTTGGCCTCTTGCTAACAGCCATCTGTGAGGATGACAACCTGCCCAAACCCCTCTTGGTGAGTCCCGGGCTCAGGGCTGGCTCTTACCATGGTGGAATTTCTCTGTGTTGGTGAATGAGAGCATGGAGACACTTTGTAAATTACCCAAGCAGAGAAGCCAGAAGGAAACCTTATTTGTGGTTCTCAGCAAGAACTTTGGTTTTTAACATATGCTGTGGTCAGGTCTGGTTAACAGCAAACAGCTTGAGAAATGCATGTGGTCGGTCTGCTGCTGTGGGCTATTTCTTCTTTATAGCCCACGTTATAAGGCTGGTTCCCTAATCCTCACTTACGCAGTGTAATTCACACACACTTTTTAAACCACTCCCAAGATCTCTGCAAAATCCCCAGCTCCATAAATGTGGCATCTGTTGTTCTATATAGACAGCCCATGTGTGCATATAAATGCTGCCTGCCCTTAAGAAGACAGTTTCAGAGCCTTTCTTGAAGGCAGCCCAGGGCAAGCAAGCATTCTGGGTCCTCAGTTTAGATCTGACAGCAAAAATGGTGGGTAAGTGGATGCTGCAGAAGCATCCTCTCTTGAGGGAGCACTAGTGCTGTGAGTGCTCTCAAAACCAGCACAGGAATGTGAAAAGGGTTATCCTAGAGCCCATTGGCAGGCATAATTAAGTCATTTTTGTTCAGGACTGGGGGCTCTCATGTTGTCAGTGCAGCAATTGAAACATTTATGGGATTGGGAGTGAACCCCACAGGATTGGGCCCCTCATCCTAACAGCCTGACTTTTGGCTGGAACAACTTGCCAGAATCCCACTGAAATCAGTGGGGTTACACCACTATATAGGGAGAGATGTGTTGTCTCCTATGCTTCTGCTTGATGTGCTGCTTTATCATTGCCTGAATAGTGAATCATACCAGGACTTTTCAGGTCATTTAATAATGTGGGTTTGTTATTTTCTTCTGAGTGAGAAGTGTGCAGTTTTATAATTTAGTTTATTTAAGTAAGCCCTCCAGAGATGGACTCTGTAAGAACCTGATCCCTCATTCTCTCTGTTTGAGAGATGACCCAATGCTGCATTTCGGAAATTTCTCCAAACCAGAAATATTAGTAAATTTTTATCTGAAAAAAACCCCTCGAAGTTACTAATCATAGAATCACAGCTTGCTAGATTTTGTGCTTTGAATCTTAAACACTGTTTATGTCACAAAATGTAACTTACTTTTGATTTATGCAGCATCTCTGGAGAATGGAATATTGCATGAGGGGGACTGTGTGGGATTTACCTGCAAGAGAAAGAAAATATTAGGGATGAATGCTTCGGACATGTTTGATATCTCTGCTTCAGATCTTCAAACTTGCTGTAACAGCTGAAGGGCTCTCTTTTAGCCATTGCCACACTGAATTGTCTTACACCATTAGCTTCATTCATGTGCTGTTGTCTGGTTTTACTACTATAAGAGGGGCTTCCCAGTTTTATCTTGTGGGTATTTTATTAAAAACATACTTTCAAAGTGTTTGTTCATGTGCTAAGATCCTGTGCTCAAGGGCTCAGCCTGTTTTGACTGCAGAGCTCTAAATCTCTGCAAATAAAATGGAAATGCTGACACAAGTCCTGCTGCCATGAAGGTGCCCCTCCACAGTTTCTGCACTTACTTTTAACTAATGCAGGAGTGAGAAAAAAAGTGTTAAAGAAAAAAAGTAAAAATAATAGTTTTCGTTCTACTTACTTGCTCTGCTGCATGTCAGGAAGAGCTACCTTACAGCCCAGACTAGGAAAGCCTCCAAACCCCACTGCTTAGCCATTACTTTTACAGTAACTCCATTTAATGATTACAGACTCTCCCCCAGTGTCCCTTTTCTTGCCATCTCTTTTGATAACTTGGTCCTCAGACCACTGTTTGCATGCACATGATCCCAGAGACTATGTTTCCCCATTGGAAGGGACAAATGTGACAAAATCCACATGGCTTGGAATAGGCCTGGGGAGAGGTGACAAGCCTGTCTGAGAGATGACCCACAGGAGATGGCATAGAATTAAGCAGCTGGAAAATATCATGTACATGTTACCTCAGGAGAGGTTTCTGATTTCAGCATTTCCTTTTCTGCTCATTTTCATCTCTTATTTAGCAGAAGAAATCAGGCTCTCCTGTTGTTTTAAAAGCTTGACAGGAATCTGCTTGATTTCCCTTTACTTTTAAATATCTCATTTGGTGAGCTGCCTACCTTTCTACTCCTTTGCAGCCTCATTGGCTTCAGTGGAGCTGTAAGCCAAGCTTTAGCCCCCTTTGGGTAACCTCCTAGGCGGAAGCATCTTGCCCCGGAGGTGGTCCTGCTTATGCCGCTTGCAGTGTACGACACCACTCACAAGACACAAAGAGGGTAAAAAATCTGACTCTGATCTGCTATAGAAGTGCAGACAGATACTAACAAACAAAACACCTTCCACCTTAGATAAAATCCCTTTTTTTTTTCAGACATCAGGCATGGAATAGAAGTCTTAATCTCTGGTCAGTGATAGTATTGAGCACAGTGATGAGCACTGAGGATCTTGGATCTTCCTGCAAAGCAGTGTGTTGCTGGGGCCAGTGTCACATGGAGAGCTTTGGATTAGGTAGACCACTCTCCTTTTCCCAAGCCATAGTGTTTCTATATTTAAATCAACCTAGGACACTTGGCTAAAACTTGCACAGATTCTGGAAGATCATGCAGGAGGTTAGTGCTAGACAGTGGAAAGCACAGTATTTATGAGGAGTTGTTTTCCAAAATCAGTGCCCCAGACCAAAGCTTTGCTGTGCAGTTTGGCATGGCTTAGAGGGTGAGCCTTGACCTGCGTTTGATTTGTGAGGTTTTTTCAAACTCAGAGGCCTTCATCTGTAGCAAAAGTGGCAGAACTACAATTTAATGGCAGAAAATAAAATATATTTCTGAGTAATCCTCTCTGGCTTTTAATTTTGTTTAGGACATGCTTTCCCTTCTTTACCAAGAGGGCCCTTCCACTGAAGGTATTTTCAGACGCTCTGGAAGTGCAAAAACCTGCAAGGAGCTCAAGGAGAAGCTTGATTCAGGCGCTGAAGTGGACCTAGCCTGTGAATCCATATTTGTGACAGCATCTTTGTTTAAGGTATGTGAAGAATATTCCTTTCCCCCTTTTTGGTGAGAGCAGCGCAGATGCTGGGCACAGACAAGTAGAACCTTTCCCCAGGGACAGGCCCAAGGAGGACTTGGTGGGCTGAATTAAGGATGGGCTGGCACATTAATGTTGTGAGGATCTCCAAAGGAGACTACCACTGAACAAGGATGGGGAAGAGGACTAGCCAGCTTGTTTTGGTGCCAGTTTTCCTGAGGTCTCAGCTGATAACCTGGTTGTGTTACTCTCTCTCTCTCTGCTTAAAGTCAATACTATAAAGGCAGGTTTACAGATCTGTTTCCTTACTTGTCAATTAATACCCTACACTACAGACCCTAACGAGTGTGACCTAAAATAACCCAAAATATTTGTTTTCATTTTCCCATGTGTTATCTTTAGTTACGGAGTTGCATGTTGAAAACAATGTTCCCTGTGCAAAAAGCATCCCAAGCATTCAGTAAATTTTTTCCTACAAAGAGGATCAGCATATTTCTTTTCACATTTCAGTACAGTGCATCTGGTTTTGTGTAGTTTTTGCTTGAAAGAAATAGTAATCTCCATTATCAAGCAAGCACTGCTTGGGTGGAATATTTTTATTGCAGAAAGCCATTCCTCTTGCTACTACGGGAGAGGTTTTCATGGGAAAGACATGCACAATTACTTTCCTACTGGTGGATTTAGGACATACATTTAGGGCGGGACAGCTGCATCATGCAGTACTCATCCCATGGTAACAGTTTCACTGAGGGGCAATTGCTTAGCTTTTATAACAGTGAAGAGTTAACACGCAAGAGCAAATGTGTTATTCATGTGCATCGTAACTTCCCTTACCCTAGTTTGTTTGAGAAGCTAGGATTTGGGCTTCTTCCCAAGTTGCAGCAGTTTGCTCTCCAATGGTTGAGGTATTAGAACCTCAAGACTATCTATGTATAGTGTAAGTACTCCATTACCAAAAGAGATTGATTAGGAGAAAGAAAGAAGGAGTGCCTTTGGAGTGTTTATGGTCTGGAAGTATTAGAGCTTGTCAGCTAAGGAGAAAAAATGGGGACTATAGATGAAGTTAAGTGATAAGTAAAGATAGACATTATGCAGCATCAAAATAACTGGTCCCACTGCAGATTTTTTAGCTCGCTGATAGCAGATGAAGGATCTGAATACCTCTATTTTGACAGGAAAGGGTGAGGAAAGGGCAGGAAAATATGCACGTTAAGCATAATCCAAAGTACTTCTTTATCTCAGATGATTCTCTGCTGGTTCTGGTTGCTGTGTGTAACAGGATGCTTGTCAGCTAGTGCTGTCCCACTGATACATCTTCTTGTATCTGCATATCTTACTCCTACTCCCTCCCGCACTCCAGAACAGCTGTTCACATGTTTTGTTCTTTTCTCTTGATAAGGATTTTCTTCGCAACATCCCAGGCAGCATTTTGTCATCCCAGCTCTGTGATAAGTGGGTCTCTGTGATGGATCAAGGAAATAATGAAGAGAAGATAAAAAGCATTCAAAGGTAGAGTTACTTATACTTTCTGTATTCTTGACCTATAAATTTATATACCAGAATGCAGAAACTCAAATGTTCAACTTTACAACTTAAAATTAAATATTTTATAAAATAGATGCTAAAATATCTTTGTATATGACAGAGCATTCAAACTTACATATATACTTCAATGATTGCCTGTATGGGAAAATTTTCTGACTATCTTTTGTCCTGCTTTTCTGCTTTTTGTGGATATCAGTAAATAAATGAAATAAATATCCTTTAATGAAAAAAAAATGTATAGCATTTATAAATACACTGTCCAAGACCTGTATTTCTGTCTGATACTAAATCCAAACTCATCCACAGGGAATTTTGATGTCCTGGGTGAAAGGATAGCTGAAACCAGTTCCTCATATATTCCATCTCATTAATCTCAAATTTTAGTGACCATTTTGAAACCAAGATGGAATTGTGAATGAAATATTGCAGCATAGTGACAAGGGAAGCCTCCACCCTTGCAGGGGAAACAGAAAGTGGGCAAAGTTTATGTCATGAGAAACAGAGCTTTGTACACGAGCTGACCACGTGTACTTACATAAGTACTTACGGCAACTAGATGGCATGGAGAATCAACTGAAGTGTTTGGTTAAGTGACCAGTGAATTATCAGGCATCTTATCTTAGATGAAATATAGTTTCAGGTCATACACTGTACTTGGTTCATTAGTTTGACAGAATGTAATTTTGTGTTAGAATATTTTCTGTCCTCCCAAAAAACTGTTCATAGATGTGTCACAGTGAGGGAAAGCAGCTGAGCAAGAATACCTACCTCTTTGACACATTCCTGGGGTAATTAGTGGACAAGGATGCTGGAGAGGGACTCTTCATCAGGAACTGTAGCGCTAGGACAAGGGGCAATGACTTCAAACTTTTAACAGGGGAAGTTCAGGTTAGATATAAGAAGCTCTTTACTGTGAGGGTGGTGAGGCACTAGAAAGTTTGCCCAAAGAAGTGGTAAATGCTCCATCTCTGGCAATGTTCAAGGCCAGGTTGGACAGAGCCTTGAGCGACATGGTCTAGAGTGAGATGTCCCTGCGCATGGTAGGGGGGTTGGAACTAGATGGTCTTTCAGGTCCTTTCCAGCCCTGCATTTTATGATTCTATGATTCTATGACTGTGTTCCCCTGTTTCTGTTTTCTTCATTGTCTTGACTTGTGTGTATCTATGGAAAATGGTTTTATTTTGCTGGGTCACTAATTTGAAGAATTACATTTGTAAATATTTTCAGGTTAATAGAGCAGCTCCCCAGAGCTAATGTTGTTCTCTTGCGTTACATCTTTGGAGTACTGCATGGTATAGAAATGCGATCGGAAGAAAACCAGATGAATGCATTTAATCTGGCTATCTGCATTGCACCTAGCCTGCTCTGGCCTCCTGTTTCCTCCACCCCTGATATAGAAAGTGAATTTACAAAAAAGGTAAGAGACACTGCAGCATAGAAAAAAAAAAAACACAAACAAAAGCCAACCTTCATTCTGTTCAATCTTTCTGTGAAAGCAGTCAGTACCTGTTTGGATCAGGACTTGTCCTCTTATCAGGGCTTTAGAAACAGTCATAGATCCCTTCTCATAATCTGCCTGGAAGAAGAGGAGGAAAATCATAAAACAGTACCCAGTGTATTAGCAAAGTGCTTCTCTCATGAAGAAGGTCTCTGCTTGTGGTGAACTTTAAACAGACAGCATAGGATTGGAAAAGATGTATACCAGAATGTATACTGGGACGTTTTAGCTGGGCCTAGCTGTTTTCTGCAGGCCCAGGAGACCAGGAGAGGAGTTCCTGGCTGTGAGGGGGCACATCATGTTTGCTCCTGTTCCTCATCTATATGCTGAGCTTGCCCTGAGTGCAATAGTGGAATATTTGACAAAACATCTCTTTCCCATTGCTTTGTTGCAGATTTCTAGTCTGGTACAGTTCCTCACTGAGAATTGCTGCAGGATATTTGGAGAGGAAATTACCTCCCTGTTTGGAGAAATATTGATGACATGCAAGAGAGAGAACAGTTCAGGTAATACAGATGGTGTTTTGATCCTGTTAGATAGCTAAATTCAGCCACACAAAAGACCAGTATATTCCGTGGAAGAACGCAATTCCCCATTCATGTGGTGTTCACACTTACTGTTGTTCTCTTTCCTCTGTCCAAAGTATTGGTAATAATCACTGACTCACCTTATCGCAGACCTGGGCCATATCACAAAATGCTCTCCCAAGAATACCTTCTCCTATTCCAGTCATCTGAGCCACTACGTTAAAAAAGGGGGAGAGGGAAAACAAAGAGAAAGAAAGACAAAAATCTGGAAAAGGTTTCATCTTAAGTCTAGATTTTTTGTCCAAGCATATGTTTTCTCATAATATGGGGAAGTCAGTGATCAACAGTGGTTATAATACAGCTGTCACACTGTTACCTTAGGGTTAAAAGTGTCTATTCTTCATCATCAAAAGAGAGAGCTCTCCTGAGTTTCAGTGGGACATCCAAATTTTGCTGCTAGCAAAGACAAATCATGGAACTGGTGACTGAAAATGACCGACTAGCTGGCAGAGCATTCCGGAATATCATTGATGTTCTTTTTCTGTCCAGCTCTGTGATAGTATCGATTTTGACTGGAGGTTTGGGTGTCTCTTTAAAATTTCCTGAAGCAGCATTTTTGTAAAATAAATTTTGGCACAGGTTGCCTATACGGAAAGTGCATTTGCTCCAGCATGCCAGACTGACTCAGTGTGGTGTTTCCACACTCCTCATGCTCTGCCTCTGGTAAAATATCGTGAAATCCGGTGAGATTTGGCCTGCCTCCTCCCCAAGAGTGGAAGCACATGGGATCTGCTGCTCTGGGATGTGGTGGGACTGAGAGCTCAGCCCCCTGACAGGTTACGGCACCTGAGCAAGTTTACAGGCACTCACTGAGGCATGGCAACTTCCCATGCGTGAACTCTGTCTGCTGCAAATGTGAGATAAGTCTCTCACTCTGAGCTTAGCATAGACCAGAGCAAAAGAGATTCAATGTAATTTCAATTATCACAATACAGAACAGGGACCAGGTGTGCACTGCTCAGTGGAAATGGGGTGACTGTTAAAACTGAGACTAGAATTTTCTTCATAGTGTTGCAGAGATTTTTATTTTAAGATAAAAATGTATTTTCTTGAAGACCAAAAAAGTACAAAGTATGTTATTTTCTTCATTCATCTAAAAGAAGGAAAGAAAGGTTGAATGTTGCTTTCAATATTTAATAATGAAAAGAAAAATTCAATAAATTGCTGATTTAATGCACTGCATGTAAATTATTGTTACAAATGGGTTACCTACTGCTGAAGTTTCCTACTTAAACCAACAAAACCTCCAACGCTCATTTGTGCCATGATCCTGTGTTTCGTGATGAACTGTGACTTAGCACTCATTTCAAAACTAGACATTATTTTTTTTCTGCGATTATTGGCATTTCTGCTTGAATTAAGCTTTAAAGGGCAAATGCTTCTGAAAGTAGAGGATTTTTGCCAAAAAGAGCAATAAAGAATGCAGCTGCTTGTCAGCAGGGTGGCTCAGTCACTGATGTGTTAACACTTGGTTTGTCCTTGCAGATGCTGCTTCTCTCCATCTGAATGACTCTTCCTATGACAGTCTGGAGAACGAGGCAAATGATGAAGCTGATTCTTCTTCGAGCGACTGGATTAAGAACCGAGATCAGGACAACAGGAGCAGGGAGTCTGTCTTCACTCTAAGCGATGGTGATTCGGAGCAGACGGAGGTGGATGAAATCCAAAGTAAAACCAAATCAAAGCAGTTGACCATTTCTGTTGATGTACACCGTAAGTTTTCATCACAAGAGAACTCAGAGAATGAGTCTCTCTGCTCCAATGCACTGAGCTTCTCTTCAGCAGCTACCTCAGGCTCTCTCAAAACCTTGAGGAGACACAGGCGCTCCTCAGAGCCCACAATTGGCCTCCCTGCCCCCAGCTTCACCCGCACTGGCGTTGATCATGAGAAGGCAACACGCAAAGCCAGCTGTGATGTTGTCCTATCTCACGAAGATGAAGACTATCTCCATCAGCTTCGGTCATTGCAGATGGAAGGACAAAAGCTTATCAATCAGAGCTTGATTATAGGGATTAATATTGGTAAAAGTGACAACACAAACCAAAATGTTGAAAAGAAAGACTTGTCCCATTGCCTCCTGCCTCCAACGCCAGAGGGATTAAATATTTGCTCAGGATTTAGCTCTTCTAGCCTGTCTTCTCCTGGAACATCTCCATCGGTGTCATCAATGAGCTCTCTGGACAGTGCTTTCTCTCAGTTTTCAGACCAGTCTGTGTTTACCCCAACTGAAACCTCCTCCCCTTTCGATAGCACTTTTCAATCTCTAAAGAAACACAAAGACACTGCCGCTGAAGCAGCTGATGACTATTTGGTTACACCCACCAAGGTGCCACCATCCCCACAACCTACCAATGCTTTGGCTGAGGGGTGCGTGGTGGAACCCAACAGGAGGCCAGCGCCCCTGAAACCTGCTGATGGAGGTGACAGCTATTTGATTAAACCTGACACTCAGCCATTACCTCTGAAAGCCACGGGAAGAGACAGACTTCATGATCCAAGATCAAAAAGGAGGTCTAGAAGAGCATTACAGCAATCCAAAGTTTGAAGAGACTGACCAAAGCTTTTTTGCGGAGGAATCTTAACGCTTAAAATAAACACCATAAAGAAAATGCCTTTGGTGTTAATGTGTGTTCATTTTAAGTTTAATATCCAGGTTGTTCAAATTTAATTGAGCAGTCCCCAGATTCACAGGTTTTCGGTTTTTAGGAAACTGAGTAATGTTCCCACATAAAGCTTTGTAAGAACACTGTTAAAATAATGAAGACTGCTAAAAAGCAAGCAGAAACCTCCTGAAAATCTGTAAGGGTCGCAGGAAGTAACTACGAGCAGTGCCCTGTTCTGTGAGCCTGCCAGGGCAGTGGGGTGCCTGATGGGCCTCTCCACTTGACCACTTGTGTGTTGAGCCTTGCGGATGTGAGTCCCAGTCCTTTGTGGTTTTGATGTAGTGTGCAAAGTCAGCATAGATTCCATACCTGTGGTATTATACTACTGTTCTGAAACTGATAGGTATTACCTTCATTGTCCTCCAAGGAATAAGTGTATTGTTTTCTGTATGTTTAGAAGGTATATTCAATAGGTGTAGTTATTTCTTTCACTCTGCAAAAGAAAGAAAAAAAATAAGCTCAAAAACCTGTAAAGAGAAATGCTGAAACTTGTAACTAACACCTCACAACTGTGTGTTTCATTTATTGTGCTTTGTTGGCTGTTCTGTTCGTGTTTAAGTTGTGAATAGTTTCTTAACATTGCTGTAAATGGCATTATGTATTGTTGCAAGCAGAACACATGTAATTTTATTATGCAGCATCTAAAACATCGTATAATATATTAAAAGTAATACATTATCGAAATGCTTTGAGTTTGTATAATATATCCTGATAAATTTTGCTATTATATATGTTCTGAAAAAAATGTGTATTTTTGTACTTGCAAAAAACTGCTGCTAATTTTACGAGTTCTGTTTTGTTGTTACAGCACTGGTATTGATGTGTATGCATTCAATGCTATATATTAAATATTATTTGTTATGTCACGAATTCAATTTATATTCTGTGTAATTTTTTTAGGTGTCAGTTCTACAAGCTATTGCTAAAGCAGAAGCCCCAGTGATGCCACCAAGTCTTGCTTGAGGAAGGACTTGCAGCAGTTTTCCTCCACTTTGGGTGGCATTGCTCATACTGTATGTCATTATCCCATTGACTTCGTAAATTTTAGCAATATTCATTCAGACAAGAATTCCTACCCTTTTACTCTTCATCCAGAGAGATGAGAGTGTTTTCAGCTAATGGGATGCAGTTACCAATATGGAGCTGCAGAGAGATGGTTTCAGATAATAGATACCAGGGTTGGGAATAAGGAAAGGAGGGGAGCAAGACACTGGGTGAGAGCAAGAGTTCTTTAATATTAGCAGGGTTATAGAGAAAGCAAGAAGGAGTGGCAGGGCTAAACTAAACACACCCGGGCGTGTGTGCATGTATATGGTGCTTCTGAAATTGCATTGATTCAGTCATTAGCTTTCCATTTTCAAAAGCCTCCCCCAGTGCAGTTAATACTGGCCAGTACTGGAGCTTCAGATCCAGATTCTGCTTAACTGTGCTCTCCTAAAGGTGCTTGTGCTCCTAAGTGATGGAAAACTATAAACACTGCCTAGTGCACTGAGACGTTTCCAGGTATTATCAGCATAAAAGGTTTTAGCTCTGTATCAGACAGAGTGGATACTCAACAGCAGGTTTGGAGGGGAGGAGGTCTGTTAAGAAAGTTAGAAATATTCTTACTTGAACATACAGAATCAGAGGACTATTATTTTAGGCTCAAATCCTGCGAATGTTGTATCTGTAGGCAGAGCTGCATTTGGGGAGACGCATATAATGCAGTAAACCATCATGCACTTAGAATACCAGCATGTATAATTATGTGCGGGCTCAAAGGCTTCACTGCAATTTGTTCTTTTTCATCTTTTTCATATTCAACTATTTTAGTAAAAATGGTAATATGCAGAATCTGATTTGTAATAGTCACGTTCCGAAGGTGACTACACTGGTATGTATTTTGAGACCTGTACTCCGATAGCCCTATGCATGCACCTCCTTTAAAACAAACAAGAAAAAGATGCTATTTTGAAATAAAACAGCTCTTCTGCAGTTCTTTTCAGAATGGTAAAAAGCATATTGCTGTGCTGCCAAGATTACATCAAGTAGCAAATGCTGATTCATTGCAACAATAATAAAGCTTTAGAAAAAACCTCTAGTCTCTGCAATATAAATGTTCTGTCCTACAAATGATATCTTCCAGCAAGTCATTTATCTCTGCTAGTCTGAAGTAAAAGTATATCCAAGAGTGCTTCAATGTGAAACAAATTATGTGTCTGCTCTTGAGCTGTAGCTAATGCTAGAGTGCTTTAGCTTTAAACATATGGTGAACAAGCTGGATGTAGATCCCGTGCAATTTGAAATGCACTTCTGTCTTACAAGGTGTACGCCCTGCTGCTGCACAGGGCATGTTCTGTGACAATCACAAAAAAGAGCTCTAATAAAGGAGATCACTGTCTGCAGCTCCTCACTGAAGGAATTAAATGTTGTTAAGACCCAAAATGAATTGTACTGAACCTTTTCAAAGTGTCAGATGCAACTCTGAAGACTGCAGTAAGCAGCAGTTTTAGTTATATTATTGTTAAGAAGCCCACATTCAATGCACAGGAGTCCCTTCTACTCTCTTCCCCATGGCACAATGTTGGGCTGGGATGGGACCTTTTATATCAGGAGCAGAGACTATGATACGTGTTTTCCCTCAGTATTTAATATCTCCCCATACTCTGGGTCCAAAACACTGAACACACTTAAGGAGATAGCCTTGGTGACACCGCTGGACAGCCTCATGTACTCACAGCGATCTGGGGCATCATCTAGAGGAGGACCCAAGGCATCGGCCACACTGGGGGCTGATGGGGGAAGAGGCTGAGTAAGCAGCTGCACTGAGCCTCATCTCAGCACTTGTGCAAGGCCACCTCCCTTCCAAAGAGCCCTCAGCTCCTGCCCAGTGCAGGAGGCGGTGGAGCAGGGTGTCTGTTGGGCAGGCAGAGCCCTACATCCACATTACGGGAAGCGAGCCAGCCCTCCCATTCACAGATGTGCTTGCACGATTCCACTTACTCCCAGGATCAGTCACCAACGTCTCTGTATTCAGGCCACTGTCGGGCTGAACTAATTGACCTGCTAGTGTCCAAAGGGGAAGACTCTTCGGTTAAAGGCGTTGAATATTTCTGCTAGGACACGGCTGCCACACAGGGCCTAAAGGTTTTGGACATCATTTGTGTTCTATAAATAAGCACAACACACTCTGTAATGATTTTTGCTTGATGCTAGGTTTGCTCCAGGACTTATTTTGTCATTTTCGTAGTGGCTAGACTGCAAATGTCAGCAGCTCCTCAAGGACAAGTACTCCAGTAGCTGCTGCCAGTTGCATTAAGTTAAATATTTCAGAGTTTAGCCATTCTGTGACCCTACATGGGAGAGGTGTTTTCAGTGCAGAAATTATTTCTCTGTGCTTGATTCTCTTGTCACAAACTATTTCCATCTACTATTGCTACAATTCTGCTCTCAGATGCAGCTGTAATTCTGATGTGATCATTGAAGGCAAGGATGTCCTCCTCTTGCTCCTCCTCCTCTGTCTTTCTTCTCATTCTGGGTATAGGGTAAGCTTCTGCAGGGGTTCCTGTTGCCCCGGCGGCTGGGATGGGCAGCACGTGGTGGGTGATCTGCCAGACAGGGAGGGAAGGGACAGGACCATGCTGCCAATGTGCACAGCTGAGGCTACAGGATCCCAGAGGAGGGTTTGGACAGTGATCCCCCGCTGTAAGGGCTGATGAAGCAAGAGTGAACTGTGGAGGGCACCTGCTTGGTTAAAGCTTGGACTCAAGAGAGCCCCATAGGGATCAGAGGGCAATGCTGGGTGCAGGACCTCAATCACCGCACCTACACCATGAGACCTCCGGTCAGAGGAGACTGTGATCACCACATGGTTCATGGGTGAACCACCTCGTCCTAAGGCTGATAAGATCAACGTCTGCAGGGGCCTAGGATTCACAGGAGCTTTGAGGAAAAGCATTTGGAGATGTTGCACAACTTCTCATGAGGTGTTTGAAGGGGTTTGTGGGAATGTGCAAGATTTGTTATGGGGTGTTTAGGGGAAGGATTAAATGCAGGGAAAGGGAGGGATCAAGGTGGACTGGGGAGGAACCAACATAAGAAAACAGAGGGGAAAAGGGATAAAAAGGGCTACTCTGGGTAACAGCTGCCTGGTCAGTATGCTCATCTGACCCAGCCCTGTGTCTGATCACCACAGCCTGCCCTTTGGTCTTACTAAATATCCATATGTAATGATGTAATTAGTTATCTACTGCTAATAACAATCACTCTTACATTCTTTCCATCTATTTTGTGTGCAGGAACACCCTCTGTTCTGATCCCACATGAGACTCCATCAGCAACTTTCAAGCTGAACCAGTGCGCAGCAGCGAGAGATTCAAGTGTGGAAAGTGGAGCAGGACCATGAACGTCAGAGGCTGGAGGGTGCGGGTGCCAGCCCTGGGGAAACCAGGCCTTGGGCTGGCCCTGAGGCAGATGAGTAGCTGATGCCAGCTACCAGAGGGACCCATTTTCCACATGTGGGTACATACTGCACTAGTGGAAGTTAGTCCTGACCAGCCAGAGAGGAACAGCACCTACTGCCCACACTGTTTACGTATGTGCAAGCACAGCGAGTGAGTGGCTGCCTTACACCATGGTCAGCAAATAGTTTCAAACAAGAAGGGGTTTTTTAAATGTGCCCCATGGGCAGCTTACATAAGATATGTAGTGTAAAATGGTTTGAAAGGACTGAGGGAAGGAGAGATGATCCCCCCAGATCCAGCTGGAGCCACCAAGGGGTCAGTTGCCATTTGCCACAGAGCAGCTCATGAACTCCTCACAGCAGGCTTTGTTAACACAAGCATCCTACTTGGAATGTTTCGCTTGAACAAACCGGTTTTATCTGAAACACCATGGAAAGCACCATTGAACAGAGCTGGGGCTGGCCTGGGGGGTGTTAGGAAGGAGGCAGGGCTGCGCTCAGGTGCTTTATTGGCATATCTGCTTGGGAAAGGGATGTCCGATGCCATGTCCACAAGTGTCTTTCACTCAAGGCACCTGAGGTGACCACTCAGCCAAGGAAGCTCATGCCCTGAAGTCACCTTTTCAAGCAGGACCTGGTCTCCATGGATGGTTGGCTCTGAAAGATGCTCTTGGTTGCTCAGACCCATCTGAACACTTCCATGGCACTGCTATCCCTCTGCTACATATCCAAACACTTGCAGAAATGCGCAGCATCTAAATGATGTCATACTGTTCATGCAGAAGTAGCATGAGGAGGAGTCTGGAAGGTCAACTTCGGCAGAGTGCTTGGGCTTGGCCTTAGCTTAAATGTGTAAATAGTCCCAGAAAAGTCCAATCAGATTGTTTATGAGCTTAAATTCCTCACTGGGCTGGAGCTCGTTTGCCTATTTTCTAAATAAACTAGAAACCATACCAGATGTTACCACATTGCTGGAAAAATGGGTTCCTATGAAGTTTCCATTTACAGTTTTAATTTCCAGTTCAGAGACCCATCTATTATTTCATAAAGAGCCTTTGAAAATACTCTTTCATTATGTAAGAGCTAAGAAAAGGTGTTCAGCTCTTACACATCCTGTCTAGGTTTAAAGAAAAGAATTTGCCCAATAAACTGTCTGGCAAAGCTGAAGTCTGAATTTTTTGCATGTCTTTACCTTGGGATACGAGTTTACAGTGCACTTGTCTGAGGTGTGTGAATTCAGCAGCAGAGTAATTGGTTTATTACACAGAAACTGGAGGCTCTGGCTTTGCCAGGAATTTTTACTATGTAAATTCTTCACTTTTCTCACCTTCAGAAAGGCCATAAAAGCCACAGCTCTGCAAACGGGTTTCTGTGAGCAAAATCCCAGCCTGGCCTTTTGGCCAGGAGACCCACACAATATGGGTGCAGGGCAGGTCCCAGTGCATTAGTCCAGGCCCACAACTCCAAGGTATTTATAGCCTTAATGCAGTGCCCATATTTAGCTTTCTGTTAGGACCATGTAGAGTCTCATCTCATAAAGGGATGGATGCTCCCAAATCTGATTTTCTTCTATGGCTGGTGCAGAATCAGGCCCTGAAATGTATATGTTTTAAAATCAGTTTATCTGAGGAGAGGGGGGTTACTGCAGTGAAAGGGAGAAGGTGGGATCAGCTGCTGAGCTCCCAACGGCAGGGGACAACACGTCACTTCAGGTCTGTGCCCCCAGCTGGGCTATGAATTAGCTCCTGAGGAGGGACAGGGCAAGGACAGCCCTCCAGAGCAGGACAGGGACAGAGGCGGCCAGGGACACTTGGAGCCCACACCCAGATCCAGAACGAACGCTAATCTGCTTCTCTCTCCTTGAAGCATCCCAGGGACCTTTCAGTGCTTGTTTGCAAGAGAAACAAAAAGCATCAAAAGCATCTTCTGAGTTGTTTTCTGAAGAAAAAGTAGGATATAATCTCACCACAGGAAACAGTTTCTCCATCCCAGACTCTCACATCAGGCACAGGGTGGGAACTTTTGTCTGACCTTGCTGCAAGATCTTGGGGCTCAATCCCCTTCTCTGGGGCTGTTTCCTGGATGTACTTTAAATATACATGGGGGATGTAAGAGGCAACTGGTCTACCCTACCTTTTTTGCCTCAGTCTTCACTGGCAACCTCTCTTGCCACATCTCTTGAATGCACGGACCATGAGACAGGGGCTGGAGGAGCAAAGTCCTTCCCAGTGCAAAAGAAGATCGGTTTGTGACCACAGCAATGTATGTTCAGGTTCCTCAGGTGACACTGGAATAACCCAACTCTACAACATTGCTGTGTATGCCAGACCTAGCAGGCCAGGGTTTGGTTCCAGCAAGCAAATCCATGGGGAAAAGCACAGCCACATTACCATGAATTTCCATACATCTGCAAGTCAAAATGAAAATGAAATGGGCACTTTTAGGAGCCTCATTCCTAGGATGGAGAAACCTGGCTCCTGACATCTCCTGAGCATCACATCCCAGCTGGACCCCAGTCTGAGTGCTTCCCTCAGTCAGTGCTTGGAGGGTGTTTGGGCAAACACGCAATGAACTCAAGGTAATGCATCAGGTTTGAGGCAGAAGGCTGGATTACTTTGATTAATTTTCCTCTCAGCAAAAGTGATTACAAAACAGGTCAGCCAAACTGTTATGGATTCAGCCTGTTCCCTTGCTGATGTTTGATTTCAGCTTTTTTTTATGTGGGAGTTATTGATTACAAGGAACTGACAGAAACATGCACCTAAGATTCCTTTTTCTGTCAGCTTAGCTATTTCCAAAGGAAAAAAATTGCATTGAATGATCTTTGTAAACAGAAAAACAAGCCCTTCTTACAAGGGTGACCTTATTCTTTGAAAGAAATAAACAGACAAAACAACAAGAAGAAACAGCAAGCACAAGTTTTATGTTAAAAACTTGGGAATTCGTGATTTTCAGTGATGCATTAATTTATCATGAGACTCAAACTAGAGATTTAGTGACACATTGCCATGTGCCCAGCGTTTCAGCTGTTGGCTGGGCAATATCCGTGTCCAGTCCAGCTCTAGCATCCCCATATGGAGCTCCCTGATGACCACCAGATCTGGCAGGTTATTGCTCATGAACACACAAACACACACAATACTGATGAAATAGATGCTTTTGATAAAATTACCCAGACCAGCAACTCTTCAAAGAGGTGGGAAGGTGAGGACAGGGCTGTCCTGTGCACCCACTCGGTGGTGGGACCATTCATATGGGAAGAGCCAGTGCTGGCTCTTGCCTCCCTTCTGCCTCCTCAAGGACAGCCAGTAGGTACATGGTGGCCTTTGCCTCCTTGCACAGGTGACACCTGCACATTTCCATGTATGTGAATTAGGCAGAAAACTTTCTGGTTCCACATCAGCTTTTGGCATCTCAAACCTGCAGTAGTAGAGAGTTCATCGCTGAGCTCTGCCCACATGGAAAAGGCATTCTGGGTCCTGCCACTCACAACAAAGTGCTGATGAAGGGCTGGCTAGCCCTGCAACCAAAGTGTCCCCAGCCCAGAGCATCCTAAAATCTCTGGGATCCAGATGTGGACAGATCCGAACCTACCTTCTTCAGGACTTTGTCATTCTCAAGAGGCTGGGTTGTAATACAGCCTGCTGCTTTTCCTGAAGCAATTGGGTTCATGCTCACTTCGAGTAATGAAATCTCCCCACTTTTCAATACAGAGATTTTTACTGGTTGAGGGTGTGGGGGAGAAGGTTTTGTTCACCTGAATATCAGGATGTGTTTTGTAGGTAACATTGAGCCTTATATCAAAAACAGGCCAAAAGGATACACTCTGAATCTCTTATTGCCGTTGGTCTTAACTGGAGTATGGGCACTCCATGAACACCAACACGTGTGTATGAAAACCTCCATATACATATGCATATGTGTGTATTCATCTATGTGCCCAGATGAGGCACTTATGAGCATTGCTTATTGCTTTCTCCCCCATTCAGGGTTCTCTCAGACCACCAGCAAGACCTGGAGGTTTTCGCCCTCCACCCGCCACCCCCAACACGTGCAAGCACATCAGCAAACACACAATGAGCTGTGGGTCAGGTGCCCAAATCGTTGCAGAGACACCGCTGGCTGTGGAAAATGGCATGAAAGAAAGCAGACTGGGCTTGAAAAACAGCAAAAAACCCGCACTGTATTCTTCAGAAAATTTATTTGCAATGAATAATTCAGCTAGCATTTGCTGTGAAGCTCAACTAAACACAAAGCATGAAGCACACTGAGACCCCCAAATAGGAGGCACTATTCACTGCTACACAAACGAATATTATTTACTATCACTAATTAACTTCCACACAAAGCCACAGCCATTTCTTTAGATGCTGAGTAGGAGGCGAAATGAGCACGGAGCTGCCGTAATTCCCCTTTGGTTCTCTCTCTGTGCTGGCACACACTGGCTGCAGGCTGGGCTTGGCTCACTGCAACAGTTCTGGCAGCATCATCCCTGTCAGGGGGGATGCACCATTGAACCCACCTCACCTCGCCCCTCACCGCCGGGCTGTGCTGGGGGTCCTGCCCCTCACCGCTGCAGCACCAGGCTTGGGCAGTGATGACCACAGGGCAGCCTCAGCACTCCCAGTACTGATGCAGAAAGCTGGTAGATGGAATAAACTGGCATTCCCTGAGCATACACAGCTTAAAGGATTCAGATTGCTCTGAATGGAGCCTAAGGAGGCAGAGATGGGTTTGCCTTTGGGAAATGGGTTAGTGGCCTGGATGCTCTATCTAGCTAGTGAGAGCATTTTTTAGCATTTAATGAGCCTGTGTGCTAATTAGTTCTCTGAAGTCTCTCATTTGAAATACCAAGCTTTAGGATAACCAGAAATGCAAATTCTTGGCAATATTGGCAATTATTATTACTGCTGCTGCAGTGATAGCAGCCCTTTGCGAGGAAAAGTGGAATGAGTCTTGTGTTGGGTCATTATGCAGCTTGTTTTCATCAGTTACATTGTGCTCTTTTCAGGTGATATTGTAGTTGAGTAGACATTTTTGGCTAAAGTATTTTTCCGTTGGAAGACAAGGGTTTAAGTTATATTGAAACCTTTCTTAAACACACGTCAGTTTTGCTTAATTGTTCTCTTTTAAAAAGTGCTGAAACCCTGTTTCCTTTATCCATGGAAGACCCCATTTTCTTCTCACATTTTAGATGAAAAAAGGCAAAATGAAATTCTGCATCAGATCTTTCTTCAAGCAGAAGAAGCAGGAGGGGTTTTATGCACTGCACATCCGAGAGGCTACCTAAAGCCAGAGGCACCTTTGGCAGCAGCACTGCAGCCCACCACTGGCAGCAGTGGCCATCACCAACCGCATAAACCCTGCTTTGAACTACTGAGGTGGCTACCATGTACAGGTGCCTTTTGAACCCCCCAAGTGACCTCCTCTTGCTCTTGTAGAGCTAAGAGCAAGGTGTGGTGGGAGGGGGGAATTTTACAGGAAGAAACCTGGCACGGAGCAAGGGTCAGGTTCTCACATGTTCATCCTTTCTGGCCCCACACAAGAGCTCCACCATCCCACTGAGCTTCTGAGACAGGGAACGAGCTGTAATTTTTAAGAGTAATTCCCTGCAGGAGATATTAATTCCATTTTTATCCTTCCCTGTAACAAAAGCTTTCTAATAACACCCTTGCCGTTCATCAGCATTACCCACTAAATACTTTTAAATAACACAATTACTGTATTACCCTTCTTACTCCCTACTTGCTGCTTTATATCTGGCACAATAGATAAATGCCACATTCTATCTCCCATTCTATCATATTTGCATGCTCTCAGATCACCTTCCTAAGATCATTCACAAGACAGCAAGAGTCTCTGTTGTGAAGGGGACTGTCCTAACCTGGAAAACCAGAAAGCAGCACACACTCTCCTCACAAATCAACTGGAAATGCACACTGTACAAAACAAGAGATTATGGGTCAATTTGGGTGGGGCTTCAAATTCCATCTGAACAAGGATTAAGCAGAGAGGGTGTATTAAGGCACCTGGTTATGCAGTCCCTGATAAAGCTGGGATTAGTAAATATTTTGAGCATAGAGAGTCATCCAATAGAAGATGTAAACTCACCCTAATACCCTCACCCACCCCCAGGCACAGCAAACCCCTGGGGAGCAGAAAGATCTACCATGAAATACTGGGCTGGCCCTAAGCTGACTATCACCCTTCATTTATGTCTCCCCCCAAAAAAGACAAAAAGGAGATGCTGCCACCAGGGATTACAGGGAAAGAAGTGAGCCATAAAGGCCCCTCAGATCATCCCCATCCTGTATTGCTGTTATGGACTTTGTCAAACAGAAGGTATCAGAGGACCTAATTGCAGTGGGGTTTGCACCCTCTGAGGCCCACAAAAGAAGTTCCTTGCCCATGGTGAAGATGAATCACGGAAAAAAATTCTTGGATGCAGAGCCAGGGGTGATTAAAAATGTCTCTAATCCTCCTACTCCAATTTCCTTAATTTCCCAAGACAAATGATAGTATCTGAGTATTTACATACTTCAGGCAGACTGACAGGAAAACAGAAAGACCCATCTTCCCACCCAGGATCATAAGTTTTCTCCTTCTGGGTATATCCTGAAAAACATAGGATAATTAAAACCTGGCTGAAAGATCATACCTTGAAGTAACTTTTCTTAGAACTACTTTCTTTACCCACAACCTCTTTCCAGGCAAGTCCCACCCATTCCAATCTCATCACCAGAGGCAAGATACCTCTTGTCCAACAGACACCAAATGGAGACTGATCTTGCCAGGGCACATATAAAACAGGCTGATATAGCTCTACAATGTGTCCTCATGACAGAAACACCAAAAGCTGTGGGTGATTGTCATGCTCAACTAAAATGCTTTTGTGGAAAAAGCTAAATGGCCATTAGCCACCAGAAATGACTGACTGGGACAGCTGGTAAAGGCCCAGGAGTAAGCAGTTACTCGCAAGAGAGGCACATTCACAGCATTCCATTTCCGGCTCTTGGTTTCTGATTCTCAAGGGATAAAACCACCTTCAAAAGGTAGAACTTGGAAGAGAAACTCATAATTACTTCAGACACTAAATACCACAGACTCCATGAACAGGGCTACTTTTCCGTCTGAGAGGTTCCCCAACAATTTTTATTTCTCCTTCTCAGCCTTGATCTCTGAAGAGCTTTTTCAGACATTTCTCTTTCACTAAGACAACAGTTTTGCCTCCTAAACATGTCCCCATGGTGGCCACCCACATCCGGGTAGGGCACATTGGGTTCAAATACATCACTCCGGAAGCTCTACAAGAAGAATAACACTTGAACTAACTCTTCAATTGAACCCTTGCTCCTGGGAACTATACTTACAAAAAACAGCAACAAAACCACTTTCATAGCCTGGGATCCTCCAAGTCAAGCAAACAGCTGAGGACAAAATTACTGATTGCAGCTTAGGGTAAACTTTAGATTTATTGGCACTTTGACTCTTTATGAGCAAACACCCCTGGGAAGTAGCAATCTGATCCACACTCAGTTGCCACTTGACTTTTTCTCTACAAATTGCCTAAATGCCAACTGACTTCTGCTGGTACACTTCAGACCAGCAGCTCCTTCCTTTAAACCTGTTGTCATTGTTTTCACCTCTGATACTTTTGCCGCTTAACATCTCAAGCCATCTTTATCCAGCCCCTTCCAGCCTGTGGGTAGCAACAAGTCCCTGCGGTGGCTCATGCTCTCAAGGGCACTGGAGACACCATCTCACATGTTGTTAAAGATCTCTGTTACCCTACAACAAGGGTTGTCTAGTGGCCATCTGCCATGGACTCAGGATCACTATGCCTTGGATATCCAGCCCTAACAAACACTTGGCCAGGAAGATGGGATCCACACCTCAAGTTCTTTTTGCTTTACCTGTTATAGCTCTTAGTTTTTTAATGGAAAAAAAAGGTGAATGTCACATTCTGCTGGTATCATACTCAATTAAAAAAAAAAGTTAATGTCAACTGTTTCATAATGTACCAGAAATTATTGAACAGATTAAACCAATGAAGTCTGTGAGAACACACCAAATCTCAAAGCAATCGATTTCCTCAAAAAAATCCAGACAAGTTCTGAAATAAACTTATCAGACTCAGTATAAATTTTATACGATAAATTCATCAGACGCACAAAGTTTATGCAGCTGCCTCATCAAGTATGGGAGGTCATCTTTGAAGGTCCTTTCCAACTGTTCTGTGGTTGTGTCACTCCCCAGTGAAATATCCTGGTTTATAGCCTTGTGTCTATTATTTTGTCTATAAAATAATGGACTGTTATAAGAGATCTTTCAGAGCCTGTGCTATGGAGAGACTTAAAGACAATTTCAGTAATTATCAAATTTGTGAAACCTTATGCATAAGCTTACCAGAATTAAATGGTACAACGTGCAAACCAACGGAACTGGCTTTCTGCACATGCCTTTTAAGTTAACAGCTTTCACTATATGAAGAGCAATGAAAAAAAAAAAAAAAAGAAACATACTCAAATTTCACACTTTTTTTTCACGAAAAAAAATAATTGTTTTACTTTGCAGTTTATTTCACATTTACCACGAGAAAAATAAAAGTGGCAATTGCCAAAACACTGTAGCCTGAAATTCAGTTTGGAAGTCAAAAAGCTTGTAGTCAGGACCTCAAGTAGCTATCAGCAATGGGGATTTTTCTTTCAAATCCACTAATATCAGGGCTATGAAATTGGAAGAAGAGCATATTGCATTACAGATGGTGCCAGAGCTGTGGGTAACAGGGGAGAAAACAGGAGCATCTTCAGACAGAATTATGATATTTCATCGGTTTTAAGGGGACTATCAGAGTTAATAAGAATAGAAGCGGACTCCGTGCCTGGCAGAGACTGCACAGGAAGGACGCAGCGCCAGATGAAGCTGTTCAGACATGAGGTCTCTAAGTAGTGACTATTAAACTGCCTCTTGCTGTATGTTCAGCTGCCCAATCCCTCTTCTGCACTTTGCAGGAGGTGCTGTGGTGAAAGCCTCACAGCAGAAATGGAGGTTTTCTGGTGTTGAAAAGTTCTGAGAACATGTGTGTCCACAAATTCACTTTGGCTGCTCCTCTGCAGCATTGAGCTGTACCTCAGTGTCCTGGGTTCAGTAGCAGTAGTCAGTTTTTCTCCTTCTTAGTAGCTGTTGCAGCACTGTGTTTTTGACTTTCGGCCTGGGAACAAAGCTGATAACACCGATGTTTACCCTGACCAAGGACTTTGTGAGTCTCATGCTCTGCCAGGGAGGAAGAGGGGCCGGGAGGAAGCAGGGACAGGACACCTGACCCAAACTAGCCAAAGAGGTATTCCATACCACAGCACGTCATGCCCAGGGATGTAACTGGGAGCTACCCGGAAGGGCTGGATCACTGTGGGGTGGGGGCGAGATACCGGTTGGTGAGCGGTTGTATTCTCTTCCTTGTTATTTCCTTTATCATTATTATTATTGGTGGTAGCAGTAGTGGTTTGTGTTATACCTTAGTTATTAAACTGTTCTTATCTCAACCCGTGGGAGTTGCATTCTTTTGATTCTCCTCCCCGTCCCTCCAGGAGCGGAGGGAAGAAAGGTGGGGGGGGAAGTAGACTGCATGGTTCTGATTTACGGCCTGGGCTTAAACCACGACACTCAGCTTTATGCTGGTGTCAAGCCCTGAGTTCCCTCTGCAACTCCCGTGGATGGAAGAGGGGCCAGAGCCGGTACTGAAACACAAGGATGTCGCACTGGAGCCAGGAGCTGCTCCTGCGCCCGTTCCCTGTTTCCTCTGTCAGCTCCCAGAGGGCACTTTTTTTTCTACCAGCAATTTACCCCTCTGGCATTGCAGGTATCCTGGTTTCTTGGAAAGCAAGAGAGAGAGGAAGAATTTCATGATCATTGAAATGAGCAAAGTTTGCTTTTAATGAAAATACTGACCCATGCAGTAGAAAGGAAATTTTTTGTGGGGTACCTGACATCTCTGATGAAGAAACACCATGAAAAGGACAGAAACTGAGCAGAAAAAAACAAACCAAACCCAAATCAAACAGATGGACCCAAGGAGCAAGTGGAAGTAATGAAGAGCTGCAGGCAACAGAGCAGGAGAGAAGCAATTGATAAATCAGGGTCTCTCTGGCAGGAGCAGCATAGGCAGTAAAAGAGGAGAGGGTTAGGAGCTCAGTGCCTGCACCATCTAGGCCTGGCAGGGTGGTTTATTGTCATACCTAAATATGCAGCACGCTCTGGAAGGAATATTGCTGTTCTTACTTCTGAAATAGTGCTGCAACTTGTACCAAATGGAACTTGTTTCAACATTTTTGCTTAACCAAAACATACCGATCTGTTTATTTTGGAGAGGCGGGAGCAAGTGTCATGGATCAGCCAAAGGGTGATCTTCACTCTGTGGATTTGGGTCAAGTGTTTACAAACACAAACCTGCTGCCAGGAATGAACTTAAATAACACAGGTCTCCTTCCAGATTTAAAGGTGAATGTGAGTTTTCAGCAAGAGAACCCTCTTGTGTATTTCTGAAAGCACTCCAGCTTTGAAGCGGCAAAAAAAGCCCTTGTAAATAACATTGCATTGCAGGAACCATGAGCTGCCAACCGTGCCTGCATTGTGCAATACAAGTGCTGGGCAGTGGCACCTGCACTGGTTATACTGCAGCTCAAGTTCAGCTAGGAGCTGGGATTCATTTTTCACTCACTAGCAAAAAGATCTGAGGGAAGTATTTTGCCAGAGAGTAAGAATTTCTGGCACCTGATGCTCAGAGGAAGGTTAATGTCATGAAATTCCTGGGATCTAGAGCCATTACGGAAGCTCTTCAGCTGGAAGGAAGCAGAAATGGATTAAATGTATTATTTATGGTGGAGGCAGTGCTTTATGGCAAACCAGGAGTTGACAGCACTGATTAACCAGTTATATAAGCAGTGAAATACCATAACAATTACCCTGAGGTTACTCTGTACTTTTATTCTAAGAATTAACTCCTGTTCCCTGGTAATTGTTTCCACCCCTTTATTTCTGTGTGCTGCTGTAAAGGTCGCTGGTGTCTTTTGCCTCCTTTAGGCATTTTTACCTCTGAAAATAAGTACTCTCACAGGCAAATCAGAAGCCAAACCTTTCCATCCTTCTTATGCAGAGACAAATGCTTAATAAAGTGCAAAAGTGGTAGAGAATAGACCTGCAATGAGGGCATTGATTAAGGTAATTTTTAATGTGAAGCTCGCATTCAGTGCTCACACACGGGCTGTTTGGGTTGCATTTCCAACATTTTCTGCGTACATCACTCAGTGGAGGGAGATTCCAACCAGGAGAGCATTCACCCTCGGGGCAGCTCTGCTCTGCTTCCCCAGACCTCTGCCCCAGAGGCTCCTTGTGCTGCCCTTCTCTTTGAAGGACAGCCCCAGAAGGGCAGGAAGCTTCAAGGCGAAGGACATTGATGGTTTTTATTTCTCCATGCCAGGACAGAGTGTGTTTTTCCTAATTTTCTGATGAAAATCCACTGGCTGTGATGATCATAACAACTCAATTAGGCTGGAAGGAAAAAGAAGTGCTGAAATCTGAAACAAAGCCTCTCCTGCTCCGGCCATCACCTGCTGTGCTCCATCCTGACAGTCATCACTTCCCTGGAACTGAACCACAGTCTGCAGGAGCCTCCCCGACACTCTGAGCTACCACATGCCTTGTCTCTGTGACACCATTTGTTTTCTTCTGCAGCTATTTTCATCTGTTGTTAAACATTCCTCTGAGATGAGACCTTCTACCTTTATCTGCAGCCAAAACCCATCACTGGCTCCCTGGGTGGTATGTGTCTGTCTCTGTCCTGCATCCAAGAGGCTGCAGCTGCATCACTGTGATCTTGCTCAGCTCTCACTCTCTGTCACTTTCTTCCCTCCAGTCAAGAGATTTCTAGGAAGGCAATGGCCTTCCTCTTCCAAACTATTACCAGTGAAGCATGTGGGCACTCACCAGATCAACAGCTAGTGCTGGTTTACCTCTGCAAAGCAAGGGCTGAAGGGGAAATGAGAATGAGCTGCTCATGTGCACTTCAATAGAGAAAACATTCCACTTACCTGGATGTTTGTTTGATCCAAAACTGGATCCTTAAGAAGAGCCATTATTGATCCAGCACAGCATGAAGGAGAAACTGTGCTATGCTATGGCCTGGCATTTCCTTCAGTGAGATGGGACCGACTTCTCCAAACACAGAGATTTGCCAGGAGCAGTTTGCTGCCAGCAGGAAGAAAACCAGCCCAGCCATAGCTGCAACCCTGGTACAGCTGCCACAGGCACCAACAGACTTCTCTGAAGTATCTACAAATGGTTACTTAGCACCAGTGTCCAGTGTTGTTACCACTTCTCATGTGTTCTTCTCTGTTGCTTCCTGCAGCACTGGAGAAATCAGGAGCACAAATGTCCCACCCTGCCATTGGTGGGTTATGTGATTGCTCATCCCTGTGAACATGAAGGAGCAGAGGCACCACAACAGGCAGGGAACCCCAGTACCCACACCAGAGCTGGCTGAGCTCCTGATAGGGCTGCTTCCAGGGCTGTCACAGGTCAATGGCAGAGACTCCCAGTAGGTCACAGACAGAGTGGGTTGCTCCCTGCAGGGGCTGGCACCCCATTTCTGTCTGCGTGGGTCAGCAGGGCCAATTCAGGAGTTTCTGTGTGTCTGTGTGCCCGTTGGACTACATGCCCGGGCACAGACACCCACAGCCGTGGCAGCCTCGCATGATGCAGCAATAGCTCTTTTCCACTGTAGCACTGAACTTATGTCCCTTTCGCAGCGGTTCCGCAATCTTCAGCTCCACTCGAGGGCTGTAGCCGAGCTAGGTTCACATGTACGGCTGCTTGAATGCACTGTGCTGTTCCCAAGCCCAAATTTCACCCCTACCAGCGTTGTGCTGCAGGGATGTACCACCTGGGGTCGGCACAGCGGAGGCAATTTCACACGTAGGCTATGCTCTAGCACAGACGCGCTCTAAACAGCCAGAAATGGGAAGGTGAAAGCTCTGCTGTACCCGAGTGGATATAAGGAAGGTTATACCAAGCTTTTTATCCTTTCTCATCTCTAGCAAATGTGAGAGATGCACTCTAGTGCCTGTTTGGAGAAGAAGGTGCTGGAAAGGGTGAGGAACAAGGCGGATTACGAGAACAAAAATTGGTGGAAGCACATAAGCAGTTTTAGTGCTCAAAATAATGTTTCAGTTGTTGAGCTGAGGGCAAGGGAGCCCTGGTTGCAAATGCTCTATCACTGCTGGCCAGAAATTACTTACCAATCATATTTTAATTTGGACTGGTTCGCATCAATGAAATGCTTAACTTCATAAAAAGGTAGTGGAGGGCAGCAGGTTAAAAAGTAAATCTCAGGGTTACTTTGGTTGGTTTATGTATGGACCACACTTCTTGCTGCTCTCCTGGCAGGGTAACAGGGAGAGAAAGAGCACAGAGGCACTATAGTGCACAGATCTGCACAGCCACCCTCACAGTCAGCAGCTCCTGCCAGGATGCACAAAATCCCTGATCCACATCTTTTCAGATCGTTTGCAGAGCAATCACCAGCAGCCTCTTCCGAATGTTTTGTACTATTTGATACCTCAGTGACTGAACTTTAATATCTCTTCTCCTGTAAAGATTTCTCTCTCCTTTTTCCTCCCAATGAATGAGGAGTTTGATGGGTTTTGGTCTACTCAATCTTTGCACAGCACAGTTTGACAGTTTTGACAGTCAGTCAGCTGATCGGAGCTAGCACAGCTAGAGCCGGAGCCGGCACGCTGCAGAGACCACGAGGGTCAGAAGAGATTAGGAAAAGCAGAGGGGACAGCGCAGCCACATCGCGACTCCCGACATCTCCCGATCCCCGAAGCCCCAGCAGCCCTTGCGAGAGAGCGGCTGACGTGGCAGGGGGCGTTCCCGCGGTAACGGCGACCGCACCCCTGCCCCTTGCCTTGAAAGGGCCTTTGGGAGGGCAGCGACCGGTCGCTGTCCACCAGGCGCAGGGAGGAGCAAGCAGGTCGTGTTGTGGACTCTGTTGCTGGTGTCCCAGATTGCTGACCAATATGGTCGTCTCCAGAAGGAGAGCTTGCAGTAAGGAGACTGTAGCAACTCAGACAGAGACCCTGCCCCAAACCGTGGCTGTTCAGGTCTCTGGCTGCAGGGAGTGCCAGAGCCTGCTGCTGCCGGGGGAGGGAGGCCAGCATTCCACCTGTGTGAGGTGTGAGCAGGTAGAAGATCTGCTTAGATTGGTGGCAGAACTTAAGGAGGAGGTCGAGACGCTGAGGACCATCAGGGACTGTGAAAGGGAGATCGACTGGTGGAGTAACTCCCTAGCATGTCAGCAGGAACGGTTCCAGGGAGATACCCCCCACAAGGGGATGGACCCCCTGTCCTCTCAGACAGAGGGGGATGACCCGAGACAGCCCCTGCTCTGTAGCTGTCGCGCAGAGGTAAGGGACCAAAAAGACGATGAGGGCTGGAAGCGAGTTCCAGTTCGGAACCGTGGGCAACCTTCCTCCCTTCCTGCCCTGCTTCCCCAGGTGCCCCTCAGTAATAGGTTTGAGGCCCTGGATCTTGATGGAGAGGTAAGTGAGGATGTGGTGCAAGGCCAGACTACAAGGTCACATAGGAAAAGGCGGTCGACTTCGCACCTCAAGACTGCCTCTGACAAGAAAGAAAGAAAGGTCATTGTCGTAGGCGATTCCCTTCTGAGAGGAACAGAGGGCCCGATATGCAGAGTTGACCCTCATCATAGGGAAGTGTGTAGTCTGCCTGGAGCCCGGATCAGGGATATCACCAGGGCGCTCCCCAGCCTGGTGCACCCGACAGACTACTACCCGCTGCTGGTCTTCCAGACAGGTGAGGGGGAAGCTGCTTCCCGCAGTCTGAGGGGGATGAAGAAAGACTACAGGGCCTTGGGGTGGATGGTGAAAGAGTCTGGGGCTCAAGTGATCTTCTCCTCAGTTCTTCCATCTTCCGGTGATGATGTGGGATTGAATGGGAAAATTCAGTCCGTAAACAATTGGCTACGAGACTGGTGCTTTAGGCAGGGCTTTGGGTTCTTTGATAACGGCTGGTTTTATAAGGCTCCAGTCCGGATGATGGCACGTGGGAAAGGTTTAACTCACAGAGGCAAAAGGATGCTGGGGCATGAATTAGCAGGGCTCATTTGGAGAGCTTTAAACTAGATTCGAAGGGGGATGGGGTTGTAACTGGGCTTGCCCCAGTGGGGCAGCACTCTAGGATTGATGAAGACTGGGAGGCCTCCTATAATCCTAGGGTGAAATTAGTGAGCTCAGCTCCCTCCTTGAAATGCCTATACACCAATGCGTGCAGCATGGGAAATAAGCAGGAGGAGTTGGAGACCTGTGTTAAGTCAGGAGATTATGATCTGGTGGCAATTACAGAGACGTGGTGGGACAGCTCGCATGACTGGAATATAGTCATGGAGGGCTATGTCCTTTTCAGGAAAGACAGGCCAGCCAGGTGGGGTGGTGGGGTTGCTCTTTATGTGCGAGAGCAGCTGCAATGTACTGAGCTCTGTCCAGGGACAGGGGACGAGCGAGTTGAGAGTCTGTGGGTGAGAATTAAGGGGCAGGCTGGCAGGGGCGATACTGTTGTGGGTGTCTGTTACAGGCCACCGGATCAGGGTGAGGAAGTTGACGAGGCCTTCTACAGGCAGCTGAGAGCAGCCTCACAGTCACAGGACGTGGTCGTCGTGGGGGATTTTAACTTCCCTGATGTTTGCTGGAAGGACTACTCAGCAACCCAGCCACAGTCCAGGAGGTTCCTCCAGTGCATGGATGATAACTTCCTCATCCAAATGGTGGATCAGCCAACCAGGAGAGGAGCACTGCTGGATCTCATCCTCACTAACAAGGAGGGTCTGGTCAAAGCAGTAAAGGTTGAGGGCTGCCTTGGTTGCAGCGACCACGAGATGGTGGAATTCAGGATCTTGTGTGGTAGGACCAGTACAATAGCAAGTAGAATTGCAACCCTGGACTTTAGCAGGGCAAACTTTGGCCTTTTCAAGCAATTGCTAGGGGAAATCCCATGGGCAAGGCTGCTTGAAGGTAAAGGGGCCCAAGATAGTTGGTTGGCATTCAAGGATTGCTTATTCCAAGCTCAAGAGCTGAGCATCCCGACACGTAGGAAGTCAAGGAAGAGGGCCAGGAGACCTGCGTGGCTAAATAAGGAACTGCTGGGTATGCTCAAGTGGAAGAGCAGAGTTTATAGGTCATGGAAGGAGGGGCTGGCCACTCGGGAGGAATATAAGGCTGCTGCTAGAGGATGTAGGAAGGCAGCTAGGATGGCTAAGGCCTCCTTAGAATTAAATCTGGCCAGAGGGGTCAAGGACAACAGAAAGAGCTTTTTCAAATACATAGCTGATAAAACTAACACCAGAGGCAAGGTTGGCCCACTGGTGAATGGGATGGGTGCCCTGGTGACAGAAGATACTGAGATGGCAGAGTTATTGAATGCCTTCTTTGTCTCAGTCTACTCTGCCGGAGGCAGTCCTGAAGAGCCCTGTACTCCTGAGACCTCAGATGAAGTCAGGTCACTGGAGCAGTTTGCCTTAGTCCATGAGGAATGGGTTAGGGACCAGTTGAGCAATCTGGACATCCATAAATCCATGGGTCCAGATGGGATGCACCCGCGGGTGCTGAGGGAACTGGCGGAAGTCATTGCTAGACCACTCTCCATCATCTTTACCAAGTCTTGGGAAACGGGAGAGGTGCCTGAGGACTGGAGGAAAGCAAATGTCACTCCAGTCTTCAAAAAGGGCAAGAAGGAGGACCCAGGTAACTATAGACCGGTCAGCCTCACCTCCATCCCTGGAAAAGTGATGGAACACCTTATCCTTGATGCCATCTTAAGGCATGTCAAGGATAAGAGGGTTATGAGAGGCAGTCAACATGGCTTTACCAAGGGGAAGTCGTGCTTGACCAACCTCCTAGCCTTTTATGAGGAAATAACATTGTGGATGGATGATGGCAGAGCGGTGGATGTGGTCTACCTTGACTTCAGCAAAGCATTTGACACAGTCTCCCACAGCATCCTCATAGCTAAATTGAGGAAGTGTGGCCTGGATGATCAGGTAGTGAGATGGACTGCGAACTGGCTGAAGGACAGAAGCCAGAGAGTTGTAGTCTATGGGGCGGAGTCCAGTTGGAGGCCTGTATCTAGTGGAGTGCCTCAAGGGTCAGTATTGGGACCAGTATTATTTAATATATTCATCAGTGATTTAGATGAGGGAATTGAGTGTACTGTCAGCAAGTTTGCTGATGACACTAAGCTGGGAGGAGTGGCTGACACGCCAGAAGGCTGTGCTGCCATCCAGCGGGACCTGGACAGGCTGGAGAGTTGGGCAGGGAGAAACTTGATGAAATATAACAAGGGAAAGTGCAGAGTCCTGCATCTGGGCAGGAACAACCCCAGGTTCCAGTATAGGTTGGGGAACGACCTGTTAGAGAGCAGTGTAGGGGAGAGGGACCTGGGGGTCCTAGTGGATGGCAGGATGACCATGAGCCAACACTGTGCCCTTGTGGCCAAGAAGGCCAGTGGCATCCTGGGGTGTATTAGAAGGGGGGTGGTCAGTAGGTCGAGAGAGGTCCTCCTTCCCCTCTACTCTGCCCTGGTGAGACCGCATCTGGAATATTGTGTCCAGTTCTGGGCCCCTCAGTTCAAGAAGGACAGGGACCTGCTGGAGAGAGTCCAGCGCAGGGCAACTAAGATGATTAAGGGAGTGGAGCATCTCCCTTATGAGGAAAGGCTGAGGGAGCTGGGTCTCTATAGTTTGGAGAAGAGGAGACTGCGGGGTGACCTTATTAGTGTATATAAATATATAAAGGGGGAGTGTCATGAGGATGGAGCCAGGCTCTTCTCAATGGCTAACAATGATAAGACAAGGGGTAATGGGTATAAACTGGAACACAAGAGGTTCCACTTAAACTTGAGAAGAAACTTCTTCTCAGTGAGGGTGACAGAACACTGGAACAGGCTGCCCAGGGAGGTTGTGGAGTCTCCTTCTCTGGAGACATTCAAAACCCGCCTGGACACATTCCTGTGTAACCTTATCTAGGTGTTCCTGCTCTGGCAGGGGGATTGGACTAGATGATCTTTTGAGGTCCCTTCCAATCTCTAACATACTGTGATACTGTGATACATCAGTCTCTGTGAGGGCAAAACACAGTCTCTGTGCTCTCGCCCAGACTCATGAGCTGGGGATGCACCACCTCTTCCACTGTTAGTTTTCGGACATGGCCTCTTCAACCTGCCTCCAACTGAGACATTAAGTTTGAACACAGCTCCCTTAAACCCTCTGGAGCCCTGTAGCTAAAAATGGACATAGGAGTTTTTCTGTCCAAAGTAACACCCTGCCTGGAAAACTCCTTTTCCTCTCCCTAGTGAGAGCTTGCAGCCCAGATGATGGAACCTTCCCTGGCAGAAGAGCAATGTGGGAGTGTGAGGAACCTCCTCTTTCCCCTTCAGACATCAGTGTCACAGAAATGGGGACTGCTGGCTCCTGTGGTCAGTGTCCCAGCCCACAACAGAAGACAGTAGGACCTGAAACATGACTGGGGCTTCAGAGGGTGAATAGACTTGACCTGGAGCCACAGACAAGCTCCCCCACACTCTCAGAAAGGCAGAGGGGAGGATGAGACCTTTCCTTCTGTCAGAGGGTTTTGGCCTAGCTTCCTCACAAAACCAGGAATCAGAAGGACCCCACCAGTACTTGTGAATTAAAGGTCTGTCTCTGCCCCAGACTGCAAGCACATGTTGCAAACTAAAGTTCAGAAGCAAAGGGAACAAAGTCAGTCCTGATTTTCTCTTCGTTTTTGAGCGAGAGCAAGACAGAAGAGACCCACTGACTCCTTGTTTTACCAGAGAAAGGAAAAGCTTTTAGAAAGCAAGTTACCTGTAAACTTTATTTGGACAAGGAAGCAAAATATATATTTAACTAGTTTTGATGCTTTAGTTGTGTGCCATTGCTCAATAATTCATACTTACGCTTGAACGTGCATCATTATATACCCAGAAATATTTTATACCCAGAAATACATTCAGTAACTTAGAGGAAAAGGAAAGAAAAATCAATGCAAACAAGGTATGTCAGAAAGTGGCCAAAAATAAGATTTATTTGCAAATCGTTTTGACAATAAGGAAACAAGTATCTCTGAACTGTGCATTTTTGGGATTACATGTCAGTTCCTTTGCCTTCCGAGATTTCCATTTGCATGCGATATGGGATACCTCTAGAATTCAAAATAAACTTGAAGTGTCCTTTTTTGCTTTGCTGTGATAAGTAATTCCTTCCACAGGCACACTACAGGAGAATCAAAGTCTTTGTAACGAGAAGCTGTCACAGGAAACGCACAATGACACAACCTTGGCTTAGAAAGGAAACTATTACGAGAGTTGTTTCACATTTGTTTAATGCAGCATCAAATGCTTCAGGATTCCCACAAGGCGAAGTGCCTCAAGCTGTGCATAAATGGACAAAAAAACCCCAATAAACCAACCCAAAGTAAAGCCCAAAAAACCCAAACCCCAGCAAACACCAACATCTATCCCTAAACAGCTATACTGAAACCTCAGATTTCTTTCCGATGAAAGAATGCACAGTACATCTGGTTATGACCCAAGTTATTTTCCCTCTCTTGGAAGCCAAAGAGCTGTGTCTCATGTAAAAGAATCAGAGTTCAAGATTTAATAAATGTATATAAATGAACTCAGGACAAAGGTAACACAAAGTGAGAACTCATTTACCTTTGAGCCACACTGTGGCAGGGTAACCTCTAAATTAACAGAGTCACAGCAGATGCAGAGGAAGACATCAGTATCTTCAGAATATTTCTTCATCTTATTTCCACCCTTCTTCCCAACTTTGCTCTGTCTTTCAAAAGCCAGGAGATTTCAACTCTGAAGTCACATTTTGAATTAATTGAGAGGAAGTGTATTCTGAAAAGCATATATAATTAAGTTCTGAACAGAATACACTAAACCTATCTTGTTTAAGGGGAAGTCCAAAGGGAACACCAGGAAACAAATAGTTATTCAGAGAGAAAATTAAAGAATCTGTACTGGATCTATTTTCAATACAGTTCTAGAAAATATTTATGTTTATAACAAAGAGGGTCCTTTTTTCTTTCTTTTTTTTTTTTTTCCTTCTTTATGAAGCTCAAAATAATCCCAATATTTGACACTGGAAAAATATTTTTCATCTCTCCCATAAATATAATAATGCAAGAAAAGATGCCTAGATGTCATTGTCACCACTTCAAATAACGCATTAATGAATGCATTAGATCATTTAAATGTAAATAAATGAATTTTATATATACATAAATATGCCCAAAATATTAAAATAACCTTATAAGGGTAAACCAACTATTGTAATGGTGACAACCATTTCATTTAAGTATTTAGGCAACAAAAACTGGAGAGAATAATGAAGAGTCTTAGAGACATTATTTTGCTTTGTTCTTCTTTGGAAAGACTAAAACTAGAACCAACTGAAAGCTCTTCATCATCAGTCCACAGGCAATCCCACCATGGGGGTCTCCTCAGGCCTTCTGGGGAACCTAGTCCATCTTTATGGAATAAATATGCTTGGTCATTCCACATCAGCCCTTGCTGAAATGATCCTGAGAGCAATGCCCAGAACCTAGGAATTTCTTTAAGCTGAATGCCCTAGTTAACATCACACTGCCTCCTGATCAAGCTAAAAACTGAGAAAGGGATGAAGAATTCAGAACAAATCTTCTGTTGACAAACACTGCCCTCTTCAATTCCAACTCCACCATCTTCAAAGAACAGTAAGAATTTACAGTTACCTCCAGTGGTTATGCCCTCCCATTAGACAGCTCCAGCGCTTTACTCTTCTAAGCCCTGTGTATCCCCGTATTTGTGGTGTAGTCAAACATAACACAGTTGAGGTTTACCAATTTCTGATTCAGGCCACAGAGATGCATTGCAGCAATTAAGATGTAGGTGCCAACATTATGCATAGGCCCCTAGATTTCACGGTTTTAACAGTATTTTTGCCAAGACAAAAATTTTGGAAAATCCCTACCCTGAAAATCCACTATTTGCTGAGGAAGGTTCCTATTTACTGAGAACATGAACTAGCTCTGAGTACACCATCTTTAATGACAACACTTTAAAAAGACTCAGTCTTACAAGTTTTGTTCTCTTACATATCTAAGGTCTGAAACCTAGAAATGACCAGGGGTTTTTAGAAGTCTTGTAGAAGTGATCCAGCTTGCAAACATCATTAGTTTTGGCAGAATCATGTTATATGAAACCTGTAATACACTTGCTAACGCTTAACCCAATGATCACTTATAAGAAGTATTATTGCATTTTAAGCGTAAAAATATAGGAGGTTCTATAAAGAAAATTAAAATAGCATCCATCTAATATTGATAGTCATATAAAATAACTCACAATTATGTAAGTTTCCATATTTAATTACACATTTAAAAATAAGTTATAAAAATAATTAAGCTTCTTTAAAACCCCTAAGTTATTGCCTTTTAGGAGTTTTTACTCATATCTACTGATTGTCTAACATCTGCAACAGCTTCTGGTACTCGAACAGTCATATTATCCATGGATTTCTTCAAGCAGATTTGGCAGCCTAAACGTGATCTGTAGGGAAATAGGACGTTGTCATTAGTTCTACCTGATCACGTATCTAACAGCATTTACCCCCCTATGCCTCCAACATTCAGCCATCCCAAACAAATTATGATCTACAATCAGTCACTCTTGTGCATGGCTTAATCAAGACCAGCATTGAATTGCATGCATCAATCCAAAGATACATGTGGTAATAAAAATTATTTACATTAAGTAGCGGAGTTCAGTACACTGGAAAGTGGTACACAAGTACTTCCTGCTTCCTGAGGCAATATACAGTAAGGGTGACCCTTCCATTTTCAATGGGTCACTAACAGTTCAGTCAAGTGCAGGGAATGACACTTGATGTCCCAAGGGACATTTGGCATCTCTGAATAGACGAAGGCAATGAATCAGAATGAAAACCTCAGAAAAAGCAAAGCCTAACTCATACACTGTCCAATGTTTTCAAATTAAACAACTCAAGATTGGGTCATTATACCAGAAAGTAAGAGCGAAAAGACAAGAAACATAGGAAGGAGAAGGAGAAAATACTTATGGCACCTGAGGAGATGCAATCCTTCATTTTTTCTACCTACCATTCAGCATGAAAAAATGTTGTACTTGAACATTTCAAAACAAAGACATAATACCACAACAAAATTCTGCATACATCACAAGCCACTTTTACTGCTGGGACATCTTTAACGTAATGTCCATGCTTTGGTACTTGAGTATAGAACACTTAAACATCAGCAAGGATGGACAATGTTCTGTAGCCCCAGCTGAATAATTTTATCAATATAGGAATGTAGGCAGAGATACTATAAAAGATCATACTACATGAATATCTTTATAGAACCCTTTCAAGCATGTAGTGATCAACTGCTGTTAAAGCTCAAAATTCAGTCCTATATGAAAATGCAGTACTTCTGTGTAAATGACTCCATACATCAAATTACTAGAATGCATGTATAAATACATACATTACCAGAAGATTTAATCTCCTGAATATACATCCATAAGAATAGGGTTAGAAATGACATCTATTAGATATGCAATTTCTGATACTTGTATCGCCAGCAAGGCTGAATTTTACTGAAGTGTCTGTTTTCACTAAAGACCAATGCTAACTCCTTATATACTCTGTAGTGTAGCAATGGATTCACTTCACGTGAAGGTTTTGAGCCTGCTACACAACAGTACAAAGAAACTCTAGGCAGCACTAAATAACATTGTGAGAAACAAACTACCTTCTCTTATTTAAATTCTTCCACAGCATTTACAATTTTATAGATATTTAACCAGATTCCTCTACCACTTAAAGCTGAAGCTTGGACTCCCAAAAAGATGATTTAGTCAATTCCTGCATGCAAACCATCCCTCCTTTAACAACTTCCCTTTATTTACTCTCATGCTACTATTAAAAAAAAAAAAAAAAAGAAAGTAAAAAGATATGGTAAACTCCCATATTGTCATGTAATGGTCATTTTCTGGTTTTCTACCTGTTCCTACCTAATATTGCCAATAGCCCATTTACCTTTTTGAGGTTTTGGGGTTGGTTTTTTTGGTGTTTTAACACCAAACCTTAAGCTGACATTCCTGGAAGATGCTAGCTAACTGGCAGCATATTTCAAGTCCACATGGTTACCACTGTTCTACCCACCTCTCCATGTGCGTTTATCTGCAGCTTTTAACACCAAACTTTGTTTTCTATCACTCAATAGCACAAGATCCTTGTGCATGGCTTCACTGACAGTTTTTGATTTTACCACACTGAGTAACATAGCACTATACACAAACCTTATTCTTCATTCTCTTTTCCCAAGTCTCACAAAAACACTCACTACATAAAACCTAGTACCAATCACTTTTAGATTACATATTCTTACCTTGTTAAGACATTTTATCTATTTATTAACCAATTACTTATCCTTTACAGGGCCTTTGCTCTTACCCATTTCAATTCAATCTTAGTAAAGAATTTCTGAACTTAAGTAAACTACATGAACTGTTAAGATCTTCTTTTTTCATACTCAGTGACTCATCTGAACTCCCGTATCTGTTACATCCTTCTACAAAAGCTTTGTTGAATTCTTTCCTTAAAGTTATGTGCTAGAAATCATAAAGAAGCAACAGTCTATAGGCACATGATTAACATGTCCAGTATGGAATCAGACTCACTGTTCTCCAGTTCTGATGATCTCATTTTAAAAGTTGGGTTGCTACCTTCCATTCCTTTGATGTGGGAGCAGTTTTAAACCAGCTAATTAAGCCTTTCAGACAAAAGTTCAGAAATGTCATCATGAACTCCTGTAGAACTCCTAGGTGAATGCTACCTACTCATTACCATTTGTTATTACTCATTTTACTGTATTTACTCATATTTGCTGTAATACTTCAGGAAGCCCTCTCCAAAGAAATCTTCCAGCGCATGGACATCCTGTAACATCTCTAGAGACAACAATGCAAAAGAAACTTTGCTTTTACGTTATCATCTTTTTATATTTTAAGTGCACTTCTGCATCATCCATTGGCTTTTTGTGTAGACAAGCTTCCTGCTTCTGATAGGTTAGAAACAAAACTGATTTTCTACTTTTTAGCAAACTGTTTCTCAGCTTATTTTTTAGTTCAGTATTCTTTTGAAGCATTTAACATAATAGGGTTTGCATCCCCTCCCTCTTACTTTTAATATCTTTACCATTCTGCAGTTATTCAAAACCATTTCCTTTTAACCTTTTTAATTAGTCTGTTGTTTTAAAAATCATGAGCTTCCATGGCAGCTGCTAGCTGAAACTTCCCCAAATACAGTCACTGACAAGAAAAAACTTTTATCATTATACTTATGACACAGCATAGTAGTGCATCTCCATTACGCAAGTTTATATCAGCACAGGAGACCAGGTAACCTATTGCAAGTATCAGTCACTTAAAGCTCAGTTTTCCAGAGCTTTTCACATATATGAAAGATCCCTGGCCATAAGAAGAACATGCGTTGTTAGGAAAACCTGACAGAAGTAACAAGTGTCTTCAAAAGGTCTAAAAACTTAATTTGGTCTGAAGAACTTTGAGAGAAAAAGTAAGTATTTAAACAGCTCTTTCTACTATTTCAGTTCTTCAGTAAAAATTCCTTGATTTAAATCTTTAATTAAAAGATAGCCAAATAAAAAAGTTTTTAATTAGATTGCTGGCCTCCAGGGCTATTTAGGAATTGGTCTGGTGCCGAATGTAAAAGTTACTCTGAGGAGAATTACGGTAGATGGTAAAAGCGACGTAAATTCACACTTAATAGATATACTACTCTTTTCAAAATTGAAAATGTTTTTTTTGGGAGACAGGAAAAAGGAGAAAACAAAAGAAGCTGAAACAAGTTTTTCATAACTTAACTTCTTTGCCTTTACAACCTCCCAGAAAAGTTAGTATTTGGCTGAAGTGAGAAAAAACATACTGTTGTGGAGAAACAATTGATACAGGATTCCATTACTGGTATAAGGAGATTAATAAGTTAATTCAGAGTACTGCTTTGCAAAGATATAAAAACCCCTATGCTATACAGGCCAGGTATAAGGCGCTCTGACATCATGGGAAAGATTATAAAAAACTTTGATAAGCAATTGCATTGAAACATGAAAGAAAGGGCTTATGAAACCTTGTAAGGCATAGCTACTTACTCTTCACGTAGGTATGTTCTATGATACAGACTACATGTACAAGTAGTGCAGTGCACTAGGAATGGATGAGGATGTGACACCGTAATTACAAGGCATATGATGGTGTGGGAGATACAGAACAGAGGCTTACTTTAGACTATCACTAGTCCAATGTGCAACACTGCATTAGCAGTTAAGAGAATGCTTTAGTTTTACCCAAAAGGGAATCTGGCTTGTATGCACCAAGAGCACTCCAACATGAGCCGAAGTACGACAAGTGGCGACACTGCCATGTGTGACACCATTTATTCTAGAGAAGGCTTGGGGAAAAGATCTTATCAATGCACATAAATACCAGAGAGGTTGTGGAGTCTCCATCCTTGGAGATATTCAAAAGCTGTCTGGACATGGTCCTGGATATCGGCTCTAGGTGGCCCTGCTTGAGCAGGGGGATGACCCAGATGACCTCAAGAGGTCCCCTCCAACCTCAACCCTTCTGTGATTCTGTGAAAAGAAGATCTGACCAAAACTAAAATACTAAAGTAAACACATTTATAAAATACATTAACTAGCTACAGACTAATGGAGACAGAAAACAGAAGGGAAGGGAAACAAGAACAAGAAAAATCACACACGCGACATCAGCAGCAAAGTTTTTGTTGAAGGAACTGGGTTTTTGGTCATACTTCAGTATCTGACACTTCTGCATCAGACACCTCAGAAGAGCAAGTACTGGCAACTGCCACTCTTCAGTTACAGAAACAAAACTGACATCTTTTTAGTATGAATTCAGCTAATCAGTATTTGAACTTGGCAGTCCCATTTGCATAACAGAATCCACCTATTTGTTAGAAGACAATTAAGGCATTCTAAGAATACTGGACTGCCCCACCTGCAAACCCCGCTTTTCAGTTTTTCGTGTAGTAAAATGTTATGTTCCCTTACGTTTCTGTGAGGCCATATGCCAGGTCCAGCATGTCCATCTCTTCATCAGTAATTGCATCTAGTTTCTCAAATATGTGGTCTTCAAAGATTAAATGACAAGTTGAGCAGGCTAGTGTTCCTTCACATGCACCTAAGGAAAAAAAAAGTCAAGATAACAGAAAATCCAAATTTCAAATTACAGCATAATTACAATACAAGTTCACAAGAAATTCTTCATCAGTGTGTTTGTCTTATGCAAGAAGTATCTCTATTCACTACTAAAACTAATGCTTCATATATTCCCACATTCATGTATCTACTTTGCACTCAACTCTCAATAGCATTTCTACAATCCTGAGATTTACTTGAATCCTGTAGTTAATTAAAATACTTAACTAATTCCCTTTCTAGCATTTAAAGACAGAAAAGTTTTGTACTATAAGAATGCAAAAGCAGACAACACTGTCAATCATCACTACTTAATTTATCTCCAAGGTTGATCCTTCTCTCTCTCTTTCCCAGTTTTGAGAAGGTTATAGAAGTTCAACAGAACTTAACAGATTTTATACTCATTATTTCTTCTCCCTCAACAGAGCACTGATTCACAACCACAAAGGTGGTCAGGCTAGAGAGACCTACATGTATTACAGGACAATCCAGCCTGAGATCCAAGGATCTAAGAATTTGCCATTGTTGAACAGAATAAGCATCAACCACATCTACCTGCTAGAGCAATCAGATCATCACAGAAGAGTACAAGTTTGAACACTAACAAATTTGTCTCTGTCACTGGGCTGGCATCAAGTTCTCCACTTTGCTGAAAAAGGAAGATGCAATTCTTCCATGAAAACTGAGAGAGCTGGGGCTGTTCAGGCTGGAGAACAGAAGGCTCTGGATAGACCTTAGAGCAGCTTCCCGGTACCTAAAGAAGTCCTACAAGGAATCTGGAGAGGGACTTTGTACAAGGGCATGTAGTGACAGGGCAAGGAGAAATGGCTTTAAATTGAAAGAGGGTAAACTTAGATATTGGGAAGAAGCTCTTCCCTGTGAGGGTGCTGAGGCGCTGGCACAGGGTGCCCAGAGAAGCTGTGGATGTGGTGTTCAAGGCCAGGTTTGATGGGGCTTTGAGCAAACTGGTCTAGTGGAAGGTGTCCCTGCCCACAGGGAGGGGGGGGAGTGGTGGAACTAGATGATCTTTAAGGTCCCTTCCAACCCAAACCATTCTATGATCCTATGAACTTCAAAGGTGAAGAAAATGGAATTTTTCATATTTGTGTAGAGACTGGGGTTGGGGCACAGAGCACCCCCCCCTCTCATGCCCCCCCCCCCGATTCAAATTGATAAAAGACAAGCAGGTAACACATTAACCAAGTTTCATTTATTTACTCATTTCCAGGGAAAGCAGAACTGAGAACATCGTGCCCACATCACCTCTGTACCCATATGGAACAAAGGGAAGCAAGACTGCATGTATAACCATTGCTATGAAAAGAAACAGTGGGATTCATCATCAGACCACAAGAACCACACAGAAAGTACAGTGCTTTCATGTAGTAACAGTACTGACTGCATATATTCAAAGTGACCATGACATTGTATTAGTAGTCAAGATTTTAAAAATGATATCATGTCTTCATGTACATAGAAATGCATGGTAAAAAGCAAAATGCCAAATGATGTAAAATTGTTATATCAACAGTTCAAGCATTTTAATGTTGGAGAAGTGAAGTGAAAAGAGAAGAAAAAACAAACACCAACCAGTCTATATGAACAGTGGAAGGTCTTTCTGCAACTGTAAAGCTAGCAGTAGCAAACAAACTGAGTGGAATTGAATAATTCAACAGTTTTATAAGTCTTTGTGTAAAAATATTTCTATTATTATTACTGCACATGGGATGCCCCCTAGTGATAGAAACAAATAGGTTAAGATTTGCATTTTACTTTATTTTTTCCCTCATTATCTTTTTTCTAAACACAGAACATACATTTTTACATTATTTACACTGCATTTTTCTTGGCCCTAGTATGTTGTTTCATTAGCAAGTAATTACTGAAATGGGACTATCATAGTTAAGGATTGTTACAGTATTTCCAAATTTTAGTTTGGCTTCTGTTTATTGACAGCATTATTGGTTGTTTTGGGGTTTTTTTCTTGCTTTACCACAATGCTTAAACATGGCTGATATTTAATTACACAAACTGAGAGACTATTTACTCTAGAATACAAGTGGACTAGCCATAAGCCTGTAGGACGTATTTAATAAGTGATATATAATGCCAGGTGTACAAACACACTACAGATTTTTAAGAGACAATTTTTCTCTTCAGGTGTATGCAGCTCCAGACGTAAGAGCTGACTCAGATGTAAGTCTGAGATTTCAGATCTTACCAAAGATTTGATTACTACCAGAGAAATTTATCTGCACTGAAATAAGACACACCTCAGATTCCAGACTGTGCAATAATATCCTACTTATGCTTTTTAAACCAATTGACTTCCATTCACTCATACAAACTGCGCTTCCACTTTCTGCTTTAGTTTGTAACTACTGATTCTTAAGCTCATGTTCATGTAAATACCTGTCCTGAGGTATTTAATTACCAAATACCACTGCTTTGCATGGACAGAATCCTACATCCTAGGATCGTACAGAATCACTTTCCAATCAATGGAAAGTGCAAAAGTTTGAAGGAATAGGGAGGTATTATAGCACCCTTCTATTTCAATTTTAAACAAAACTTGTACCAAGTTAGGATTTGACTGGGGCACTGGTCTCCTTTATCCCAGTCCTTCAATAAGAATTAAACTTTTTGCTCTTTTCTGCTAACTGACATGGAATTGGTTTTTAATTTCACTTAGCTCTCAAATACTACAGCAACTTGTGCTACAAAATGACTGATAATAAGTTGAGACAGTATGGCAATACAGAAATAAATACACCAGTTTTGTGCTGCCTCTAGAAACTTTCAGCTCTGAAAAGTCTGCAGATGGCATCTTTCAGATCCCACCTTGACCGTACTGTCGATATGCTCCTCCTTTAACTTTCAAGCAAGGCTCACCCCAATTTATTATTTATTTATTTATTTAAAATTTGACCCAAAATATTCTGTGCCCCTGCAAGAAAAAAAAATAAAATGGAGAGTATTCAGAAATAAATATTCATTTACAGTTGGACTTGATGATTTTAAGGGCCTTTTACAATCTAAATGATTCTACAACTCTTCAAGTATTTATGAATAAACTGGTAACAGAACATTATTTCTAAACACTGAATAGTATTCAGTCAATCTACTTACCAAACCCATCTATGTCTAGATTATTATTAACAACAACATCCAGCAGTGAATCCCCAGGTTTTCCTTTGGCTGTTAGTTTGTCACCATCACGATTTATGAAATGAACAGTTATTTTATCTTCTGAGCTGAAAAGTAAAGCATATAATGGAATTAAAGAAAGAATTCTAGAATTTTTTGGATCTTTACAGTTTGTTAAATACTACTAAACCAATAATCACCATCAACTCCAAGAGCAGAGAAACCCAAGTTACTGGCTTTTGAAAGCTGTAACATGTACAGGTGGTTACTGCTGTACATTGAGCAAAGGCCATTAAAAGTAAGGAAAAAAACCTTGGTGTGTGTTTTGTCACTAGAAGCTACATAGGATCCTGATAATTAAATTTTTATAAAATAAAAGAGATTATTTTAAATGCTTCTCTACAGACATTTCTACAGACACCTGCTTTGGATTTATGAAACCTTAATTGTTCTCATCATTAACATTGAGGACAAATTTTAACTTTTCCTATTTCTGCTTTGAGTTTAAGATATTTTACTTTATTAGTTCCAAAATTGAATCCTTGTCCCCTCCTCAAAATAGAAATACTCCAAAAGCATTCTGGGTTTTTTTGAGCACAAGTTCTCCTAGGTTTTCACCTTGTAAATATTCATTCCAGTACAGTTCAAAGCTTTGACACTGGCTTCAAAGAAAGAAGGTTTTTTAATTTTCCTGCTTTGCTTTTCAAACAATTATGTTTATTTAAGAATTTCTCTTGCAGTCTGCATAAAATGTCTTAAGATCAAAGCTTTTAATACGGAAAAAAACCAAACCCTGTGTTCTACTATCTGTGCTATTTCACATGCATGTTACAGGAAAGCTTTTAATATACTAACAAATAAAACACAGTTGGTTTGTTTTTACACAGACAGTTTTCTTTCCTATAGTAAGTAAGCAAACCAGGAAAAACTTGTATGGACAACGAAGAAACCTGCCAAGAGATGAGAGATACAAATAGAATAACTGAAAGCTAATGCAAAAAGTCTATGTTTCAGTGTGAAATCCATGTTTAAGAACAGCATGCTTAATATTCCCTTTAATATTTTTAGTAACTGTGGGCCTTACATGATCTAGCATATGGAAAGTATACAAGCTTGAAAATCAAGTCACTCTGGAAAACTCTAGCCTGTAAAGCTGAACACCAAAGCAAAAATTTGAAAGTGGCCATACTGAAACATCAGTGAACAGATTATTTTGGAACTGGCTGTAAAAGAAAATATGGTTTTAGCAACCTGAGTAACTTGTAAAGCTACGATCTGAGTCCTAGGTTGTTTTGAAGAACAACAAATAATTGTTGCTCAACTTAATCTCCTTGCTACAACTGTAAACTCACTTGGTAGCAGTAAGCTCTGTGTTTCACTATGTCATGTTCAATTCTTGTCATATCATCCCTCAGTCTATTCTTCTCAAGACAGCCACAAGCTACTATTAACTATAAACTCATTCCAAAATTATAATCGATAATGAAGGATTGACCTTTCTGATCTGCAGGATGCAACTGAAGCATGCACTGTAAAATTCAGAAATTTTCAAGATCTATCTTTAAAAAATGTAATTAATGTTGCACAGTGACACCAAAGAACCACCTCCAGCAAAGGGTCCTGGGGGGGTTTAAGTTGCCACTCTGCTCCTCTGCTGCGCCAACAACTCCCACAGCACAACCAAGGAAACAAGCACCCACTTCTTGGATACACTAGGACAAAATTCACCATCTCCACTGGTAGTTTAAGACTGATGGGTTTAGATTGCATCTGGAAAGGTACAGATTCACATTCCTGACAACCAAAGTATACCACTGACAGCGTAATGTTAAACGGCTTCAAAAAGCTCTTCCAGCGCTCACTGAAATACTTTCACTTACTGAAGTATTTCTGTCAACATGACAAATGCAACCCTAACAGGAGACACAATGCAAGATGCATTTGCATTTATGGGCATCCTCTGCCCAAGGGTATAGGCATGGGAAGTACTAAATATTTGTTCCAATACCCAAAATACACTCTTTCTTCTATTACAGGATGAAGTGATCACAAGTAACATGGACCAAACAGGCAATCTATTAGATCACTGGAAGCTTTGTAAAAGATAAGTCATGTCCCTCCCAGTTGTCAAAACACACCAGAAACTGTCTTCACCTGTGATTACACTAATCAGGCATAACACCACAGTGTCATAAGAACAACAGTCCTGCCCTCCTTACTTTGTTCCTTCAGTCACCAGTGGTTAGCCTGCCATGCAGTAAACTGGGTCTGGAAACAAAACTGGCTGAAACTCTATCTTCACAGGCCAGTGGCCGTATCAGTGTCAGAACTGGTACACAGTCACATCTGTCTCTCATATGAAATGTACACCTGTGTGAAACAGTTGTGTTACTGCAACTGTATGATGTAGTAACACAAGCTAAGCTTCATGATCAGCTTAAACATAAATATAAAAATGTGGTTTGGGGTGATCCCCATTACCATCATCCTTACACCGGTATTACCACAAGTCAACTCCTTTTGCTAATCTGGCTGAAAAATCAACCATAAAAACAAAGTAGTCCCAGCTGAACCAGCAAGCAAAACTGACAGAAGTGCCACTGCCCACAGCAAAAATAAGGAAACAGGAATGGGATCCCTTTTTCTGTAACAATCTCGCATTAGCTTCAGACAGTTGAGAAATGGCACCGTGGCTGTGCACGCCCAACTGGTGTGGCATGCAGTAAGTGGACAAGCCACAGTACCATCAGTGGGTCACTGACTCCTGTTAAAGATTGCTACAGTAATTCATATTTTCTGTGGGACCTAAGTCACCCTGGTTGATAACTGAAACTAACATTTATTTACTTGTAATATAGTTAGAGATAGCCTTCTTAAGTCTTACAGTAGGATCAAGTTTTCTGCTACTGCCATTTTTACCACTCTTCACACAGGCAAAAAGTTGATTTAAATAAAAATCATAAATAACTGAGGATTTATTGCACATGTGCCTGAGTGGTGAAAATACTTTCAGAAGTGTGTTGTAGTAATCAGACCAGTCAGACATTCAAAGCACACGCTGTGCAGATCTTTCCAATGACTCAGAGATACCATTCAAAAATTAATAATAATCACACCTACATGAAACAATATTTACACTTTTAAAATTTCAAGTAACATGGCTTTTGTCTACCCAGACATTGTTTGTGTGAAGGAAAAAAACCAATCAAATGCCACCATACTGTGAACTAGCCACAGGCAACAAACACAAAATGTGCCAGGTCTATGCAAGGATAAACAGCCTCAGGATTATCAGGAAGAACAAAACCTATTTTGTGTAATCTGTATAAGGCATAAATAGCCCAATTCATGCTCAGATGAATCCTTTTCACCAGATGCACAATACAACTGATTTCTTCACATGGCTGCCACAGTACTACTAGCTTTGTTATCATTATGATACCCTAAATTAAAGATACTAGGAATACACAAAGGAGCACCAGAGAACAGTAAACACTGTTCATTGACCCTCCCATGCAAAAAAAGTAAGTACTGCAAGAATCCTAACAGCCATGTCTCCCCCTTAAAAGAAGTATCCTTTTGAATCTTCAGCTATTACTTCCAAATTAAGAATCACCTCTTAGATTCCTCCAAACAAAACACAAAGATAACAACTGTAGCCTGGTGTTGCATATAATAAGACCAACTCTATTCTTCCTAGATCTTTTATTAAATAGTAAGTCTAACAGCTCTACCTATTTGCCTGAAGAGTTTAATGAACTAAACTATTATACAGGCCTCAATTAAAATACAGAAGTTATAAATCTGACCTAAACTTTAAAACATGTAGTAATTATGCTGGTGGACACCACCAAAAATAATGTACTGCTACCTGAATGGGTATAAAAGAATTCTGAGATAACTACTGTTCACATGAAAATAAACGATAACAGATAAAAGTGGAGCAACAGGAAGAATTAAATGGAAATGAAAACATAATGCCCGATACTTCACTAAAACCCTTGGGAACCTCTGCTCACAAGAACCACCTCAGCTAATAATTTTGTACAGCTAGGTCTTCATCCTCTAGACACAAATACAGCCAATTTTACATATACAAACAATTTTATATGCTTTTACTGGAATAACACTGACTGATAAGTTCAGGAACTTGGTCTCAAATAGTATCACATCCAGAAATGGTAGGACCAGAAAAAGTAACTTGCACATAAATTAAGAAAACACTAATACATGAAAGAAACAAGGATATTCTTTTTCTCTAGACTCATTAATTCAGGTGAGTATATACAGAGTATATAAACAACACATGAAATGCCTGTGTGACCTTTTTTGATGGTATGCATACACAATGCATGTGAATAAATTCCAATCTGTTTGTGAAAGACCTGAGGGATTACAGGTCTTGCATTACTATTAGGTAATAAAATGTTTTCCACTTTTAGTATTCTTTTTCCTCCCATATTTACCCTGCTCAACAGCTTCAATAACTTTAAAAAACTTAACAATACTTTGCAAAGACCTTTTGATTTTTTAATTAAAAATTGTGAATCAGAGACCTTGAAATAAGTGAATGCCACTCTGCTGGGTCACTCAGAGAAGAGATCTAAACTAGCAATTTACCCATCTCACATAGGGATCCTAGACTAAAAAGTTACTTTGTCTCTCCATATTAAAAGTATCTGCTGGAACAAAGTAAAAAAGCATCTACAGGAGAGTTTAAAGGCAAACTACTGAAACAGCTTCAATGGCATAGAAACAGGCAAAGCTACAGTCCTGATGCTGGGCAGCTGATGGTGGGTCTCATTCCGAGTCAAAGAAACTTCCCTGGCAACCAAGTAAATTAGGCTTCTAAAACTTCTTCATTTTAAATACTGAAAGTTTAACTGTAGACAGTGACTTATCTTTGAATATACAAGCTATAAGCCAGAAGGCCATGCATAAACACAGCCTCTGACTACATGTACTAAGCTGCAAATCCATGGGCTGTGGCATATTAAACATCTACAAAGGTCATAACTTTTGAAACATCTACTCATGCATACTGGTGAGAAGAGGAGGGGTTCTGCACACTTGGATGCATGAGGGCTCTTCAGTAAATTAAAACTACACCAAAGGCAGAAGAAAATTTCAGATCTTCAGTATTGTCAGTATTGGGCTCTCTGGTATGTTCTGTACTTCTACCACAGGCCTGGCCAGACTTTAAAAAAAAAACAACAAACCAAGCAAACAACAAAAAAACAAACAAAGAACCCAAGAAAACAAAAAACAAACAAACCAAAACAAACAAACAAACAAAAAAAAACCACCCCAAAAAAACCACACCAAAGGAAGGGAAAGGGGAAGCGCTGTGCTGCACGAAAAAGCGACTCTGATAGGGTCACAACCTTTCAGAAAGCTAGTTTAAACATAAGGAACCCTATTTTAGTTTGCCATAACATTGTAAGCTCATTCAAGGGGCTTCAGATTCCAGATCACAAGATCACACAGGCCCTGCGGCTTAACTACCCGAGGGGGGCTACTGCAATGATCCCCGCAGAGCGCTTCAGTGCCGCTGCCACGGCAGTAACAGGCGGGACGGAGAGAGCAGGAACTAGGCGCGGCCCTGAGGGGGGCGAGGAAGAGGCCGAGACCCGCCCCGACCGCGCCAAGGCAGGGGCACGGGAGGACAGCGGGACATCGCAGGCCGCACAGCAACGATCAACCGGTGGAAGGTTACGCAGCACCAGCCCAGCTCGGCCCTCACCAACGCCCCTTGGCCCTGGGTGCCCTTAGCGCCGAGGCCGAGGCAGCGGCCAGGCCAGGCCCAATACGACACAGCCGCGGAGCGACAGCTGCTGTCGCCCTGAGGAGCCCGCCCGGTGTCTCACGGCTCTGACCCTCTTACCTGAGCACCGCCCGGGCAGAGAGGCTGAACGGCCGGGCTGCCCTCACGGCAGCGGCGACGCCGCCGCAGCCCAGCCATGTCCCGGCTGCCGGCGAGGCGGAGAAGAACCAGCGGCGGGAGGAGGCGGCGGCTGCCCGCAGGAGCCGTACCGGCCCCGGAACAGCCATGGCAGCGGGACAGGAGCGCGGAGCTTCCGCTCCGGCACCGGGGGAGGGGCGAGGACAAAGTCCTACTGCTTACGCCTCTGGCGCGACCTGCGGCAATTCTCGCAGCCGTCAGCGTGGCGCACTTCCCGCCCCCTTATGACGGTGCTAGGAGGTGACCGCGAGACGGGCCGAGCGGGGTTACGCGAAGTGCGCAGCGATGCGCGGAGCGGCAGGGCCGGGGCTTACGGAGCGGGTGCAGGGTGCTGTTCGCTTGCCGCGCCGCTGTCTTCCCGTTGCAGTCCCGCGAGGTCCCTCACACCGTGCTGTAGGACGGTGGAAGCTCTCAACTTCCCTCATTCAAACTCAAGCCCTACTCCTCCCGGGAAGGTGGTCCGGTGAATTCCGACATCGTCCTGCCTCCCTGCCCGGTTGGGTTCGTGAGGGATTTCTTGTCACGGCTCAGGCCACGGAAGGGGCTCAGCGCTGACAGGGCCCTGGCGGGATCCCTGACACGTGGTGGAAGTGGCACCCAAGGACTCCTAGGAGTCCTCACTACATCCCAAATGTCCCTTTGGATGGCGTTGCCTGTGAGGGACTGAGCTCCCTGGCACCACCCAGGTCAATAAGCAGGGACGCAGGGGAACGGACATGGCAGCTCGGGAGTCTGAGGCTGTATTTTATGACAAAATCAACTTCTAAAACCCAGGCATCATCAAAGGGACAGCAGTGCTATCAGAGGTTTTAACAAGAGGTGGCCATTCACTGTGAAGGGCTCAAATATCAATAGGAAATACTGAGATTTCTTGAGCAATTTCAGACTGCACATGCTGACTTAATTTGGCTCTCTGTAGCTTACACATTGCTGTACAAGTTTTTATTAGATGGGTATGCAGATCCCCTTTACCACACGCTGACTGGAGGGTGCTGAGTGAGTGATGAAGAAAGGGAGCATTTACTTCCAAATCAATCATTCAAATAGTGAAAATAAATGGGAGAAAGGAGGAAATGTTGATTACCTCTGAGGCACTTGAGGTAGTTAGGATTATTCCTGATGCCTTATTATTTTAGGACTGTGTTTTTGTTGGTGTCAGAGTAAGATCAAAGAGGGAGATAAAATTATACTATATAACTTAAACATGTATTTTCTTTAAGGAGAGAAGGCTGTGATGGAAATGTCAAGAGCTTATAAACTGCCCATAAACCAAGTGACTTGAACGTGCCAGTTTTCACTGCTTCAGGTATATAGCTCCTACCCTCTAAGTGACACATGACATACTCAATGTCATTAGAGGAATTCCCTTTATCTATTACAACTATGGCCAATGTAAGATTTTATAAAGTCTGAATCTTGTCTTTTAAGCTTTATTTCCATTATTACTATGTCAAAGTAGCTTTTTTGGCAGCTACACTGTATGAATCCTGTTATACCAAGTATGTTTCACATTATTATCCTTTACAATCCAGTGTTCTTTCAATAAAAAACAATGTACTGCTGTCCTCATCTAGATTTAGCATAAGATTTCAAAAGTGTTAGTTACCTAGATGCGCAGTATAGCTCTACATTTCAGCTGGCATGAGGCTGACCCATTTTTTCTAGGCAATTTCCTTTAAAACTGTCAAATGTTACAAAGGCTGCAGTAACTTTACACAGGTTGCCACTGTGTAATACAGGCAGAACAGCTTTCAGTTGTTCTTTGATTACTAACAATATAATTGTGTTTTTTCAAATATACCTTTTGTAGAGTAATATTATTAAATCTTAATATAAATGCAGTTAACATTAACAAATGATATATCATAGAGCAGTCACTGAAAAATACTCTGAGTGCCAGATCCTCAGTGAGTATACCCACACACCCACACTGAGCTATTTTTCATTAGGTTTCACTCTTTGATAGCACAGAAGAAGGTGGCCACAAATAATACATTTTATTTCAGTATTGTCACTACATCATAGGGTCATATATGCGTTCTTATAAGGCAGTGTATAGCTAAATATATACGGTATTATGTGGACTTTTAATGTTGTAAAGCCAAAAAAGCACATCAGATAATCTAGTCTGAATTTAACCAGATAGCTGCTTGTCATAAATTTATGGTTAATGCGGGAAATAAGTCTGAAAGGGACCCTCTGGACCATCTAATGTAAACGTGTGCTGTCACATGCGACTCAAGTAACTAAATATAGAAGTATTTATCAGTTTATTAAAGTTTTATTGCTGGTATTAACTGCACACAAAAACAGGCCTAAAATTTCACTCACTGGAAGGGTAGAATGCTTAATTATATATTAATTTTCAAATAATTTATTTTATTAGTTTAATTCTTAGTATAGGATTATTCATACTGATTTGTCCCTGCCCAGGGCTGCCCATGAGTTTAAATAGTTTTTGGTTTCTTTGTTCTTTGTGATGTTCACCCATCATTTATTGTACTCCCTCCAGCCCTTTTATTTTTGCTTCTGTTGTTACAGGTCTCTTTTCACAAGGCAGGAAACTCTTACTATTCTCCTGAATATCCCACTAAGCCATTTGTGTGTATGTTAGCTTGAATTCAGCCTTGTTAGATGTGGGTAACTAGTTTGTCCATTCACTTCAGGTATTGTACAGTGTCCCTAATAGAAATGTATGGGCCTGATACATCCTAGGATTGTATTTGATTTTTTGTTCCCATGTACAAATGAAATTAGTAGCCTCAAATAATCTTGTGATCAGTTAATAACCCAGATGTCCCTTGCTGTTTCTCATTAATGAAGGTGTCATTAACCACAAGAGTTCTTGCTGCTCCCAAGAACATAGTAAGCTCTTTGAACTTTGCTTCAATCTGCTTTCATGTGGGTTTTTTGTTCAAATACCATTTTAATGAAGAAGGCTATTTCTATTAACCAACATTAATCCCTGTGCTGGACATGTTCCACAGCTCTGTTCCAGCCTTCAGACTGCCATGACCCTGAGCACGTTACCCCCATGCAGAAGTTTATTTGGGAGAGTCCAAGGTCAGCTCCTTCACTGATAAGAGCAGTTGTGAAAAAAGCTGGTGGTGAGGGCATGCTTCTCCTTTCCCTTGAGAGCCCTTTTTAATCTGAGGCTCATGCTGGCCTTCACCACAGAGCAGTTGTGCAGCAGCGCTATTGGTACCGTCTTGCATCTCTGCGAATCTGTTCTTCATCCAGACTTGCTGACCTAGCATCCTGGCTTGGCCTTGGACCTGCCTTGTCCCCGTGGCCCTGCTGGGTGACCACTGAACTGTGTCTGACTGTGACCACTGTCTCACAAACCAGTCTTGACGCTGGCTTGCCACTTTACGTCTTGATTCCTTGTTGGTGAAGTGACGGTTTTCACATGCCTTGGTCTTGTGCTTAGCTCCTGGCTATTGCTTCTGTTGCAGAGCAGCCAACTCTTGCTGCTTCCTGAAACCCCCCACTGCCAAACACAGAACCCTCCTAATTTCCTCATAGTTTTTATATAACATACGGTTCTGGGTGGGCAAGCTCAAAGAAAATGGTGGAGCAAATTAGGTCAGGACATCTCAATGAAATAAGAGTAGCAGAGTGAAATAAAAGAGAGTTAAATTATAACCAGTGTGTACCTAACATCTCTCTGAATCTCACCTTGGTTGTGTGCAAGTATTTGTTGCTTGCCTCCACGGCATGTTCATTACAATGGTAAACATTTTGTGAGAGGTGCTTCATCTTTCCTATGTATTTGTATGGGTTCTTGCACATTGGGGAACAGGTCTAACGTAAACTTTTTTTATAATTAAGTTCTCCAACTCTACGATTTTTTTAAGTTTATATTTGTAGAAGGCCATCAAACCACTAGATGGCAAAAAATTTCAGCAAGATAATATACAGGTATTCACATTTAGCTTCATCATTCAGACCATGGAATGTAGTCCCATGGCAATTTATAGAAACCTGAGGTGAAGCTGTTGTGGTCCTTCTCCTCCCTACCTCTCCCTCTCTTTTGCTGTTCTAGTGTTCATAAGCCACGTGTGGGGTGGATTCCTAGAGGTGATCTATGCAAAAACTAACCTAGAAAAGAAAAAGCAGGGGGGATGAAAGGAAAGAGAAGAAAGTAAATGGTTTCCAGCCATTTTAGTTCCACCAACCAGCCTACAGCCCCCTGCCCTTGTGCAAAACAAGAAGATGTATTCTGGGACAGCAGCAGTCCCAGCTTGGGTTGGTTTATGCTGCTGAGCAAAGTTACCACATTTTCTTCTATTTGGCATAAAATTCCAAGGTTCAGGATGATAAAAACCTCACATATGTATGCTGATGCTCAGCAGATAATTTCTATAAGTTACTACAGATGATCTCCCTGAGTCCTGGTTTTCTATCTGCAGGAGACATGGCATGAATGCATATTTATGAAATGCAAATCCAGCATTTTTTATTAGAGAATTTTTTGAAAATAATAATTCCACCAGTTAATCAGACTTCTTTATACAATTAGCTTTTCTGGTCATTATCAAAGTTCTGTATGAACAGTGTTTTAACTTGGATTTTCTTAGAAGCAAAATTGTGCCACGTTATACCTTTTCAGTTGAAATACTGAAGGAGATCAGAGAAAGGAAAGGATTCATGGTTCATGCAGAAATTCCGTTTTGTGATCATCTGCTGTTAACCAGCATGGGAACAGAATCATCTCATCCAAAGTTTCTCCTCTTAAGGTAGTGCGATTTGTGACATCCTAGGATTCCCCACCTTAGGTTTTGGCGTAGCTTTTAGTTTAGTCTTCTGGCTAGAGTTTCTCTTGGATTACAAGAGTGCAACTGAGCCCTCACAGAAATAGACAGGAGAGCAGCAGGACACATTATTTCATCTTGGCAACCTTCATGTGACTCTGGGCAGGAGTGGGCATGTGAGCTGCTGAGACAATGTTTTCTATGCTTCAATGTTCGTTCCTCCAAACTATACCATCTCTTCAACCTGAGTTTTCTGAGACCAAGATCTTCCTTTCGACCTGCCCTTGACAGTTCAGTAACACAGACCTTGATCTAATTTCAAGCAATCAAACTTAAAATGTTTATTTTATTGATCATATGAAGCTCCAGCCAGTCAGAAACTGGTGCGTGGGACACATTGGCTGGGCTCTTTGTTGTTACCTTCAGCCCAGGAGGCCAAGGACTTGGGAGCAGTGACATCTGAAGTAACCCATGCTTCAAATAGGGCAGGAAGGTGAAGGAGAGGTCATCAACCAATGAACGCTCATGGGGTGGTTGTTTTTATTTTGGGAATTAAAGTGGTTTGTAAGCCTTTTTGTAAAAGGCAGGTAATCTGAGTACCAGCAAAGTGCATGTGCAGCAAAATGTGTGTGTAGCTGCCAAGTGATTCTGCAACAAAAAGGAGCTTTGAGAACTTCGGCATTTTGTTGGTGAGGATCCAATGACTGCGGTGCAGCAGGGCAGGAGGGTCTTTTGTTTGCAATTGTTTTGTCTTTGCCGGTTTCACTACAGTACCTGAAATACAGCAGGAAACAGAAATGTTTGGAGTTCTGTCATTCAAAGAATTGGCACTCTGGAAATAGGGCAGAGCCTGGTGTAATCCACTCAGAGAGGAAAGCTGAGGAGGTGGGTCTGTCTTATGACAGGAAGGTGAATTACTGCCATGGAATTCTGCTTAACTGTAGACAATGTGTTGCCTCAAAGCCACACTGCTGACATACATAAAAGACTGAAATCTGCATGAGAATTTGCATCTTGAATTCTGCTACTTCATGTTACACATAACATTTCATAGCAATAGCTCCTTCCTATGATAAGCTGAGAAAGCAATCGGTCTTCAATTAAACAAAAAAGTAATTTTACGACTGCAGAAGGTTTGTGTTGATGATGAATTACAGCCTGATACCCACTCCTGTTGCCTACCTGCACCCACTTCTCTCTCTGGATAATGCAATTATGAAAAATCAGCAGCATTTTTACTCTCTTCCTCAGAGTCCTTACGGTTGTTCTGTAACGACTGCAACAAAATGTAAGCAAAATGTCTCCATTAAGCAAGGATGTTGATTGCTATAGATGCTGCAAGTCCTGCTGTCCTGTCAGTAGCAGGTGGAGTGAGTGATGTATGAGGTCCTGCATGTTGGTCTTTTACTACCTTTGCAGAATACATCTTTGTATAGCCTGTGATGAAGGAATGCATTTACTATTAGTGGTAGCCTATTGGTTTGTAACAAGAAGCCAGCTCAGTTGCACACGACAAAGGATTTTGTATAAGGTTCTTGGAGAAAGAGTGATGCAAAAAAGGTAAGTGTGCTAAGGCAGGAGGGTTGTGTGTCCACCAGGAGGCATACCAAGACAGGGCTCCATCTTCCTCACAGACCTGAACGCGACGCCCGTACCAGCAGTGGAGGGAGGCAAAAGTTTCCATCAGATTTTCATATCAGGAATTAGGAAATTGAGAGGTTTCTAGAACAAAATGAAAATGTGGAGAACTGGCAAGAAGCTGAAGTAATAAAATGCCTATATGTGAAAAAAATATATAAGTCAAACTGAAAGAGGGGAGATTTAGATTAGATATTAGGAAGAAATTGTTTACTTTGAGGGTGGTGAGGCACTGGCACAGGGTGCCCAGAGAAGCTGTGGCTGCCCCATCCCTGGCAGTGTTCAAGGACAGGTTGGATGGGGCTTGGAGCAACCTGCTCTAGTGGAAGGTGTCCCTACCCATGGCAGGGGGTTGGAACTGGATGATCTTCCAACCCAAACCATTCTATGATTCTATGTTCTCTGGTCAAAGCCTATAATTTCAAATAAATGTTGCTGATGTTCAGAGTCATTGGAAGTCATAATTGATATCACTGAAAATAAAAATGCTAATCAAAGTGTAAAGCAATACTAAGGCTCAGCTTCTTAAGGTGTCTAAGATGCCAAATTATATACCTCCATGTACATGTGAATAAGGACAAAGTTTCAATGCTGCAAACATTCAGGCACGTGAATGATTGTATCTGTTATATATTAAAAATATAAAAGCAATTGCAAAACCAGGTACAGGCTGGGACTCCATGGGAATAAGCTTATCAGCTGTGCTTCTCTGACAGTGTAACTGGAGTTAGAAACAATGATCCTTCTCTCTGACACCCTAGGAACATGTACATCAGATCAGGAATATGAACAGTGGTGTTTTCAAAGGTGTTGAATTTTTTATTTTTTAGAAATAATGTTATCAAAGCCTTCTTTTCTGTCATTTCAAAATTAGGTAATCAGCTAGGAATTGAAAACCTAAACCCAAGGAAGCACAAAGTTATTTTCCCAAGCTTGAAGAGAAACCTGAATATAAGAGCATGGAAAGGAAATAGAGAACCCCAAACTGTTATTAAGGCCTCATGAGTAGGGTTTTTTTTAATGCCAGCCTCATGACTTTCTGGGAACTGATTTATTGAAGGCCTTGGTTTGGCAATTCTGTGCTTGGCTAGCTTGGGCTTGACCCAAGTCCTCTTTTCTCTTGGCAGCACTTAAAACAGCTGAGATGTAGCCTATGCTCCTTCGTAATCCAAGATTGCTGTGTGCAGTCAAGAACCCTTCAGCATGGGAAATGAACAATAACCCCAGGCTGTGGGCCCTGCTGGCGGTGTGGGCTGTGGGGCTGGGGTGAGGAGCTGAGGGCATGATCTGTTTCCCTGGGACCAGCTTCTACGTGGGTTTATTGCAGCTGACACACTCCAACTGGTGTAGAAATACTGTTTTACTTTTAAACTGCACTGTAGCCCAGCTGCTGGAAACTCAGTTGTGTAGAGAGAACTCATCTGATATTTCCAGTTCTTCAGCATTTACAGGAGCTGCTGCTGCAATCGAAACAGAGGCAGTATTCGGCCATCTACAGCAGGTCATGTCCTGCTGGAACAGTGCAGCAGCAGCACCAAGCATTTTCCTGACGGTTCTGCAGTCTCAGCAGTAAGGCAGCAATAAAACAATGTGTCCAATGTATTCCATCAGCTTTGCCTGTCGGCTCTTATTTCAAGGCAGAACACTCTGCTGGCGTATATGTATCATATAGAGGTTTCTCTTGCACTGCTCCGAGGGCTCTGAGCCAAACTGCTGGCACAAAGCTGCAGTTAGTAACCCACAGCAGTACCACTGTCGTTCCAAACTGCTGAGGTAGTAGTGCTCTACCCTATTACTTTTCTTACATGCTTCTGTTTTCTATATAGAAACAGAAGTTGCAGAATCATGCAGCTCTCAATTTCTAAACCAGGCTAAATTCATTGTTTTAAACCGGCACAGCTGTGAAGTTAGCACTGAGTCTTGCTGCATTACACCAACACAGAGCTGGGCTAACCATCATAATGCAGAAGACTGTGCAAGACAAGTAAATGAACGTCTAGCTCCAGTGTTTATCCCCTTTACATTTATTAAGGATGAGACTGCTTTTAGTAATCTTAAAAGCAAATGTCTTTGTAACATCTGGGTCTCACTGACTTGTGCCCACCTGGGATATCAGGACGGGTGCTTTTTGCACTTGACAGCTTGTATCTGTAGACAGGTGTCTTACTAATATGGAAGAAACTTGAACTCTTCAGTTATATAATGGAGAAGTAAATGATTTTCCAGAAATTATTATTTGTTTATCAAAGGAAAGTGGGGATGTGAAGGCTGTTTCCTGAGCCACTGCTGTTGTAGTCACTGCAGACCTGCTTGTGTCTTTGCCATTTGCTAGGTGAGACATTCAGTTAATTAGACTGAACTTGCTTCCTTTTCTATCTGCCCATCCTGGGTTAGTAGTTTAGAGGATGTGTATGAAAGACTGAAGCTCCTGGCACTGCAAGCATATGAATAGTCTTATTCAGAAGACTAGTCTCACTGCGTGAAAGACAAGGCTGCATCTATTCTAGAGGAAAAGTGTGGAGCATCCCTCAAAAGGCAGCTGAGGTACACCCACTTAGACCAGATATGAAACCAGAATTGCCCACATCCTTCTCTGCAGTATCATTTTCTCAAGTGCATCTTCTTCTGCTTTACAAGAAGAAAACAGCTGGGGAAATCCTGTGTTCTCTTCCCAGATTTTTGCTGGACCTCTGACATCTTGTGTAAGGAAGTATAATGGTCCCAGCTTATTTTAAAGTAAACAGTATCTTGTAATCCATCTTTGCTTGATTTGATGAATTATCTGTCTTGTCTCACAGATTTGTTAATGGCTTTGCCTACTGTCCAGGAAAAATACCAGTCCAGTGGCTTAGCTTTCATGGAATCTGGAAAAATGTAAATTACCTGTTCTGCAAACCAAAATGCATATGAACAGTTCTTTGAATAAAATGATCACGACTACTAATGAGACTCATAGGTCTTGTGAGACGAGCTTTTCTCCATATTTTATTTTGCTTCAATAGAATGTAGCGAGCCTTTGAGTAATAGATTACATTACTTACTTACACAAATGTTTTCATAACTGATTTCTGAATATATTAAGACACAGATTAGCAGGTTGAGTATCTTAAACTGTTAGCAATTAAACATTTATTCCAAGGATTTTGAAAATGTGATGAGAAGCAAACTACATCCTTCCCCTGTTTTTCCTCAAGGCAAGTATAGTTTGATCACTGACATGCTCTCTCTGTGGGCTAAACCTAGTTTTATTTCTAAGAGAATGTTGAGCTCACTGGAGCATGTAACTTGCCATACTGCATTATGTTCATTTAGCCCACTTGTATATCTCTAGCTGTTGTCAATTCCCAATGCTTCTGAGAAGATGTGCAAACCCAGACATATTTTCAACAGAATTGGGGTGATGGAGACTTCATCGTAATTGCTAACTTGTTTAAACTTTGTGTTTCCAACTGGGTTGTTTTTTTTTTTTAATACCTCTTGTATGAATAACAAGAATACCTAGAAGTACAGTAAGTCAGGACAAGAGATTACTGCTCTCCCTCTTGGACTCTTGCTGTATGTTTTGACTTCAGTAACATCCTGGAGCAGTGAGTTCCAGTCTATTTTGTTCTTTGATGAAAAGACAACACTTGGTTTCAAATATACGAGTTGTCAGCTACACAGTCTGCCTCCTCTTGTACTACAAGACTAAGAAAATTAAAGCTCACAAACCATGTTCTCTATTCTATTTTTATGTTTGCAAGCCTTTTGCTAGATCTTGACGCAGAATTTCTAGGGAATATTTACTAAAAAGTGACCTGAACAATACTGTACTTCCCATTTACAAACTGCTTACCAAAACAGAATTTAGAAAGGAGGAAAGTAAAGGAAGGAAAATGGGACAGCAACTACACTTTCCCTAAAGGACAGTAGTTTAGAGTTGTCTTGTGGTTTCTTAGGGCAGATGACAGCTACTTACCTCCTTAGGTAATACCTTATTCACTGGTACTTAGTGTCAAGTACAGTGGATTGACCGCCTGCCTCAATTTAGGCTGTTACATGCTGAAGTGTCACCACGTAATTTGGGCTAGTTGCTCCCAGTCCCTGTTGTCCTTTCCTACTGACCATCCTGCTGGCTGTTCATTAGTCACTCAGTGATTTTGTGCTTTTTCATAGGAGATCACATATAAATAATCCTACTTGTTACAGGCCTTTCTGTTCCCCTTCTAGGAGCTGCTGCAATGACAGGCTGAAAGGGAGGTTTTAGATTAAGATGACTGCTAGCCCCAAGCACATTTATGCTGAGTTAGTTTGCCCAGGCTTTTCACACATTACTGTCATTGCATCACTGTTTCAAATTTATACCATGGTGGCTGACTTGTTAATATAATATAATAAGTAAAAATGTAATATAAGAAATATAATAAAACATAAACTTCCACAGAAGGTTTCAAGCCTGCTTATTCATTTCTGTTCAGCTCCTTTTCTATTCACAAGATGCCAACGGGGCACTCACCCCCTCTGGTTTTCCATTCCTTTACAGTATTCAGGAAAGGGTTGGGGGTCTTTTGTTTAGTTTAGTTTTGGCCTGGTTGGTTGGTGTTTTTTGTCTCCTAAGCCCCAGGCTTGCATATTTGGATCTCTTCTTATTTACTTCATTTCTTGCGCAAATGTTCTAATTCAGTTAAAGGCCTTTTTTCATGTCCCTTCAGTGTCTCCAAATGTCTCTTAATCCTGCAGTCTTTTAGGCTGCATCAGTCAGAGCTGTGCAGAGATTTCAGCTGAGGATGTACGATCTGTACAGATATGAATCTTAAACATTTTGTTGATCATAGCCACATACTGTACTGTCTATATTGATAGCATTAACATATTGATAGTGTTAACATATAATGTGGAAGATTAATTTTTTACCTTCTCTCTACCTTGTGCAGACTTCATTTGCCATTGTGTTCCCTGTACACCAACACTGATGAAATTCCCTCAGACTTTCGTAGATAGACAATAGAAATGAAGTTTGCATGGCTCAGCTGAAGCAATGAGGAAAAAATTCTGAGCTGTACTTACATGACAGGAGATGAAGTAAGAAAGCAAGAAAAGGCAGATCTTTAAGCTACCAAACCTCTGTCTTCATGCAAAGCCTCAGTGGTTTTGACTGGCTCCATTTAGAAAACGATGAGCAGTCAGCAGAGCAACCAGAGTAACTCTCCTCTTGATCTGTTAAGTGGGAGCAAGGAAAATGTTTTGTTTAAAAGAAACAAAAAATGAACAAACCAGAGTTCTTAGGAGGAGGAATGCTTCATCTCATCTAATTAAACTCCAAAGATGAACATCTAAGATATAGAGATGCATTCAGCAGACATGTTTGAACTACTCCCAGAATTCATTGACTCCAGGATGTAATAGAATTTTGAACTTTCAGATGGAAAAACCAGTAATCAAACCTGCTGGTTTCAATGTATGTTACGAGTACCATTTAATGCCAAATGGTGAACTTAAAAATGTGTTACCTACAGTCTAGTCTGAACATTAGTTCAGGATATAGGAAAAAATTGTGCATTGTTTAACAAGATAAATTACCTGGACCAGTACTTCTGCCTTCATAGTGGACCTCAGTATCATAACTATTTTCAGACCAGCTTTTGTCCTCCAACTAAGTTTGTCTGCAAGTTTACTTGGTATCTTTAAAATGTATCAGCAACTTTAACAAAAGGCAACAAAGGCAGGGGCATTGGAAGAAATTATTATCCTACAAATTTCATGTCAATAGCCATCAGGAAAGAAGAAAAGGCAACTGAGGTGTCCCCAGTGGGAAGGACCAGCTGAGCGATCCTGTAACGTCTGTCAACAGGAAATCCACATCAGGCAGAGCTCCCAGGTTTGCTTCAGCCTCTAGCAAAAAACTACAGCTACACCAAGTCAGTTACGGGGCTCTGTTACGAAGCACACACAACCTCAGCCAATCTAGTTTCATGGAAAAACTTACCTCTTTTGTAATTTCAATTCCAGCAGCATCTGAAATTTCAAATCTGTCCTTATGTGCCATCCTTTCAATCTCTGTTTGCCCCTGAACTTCATGAATGCCATGTAATATTAGCAGAATTTAGACCCTTAAAGGGACTAAGTCAAACTAATTTCCCATTGCAATTTAATCTCATTTCATTGCTTTGATATTGTTGCAATAGTCTAGCCTACCTGGTTCTTCCAATGCCTTTGAGGTACTCTTAAGGATAGCCAAAGATTGTGTCTTTTAATATTAATTCTAAAAGCAAATAAAAATTCCAAAGTCTTTCAGACCTTCTTCCTACACAGTGAAATGAAAAAGGAGCAGCCTTTACTTGAAGATATGGTACACTGAAATTCTTAGGATCCTAGAATTATCCTTCTCCCTTTCCTGCCTTGTTTCTCATTGCTGAACTTTAATGGAGGGTGGCTTGTAAGGTAAGGTTTGATTGCAACAGAACTGCTACAAGATCAGGTGCCCTCTTAAGGCTAAATTACCTCCTGGACTCAAAATTGCATCTTTGTGGGTCTGAGGATGATAAAGCCTTGATATAAACCTAGTTCTGCAAATGAAATGGCAAAAATGCCTTGATACATTCCTTACTTGCTATGCTTGTGAGGTGAAAAAAAGATTCTGTGGGTGTATCCACTTCAGCGGTAGAGCTGTAGCTGGTTTTAATGACACATGCTTTTGCTAGTATCAGTTCAGCCTTTTTATTCCTAAATTCATAGAATCATCGTATGATTTAGGTTGGAAGGGACCTTAAAGCTCATCCAGTTTCAACCCCCCTGCCATGGGCAGGGACACCTTCCACTAGACCATGTTGCCCAAGGCTCTGTCCAACCTGTCCTTGAACACTGCCAGGTATGCGGAAGCCACAGCTTCCTTGGGCAACCTGTTTCAGAGCCTCACTGCCCTCACAGTGAAGAATTTCTTCCTAATGTCTAACCTGAATTTACCCTCCGTGAGAAGCCATTCCCCCGTGTCCTGTCACTACATGCCCTGTTAAAAGGTCTCTCTCCAGATTTCTTGTAGGCCCCCTTTAGGTACTGAAAGCTGCTCTAAGGTCTCCCTGGAACCTTCTTGTCTCCAGGCTGAACAATCCCAGCTCTTTCAGCCTATCTCCATAGGAGAGGTGCTCCAGCCCTCTGATCATCTTCATGGCCTCCTTTGGACTTGCTTGAACAGGTCCATGTTCCTCTTGTGTTGGGGACTGCAGGTGGGGTTTCATGAGAGTGAAACAGAGGGGAAGAATCACCTCGCTCAACCTGCTGGCCACAATTCCTTCAGAAGCCCAGAGTGCCTGTGGACTTACGACCTCGTACTCAGTACTAGCAAATTAACTCTGAAATAAGCCAGTGACTTCAGTGAAGATATAACATTTAAAATAACAGTAACTGTATTTAGTCTCTACTTCTTTACATGTTCTTACTGGGACTTTGTTTGTTTGTTTGTTTGTTTCCAGCAGAGTTTTATGATTAAGAATTACACAGAGTTTAGCTAAAACCAACTCTGGCAAAAATTGCCATCTGTTTTCTTATAACTAAAATTTTCTTCTATTTTCTTAATAGAAGTGGGTTGGGGAGACCACTGTAGAACATCCCCTTAAAATAAGTGATGGGGTGTTTCCTTTGGTTTTGCAGGCATTTTTTCATCTTGTGATGCTACTGGCATGCTTTCAAGAACGTCTCATATCTGGAATATACAAAACTGAACATTCTACTTCAACTTTCACTCTTTTTTTCCCTAAATAAATATTACAGGAATTTCCCATTTAAAAAAAAAAAGAAGCCCTAACCATTCTATTTGGGCAGAGCTGAGGGGAAAGGTTGTACTTCAGCTCTGAGGGGTTGTAGAACAGGGTGATATAAAGCCAAGAATGCGTTTTGCTGGAAAAGTTGCAACTCTCCTCCCACAGTCTTGCTTATTCCTGCTTGTTAATAAGGAAGCAAGCAAATGCAGTATAATTAGAAGTGGTCAGGACCACAGAATACTTAAGTGACTGATTCCTAGCAAAAAGCTCTACTTTTTAATATCATTTTGTTTATTCATAAAGGTGTATGGTTGTATCTCAGAACAGTGTGCATGTGTCTTAGGGAAAAAACAACCAAACAAAACCCAAAACAAGAGCACAAAAGCATTTGGCTTGGCTCTAAAAGTTGTATATATTTTGCAAGCTTTCAAACACTTGCATCCAATTCCTTGATAATCACTCCCTTTTTTTCCCCCCCTAGAAACAGTCTCATCAAAAACATTGTCAGGATTGGTGCCTTTAACTCTGCCTAGTACTTTACATCCTATTTTATTTCATTATAAATACTTAATATTATTTTGCTGAAGTGAGTACCTCCATGATTATCAATAACTAATTTCCAATGGCAGCGTGACCCAGCTACCACCATATTATAACTAAAATAAATGCTGTCACTAAAAACCCAATGCTGTCACTGCAGAACAACTTGTGCTTGTCATAATAATTGTAACTATGAATGAGATAAAAACATTACGTGGCCAGAAGCAGTAACTACAGCTAGGTGTCAGCTGTTAGATGACAACTTGATGTATCAGTGAAGGCATGTTTGGGTAACAGGAGACAAGAGCAGTGACGTAAACAGATATGTCCCATCTCGGATACGGGAAATCAGACAGCTCACCCCCACCTTAATTGCAAAGCAGCTTCATTTGTTGACTTGTCTGTTGTGCAATTACGAACAGTTATAAAAACAAATAATAAAATGATAATGGTGGTTGAAATAATAGCTGGAACATAATGACTGCGTAATACATACTCTGTGTACAAAAAATAAATGGACAAATTATTACCACAGAGATGCAAATACTGATTCACTTAAAATGAATAAAGATCCATATTTGACACTGTAAGATAAACACACTCCTCAACAACTGATTTTACTACTTGCTGTCTTGTGCAGGAGTATTAAAACTTGGCCCTCATGCAGGCTGACATGATTGTGGTGTCTTTGCTGTAGTACCAGAGACTAAATACCTAAGAGAGAACCAAATATGTGTCATTGGAAGAGGTCACCATATACACAAGCTGCTCAGTGGTAATGCCTTTGGGTTTTTCACTCACCCAGGCCCTAGGCAAGTGCAAATTCTCTGCTTCTGGTGGGCAAGAGAAGTGATGCTCTCCTGAAGTCTTCCACCAGCTGGAATTCACTGGGCTTCAGGACAAAACTTTTGCAAACAACCTTAAGGATTTTCAGTGATAAAGGTGTCTGCTGGTCTGCCAAGGTTTAATGTCAACATTAGAGGCTAAGCCCCTTCAGGCAGGTTATTAAAACAAAGGTAGAACGGCCTGACACCCAGCCAGTTGCCAACACCAGCTCATCAGTAGGTTATCCTGACCCATTTTTCAGATGTTTTGATCAGGCTTTCACATGGTGTTTTCCTTTCTGTTTCCTGCATGTCCCTGAAGAGGAGGGAAAATTCCCCTTCCACGTAACTTTCTGCACACTAGGTCTGTCCTCCCTCATCAGCAACGCTCGTGCAGGGGAATATCTGGCTGAACGGTCCTGGACATGGACTCTCTTCCCAGGAGCTGAGGCTTGTGGAGGTGCTGTCGACTGCAGGATCACAGTACTGAGGGGGACATAAGTGAGCTCCACACAGCCATGGTGCTTCAGAAAGGAAAAGGACAAATCCCGCCAGCATCATACCGCATTTCACCTTTTGACTTTGATCAAAGCTGAGACTATGTATATGCATGCAGTAAAGACAACTTGGATTGTTCAGTGTTACTACTGGAACCCTTATATATTTTCATCAAAATCTGGTTTTTAATAATGCTTTAAAAAATACTTTTTGGCACTAGATACACTTACTTTTAAATGACAGACAAATTTAACAACAGACATAAAAACTGTTACTTCAGACATTTATTGTAATTTCACCAAATATTTAAAATATCTGTGAATTGGATTCATCTAATGACCACAAAATTCTTTCAATTCCTTTTGTTTCTAGCAAAGACTTTAAAAGGCAATCTAATATACTTGTTGGGGAAATGAGTATGATTAATGTCCATTAAGGTAACATATCCTATTACTGTTATTCAAATACTAAGGAAAGAATAAACAATTTGGTTTTAGACCATACAATTAGTAATAGTAAAGTTACCCTGAAGAATTTTAGACTATGTAAGATCTGCTTCTGTAAACATATTAATAGATGAGTATGTGTGTGTTGAGTCATATGCATAAATATTCCCAGCCACAGTGGCTGGCTTCCAAGCATACAGACTACATCCACGTACAACTGTTCATGTGAGGAGCATGGTATGAAGGGCAGAACTGCACTTCTATCCTATCTGGTGTTATAAATCCAAGCTGAATTATAGGATAAAGACATCTTGCATACCATTTATGGTGCCAAAAAATTCAGAAATTCCTCAAGGTGATTTTTTTTCCTTAGTTCTCCTTTCCAAAATGCCTTGTCCAGTAAATGCCCTTGGATTGTGTATTTAGCTGTAATAAAAGTAGATTCTAACACACCGCTGGGTCTTCACTAATGCTTTATGCCTTTGCAGGTGCACTGTAAAACAAGAGAAGTATTGGCCCCAAAAAGAAATCTTTACTTTCAAAAGTGATCCTAGGATTGATTCTTCAGATAGGGCAATCAAAGTTTTAAATTAAACCTGTTTTGTTTTAAATGAAAAGCTGTATTTCGGCATTACTGCTGGAAGACAAACTTCCTGTCTTGCCCTTATGCCATTCTTATCTTTATAACTTACCTCTTAAAGAACTGTGTAATTTGATATGGGTATCTGAAAGCTCTCTTTATTGCCTGCAGTTCTTTCTATGGTTTCAGTTTCATGGCTAAAAAGAATACAATCTGTAACTACACTTTGTTTTTACTGCCCTTTTTTATCAGACAAACTGCAATTTTACACCCTGTTAAGGAAGCAAGGTGAGAAGAAAGCCACATTATACTGTTGACAAGGAAGATAAGAATATTATTTACCTTGACATTTTTGAGCAATAATATTCTTCATTTAACAGGGTAAGAGATAAAGCATATCCTACAGTGATAATGAACAGATTGAAAAGAACTTTCTTCCACATGCTATCAACACTAGTAAAGAAATACTTACTGCAATACTGTATTTGAGCCAGTCCACAATGGAGTGTTTTGGAAGAAAAGCAAGCCTCTAATTCAGTCAACTGAAGTAAACACATTTTATCTGTGCAGTGCACTGAACCACAGACAACCTCCCTGGGTGACTGAAGAACGTAGGGTTTAGTTTTCCATAGGTCACTGGTTTCTTCTTTTCCCTTGGATCTTACTCTGACCTGCAGGAAAAGGCTGCCTGAACAGGGGAGAGTACATGTCATACTGATGGTCAGTGGAACCACGAATCTGCAGAAGCTGCAGGACCCTTCAGAAGTTTAATGTACTGCAAAATACTATGTTTCAAGACAGGATGCTCTTCATGAAGAAGAAAGAGAAGGAGCCACTGTCACTTCTTTCTTGGAGCAAAATGGCATAAACAAAGCTAGAATTGAAATTTCAGCCCATGAGAGGAAATGGAACACACCTTTGATAAGACTGAGATGTTCAGTTTCTGTGGTGATGACTTCAAGAGAAACATCTCTTTGAAATATATAGTAAAATGTATAAAAACATCATAGATTACACTCATTAAAGGCCCCTGGAAGAAGCAATTAAACTAATTCTTATATAATTAAATTTAATTTTTTTATAGTTTGTGTTATATAGTCATCTAGTTTATCAGAATGTTATTAAAAATTCTGTCCAAACAAATTAAAAAAAACCCAGCTTAGTCAGAGAGTCCCCCTGGGAGATTATTCCTTGTTTGCCAGGCTGCTCTCCTTCTCCCCATCTCCCATTCATCCTAAAATGTTCTTACTATTCTTTCTGAAGCAGCTGTAATTGAAAATTCCTCTCACTTCTTCCCCCAACCTTTCTTTATCAGACAGCCAGAGGGCTAGGTGTATTAATAGTAGCTGCATGACTCAGAGCTGGTAACTCAAGTGGATCCCTTTGCACTGAGCTTTGCTGTTTGGCCACCCTGGCTCTGTTGCCACCAAGCTCAGGAAGCATCCTGTAAACAAAAAATAAACTGCAAAAGCACAAAGGGAGCTGGCACTGCTGCAACCTCTCCATCCTTCAGGATTCTCCTTACTGCTGTTTTCTTCTTCATCCCTATTGGGATTGCATATGAAAAAATGAAAATACGTATATGGAAAAAAAGAGGGTGGAGTGTGTGTGTCCCATCCCCCAGTGTAACTCTTTCCCCCACCTCAGTGACGAAAAAGGAGCAAGGGTCTCATCAACTGCAATTATTGCTCTCTACAACTACCTGAAAGGAGGATGGAGTGAGGAGGTGGTTGGTGTCTCCTCCCAAGTAACAAGTGATAGAACAAGAAGTAACGGCCTCAAGCTGCACCAGGAGAGGTTCGGATTGATTAGGAACAATTTCTTCACTGAAAAGGGTGATGAGACATTGGAACAGACTGCACAGGGCAATGGTGGAATTGCCATCTCCGGAAATGTTTGAAAACCGTGTAGATGAGGCCCTTAGTGACCTGGTTCAGTGGTGGTCTTGGCAGTCCGGGGTAATGGTTGACTTCATGGTTGGACTCAATGATCTTACAGGTCTTTTCCCACGTAGCTGATTCCATGAAATGGAAGAGAACAGCGCTCTCCACTCGAACTGCATTCTGCACTTTTTCTTAAGGGTTCCCTCCGCTCCAGAGCCCTGTCAGCAGGAGCCTCGCAGCTCCCAGCTCACCCCCGAACCCCGCCCTGCCCACTGCGCCCGGCCGGTGACACCTCCGGCTCTCTGCACCGTACCTGCGGCAGCGCCTATAGCACCGCACCCGCCAGCACACACGCTCGCGTTTTCCTCCCCAGACAAAAAGAAGGACACGGTATTTCCTCACGGAGCTTCGACTGGATGATATCCACGCTGCCAACCGCCTCCCTTACCCGCGATCAGGCTTTACTGACGCTTTCCCTGTCCGCTGCGCTGTGCTAGCCAAAGGGCTCTTTTTCTCCTCATCCCCTTACTTACGCGAAGGAAGACTGAGCAGCTATTATAAATAAACACGTGCGGGCAGAGCCGGGTTCAGGACGCTCCCGCGGGACGCTCGCTCCCCGAGCATCGGCTCAGCCCCAGCGTGCAGGACGCTGCCAAAGACCTCTGGCTAGGACTCGGGACCGCCGTACCCGACTGCCACGACCTCGCAGAGCATGTCCTCACCGCTACGCCTCCGCCCTCCCGGGCAGCCACCACGATTGGCCGCTGCACCAGCCCCACCACCACCGAACCGAGCACGGCTCCTTCCGCGCCCGCGGACCACTCACGCCGCTAGCCCCCGCGCCCCTCCGCCGGCGCCGGCACTACAAGCACGGGCTTCGCGCCGCCTGTGGCGCAGGCCCGGTTGCGCCGCGCATGAGCGGGCGCAGGAGCAACATCTGAGAGGGGGGAAAATCTGAGCGGCGGCGCCGCCGCCATATTGCGGATCTGTCAGCCGCTGCTACACTTGGCGCCTCGTCCCCGGCGGTGCCGCGAGCGGCACGGCGCGGCCCCGCAGCGCCTCCTGCCCCGCTACGAGGGGGAGCAGCGCGGCGGGGGGGGGGGGTGGGCACACACCTCTCTGCCCCGCCCCGTGAAGAGTGGAGAGCGCCGTGCCCCGCACCGACCCCGGGGTCTCGTCCCCCCCTCCTGACGCCGCTGCGCAACGCCCTCGGGGGAGCGAAGCCCTAGGTGAGGTGGGGCGCGGGGAGCGGCCGCACTGGCCTCGCGGGGCGCCGCGGCGAGCGGAGCTCGGGCGGCTGTGAGGGGAGAGCGGGGGCGCCGGGCCACGGGGGCCGCTCCTCTGCCGCGCCGGCAGCGGCCCGAGGCGGGAGCCCGCCCGCAGCCCTCGGGGGCGGGGGACACCGGCGCGCAGTGAGGAGACTTGTTGCGGCGGCGGTGCAGCGCGCCGATGGGGTCCGGGGCGCCCGCCGTCGCCTGGTAGGGGGCCCCGGGTCGCCGAGCCCCCGCTGCCGATGAGGGGGCTGCGGGCCCTTTGTTGGGGAAGCCCCAAGAGCGCGCCCCGGCGTGCCCGAGCCACGCAGCCCCCGCTGCATTATTCATGTCTCCGAGCGTCGCGGCTCTTGAGGTTACCGTAGACATGTGGCAGTCGGGTCGGGCAGCTGACTGTGGCGGTGTGGAAGAATAACAAGGAATTACTTCATAAACAAGTGCTGCGAAGCATCTGTTGCTGTCTATTGTTTTCAACAAATGCACAGTTTTAGAGTCCTTAAATACTGACCGACGTAATGGGCACAGCGGCCCTGAATGAGCCTTTGTGCATTGTTTTTTTCTTTGAATGGATTAATGTTTTCTACAAGTCGTGGGCATTTGTAATTAACCTCGCTGCTTAAAGCCTAGCACAGATAAGGGGCTTTAGTTTCAACTTTGTGGCATTCACTTCTGCCAGTTTTCTTCATTTGAACGTGAAAAAAAAATAACTCTTTGGACTTTATGTCAGCCCCACCTAATCACATCAGTTGCAAGGTGCTATTAAGCCTTTCCAGTCTATGTAACACCCTGGACAAGTATTTCGTGTTCCTCTTTCTGGTACAGGCTTTTAAAAAGATTTTATTTTTATTTTTTTTTTAACTGAGTTATGGGAGTGGCAGTCCCGAGTTTTAATTAATTCTGTCTTTGTGACTGGTTTGTGTCAGGCCTCAGACATGTCCGTGGATCTTAGTCTGGTTTGCTGTCATCAGAGGTGCTTGTCATCGTGTTTAGGTCTTAGAAATATTTTGAGGATGCATGTGTCTACAGCACCTCACAAACCCAGGGGATCGCAGAAATACCTTTGTTGCTGTCAGCTCTTACACAGAGTGTTGGCACAGTGCTGCTGGGCAATACATGTTGTGAGGGAAGACTTGGAGTAGGTGTACAGTAACGTTATGGCTGCTGTGATGAGGTAGTTTTCTTGATCGTTAAAGGAAAGAGACAAGCAGTAACTGTTTATTGGATTATTCAACTTACTAATTTTGATCTATTGATTTAGCATAAGAGAGGCTGTGAGAAAAATTAAGTACAAGTGAGTGCAATGTTCCTAAATAGGCAGCCTCCCAGCAAATGGCAATTGCAAGGCAGTGGCATATTTCCAAGCTTTGTGCCGAAGTGACACAGCTCTTCTATCAGGTTGGGAGACCAGAGAGCAAAAGTACAACAAACAGCTTTAGAAAACACATGGAAAATGGCATGGTGTGACATGTCAGGAGCTGTCCAGAGAGTTTTCCTTGAATGCTGACTGAAAGAAATGTTGTAGAAGTGTTAGGAGAGATGACGAAAAGAGTTCTGGTCTGACTGTTTCTGTCATTGCAGAAAAAAGAATTGCAGGGCTTGATAAATTGCTAGAAAAAAAGTTGGTTCACAGAAAATTAGGTAGAGCCATAAAGAGAGTGAGAATATGGGTCCACCTACAAGATGCAAAATTAGAGGGGTAAGAAGCACAGAACTTATATTAGAAGGCAGTTCCTGGTAAAGAAAGTTACTTTAGCTGCTGCCAGGATAAGTATGTGGCCTTTCTTCAGCCTGCTTGCTCTGCTTTTTGAGAAGGGGTACTTCTCTTGGCAGAGGTAAAGAGGGAAGTGAAGGTATTACTACTTTTTATTTGATGTGTTGAATACATCAAAGCTGTCCTGTTACTTTGTGTTGCATTAGGAGTCTGTGGGAGTAGAGGGAAGGGAGGATTTTCAAGTCTATAAATGTAAACAAAGCTTTATACAAACTTCTGAAGAAAGTCCTGATTGTTGAATGATACTGATCCATTAAAGCAGCACTCTGTGTATCTTGCATGCTCAGCGAGTTTACTCCAGAGCTGAAGGGGGCCTAGGTAAACTTTTTCTTTTCAACATTGAAGGGCTGCATCTGTGGGTTAACTTTACCAGGAGGCTAATTCTTAACTTGGAATTTAAAAGCTTCTTTTCCTTTCTGTTTTAGGTGCTTATTGAGCACTCTGTGAAATGAAACCTTCAAGTCATGTAGTACAAGGAAAAACAAATATTGCATTGGCCCCAAAAGGGAGTTAATAATCTTTACACTAGAACATTTTGATTTAAGAACACTAGCTAGTGTATATGGAGACTTCAGTTTTTATAAGTTACCTTTATTTTATACAGCCAGTTCTAAGAGTCTTAACAGCATCATTTAGAAGATAGAAGACATGGTTTTGAAATGGGATATACTCAGAATTTTGATTATGTCATGATTCTTTGTTAACTGAATTTCTAGAGAAAGATTTATTTCACTTTGAAACACCAGAGAACCTGCACGAGTCACACTCCTTAATTTCCATTTTTGCTGGTATATCAGATGTACATGGGAAGAATGGCATTCCTGTCATTGTAGGACTCCTCAAAATATTAGAGTTATTTTAAGTAGTGCAGTTGTGGGTACTTTGAAGCTAAAACTTGAAGTTAAGGTTACTAAACTTAATATTTATTAACTGTATGTAAATTGCATAGCACAGTTATAGCATACCAGTTTATTAACTGGTAAAACTGCAAGTATGGCATGAATATTCTTTGTCTGGTCTGTGTTGCTTTTTGTTTAACTACTGTGTTGGCAACTGACAAGTTTTCATTTGTGCTTCTGAAGTTCTCAGGAGCTCCAGTTTAGAAGGAACACTTCACTCTTCAAAATAAAGTAAACTATAAATATATTTAGTGTGTAACAATTTACTAGTTGTATTGCATTTATTTTTCAAAGAGACAGCAAGCCTATATCAAGTATTTCAGAGAAGGGAGGATTGGGGAAAATGGTAGTTTTTAAGAAGGTAAAGACAGTACTCAAATAGTATATAAAACTCTGCATGTGATACCTAGCACTCATCAAATCTCAATTATTGCATGTTATTTATAGAATTCAGCTCTTTGTTTTCCTTATTTTCCTTTTTTTTTTTTTTTTTCTTTTGTGAGCTAGATGGCTTGTTTTGGTTCCCCCCCCTTGGTTTGCTTGCATCCCAGACAACCTCTCTGTCAGTCTGAAAAAGATGTATGCAAAAGTAAAGTCTGTGACAAATGAACGTAGTTATTGGACTGCAGTGAGTGTGTCATTAAGGAGCTGTTAGTGTAGAAGATTGCCCTGCAGGCATTCACAGGCTGCTCTGGAGCAGAAGGGCTTTCTTTTAGAAAGCTGAGACCAGTTAGTCAGGTACCTTGGCCTGTAAGTTGCCTACTGCTGCCAAAGATCTAAAACTTTCAGGTATCACAAAAAAATGTAATGATATAAAACTTTGAAAAGAAAAAGAATAATTATTTTAAGTAAGCTAATGTAAGTGAGTGAGTTATATTGCTGTTGCTGAAGGTCTGTTGTCCCTGTCATCTGTATGTAGGAAAATAGAGACTGAAGCTCTTGCTAGAGCTTAGGAGGCACGCTGCTGAAGAGATGGCATCTGAGAGAAGCTGTCAGATGGGGATCCTGCTTTTGAGGGTTGGTTCTGCGCCAGCTGGGTGTCCTGCTCAAGCCTTCTGCCTCCTATCCCATCCTCACCTGACCTCAGCCCCATGGCTGTGTATGAATGTCTCCTTTGAAACCAGCTGCTGCATAAACTATTTGACAGAATTTTGGCGTGAAGCATTTTATTCACCATCATCTTGCGAAGAAAGCTTTGTCATCTTTCAACAATTGCTTTATTTGTTGGCTTCTGTGTCGTAACTGGCAACATGGATAATATGGATCTAAAAATCCTAACTGCCCTGTAGTGAAATGAGCTGAAATCTCAGCTCTTCGTTTCAAGAGAATTCTTAATGTTCTGGATGATTTTTTTTGTTTGCCTGTGCTGTGGAGCCTGCTGATGTTTTGGTGATTTGGTCCAGAGTCCAGATACTGCATATGCTGTGAAGGTCTCAAGGGCTGGAGTGTTAACAGCAGTAGGAACTCTGCAAAGTCAGAAGCCTACTAATCCTGATTTGGAAGAGGCACCTTTGGGAATTGAAATACCAAAGTGATGAGCCTTTATGTCTAGTAGGTCACAAACTGGTTTCAGAATGAGGGAAGTGACAGGGCTGTCATTCCCAATCCCAGCTGACTGGGTAGTGCCATTTCACATGAGTGTTAAGATTAAGTAATTAATTGTTTAATTGTTTCAAAGATAAAAATTTAGTGAAACTGATAAGGTTTCATCCACTAAATATAAATTGATTGGAAATGTGTAAGTAGCAGACATGAACCCTGACTCCAGTAATGATAGGGAGATGAACAATATTTTGGCAGTGATTTTGATATTTCTGGCAGTGATTTTGGGTTTCTTTTGGCCGAATATTTTCCTTATATTTGTTCTGTTTTTAGTGTTAACTGATGCAAATAATTGGGAAAGATAGGGTGTTATTTTTCTATTCACTGCTTATTTTATTTCAATTTCTGCACAATTTTAAGATCTGTGAACTTGATTTTTATATTCATACAATACTTTGTTGTAATGCTTCTGTATGAATGTACTCTTTAGAAGTTGCATAACATTTTGAGTATGAAAGCACGTAGATGCAGGCTGTTTTCTGCTTTATATATAAAATGGATACCATGGCTCATGAATTCACGTTGTTTGATTTTTATTTTTTTCCATTATAATATGGCACAAGGTCTCTACGATCTGACATAGAAACAAATTCAACACAGTTGCCTCTAAATTTATCAGATTTCTTTATTTTTTCTAAATTAATGATATAATTTTATTTATTTACTAATTTATTTTATCATAGTAAAAGGTATTACAGCAAGCACTTAAAATATCTGGGCTGTTACTTTTTTTCCCTTTTTTTTGTTTGTTGCCCATGTACTGTGATAATTTATTAGGCCTGTTGGATCTGTGGGGCTGACAGGCTTCAGTTCTATTGAGTTTTGCACAAGGATTCTTACTTTTAGCTTACAGCTTTGTTTTATTGCATGCAGACAATTCTATAAACTCATTTAAATTGCATGTCTACCAATTGTGATTTGATGACAGAATTAATGTATAAAACTTTGTAGTCACTGCTTTGATTTTAAAAATTACCTTAGGGTTTTAATATATGTTTTCAAATAAGTAATTTAGAGTTGGTTGGTAGTAGTTTAACAAACTATTTGAGTAAAACCCAAAGCAAAAAGTTGGGATGGAAGAATTTGCAGTGCCAGAATGTATGAGGGTCTGGCAGTCATTTTGGAAAGTGATTGACATGGTCCCTCTTAAAGACCCCAGAGGGTAATCACTTGATAACACAGATCTCGGCCTTGTGCTGTATGTTGGCATTTGTTTTCTGGAGACTGGACTTCTTATCAGTCATCTGACCATGGCCCTTCTTTTCAATGCTAATATAACTGTAGGCACATAAGAATAGTTATGCTTCTTAATATTCCTTTTAGTACTGTTTGCTTGGCGTGCTTATAGAATGGTGCATGAGAATCTAATTTAGCTTTTGCATCGTTAATTAACTGAGTCTTAACTCTAGGGCTTCAATTTGCATTCAGTTTTGCAAGCAGTGAGCCTCTGCTGTCAAAAAGGTGAACACAGGGATTACTACAGCTCAGAATCCTGCTTACTATTAGCAGATATTAGAGTCAAGCTTGGTTTATGTTTTACCTTCCTTCCATTTTTTTCTGAGGAGTACATTAGGAAAAGGGAGGAGAAAAGGGAGAAGGAGTCTCTTCTGTGAACTGGAAATGTGCTGTTGGATTTTATCAGCCAGTGTTATAAGCACCTATTTCCCCTCCCCCCCCCCAAAAGGTTTTGTGGTTAAAAAAAAAAAAAAAATGGAGAGTAGTTCCAGAGAAGTATATTCTTTTTCCTTTTTTTTTTTCAAGAATATATTGAACAGTATCTTAGAATAGTAGTCTTACTGCTGCTATCCAATACTTTAGAATATCTGCCATAATTAAAAAAAAAGAATACGTCTACCGGATGTAACTGTCTTTATACTAGATGTAATATTGTGTATAGTTCTGCTACATTAATTATAATGAATAGAAAGATGTTGGTTTAATTTTTTTCAGGCTCATTTTTCGTTAAACAAAACTTGCTCCTTATCTGCATTATACCATTAGATCTGTATGTGATCTTTAGTCTTAACATTAACTTTTCTGTACCAGCCAACAATACTGATGCTTTTAAAATTCTGTTTTCACCCTTTATCTCTTTTTTTCTAGCCCTTTTTCTCAAACATATCTTTACAGATTAGAAAAAGAAATACAAATTAAGTGGTAGAGCACCTTAGATTGCTGTGCAAATGTTTTTAATATTTACTGTATTATTGCCAAGAAGCAAGGAAAAATAACTTCTTTTGTAAATATATCTAACTATACTTTGTATTTGCATTTTTATTTTCTTAGTATAAGTGTAATTCCAGTTAATATTTTTGAAGGCAATGCCATCTTTGGTACTCTTTGCAGACCAGCAGCAGGACTGATTTATGGAAGTCATTACTTTAAAATCATGCGAGAAGGTAACAAGCTGCTTACTCTTCTTGAGGTAGAATGAACTGAAAAGGAGGCAGGATGCTGTCTACCAGTATCCTCACAAGCAGATTTTTTCAACACATAAAACGTTTTTTGGAACAGAACACAATAGCAAATACTTTCATTACCACGTGGACATAACTTACAGACTTTCTGGTTTTTTTCTGTTTTTGTTTTTTTGAAGAAAAGCTGTATTTTAAGTGGAGCAGGGTTTTTTTCTCTCTTTTTTTTACTGTGGTGTACTTGCATTTCTCTTCATTTGGGAAAAACAACTGTATCATCCCTTCAGTGAGAGAAGAGCATGCTTTTATAGATACGAAATACAGTTTCGATGGTTTGAAACTATGTTAGGTTTTTTTCTTTGTTTTCAGGATGTTTCAAGTTTGACTAGAGTTGACAGATTAAATTGCAGCTTTGGAGTTCCTTGCATGAATTTTATTGCCTAGTAAATAATGGTAAAGGTTTTTGATACTAGAAGATGTCTGATACCAAAAGCTTTTAAAAGAATTTGTAGCACTTGGGGAACTGTTGTCTCTTTATTCTAACATTAGTGGATTCATATTTGCAAAAAACTAGAAAGGAGGCTACTACTTAGAGACCTGTAGACTCTGGTACTGGCTTAGTTGCTTTTTATATACGGCATCTACTGAAAAGTGCATTTTGTACATGTAGAACACTTGTTTACCTGTCATGGAATTTGTACTATTTGATGTGATGTTTTGATTAATTTAAAAACAACCCTTTCAATTTTGTTTTTGGCAGAAGGGGACAAAGCATTTGTAGAAGACTTAAGTGGACAAGGGACTAAAGAAAACAAGAAAAATGCCGAAACCAGTAAGCAGCTGTTTTTTTCACTCATCTAAAATCTAACAAGGTTTTCATGTTTTAGAGTGGTGCTGTTATAACAGCTGTAGTTGTTTTGACTCTGCCCTTTCTAGATTTCATAAGATCTAATAATGTACAATTGGAGCTGAGATAGTTTAATACCAATGTGGAAAAAAGATCAAGAAAGCTTGGTACTGCAAGTTACATGGAGCATTAACTTAGAGATGGGGTAGTACTTACAAACCACAATGAACTTGGAGCCCATTTGGCTGGCAGGAGGAATGACTTTTCAAGAATTGTTGACTTTGAGATGAGGTGACATACAGTGGTTAATGGAGGCATTATTAGAGCCTGACTCAATGTCTGTGAGGATTGGTGGAGGAACTTGCTGCAGGATTTGGCAGGGGAAGCCAGGACATGTGTAAAGTGTCTGTGACTACCACGTAGGTGGTAGTTTTACCGTGGTAGAGAGTGAAACCTAGAAGGTAAGTGTTAAAGGGAGGAAATAAGCAATGTTTGTGGTCTCCTATTCATCTCACTTCAGCTGAGAAAGGAGTTCATCAATTTTCTATCCAGGGGAAAAAAAAAAAAAAAAAAGCCCAAACCTCAAGCTTTTGTGTTGATAATAGTTCTAGCATTCTTTGAAGAGATAATTATTCAGCAGCTTGATTATTTTGCTGTTGATGTGATATTGGTTGCTCAGGATTTCATCTGCCATGTGTTAAGTGACTTTTGGTTGTCTCTTCCCCTTGTATCCAGTGAGCAGAGCATTCGGAAAAGGATCTGAATTGTCAGGACAGGTTATTTCTATTCAGCTCGATTGGTTTATGTAAAAGCCTTTGGACTTTCTTGGTTTTCTGATGTTTCATTGAGGTAGTAGATTATGAGCAGGGCAGCAGATCTGTTACTAAGAATAAACATGTCTTTGTGCATTGTGTGTAGACATACTCATATCTATGCACAGAACCCTAACTATTCCATGATTCTGTGTATAAAAGGTTTTTGCTTTTAATCAGAAATTACTATTATGAATAATTTGTATTGCATGCCAGCATTTGAAACTGTTACAGCTTACTGACTGATGTGAGCATGGGCCTGTCGAAGGGCTAGAAGATGTGTTCTGAGATTTGCTCTTGAACTACTGTCTAAATGGCCATACAATATAGTTTCTATTATTTCTTCTTTTCTCACCTGTGGATTGGGAGCAATATCTTGGCACTTCATGAAGTTGGGGGTAGTTACTTGTATCCTGCCCTTTTCTTACAAAAAACCTGCACTATTCAGGACAGCAAAATGTATTTGCAGCATACTGTTTTCTGGCCTTTTTATTGCTGGCTATGATAATTGAGTAGTATCTTTGATAGAGGTTCTCAACTGGAAAACTGTATTTTAAGACTGAAGCATAGAGTAACTGTGAGCACATGTGTTTCCTGAAGCCCCCAACTCCATGGTGCTACAGAGCAGTGAGGTCTCAGAAGTGGTGACTAAAAGAAAGATGGCCTGAGTGAGGTTACTTCTTAAATTCTGTGATTGGAACCATGAAATTTAGGCAGGCAGGGTTCCCTCTATTTTTAGGACCTGAGAAAATCATAGGAAATGCAGTTTTGCAGTTGTTCAGAAGAAAAGTAGCATCTTTAAAACTGAGATAGCAGAGATGTTGGAAGAGCTCACAATCCACCCTAGGAATGGAAATTTGCTACCAGATCTTAGGAGAGAAGCTGGACTCATGCCGAAGCTGAGATAATTTTTTTGTCCTTTTATGAGGGGCTTTTTATATAAAGAGTTCTCATGTGCTGGGATGTTCTTGTATGTCTCCTGGCAAAATAGGCACATGTGAGATCTTAGAAGGAAGCTAAATTAAAGAAACAATTAAAAAATGAAATTAAATTAATTACATTTCTTGGAAAACGTCATGGATTTCTTCCTGTAAACTCCAGGTTGCTGTAATTATAATTAGTAATCAGTGAATGAAGAAGTAGTACATGTCAAAGGTTAAGTAATTTTATCTATAAAAATGAAACCTCAGATTTTGCTCTGGTTGCCTCTTCTGAATGGTAGATCTTTAGGAGCTTTTCCTGTATTTTTTTTTCCTTGCTGCTGTAATCAAAACTGGAGTTCCGTTTTCAGTGTATTTAGTTCTCTGCTTGCTGAAGAATAGAATATTTGTTCAATCTTATTTTTGGTGTTTTCTTCCTAAAAGAACAGACAGAATGTTTCTCAGCTGTATGCCTTTCTCCAAGATCTCCCCCAAAAATAGAAACATAGAAACTAAAATTAGACCTCATTAGTTACATAACGGTTAATCATTTCATAGGCTAAGAAGATTAGGTTTAATTGACTGAAATATTAGTTACATTTATAGGGTGTATGAGGAGTTAAAATTACCAGCTGTTTCTGCTGGTAGTTTGCAGCATTTTTGCACAAGGCAGCAAGGCGTGAAGAAGAAAGCATTATGCTGGGTATTAGTGGGCAGATGTCAAAGCTACTAAGATTAAAAAAGAAGTTTTTTTGGTTTTTTTTTTGGCTTGAATGTTGTACAATGTTGTGTATTCAGAAGGAGTAGATACCACGTTCTTGAATGATATTGTATGTTTAAAATTTGAATTAATATGTACGAGATCAAGTTAATTTCTCTAAAGTGGTTGAATTAAAATACTGTAAAAGTTACTTTTTTCCTTGAGTTGTTTCCTTGTTGTTTTACAGGAAAATCTGAGATGTGTAGTGCAGTATTTAATTATGGTTTGAATAGATTATTTGTTTATACAGCATAAACAGACAACTGATGTCAGTTTGGAGGGCTCTTTTCTTTTGGTTTCTCTATTAGTAAAATCTCTTTGCCATTATTCTGTAGCCTTCTGTTCCTAATGCTGTTTAATCCTTATCTTTTTACCTTATCTTCATTAACTTTTCTCTTACATCTCTTCCAATGTCTGCTTTGAGGTTGATATTCAGAGTGTTATATTTGTACAGTGTGTAAATCAGTGGGACCAACATATTGCTACTCCCTAACACAAATTATTTAATATGCAAATTTGATAGTTATCAGCTGCACTAGTGTGAACAAACCTTTTTTGCCATATGAAATTTTCTTATACCTGACAATTGGACTGTTTTTTGTGGCTTTTACACGTGACTAATTCACACTGCGCTTGTCAAAACAAAGCGAAACCTCTTCCATGTAATTTGAAATGGCTTTCTTACTAATATTGATACCTACTCAATTTTGGGCTTCCTTATGAAAGCTGAAGTGCCACAACAAACATCTGCACACAATGGCTGAAGTATAATAATAGGAAGTATTAAACTATTAAGCTATATTTTTTTCAAGTCTTAAAGCAGTGACAGAGTACAATAAAAGTATAATTAATATAAAATGTGTGCTTTTAATATGTGCACATGGATGTTTATTGCTCCATGTATCTTCATTGACTATATTCTTCACTGATTTTGATAAATTCCTCCACAGATAAATTACTTCAGATTTTTTTCATTATTACTTTTTTTTTTTTTTTAATAAATACTATTCTGTGAGCTGTGGCAAGTGTCCTCATAACCCATTTGCAACATGTTATCAAAACTTAAGTTGCTCCCTTCACAAAAATAACATGTATGTAGGTAAACCTTGACCATGCTAAAGTCATTTGAACCAACTCTCGTAAAATACAGGTGAACTCAGACTTCTAGTTCTGAGGCCAAGGACCTGGGCAAGTGTTACAAGTGGTCCCATGCGAGCCTCATGAGGTTCAACAAGGCCAAGTGCAAGGTCCTGCACTTGTGTTGGGGCAACCCCTGGTATCAATACAGGCTGAGAGGGATGAAGGGATTGAGAGCAGCCTTGGGGAGAAGGACTTGGGTGTACGGGTGGATGAAAACCTGGACATGAGCTGGTAGTGTGTGCTCACAGCCCAGAAACCAACTGTATCCTGGGCTGCATCAGAAGGAGCATGTCCACCAGGTCAAGGGAGGGGATTCTGCCCCTCTACTCTGCTCTGGTGAGACCCTCCACTGCAGTCCTGTGTTCAGCTCTGGAGTCTTCAACACAGGAAAAGACATGGACCTGTTGGAGAGGGTCCATAGGAGGATCACAGAAATGCCCTGAGGGCTCAAGCCCCTCTCCTATAAGGACAGTCTGGAGAGTTGGGGTTGTTCAGCCTGGAGAAGAGAAGGGTCCTGGGAGACCTTAGACCAGCCTTCAGTACCTAAAAGGGGCCTAGAAGAAAGATGGGGATAGACTTTTTAGCAGGGCCTGTTGTGACTGGACAAAGGGGAATAGTTTTAAATTGACTTTCCCTGTTTCTCATTTTTGGCAGTTCTTAGTAGGTTTGTTTATTTTTACCCTTTGAGATTAATCACCATGAGGTGTAGGATCCGCTTGCTGCCAGCACCACAGCAGAGGTCTTAATCCAGGCAGGGTGCTCCAGGCTGCCTCTGCATTGCTGCTGTACCCCACGTGCTCTCTCCACACCTCCAACTCACCACATGGACCTTGACAGAGGATTTATAAAATCTTAAGTTACTCAGTTACTAAGACTGCAACAGCATTTTTAAGTGGTTCCCAGACATGACCACCATGGTATTTTAGTATTTAATATGTGGCTAGAGATATCTAGTTCTGTAATTAGCAATATAAATTGTTAAATTGTGGCACCAAAGATAATGTTTGCATATAGCCACTTTTTAACTTCAGGAAAAAGGGATGCTTTCTCAGGCATACTCCTATGAATTGCAGAATCATCTACAGAGTTTCTTGATTAGTGTACCAGAGTGGGATCCATAGAAGACATTTGCTCAGAGTTCAGTCAAAATTATGTATGAACATACCAAATGAGACTTGTTGCAGTTCTTACCCTGAGCCTTTGCACAGCAGAAGAGGATTTGTGTTGTGATTGAGCAGCTGAAGGAATTGGTTACATCTTACCTAGTTCTTTGTCATAGTTCCCAAAAGTTGAAGGAAGATGTGTGATCCTGGTGAGAGCAAGATTGAAAAGCAGGCATTAAATGGGTCTTGTGGTATGAGGAGTGGTAGCCTTCCAGCACTTGCATCGGGAAACCTTCATCTGTTTCTCTTGTCACCGTTGCAAGAGCTCCTTCCCATTTCCATATTCATGTGGTAAAGTCAGTTCAGAGTACTTATGTTCAGATTGGTGTCTGTCTTCATAATTTGTGGTTCAAATAATTTCCCTCTGTCACCAATGTCACATTAGGAGTGTTGCTTCAAAGTAGCTGGATACCCAGGAGCAGGTTACATGAGTGGCAGTCCATTAATTTACTGGGCCTTCTTTCTCTGCCTGTCTTCTCAATTCCCTGCCTTTATTAATCTTATTAATTAGTCTTATTAATGCAGTTGGTTAGTTTTATTTTACAGACAGCATAACTGACAGCAGGGGGTTGATTTTGTTGGGAGGGTGCTGTTTGATTGAGTTTTAGATAAGTAGACCTTGTGGGCTCAGTCTCAAGCTTTGCCAACAGTAACCTCATGTCTAGAAATAACTGAAGCTGTGAAACAATGTTTTAAGGTAGTAAAAGCTCAGTGTTTGCATGCCAAAAAATCTTAAGTCAGTCCACATGCCTTCAAAAGGAAAATACCAAGTGTGGTGTTAACTTTGTGAGACTCTTCTTAACTCGTATCAGAACAGGTAACATTTTAATATTGCTATCATTGAATTTGTGACTTTCTTAGGAGAGCCAGAAGTGTAGATATGAATTAGCAGTTGGGCTATCTGTTAATCAGAAGCTCAAAGAAAAAGAAAATTGCTGAAAACTGAAGCAGTTAAAGGTTTGTAAGTGGGCTGGTACTCCTGATGTGTATTTGTATCTATTGCAGATGCAGCACCTGTTATTTAGCTTTTATTTGAGGCAGTAATATCGAGAAGTGACCAGAATTTACAGACTGTGTTGAGCTTGCCTCTCTGTTATATCTGTTATTATACTGTTTGAATATTTTAGTTCTTGTGAGGAATATAGACTTGCGTGTAGTAATTCTTGCCTTTATAGACTATGACATTTATTATAAGGATATTTATGTGGGAATTTTCTGCTGCCACTCTTTAGGAACTTGTCTGCTGTAATTAGTTGAACTTACTATGCTTTGTAGATCTCCTTCAATGCTTCTTGTTTTGGCAGTGGTGCTGTTAAATGACAGTCTTTGGTATTTAATAAAGTTACATTTTAGCTTTATCTTTTGTAACTTGCTTTAGGGCAGCTACAAGTAAGCAAGCTTCATTTTTAAAATTGAAAAGCTGCTTTAACAAATTAACTTTTTATAATTAAGGGGTGACCCCCAAGTCAACCCAGTGTCAACTGGCAGTTTTTTTTTTAACAGACCTGTTCAAAATGGGTTGTTCTGTTAGAGAATAAGCAATTTTTTTTTTTCTTCTCAATATGAGCAGAGCAGGAGAATCTACAGAAAACACCTCTTGGCCCTCTTCCTGACACACACTCTCTAATTTTATTTTTTTTTTTTTTTTTTTTTCAATCAAAAGTTTACTGTCATCTACTCCAAAGCCTTCAACTCCTGTTCTTTATCAGTGTTTGCACACAAAACCAGTTTGCTAACCTCCACTATCTATCCTGCTTGCAGGTCTATAACCTAGAGGTCCTCAGACTCCCACTACTCTTGTCGTGTATCCAGCTTACGGCCAAAGTCGTTTACATTGACACTAAAGAAAGGAGTGAACAAGTGTAATCTGTTGCAGAGGGAAAATTCTATTCAGTTTTCTTTTTTTACCGTAGATCTCCTTTTTGTATTCTTTTCTTGCAGAGGCTTCTGCAGGCTCTCACTTCTCAAAGTATTCCACCTGGTGGCAGAATTATGAAAAATAGTGGAAATAGTTTACACAGACATAGATCAAGTAGTGTAAGAACCTGTAACACAAGTCCTAATTTATTCCTGCTCCTTATTTTATAGTAGAGCAAAAGAAATTAGAATATATCTGTGTGCCTTTAGTTTCATGTTTCTGGGTTTCATGTTTCTGGGTTTTGCATTTATAGCAAAGTAAATTTGAACTTTTGACACTTTGTATTCCTAATCACTAAAGATATCACTTCTAACAGTGAGAAGACAGAACCGTGTATTTAGTACTTTGCTTTGTTTCATGAGAATTCTCACTTCTGTGTGTAACAGTTGAAGAGAAATTGGAACAGACTGTTGTACTTCAAGTAAGATAGGCTTCCAGTTATCTCCTAGAATATTTAACTGCTTGGTTTAGAACAAATGAAAGCAAGGATTGTCAAGAGTCATCCAGAAAGTGGTCCTCTATTTTCCTAGGAAAAGGAATAAGTTAATTGTATAGATGTGATTTTTCAGTCTTGTAGTAAGGTAATGAAAGGGATCAGTATCAAGGGCAGCTAGTTTCTGTAGTTCCTCTTCCACTGATGAAAAGCCTGTTTAGTAGTCTGTCCTGAGGTGTGAAAGCTCTGGTTCTATATACTTTAAGATTGCTGAACCTCTTTATTTTAGAAATGGCAGGACAGGAGGCTGCTTGTCTTTTTATATTGTCAAGTATAAAGACCTTAAAATGATATGTATATGACTAGAAACTTTTACATGAAGCCCACTGAAAGATAATGCCCAGTAGCTGAACGTCCCAGTGTTCTCTGAGTGCTAAGTAGTCACATCAGCTATCCCATTAAAATGATTTTGAACTTTGTTCCCTGCTTTGACCTTCAAACCTAGTGTTAAATATTATCCTGAGTATGCTTTAATACTAAATAAGAGAATTTTTTTTTTTTATTCAAATCTTTCATTTTTATATCTGCTGTGTTCTGTGTGGATGTAAGGCCATTAAAATTGCTGAATTTACTTACCGTATGTTATTTCTTACAGGCTAATCATGGTATGTAGAAGCATGATGCTGTTATAGCATGTAGAAGCATGATACTGTTATAGTATGATTTTAAATATTTCTTTATTTTCTGTAGATCAATGTCAGAGTAACCACAATGGATGCGGAGCTGGAATTTGCCATCCAGCCCAGTACAACAGGCAAGCAGCTCTTTGATCAGGTAACTTATTTATGTCTCTGTGTATGTATGTGTACAAACACATAAAACTATTGAGGGAATTAAAGCATAGCTTGAGAAAGCAGAAGTGTTTTCGTGTAAAATAATTTATATAGCCTTCACTATTTAATAATGAATGTAACAATAAAACTTCATTGAGGAAATTTACCTTTTCTTTTCTTTTTTTTTTTTTTTTTCATGAATGGAAGCTGTAGATACTTTTTCACTTCCCAAATATTTGAGAAGTAATGTTGTCCTATGATCCAGTTTGAAATTTTAAGTTAAAAAAAAGGGGCAGGGGGGGAGAAGAGGCTAAATGGAATAGCGAAAATTACGGCTTTAATGTTCTAATGGATTGCAGACCCATTAGAACTACACATTCTCCTTTGGTAGTGTGTTTTTTAGATGAATGAAAGTTCATTTCCAGTTTTTGTTTAAATGAAGTGTGTTTTTTAGATGAATGAACGTTCATTTCCAGTTTTTGTTTAAATGACTGACTCTTAACACTTCTTCCTCCCACCCTGTTCTGTAACATCAGTAGCAGTGTGTCTTCGGACTTCATGACTCTTTACAAAGACCTCATGAAGAAAAGGGCTGTCCTGCTTTTTATCTAACCAACACCACCATCAAATAAAAAGTACAATATTCTGTGGCACATAAGGCTTAAGCTGTTACTTGTCTTTTACCAACCTTTGATACCTTCTGACATGCTGTGTTGGGTGGGGTGACATTCTGTTGTGTAATGTCTTGTGCCCAGGTAATCAGGTTCAGCCAAATTGGGGCATTCACAAATGGGAAACAAAGATCCAGCTCTGATTTCTTTTTCATGCTCTCTTCAGCTTTCTGCCTCAATTCATTGTGTGGCGTTTGACGTCTGACCAGCTCTTACAATCAACTTCTGGAAGTTTAAATTGAAAAATTGTTAGCTCAAGCAAAATCAACCTGCAGAGTTATGTGAGAGGAGAGAAGCGTTTTCAACCTAATCTTAAATTCATAGTTCCACAGAGTAACACCAACAGTTGAACTGTATTGCAAAACCAGCATGAAATTTTCAGACAAAAGTTATGTTGTTTGTTCATAGAAAGAGAATCAAATCACACTGTTACTGAGGACTGCTTTTAAAAGTTTACTGTCATGTCCACCATTTCTGCATAGACTTGTTAGTTACTGATTGCAGAAAATTACCTCCATGAATTTAGCTGTTGTCTAGTGCTCCTCTACATTTTTGGTAAACAACTTGTCATCAGTCAGTGGTTCTTTTAAGCTTTTTAACTGGTGTTTTCTGGAGTTGTTGATTTGTTTCCTATTGTGTATGTGTTTTCATCATCTTCATCTACTAACAGCATTTGATGTCTCTGGCTTTATCTTTTCCATTGTGAATATCAGTAAAGTTCTTATTTATTGCACAAACCCATTAAAAAAAAGTTGCTTGTATTTTAGAAGATGTCTTAACACATTTATTGTTAGTCCTTTTGTCTGTCCTGACAGTGGTCAGAATAGGCAAGAGGGAATCTGTCCTTTAGTCAACCAATTTAGCATCTATAACTTTCCTAGAAGAGGAAGAGCCCTGTGGTGGGTGTTCCCACACACTAGTGGTAATGGTGGGGATTGTTTTGTTGTTTTCAATAAGGTGTTAATACTGAGCATCAGTACCTCTGGCTTACTGTAGTTGCCATTCAGAAAGAATGGGAGGGTTGTGTCCTTTATTTCAAGGTATACCCCACTGTCCTTCCCAGGTATCTCAGAAGCCTCTCTTAAGAACTTTCGGAAGCTGACTCAATTAAATTCTTGCTAGGTTGTCTTTATGTGTATGTTTTGATTTGCCAAAACATGTCTATTGCTCTGGTTGCTTTTCTTCTCCAAGAAGTTTTTATTGCCTATTAATAGATAAGTTGAAGGATGTGATGGTTGTATAAATCTTTTACAGTTGCGATGAAGGCTTGCCTGAAGCTGCTTAATGGATCTTTTGAGGCAGAATCAAACTCCTAAGTTTCTCATTCTGTACTTATTTTTTGTATCACGTTATGGCCATGCCTAAGTGCTTATATTATCTTGGTACAAAGTTCCAGAAATGTTTTTCTCTTTCCTTTGAGCTGAGAGGCAGTGATAGATGATGCTCTTTCCTTTTTTGTGGAGCCTGAAGTAAAGCAGGCTAATGTGTCAGCTGTTTTTTAGGGTTGGTTCACAAACGTGTGTAACTATGCATTGTAGCAGGCAACTTGCCTGTGTTTAAAAACATGCAGTGTGCATCCCATATGAAGGGCCGTAGTCAGCAGGTGAGAGCAAAATGTTCTTTTGTGAGCATAAGCACTTGTTTCCTTATGCCTTATGGGCAGAGCTGTTGAGCAGGTGCAGTTCTTATTGCTGTCTTTTGCAGCTCAGACAGCTGATCAGGTACCAAGGATCAACTTGGACAGCTGCAAAGCAAAGAGTATTCTCAGTCATCTGATAAAGCCATAAATAGTTTGATCAGCATCATACAGGAGATCTGTGCCAAAAGCAGCAGCAGGTCTGAAATTTCTGTGTCAGGACACCAAGTTTAATGTTACTCAGAACCATGCTAAGAACGAGTTAATGTTGCTAGTATTTCTTATGTACTAAAGTCACTGGTGTAGGAATTCTAGGGAAAATAACAGTGTTTACTAAAGGAATCAGGTTGCATCCATGAAAAGTGCAGGGACACCTCACACTAAACCATGTCACCCAAGGCTCTGTCCAACCTGCCTTTGAACACCGCCAGGGATGGGACATTCACAGCTTCCCTGGGCAACCCATTCCAGTGCCTCACCACCCTTACAGTAAAGAATTTCTTCCTTATATCCAATCTAAACTTCCCCTGTTTAAGTTCCAGACATGCTTTCAAATACCAGACTCCTGTTTACTACCTCATATTCCTCAGGTGCTGATTTTGATACATGCAGTAAGCTGCACACTCCAATTGGTAGTTTTGCAACATGGTACTTGAGCTAATTTAAAACTCTGAGATTAATGCTTCCCTGTACCTGATGTTTTGCTATGATTGGTTTTTGTTGTTTTTGTAAAACTTGATTGCATTTCAGTTCGAGATGGTTTCTGTAGATTAATTACCATTTAAAAAATATCCTGTTGTAGCATTTACTGATGATTATGGATCATTTATCTTTAGGTGGTAAAAACTGTTGGTCTTCGTGAAGTCTGGTTTTTTGGGCTACAGTATGTGGACAGCAAAGGCTACTCAACTTGGCTGAAGCTAAATAAAAAGGTAACAATTTCCTAATATTTAGGCAAGTGTACAGTTTGAAATACACTTTTTTAAGGCTTTCTGCTTTATTATTGTAGGTGAGCTATAGCTGGCTTAAAATTTAGTTGAAAAGTTGCTTTCATTTGTTTTAAATGACAAAATAGTGTTAATTTTGATTGGTTCTAAAAAAAAACCCACGCAAAGCTGCATCAGCATTTGAGTAGGATACCAGTTCTAGTACCATGGTGATGCATACATTAGAAAAACTTAAATTCATATGATTATCCTCTTTTCATCTAGCAAAAAATAATAAGAGTAAATATTTCACAGTTGTGTGTGGGGGAGGGTATATGTGAAGTATTTGAGCTTCAAGAATTTGCGTGTATGCAGCTATAGATCTTCAAACAAGGCACTAATAATAGACTCCTAAACTGCTGTTTATGTATCTCTTGTAGGTAAATTGTAGGACAATTTTTGTTTTGTTTGTCCCCAGTAGCACTGCGCACTTTGTATCTCCCAGCTATTGGGAACCAATTACTTTAAATTCTGTTTATGAGTTTGAATGGTCAGGTTTTATTTTAATATTGGCTGTCAGGTTATTAATGGCACTGTTTAGAATACAGAGATTTTTTTAATTCATCCTAATTAAGAATGCTTTATTTTATCTTCAGTATTCGGAGGTAAATTAGTGGGGGGTTTAGGAGCAAGTCCCACTGTCTGCATTTAATAATAATCTTTCCTTCTCCTCTGTGGTAAATCCCACAAATTAAACCTGCTAACTACTAAAGCTGTCTCTTAGAATTTCATATATGTCTTGTATCATAAGCAATAAATGTAGTGCTACAAACAATGTGTTAGCCCTAATGGCTTGCCTCCAGTGGTTGGAGACTACAGGTTTTGGTGCGTCATTTGCAAAACCCAGTGAAGGTCTTCAGCAAGTGAAGTTGCTGGTGCTGTTCAGGAGCGACACAGGAGTGCTAATTCCTTTAATTTTGATAAGGCAGTTATCTGTTTTTTTTAAAAAAAGCTTGTAGCATTTGATTCTTAAATGCATCATCATAAACTGGCTCTAACTTGCAAGCGACTATTTAAATGTTTGTGGTAAATACAGGAAAGATCTGATAAATCACAGAATAGATGTGCAAATAAGGTTTCATTACTTTAAGAGCATAACTAATCATTTACTGGCGAGATTAAAGTGAAGTGCTGTATATAAATTAGATGGACAATAATGAAAAGAGAGAAAAACATTAAAAATTGACAGCTGAAGTGTTGAGTATAGTACTTACGCTGCCTTATGTACATGATTAAATGGTTGCATTATATTTACAGTTTTTGAAACTTTCTATGAGTCAACCAAACAGATGCATGATTTCATGCATACTGAAGAAGTTCTAGAGGGACTATTGGTGCACATTAAATTAAATGTGTAATAAAGTGCTTGAGGAATTAGGACGTTTGAGATTTACTTTGAATGTACCTTTTAACAATCACTGTATTGCTTGATGTTAAAATTAGTTTAAATTTGAGTGGTTTTGCTTTAGTCATAATCAGTGCTGAGCTCAAATGAAATGGAAATTTCTACATGAGTTTTCATTGAAATTTGAAGTAGACACTTAAGATGACCACATCTGATTTCTTCACAAAAATCGTAACGCTTATCCATCCTAGAAAAAGAATGTGATTAATGCCATTTTGGTTTTTTGCACAGGAGCAAAGCATGTGTGTTTACTTCAGTAGTTCAAAGATTTTTAAAAGAATCCAACTTTATACTTCACTGAAGAAATGCGATGTAGTTCTTGCTAAAGAAACCTTGTTAGACCCTAATTTGTTACTTCCTACAATTCAGTCTTGGATATAGTTTTGATTTTTTTAGTATATATTACAACTTTTTTTCCAGATCTTTATTGTGATAAGTACAAATTCACACAAGCCTACAAAAAACCTCTTAACCAGTCTTTGAGTAGTGTTTCAAAATAGTGTGATTTATCCAAGTCAGTGTACATGATTCAGTGCCATGTGAACCTTTAGTGAGTTCCACAGTGGGCTTGTCAGGAAGCACTGGCTTTCTGTGTAGAGGAGCTAGAGAGTTCATTACTGCTGAGTTAATTATATTTAATACACCATTTAGCACTCTTTTTATTTTTTCTTTATTCCTCTCCCTCAGGTAACACAGCAAGATGTAAGGAAAGAAAATCCTTTGCAGTTTAAGTTTAGGGCCAAGTTTTTTCCAGAGGATGTATCTGAAGAATTAATTCAGGAAATAACTCAGAGACTTTTCTTCCTGCAAGTCAAAGAAGCAATCTTAAATGATGAAATATATTGCCCACCAGAAACTGCAGTTCTTCTGGCTTCCTATGCTGTCCAGTCCAAGTATGGAGATTACAGTAAGGAGATACATAAACTAGGCTACCTAGCCAATGACAGGCTTCTCCCTCAGCGGTGAGTGAGACTAGTTTTGCATCCTCTGCTGCATTTAAACTTGATTACAGCACATTTTTTGTAATTAAAATACTGAGTGATAATGTACATTTAATGGTAGCTTTCATAAGAGTGCATGTTTTGCTAGTAAAATTTAGAGATCCTAATTTAGACTCTAAATAATAAAGAACCATCACAACCATAGGTTCCTTGAGAGCTATGTCATCCACAGACATCTGCACAGATTTAGTTGAACAAATTTCCGAAGTACTCCAAAATAATACATTGTTTCTAGCAGCTTGCTTCTACTAAACTCATCTTGGTGATTTCTGTATTAGTGTATTTGATTTTCTTCAGGTTCTGATGGTTTTGTACACTTAAATTGTAATTATTTCCTGGAAAATAATTGTAAAGTGTATTGTAGAATATATTGCAGAAAATACTAGCCTAGACAGAAAATTTAGGAACTCAATTGTTGTCACTGCTATTGAGTGTAGACTCATCTAGTTGGTTAGGAAAAGTAAGCACCGGGATGATCGTTTTGTTTCTTTACGCAACTAGAACCCTGTTCCTGGCATGTTTTGGCGCCAAGAGAAGCATTGCAACACAAATGTACAAAGTTAGACAATTTTGTTAGTGTAGATGAATCCATAGAGATATATCATGGACAGATGTGTGCTAACTAAGTATGTTAACATAAGTGCATCTTCAAAGACATGAGAAACATGGAATAATTAGAGGTTTCTTTAAAAGTCATATGTTTTGAATTTTGTTTGAAAACTAAAAGTGGAGATTTGATTGGTAGTGTAACTAAGCTTAGGAAATTCATAGCAAAAAAGCATTTCAAAAGATTGTGGTGTAGTATTGAAAGAAATGCTTCAGGTTTTTAAAAATTCTGGCTAAGAGTTTGGTTTTGGCTGTTTACTTCCTCCTTCTGACACTGAAGTCTATATTCCTCTTACCTGGAAAAATACCCTTTGTTAGGAAGACAGGAGATGTAGAATCAGTAAAACTGCCATTACTGAATATATGTGAGTTCACAAGTCTTGGTTTTTGCTCAGTTGCGATGACAACCTGTGAACACTGGAGTGTTTGTGCATGACACAAATTCAAATACTTAAGATGTTTTTTTTCAGTAGATAATGTTCAGATGACTTTCCAGCATATACTTTGAACTAGTCATATGCCAATGTGTGCTGGGTGAGCACATAGTTTTCTGACAAATTCGCTGATGACAAGAGGCAAACCAAGAATAATTGTGTTAGAATGCATACTAGAACTAAGTACCTCATAATAACACTTAAGAACAATATACAATATAATGTCAAAAATGCCTACTTGTTTCCCCGAAGTAGACTTCAGCTTTGCAAAGTTTTACTGAAAAAGGTGACAAAAGATTTGCAGTTCATGTTAATTTACAGAGTCTTAGTGTTCACCTGTCAAAATTACTGCATATTTCTTGGTTTAAAAGGGTGAGCTGGGTAGCAACAAGGCATCTAGTCTTTTGAGTTATTCTGTTGCAGTAGTCTTTGTATACATTTCATCAGTAGTATTTTAAGAGAGAACGGAGGGGTCCAAGTGGTGAGATGGCTGTCACCAGCGACATTGTCAGCTTTGAGTATATCATAGAAACACAGAATCATTTGAGGTTGGAAGGGGAGCTCTAAAGGTCATCTAGTCCAGTCACCCTGCTCACAGGAGAGTCATCTGATGCCCCAAGACGTTCAGTGTTTAAAAGGCATTTGACAGTGCCCTTAATAAAATACTTTAACATTTGGTCAGCCCTGAAGTGGCCAGGCAGTTGGACTTGATAACCATTGTAGGTCCCTTCCACCTGAAATATTCTATTCTAATTACAACAGGTTTTTCAAGGCCTTTTCCAGTTGGGTTTTGAGTATTTACTTGGATAGACACTCTGCAACTTCTCTGAGCAACCTGTTCTAGCATTTCACCATCCCCGCATCAAAGAAATAAAGAATTTTGTTCAAGTGCATTTAACTTGTGCCCGTTGCCTCATGTCTTTCAACTCAAATTCAATTCAAAAAGAGGAAGATGCAAAGAATTTCTATAGAAGTAGAAGTTCTGACTCATTTTGGAAAACCCAAGTCACCATGAGGGCACAGGTTGCCTGGAAAGATTGTGTAGTTCCCTCCTTGGAGACAGTCAAAAGCTGTCTCTAGACATGGTCCTGAGCAACTAGCTGTAGATGACCCTGCTTGAGCAGAGGAGTGGACAAGATAACCTTCAGAGGTCATTTCCAAACTCATCCATTCTGTGAGAGGAGCTTGAGAGTAGGGCTTTGTTTTTCAGACTGTCACATGGCAACCACTGAAAAGTGCACTTCCCTAGACCGAAATAAACACTGCACTCATACCTTCTGCATTACTCAATCTATTCCTTATTGTACTTTGCCTAAAAATATAGGGGAGAGTAGTAAGTTCTTACTTTCCTGAGTAAACAGAAGGGGAACAACTGTTCTGACTTCCTTAGTAAGGTTATCTTGTCTCTGTTTTTACATTCGCCAACAAACTAGTCTGCTAACTTGTCTTAATTTATTACTTTCTCTTTTCAAACAACAGCAGAATGAAAGCTTGTATGTATCTGCATACCTAGAGATTAATTTGCAGCACTGTCATATGGGGATTTTATAGGTCTGCATCTTACGACTTTACTGAAAGTTAAGATATGCCATGGTGTGATTTGTACATTACAAAGAGTACAGAATGTTATGAAAAAAGAAGTGATTTCATACTATGTTAGAAGTGTTTTTGTTGAAATGCAAAGTTTCTGTGTCTGTTTGGGTTAGAGATGAGCAGAGTACAGGAATTCATGTTTACATTTATTCAATTAAAGCATATGTTACACTGGGTAACCAAACTTCTTTGTACAACTTTAAGAGGTCAAATTGGTTGTCAGTGTCATTTAATAGCAACAACTTCTATTCACAGCGTGTTAGAACAGCACAAACTGACAAAAGAACAGTGGGAAGAAAGAATACAGAACTGGCATGAAGAGCACAGGGGAATGTTAAGGTAATGATGTAAAAAATGGTCCAAGACTTTGAAGGGTTTTTTTGTTATTATTAGGATGTATTCTGAGAGATGGTATATTTGTTTGGAAATGGCTTTCTTTTATTATGACCAGGTTAGGCAGTTACCAGAAGCTTCCATGAAAGCTTCACAGAGGTTTGAGTTTCCAGTTAGGTTACTGGTTTACCCACAGGATTTCTGGTAAGATTGTCACCTGGCTTTGCCACAGTTGCCTGCCTCTAAAATGTATTTAGTGTTTCCTTAGCTCAGGGGTGAAAAGACAGAGTGTGATGATCAGGTATTGGGTTGCAGAACTCTACAAATAACTGAGTCAACATGCATACGAGTTTCAAAGAGATTTAATTCCTAACTAAATTTTACACTAATTAGTTATTCTGCAGTTCACTTATTCTTACAATGTACTTCTGATTTTCCTTTTTTCCCCTTCTTCTTTCATTAGGGAAGATTCTATGATGGAATACCTTAAGATAGCACAAGACTTGGAAATGTATGGAGTCAACTATTTTGAAATAAAGAATAAAAAAGGAACTGAACTGTGGCTAGGAGTTGATGCTTTGGGTCTGAATATATATGAGCATGATGATAAGTAAGTGGCTATAATCATTTTGAACTTCTTTCCTCTCTGAGATTATACAAAAATCACTTTGTGTGTTCAGTAACATCTAGCAAACAGGTTCTCAAAGACCTTCTAATTTATGTAAAAGATAGAAAAAGAGAGATAGATGTTAAGTGCCAGAATACTTGAATGTTAAAGATTAACTAGGGATGCAAGTGAAGGGAAAGTGAAGAGAAGTGAACTGAATCATCGAATCATAGAATAGTTAGGATTGGAAAGGACCTTAAGATCATCTAGTTCCAACCCCCCTGTCATGGGCAGGGACACCTCACACTAAAACACCTCATCCAAGGGTCTGTCCAACCTGGCCTTGAACACCGCCAGGGATGGAGCATTCACAACTTCCCTGGGCAACCCATTCCAGTGCCTCACCACCTTTGCAGTGAAGAGCTTCTTCCTTATATCCAATCTAAACTTCCTCTGTTTAAGTTTTAACCCGTTACCCCTTGTTCTGTCGCTACAGTCCCTTATGAAGAGTCCGTCTCCCCTTCAGATACTGGAAGGCTGCTATGAGGTCTCCACGCAGCCTTCTCTTCTCCAGGCTGAACAGCCCCAACTTTCTCAGCCTGTCTTCATACGGGAGGTGCTTCAGTCCCCTGATCACGTGAAGTCGGTGAGAAACTGAACGTGAGCCAGCAGTATGCACTCACAGCCCAGAAAGCCAACCGTATACTGGGCTGCATCAAAAGGAGCATGACTAGCAGGTCGAAGGAGGTGATCCTGTGCCTCTACTCTGCTCTCATGAGACCTCACTTGGAGTATTGTGTGCAGTTCTGGTGTCCTCAACATAAAAAGGACATGGAACTGTTGGAACAAGTCCAGAGGAGGGCCACGAGGATCATCAGGACACTGGAGCACCTCCTGTATGAAGACAGGCTGAGAAAGTTGTGGCTGTTCAGCCTGGAGAAGAGAAGGCTGCATGGAGACCTCGTAGCAGTCTTCCAGTATCTGGAGGGGGCCTATAAGGATGCTGGGAAGGGACTGTTCATTAGAGACTGTAGTGATAGGACAAGGGGTGACAGGTTAAAACATAAATAGGAGAAGTTTAGATTGGATATAAGGAGGAAGTTCTTAACTGTGAGGGTGGTGTGGCACTGGAATGGGTTGCCCAGGGAAGTTGTGAATGCTCCATCCCTGGCAGTGTTCAAGGACAGGTTGGACAGAGCCTTGGGTGACATGGTTTAGTGTGAGGTGGCCCTGCCTGTGGCAGGGGGGTTGGAACTAGATGATCTTAAGGTCCTTTCCAACCCTAACTATTCTACAATTCTATGAAAGGAAGAGCAGTTCTGTGGAAACAATGTACATTGCTTAATATGGATGTATGATAGTTAAACCATCTATATATGGTTTCTTTCTGTTTCACTCCTTCATGACTTCTGCTTCAGTCAGGATGAAAAGGACACTGAGAAGCTGAGCAACATACTTGATGAAAAACATTTTTCTAAGCAGTGAGCAGGGTTTGTTACAGCTGTTGGAGCATGAAAAACCTTGGTATCAAAAAGTGAAACCTTTTAGACATCAAAAAAAATAATCTTCTGTCCTGATAAAGAGATCAAATGTTTTGTCCTACTTGAAGAGGGATGAAGCTAATATGTACAAAATTTGAAGAAAATGAAACAGAACAACAGACTTACTCTTTTGTTTCTTTCCAAACACTTGTAATATCTGAGTCAGCAGCCCTTTCATGGTGATTTGAAGTTAAACGTGTCAAACACCAGATAACAGCTGTGAACTGAACTGAAACTTCATGCTCTCCGATGTATATACTCTATAACAAAATTCTGTAGACCTTAATTGCCATTAGATGGCAATGTAACTCCTGAAAGAATGAAATTCTCAGGAAATGTTCTGATCAGATTGAGTAATCAACCAATTTTTGGTATTCCAGTAGTTAACAATCAAATACTGAACCATTTTCTAAAGCTTGCAATTAAGACAGTATGAATTGGAAAAACTTTCTGTGCTCAGGGAGAAAACTATTTATGGTTATGTAGTTTGTGCATATACTGTAAGGGTTCCTGGACTGAATTTATTTTACTTAAGATGAAAGGGGAATAAATTTATTCTGAACTTAGAAATGTTTGAACATGTATCTTACAACTGAGTTAAACTGAAGTACGGTAGTGCTGAAGGTTAATTTAATTTCAGTCTTTCAAATGTCAGACTTTTCTTATATTTAAATATTCTTTTCACAGAAAATTATCAATAGCTTATATCAGTACAAGATTGTGATGTTTAGCATCTATTTAATGGTAGTAGAATAAATCACAAAACGAAGTTCCTGAACTGTTATGTTTTGTAAATGTCACCGAGTGTGATAGTGGAAATAAAAATAATTAAGACTTAGTGGACATAAATAAAATGCACATATTTGGTGCTTCTAATGAGAACTTTTTTTTCTTTGAAGGCTAACACCCAAGATTGGTTTTCCTTGGAGTGAAATAAGAAACATCTCTTTTAACGACAAAAAATTTGTCATAAAGCCAATTGACAAAAAGGCCCCCGTAAGTAGTGTGTAGAATAGTATAACTTTGTATATGGAGAGCTATAAGGCTGCAGGGACTTGCTCTAGTGTTACAGCAGGAGTAAATACTTTGACATTTAGTAGTAGTAGTAGTAGAGTAATCAGTAATCAAAAGGAAATCTCGTTTTTTGAAGTGTGGTTTGTTTGGTTTTTCCTTCTGGTTGATACCCTTAAGACTTTTTTCTTTCTTCTTTTTCAATTTAAGTCAACTAATAAACTAATATTTTGTGATGTGTTGAAAAGCCATAGTCTAAGATGCTAAATTCTCCACCCCGCACTCCCCAGTGTTTCTTTTCTTGTCTTCTATTACAGCAACACATTTCATGAGAATTCCTAGGTCACAGCTCTTCAGAAACAGAGTAGGGAATAGTGTTGAGTGGTTTAGAAGTTTTATGTAAAAAAAAAAAAAAAAAAAAAAAAAGTGTAAACTAGGTAACATCTACGTGGAAGAATCGGGTGTAATTTTTAATTTGCCTTGCATGTTCCTGACAGTAGCTAGATTTATAGATTATGGTGCTGGATTACTCAGAGGTTGAATGTCAAAATACTTGTTAGTTTAATTTTAACAAATGCAAGCATGCAGTAATGCTTTCTGCCGTGTCACAACTGTATTTTCATGCTAATGGATATGTTGCAATTATTTTTTGCTAGGATTTTGTATTTTATGCACCTCGTCTCAGAATTAACAAGCGAATTTTGGCACTGTGTATGGGAAATCATGAATTGTACATGAGGAGGAGGAAACCTGATACAATTGAAGTGCAACAGATGAAGGCCCAAGCTAGAGAGGAGAAACATCAGAAACAATTGGAAAGGTAATTAACAAACTTCCACAAAATTAAAAAATTCTTCTACCCTTTTAAGAAGTCATAGAATAATAGGCATCTTAGTATTCTAGAGAAGAGAGCTCCTTTTTTCTGTAATGTATAAGCAGATTTGTGGACTGTCATGGCTCACCTGTCTAAATTGAAAGCTGTATCTTTTTTAAGCTTTCAGCATTGTAATAGTAGCTGTAAAGTTGTTTCTCATTATGTTTTTGTGAAACAGGCTTAACTCTCTATTGCTTAATTCTTAGGGTCCTTTATACTCTACAGGTGAACCTTTAAAGCAAGTTCAGTGAAGAATGTCATGGCTTACCTTTTGTATATTTAAAAATACCATTGCCATTTATAGCTCAGATGAAACATGTCTAAAATACAGGTATAATTGTGGATTTAACTGGTTGAACCATAACCAAGCAGTTCTGTTCATAAACTGTTTTTCTGGACAATGTTTTGAAACAGCAACTTGGTGGTTCTTGTATTGTAAACTGAATTTTAAACATTTAAAATTACGTGCTCCTCTGGTAGCCAAGTAAACTGAAAAATGGACTACCAGCATCCTTAGAGTAGAACTTAATCTGTTTGAGGTTAAAAAATCCCCCCAACTTTTATTAATTTTTCAGGGCACAATTAGAAAATGAGAAGAAGAAAAGGGAGATAGCAGAAAAGGAAAAAGAAAGAATAGAGCGTGAAAAGGAAGAACTGATGGAACGCTTAAGACAAATCGAGGAACAAACAATGAAAGCTCAGAAAGGTGAGCTCTTACTGGTCCTGGATTTCTTATATCTGATGGCAAGGTTTAGTTCAGTTGGATAGTTTAGTTCCACAATTCTCTTGGTATGGATAGGGTTTTCATTTAACTTGAGATATTCTCCTTCAGTGTTAAGGTTTGGTGTGTGCATGTGTGTGTATTTGTAATATAAACCCCATTCCTAATACAGCAAAAGTTTAAGTTTTCTTTAATGAAAAGGAAGCTAATGTGTACAGTTCAACTCAGAATATGAAATGCTTACCGTGCTGAAAACCTGGAGTTGGAGGGAGCAGGGAAGTGGAAGAGAACAATTTTTAGTACTTCCTCTAGGATTTTGTTGAATTTAGCCTTTCATTTGGAAATTGTGTGTTCCTTCCCTTTCCTGTTCTCTTCTAAGATTTGAGAATTTTTAATTTGAATCTTGTCATATTTTAATAAATAAATGTAGTCTTACCAATCACAGAAGTTTGAATGTGTATGTACATGTATATGTACATGCATTTGGCTGTTAAATTTTATTAGTAAGGTGATAATTTCCTTAAATACTGGGCTGTCAGAACTGTCAGGTGAGATGAAGTATATCCAAAGTGTGTCTTAGAGGGGAAAATAATGAGATATGGTGCAAACCTTCAGGTAACAAGCTCAACAACAGCTCTTCTTAGCTTGAGACAGCCTTGTAAAGCTTTGACAGCTTTTTAGGTTACTTGATTTTTGAACATGTTACAGCTGTTACCTGTGTTACATGTGAGGAAGAGCTGCAAAGTGATACCCTGTCTGCAAACCTTCCTTTTGGCAGAGCTAGAGGAACAGACTAGGAGAGCCCTAGAACTGGATCAAGAACGAAAGCGTGCAAAAGAGGAGGCAGAGCGCCTGGAAAAAGAACGTCGAGCAGCTGAAGAAGCTAAAGCTGCTCTAGCCAAGCAGGCAGCTGATCAAATGAAGAACCAGGAGCAGCTAGTAAGAAGCTTTAACCCTATTTTTGAAACAAATTGAAAAAGGTGTTTGAAAATTTAGCCCTTATTCTTGGTTATATCCATTTTGTCAAATTGACAAGTATGTTGAAACACAGATAAAAGTATGTGAAATAACATTACAGATTGTTATGGGAAGGTTTTTAGAAAACTACATTAGTTTTACCACTAGTTGCAAGAAAAAACCTAACAACTCTGGAGCTATAGGAGATCAAATGATGAAGTAGGCATTTCACACTGACAGTACTCGCTACATTCTCTTTTCTAAGAGTGTCAGGCTTACCCAGCTGAGAGCAACAGTAGCTTCCATCTGCAGTCCCCTGGGAAGCTTGTTCTCTGAGGAAGGTCTGTTCTGAAGCTTCATGGTGATTGTGAGGAATTGGTGACACTGTGGTTTGGTTTTTGGTTTTTTTTTTTTCTTGTTTCTTACCCCCCACTCCCCTTCTGTTTCCAGCATTTACAGTATCTTCTCATATTCTGTGCCACACTACTTCAAGATTTGCATGTAATAAACTGAGAAAGGCATGAAAATAGTAGAAGAAATGATTTCTCAACTCTAAAACTGCTTTTGATCTTCTGTAAATTTAGAACACAATTCTGAAGGCGAGATTTAGCTTAATAGTACTGAGATTATGATCCAGAATCATAATCTTATTGATGGAACCATTAAAGTTGTATTAAACTGAAACAGCCCCAAATGCTAATTTGTAACTACAGCTTGCTCTTTCCCAGCAAGCTTTGGAGGTGCAGAAGATAAGTAATTTTTTCTGACTTACTTCCATCAGGTGAGAATACAGATTTGTTCCCTTTGTCATGTATGCTTAAATTTCTGTTTTTAGCAGAGAAGCGATGGATGGTAACTAACCCTTTTCAAGTTGGATCAGAACAAAGGTTCTGTTTTCTTCCACTGCAGAACCATAATGATACCAAGTTAAAACTTCTACTTCATGTTTTGTTTGTTTCAGGCAGCAGAACTTGCTGAATTTACTGCCAAGATTGCACTTCTAGAGGAGGCCAAGAAAAAGAAAGAAGAGGAAGCCTCAGAATGGCAGCACAAAGTAATGAGCTCCTGCTGTGTGAAGTCAGAACATCAAAGAAACTAAAGGAGATGAGTGCTGAAATCCCACTGGAAGTCCATGGGATTGAATCTGTCTTTCTGTTAGGCTTTAGAGAAGCCTTTCTTACAGGTTTTTGTTCTCCAGTCGATTGAAGCTAGCCTATACTTCCTTTAACTTATTTCTTAAATCAGGTGGGGGAGGGGGAAGTTCTCATCCTAGAGACATGGTCAAAGGTTTGAAGTGGCTTCCTTACATATAGTAATGAAATGTTCATGTTGGATCAGAAAACATATCAGGAGGATATTTGTGAAAAAGGAGGATATTGTGAAAATACAAAGGCACATCAAATGCAGCTGGACAGTAGAATCACAGAGTCATAGAATGCCAGGTTGGAAGGGACTTCCCTGTGCTGGTGAATGCCCTTGTTGTTGTAACCCAGCATCCCTTTGGCTTTCTTTGCTGCAGCAGCACACTGTTCACTCATATTGAGCTTGCTGCCCACCAGGACCCCAAAGTCCCTCTCTACAGAGCTTCTCCCAGGTGGGCAGATCCTAGCATGTGCTGCCTTCTTGGATTGTGTTTTCCCAGGTGCAAGACCTTATGCTTGTCCTTGTTGAACTTTTTATGGTTTTTGTTAGCCTGCTCTTCCAGCCTATCCAGGTCTTCCTGCAGGGTAGTTCTCCTGTCCAAACTGTCCAATTCCCCACTCAGTTTGGCATTGTTGGCAAACCTGGTGAGGGTACACTGGATTCCATCTTCCAGCCTATTTATGAAGATATCAAAGTGTTAGGCCCAATATTGATCCCTGGGGGACCCCACTGGTGACAGGTTGCCAGTCTGAAAAGGAACTGTTCACCACCACCCGCTCGGTGCAGCTGATCAGCCACTTCCGCACCCACTGTGCAGACACTTTCCCAGACTATAATGTGCCGCTTTCTCTAGGAGCAGGCTGTGGGGAAACTGCACCAAAAGCCTTGGATAGATTCAGGTAGACAATGTCCAGTGCTTGCTGCACATCAACTGAGGAAGTTACTTTGTCGTAAAAGGTGATTTGTTTTGTCAAGTGCAGTTTGCCCTCTGTGAATCGTGCTGGCTTTTCCCAGTCATGTGCTACATTTGACTTCTGATAGCCCCCAGGAGGATTCGGTCCATAACTTTCCTGGGGACTGAAGTAAGACTATTTGGCCTCTGATTTCCTGGATCCTCTTTTGAAATTCTTCTTGTAGATGTGGGTGATGTTTGCCACCTTGGAGTCTTCTGGGATGTCAACTGATCTCCATGATTTCTCAAAGATTGCGGAAAACAGCCTCGCAACATTAGCTATTCTCTTTAACACCTTCAGGTGGATATTGTAAGGGCCCATTGATTTGTAGGAGTCAAGCTTCTCTATTAGTTCATATACCAACCCTTCCTTCACTTACGGTGTGTCTGTGTTCACATAAACTTGGATTTTTGTTCCCAAGGCCTGGGACTCCACAGTACTTGTAAAGATGAAGGTGAAGAAAGTGTTGAAAACCTTTGCCTTTTCAGTGTTGTTGACTAATTCCCTTCTTCTTAACAGTGGGACAGTGTTTTCCTTCTGTTTCTGCTTGTTGTTTATGTACCTGAAGAACCCTTTCAAGACATTTCTGACCAATTTCAATTAGAGCTGAGCTTTGCTTTTTTAACTGCATCTCTGCATACCCTGGCAATGCCCTTGTAGTTCTCAGTGGGTGTTCATCCATCTCTGGTACACTTCTTTTGGCTTTCAGCAGACTCAGATGTTCGTGGTTAAGCCAAGGAGATACTTGCTCTCCCTGCTTCCCTTACCTTTGAAGGGGGTAAACTGTTTTTGTGCTTCCAAGAGAGTGTTCTTGAAAATGTCCCTGCACTCACTAGGTCCTTTATTGTCCATGGAAGCTTCCCACAGAATCCCTCCCAGCTGAGCTCTGAGTGAGCTGAAGTTTGCTTTTCTAAAATCTAAAGCCTTTGTCTTTGTACTAACCTTCAGCGTGCTTGGGCAGATCCCAAACTCCACACTGTTGTGATCACTGCACTGAGTGCAGCCAAGGCTGTCACTGACCAGGATACTACTAAGCAGGTTTCTTTGGTTTGTGAGTAGCAAGTCCAGCAGTGTATCCTTCCTGGTTGGCACATCTGACATTTGTATGAGGAAGCAGGCCTCTACCCATGCCAGGAATTTGATGGATGACATGTGAGCTGCTGTATTGTTGTTCCAACAAATGACTGGGTAGTTGAAGTCACCCATAAGAACCAGGTTTTGTTGACCTGAAGCTTGCTTAAGAAATCCAAATATTGCTTCGTTTGCCTTATCATCTTGGTTTGGGAGTTGGTAGCAGATGCTTACTGTAAGATGCCCCTTGGAAATGACCCCTCTGATCTTTACTGAGAGGTGTTTGATAGGGCTTCCACAATCCCTATAGTTGATTTCTAAATGTTCATGGTTCTCCTTAACAGAGCGTGACTCCTCCTCCTATTAGTATTCCTGGACAAAATCTGTACTTAGCTATGGGATAGGAATAGTAATTGTGTGCATAGGGTCAAAAAGTGATTGAATGATTGGACAAATTCTCAGAAATGCTGGTTGAATATAAAATTCAAAGACATCACCTTTGATTTGGGAAGTCCCTGAGCCTTAATTTTCAGGTGGCCAAGAAAGTTGAAAACAATCAATATGACTGCCAAATTCTCTCACACTATTGCTGGAAATAGCTAGACTCCAGTACAGCTGGTTTTGAGTCATACGGTTTTTTACCCTGTATTCCTATTTGACAGTTTTCAGTGCATACGCTAGCTGTGTTACTTATAAAGGACCGTTTCCATGTGTGAGATGTGAAGACCTCTCAGATATGTTTTGATTTTTCTGACTCTTCATAAATAATTTTAAAAGATGTTAAGTACTGTTTATTATACTTAGGCTTTTGCAGCCCAAGAGGACTTGGAAAAGACCAAGGAAGAACTGAAATCTGTGATGTCTGCTCCTCCTCCACCTCCTCCCCCACCAGTTATTCCTCCAACAGAGAATGAACATGATGAACATGATGAGAACAATGCTGAAGCCAGTGCAGAACTGTCTTCTGATGGTGTCATGAATCACAGGAGTGAAGAAGAACGGGTAACAGAAACACAGAAAAATGAACGTGTTAAGAAACAGCTCCAGGTAATGAAGATTCATAGTTGTATCAACATAATTCAGGCTTTGGGTTTTCATTTTGGTTTGTCAAAATCTCACTGGAATGACAGTGTGCCAAGGAAACAGCCTTTCTATATATTACTAGGTTTATTACTAGTTTACCAACCAATATCACTCCTGCTGTTCTGGAAGTGAAACAGAACATGGCTTAAGTTGTGCTTTATAGCTTAAAAGTGTTAGGATCTTGTCACATTGGCCAGTAAATGTTTCTAATAATTACATAGTATCCAGGACACTGAATGCTAAAACGTAATGCTTTCCTTTCTCAGTACTGAAATTCATTAAGTGCTATGAACAGATGCTTGCTTAATAGTATTTGCGTTTGTTTGCAGTTATTCACAGATGTTATAAATGCAGAAACTGAATTATGCCTATTTTGGATTAATCTTATTTCCCTGAAATGGAGCATTTTATCCTAGACTAGTCTTATCCCTCAAAGGATAATAATCTGTGTTAGTGGTATCCCTTTGCCTTGTTATGAAATGTCTGTTTGGGAAGAGAATAAATGGAAAGCTACTTCTTTTTCTCACAGCAATATCCTAGTAGCATGTGTATGCAACATCCTTTCTGCTTGGCCAACTTCTGAACATGATCAGATTGATAAACAAGGGCTGTCTTTAGTCAAGCAGAAATTGAAAAGTAAGGTAATTCTGCTTTAACCTGCTGGTACCTTTCTATTTGGATATTATGGTATGAGGCCCACTTTTTCTAGTGTAAGGAAAGAACCTACTCTTTCTTCTTTTTCTCTGCAGTCTTTCTGATAGGCAGTGTGAGTTTCTGAACAGCACAAGCATTTCATAGATTGGCATTCAAGAGATCCTTATTCAAGTTGCAGGATAGTTGTTATCAGAAATTCCAGGAACATTGAAAGATTAGCCAGAGCACTTAAATGCAAATATTTTATTCAACAGGCTCTAAGTTCTGAGTTGGCTCAAGCCAGAGATGAAACCAAGAAAACACAAAATGATGTCCTTCATGCTGAGAATGTTAAAGCAGGCCGTGATAAGTACAAGACTCTTCGACAAATCCGACAAGGCAATACAAAGCAGCGTATTGATGAGTTTGAAGCAATGTGAGAGTTGTTATTTTGCATATATGTTCCTCGTAAAGCTGAACCACCAACAGAGAAAAAAGCAGGCCTTTGCAGATTTGATGGATTGCACCCCACTTTGCCAAAGCACTTAATACCAGTTTGACTAGAGTGGCTAGCAGACAAATTTAGGGGAAGCTATTCAACAATAAGGCAGTCTGTCATCCCTAGGTTTTTGGCGGGGAGAGCGTGGAGGATGATAGCAGATTTGTTTCGTTCCCTGTCATGTTTTCAGTTTCATTGTTTCGTATTTTTTTCTTTGGAAACTGATGTGAAGTATATAATGACTGACAGGTGTATATATTGCTTAAACATTAAGAAATAGAAACAAGAATGGAACTGGACCTAAACTGGATAGGTACTATCCAGGCAACTTTCCATGTGAAGTTTGAAGTTACATTTTTCAATGTAGCTACACCACTGAGAGTTTGATATTGCTGACTTCTAGGGAGGTTTTTTGTTTGCCCTCTTTTTGGTTTTGTTTTTTCCCACTCCTGAGTGAAATTCTTTGGTGTTTCATGTCCTGTCATCATTGATGGTTTTCTTTGCCTACCTGTTCACAAAGGTCTGGATTGCAGGTGGTAGTTCCAGGAAATATTTTTAGATGGAACACTACCTGTGGGCAGCACAGGGCTGCTGATAGGCTTGAATAAGTATTGCTTTTCCTAGGAGATTTTTAGATGTGCAGAATGTTCTAATGCAGCAAAAGAAAAGAAAACAAAAACGAAGCTTCATGTGCAATTTGCTTGTAATTATTTTATTTGCAGTAGGGAGACCTGGACCTTTCTGGCAAGGGAGCATATGAAAACATCAGTCCCAGGGAGGGGACAGTATCCTACCTCACTACTATGTACATGATGACTGGTCTTTCAAACACCATGAAAAAAACTGTTTAATTTAACTGTGACTGCACAGTGATACCATAGAACACTAAGAACCCTTACTCCTAGGATTTTATTTTACTTTAAGATGCATTCATAGTGCTAAATACTGTCAAACTGCCTTTTGTTGAGTTTCAGTGTGAAAGCATCTTGCATGTTTCACAGCTGTAACCTGTCACTGGTATACCTGTCTCCTGGGAGGGGTGTAGAATGTGCGTGTCAGTTCTGGTTTGGATTTCCAAATACAAAATGAAAGTTCCCAGAATTTGAGTAAAAGTGGTTGTAGCTTCAGTTTTCAGTGAAGCTAGTATTGTAATTGTCGTATCTGACGCCAAGTCATTGTTATTAAGTCCTTTTCCTCTTGAAAAGGAGACCTTTTTTTGAGAAATTTGCTTGGAATTCGAACTTCAGAAGTAACTTTACAGCTAATGTGGATTGCAATTTTTCCTTTTGTTATAGTACCCTAGTAAATATCTACAGTGGAAGAACCCTGCTTTCTCTGAGGATGGTTCAGCTCTTTTCTGTTTGGTATTATGCACTCATAAATTTACACTTATCTATTAAAATTTGCCATTTTATTAAACATTTTTTTCCATGCACAATAGGTTTAAATTTCTATGAACAGTCCAACTAAGGGGTTTTTTTTAATTTTGCGGAGTTAAAGGTTGGCTATGTGGGATGACATCATGAAAATAAAATAAAGATACATTAATATATTTTTGGTTTGTGGGGCTAAACATACCTGGTTGACCTTAAGACTGATGTGCAGATGGTGTGCACATGTTCAAAATGCTGCTTGGTGGAAGCTGGTGTTTCTACTTGCAGTGCATTGTAAGAACAGTTTTTGTTTCACAGGCTTCATACACCGAAGCTTAAGCAAATTTCTGGAGTATTGGAACAGTCTGCCATAGCAGGTGAAGTACTGTGCTTCCAGTGAGTTTTCATTTTTCCCTGGAAATTGTACACTAACACTGATACATCAGTTTCAGTGTTGGGAAAAAAATACCATAAAGTTTATTGTTCATAAAATCTACAGTATATAGAGTAGGGCTGAATGGATTAGATCCATTTATAAAGCTGTGTGGATTTTTATTTTTTTTTTTCTAAACAACCAGGAACAACCATTTGTAATACAGATTTTCACAATGAACAAAGTGATAATAGCTGCTGTGACCAGCAGTTGGGAACACTTACTGGTGCAGAAATACTAAGCATACATTTAATGATACTTGGTGAAGTAATTTTCCACATGTTTTTTCCTTTAGCATCATGTTTTTGTGTTGTACAATTAAGCTACAATTACTTCTACTATTTTGGATAACATTCGTTGGTTAACAATAAAGAGATACAGTTAATTTCTCTGAGGTCCATTGTTGTTATTTAATGCCCTTTATTTCTGATAGCTTTACTAAATGCACTGAAACAGCCTCTTTCCAGAGCAGTTTACAAATCTTGATCATCTTTTGTTTCACACTCTGGTCAAAATGAAATTTAAAATAAGTAAATTTCAAACTGTATCCCTAGAGAATGGTACTCTGCTTAAGAAATTACCGTGTACAGTTGGGAGGAAGCACTGGTGATTGTCAATTCAAAACAGGATGTGAATCATCAGAGCAAATTGGGTTCTTGTGAGCAGAGGGTAATTTTGCCATCCAAGAGCTCTGTGGGTAACATAAGAACTTTCAATCACTGCCTACATATTGCTTAGCCCCAGGTTAAATGAAATTTAGTTTTACAGATCAATTTCTTAAGCATTGAGAAACCTCAATATATGGGGTTTTTTTTGATACTGCAAGTTACAGTGGGCAGTGCTGTCAAATAAATGCATAGCCATATGTCTTAGATAATGGCAATTTTATGGGCTTTTTCACCTCTTTAATACACTTGGAGAAGGCAGGAACAGTCCCATATAAATAGGTATACAAATTAGTCTGCTAAGCAGCTCTCACATAAATTGGACCTCCTCTCACATGACATTCCATTCTACCTTGTATTTGTTTAGCCTTGCACTCAGTACCAAGCACATGACCCTTTTTGTTATCCCACATGGCAGATTTGCTATGACGAATTAAAATACATACTTGATACTTTTAGCCATGCATGTTTCTAGCTTTCTGCCTCCCTCTTCTTGGAGCCCCTCCTGCTGAGGCATTAGATTTGAGGTTTCTCACTTGTTAAGAGTGCTCTGCTTAGGTATGTAACTTCAGGTTATGCTTGAAAGGGGAGGTAAGTGCTTTGAAAGATTATTTTATTTAATTTTTTAAAATATATTCTTGAGGTGGAGAGAAAAGTATGTGAATAGTGCCACTATTTAGAGGCCAAGACTAATACAGTCACCCAGAATGCCTCGATGTAAAGGAAGAAAGAGATCCTGTCTTCTTGAAATAGCCCCGTCTGCACATCAAATCCTGCATTTATTGTTAGTTTTACTGTTGGAGTATGTCTCTTGCATACGTCTGCCTTTTTAAACCCAGTTTGGAAAGCATTATTGTGCTTTTGCCTTTATCGTAGAACACATTCTGTAGGGCTGTTAAGTTACCTGCTTCAGCACCTCTGAGGAAAAAGATTTATTTTAATGAAACATTTTAAACCTCTGAGGAGAAAGTACTCCAACTATGGTTTGGGGTTTTGTTTTGGGTTTGGTTTGGTTTGGTTTTTGAGTTGGTTGGTTTTTTGGTAGTTTTTTTTCTTGGGTTTTTTTTTTATTTATTATTTTTTGTTTTTGTTTGTTTGTTTGGGTTTTTGTTTGTTTGTTTGTTTGTTTTCACAAAGATTGAAGTTACCAGTTCAAACCTTTTGCTTTTCATGGAATCGCAGACTGGTTTGTGTTGGAAAAAGAGCTTAAGATCATCAAGTTCCAACTGCCCTGCCACGGGCAGGGACACCAACCAGTAGACCAGGGGTTGCTCAAAGTCCAACCTGGCCTTGAACACTGCCAGACATGGGGCATTCACAACTTCCTTGGGCAGCCTGTTCCAGTGCCTTGCTGCTGTCACAGATATTATACATAACTTATTGTATATTAGCTGGGTGATATAATTTTCAGGAAAATGTTGTGTCAATTGATCAGCATACAAACTGTGGAAAGGTCTTTGACCCCTCTCAGAGCGTTTTCTGTTGTTTATGCTTAGAGATGGAGTGTGCCTGCAGCCAGGCTGAGATGCCATGCAGGCTTGTCAGCTGTGGTGGCTAGGAGAAGTTTCTGGCCAGGTAGCGTGTCCCTCTGCTCTGCTCTGGATTCTGCCAGTGCAGCACCTTTCCTTCCCAGCCAGCTGCTCTGCAAGCTTGTGAGTTTTACACAACTGCTTCTTTTCCCAGTTTGGGGACCCAGTCAGCAGCAAAGGGCAGCTCAGAGCTGGAAGGTGTGGTATAAGGTGAAGAGTAATGGTAGAGGGCTGTAAGGAAAAACATGAACATGGTGAGCTAGAATCCTTAACTCGTCCATTCTTTCACTTAAGGACTCCCTTTCAGTATGCTAGAGCAGCATCCATAAAGTCATTATGTGTGACCAATAATTTGTTCAGCAAAATCAGCAGCCAATTTGTTGGAGGGACTTGCACTTTGCACTTCACTGAGCTGAGTGAGCCCAGAACTACAGGCTTAGGGCACTTACCTGGCTTTGTTTTGATTGATGAAGTGCTGCCACTTGTGTTCACTTTACTATCTGCAGACTCCGAGCCAATAAAATGTTGCTTTGGACTGGAGTTAAACTTTGAGTTGCTTTGCTTTCTCTCCCTTCCATGCAAAAAGATTGCTGACATATCAAATGTATATATTTCATTTAATGTGAATGAAGTGGACTCACCAAAGCCCAGACAGCCTCCTCCCAAAGCTCCAATCCTAAACCATCATTTCTTCACAAGAGACCGCAATATTTGCAGCAGTGCCTGCAATATTCTAAATATTCAGGAAGACAGTGATTATGCCACGTAGCTCATAGTTAAGGGAACGGCAAAGTTAGCAAAGGGCTATGGAGCATTCTGAATTGCTGGGATTCCATTAGATGTTTATGTTGGCTTTCATAAATAACATATCAGAGTGTTTCTATTCACAGCAGTAGGCTTTAGGCAGCAGAAGAAAAGAGGGGAGATGGAAATGCACATCAAAGGAGGCGGCCTGGTTGGTGCAAATATTCCTAATGCATGTGTGCATAAGTTAATGTTTCCTGGATAAGTGGATCAGGTGAAAAGAGGTCAAGCTCAGAGGTAGGACAATTACATTGCTTTATTTATTTGATTTTTGTTTGCTTTTTAACTACCTTATTTACAGGAGAGAAGTTGCTGTTACCTGAACATTTAGCTGTGAAGGCTTTTAGAAAGCCTGCTGCCCAGCACTGAAAGGTCTTGGAGTTCTTAAGATCATGTTTAGTCAGACTGGCCTCTGTATTATTACTTGCTAAATCTCACCAGAAGACGTCCTCTGCAGTCTGATAATTTTGCCTTAGATGGTTTCTACATTGACAAGAGTGATGTACTTGCACGGTTTCGGCTGCTCCACTGCTTGTTCCAGCAATGCAAAGCCCATATGTATCCATGTGAAACCGTAATCGGATGACAGGCTCCGTGACCACATACACTGAGCTCTGCGGGATCTCATATCAAGTTTACAGCTCTCTGTGGCCCTAGCTTTCACGGTTCTCACTCACTCTTGATTTCCTCGCTGAACATGATACAGTATTTAACTTTGTGATCTATAACTTCAATTATATTCTACTAAACTGAGCTTCCAGTAAAGGGTTGACTACAGTGTCAAATGTTTTCTTAAAATACATTACACTGATAAGTTGAAATAGTCACACTTTTATTTAAGCAGCACATCTGATTAATTGATAATCTCTATGAATATGGTAATTGCAGTTGTATTGCCAGAAACAGATTCATTTGCATCAAGGCTGAGGCTGAAAACTTTTCTGTCAAGCACACTTCGATCTTCAACAAAGAAAGTTGAGAATGTGAAAGTAGCATCTGGAATACACAGAATACACAGATCTTGTCAGTGCTGCCTTTATTGCTGGAAACATTTTCATTTATGTTTGAGCAGATTTAGCATTTAGGGATTTGGGACAGCAAGCTTGATTACACATGAAGAAATTCTGAAAATGATAAGAAATCTTTGTATCATTAATCAACACTTCTGCTGTGTTTCCTGTCCTTGATAGCTTTTCTTCAGTTGAATTCTCATTTTGAATTATTCAATCTCTTGTGAACAATGTTTTGCACATGCATCTTGCTGCTCAGTGCCAGCTGCTGTACTTCTGTATCCTTTGAAAACACAGCTCTTCCTCTTTCTTCTTGTGCATTTGGGATATTACAGTGTTGTTTTCAACAAAGCCAGCTAGCTACATCTTTAAATTTAGAACTAATGCTACTACTTCTTGGAATAATCTGTGGATTAATTTTGGCTGCATTTTCTCTTATTAAGCATGCTTAGTATGTGGCACCTTACAGAAGAAAGAACTATTGGCTAGTTAGCAAGTGCTAGTAGTATTTTAGAGAATGGAAAACATTAGGAAAAAAAGGATGTTAATGCATGCAGAAAACTAGGAAAGATCTGAATCTCAGTGTTTATACACATGAAGTTCAACTTTGAGCCTAGATCTAGTCATGCAGCACATGGAGAGAAATTCTCTGCTTTCATTGTGCAGCTTCTCTGTCCCTCTGGACAAGGCAAGAGAAATCACTGGAATAGGATGGTTATGCCCGCTCAAACAGCAGAGCAGCTGGGCACAATTGCTTGGTGCTCCAGCTTTGCTTTTCTGCACAACATTTGTCCTGGATGACAGAATAATAAAATGGAAAAAAAAAATCCCACATGAAATAGTTGACTTTTTCCTGTGGACTCTTCCTTAGAAGAGCTATGGTTATATTCCTGCCTGGCTTTGAACCTTGCCTGCTGGTCACCCTGGTAAAGCTGAACTCCTTCATAGCATAAGCACGGATATCTGCAAAATTTGATACCCAGCAGCTCTTCAGCCCATCCTGAATTTAAGCAGCAGTGGTCAGTGTGGTGGAAAAGATCTCATAGCTGTCTCCATTCCTTTTAATACGGAGCCAGGAAATAAATTCTGGAGAACCTTCTTTCTAGTGGTGGCTTCTGCATGCTTTAGGTGGCCCTTTTCTTTTGTGTTTCTCCCAGTCTTTGAGCTGGTTCTTACTTCTCACCTTGCTTTACTGCTATTGGGGTGGTTTGTTTTGGGGTTTTGATTGGGTTTTTGTTTGTTTTGTTGTTTTGGGTTTTCTTTGTCTTTGTTAGTGTCATGCCATTTATTTCATCTGAAGAATAGATTTCAGCTTAGATCATTGGGAGCTTTAATATAATGTAACTTTGTTTCAGTATGAGACTGCAAATTAAGACAGGGGAGGAAGATGTTGCATAATTATTAGTTTAAAAACATTTAGTTTAAGCCTTAAGACTTAGTGAAAGAAATAGGTTGCACTAGCTGATGACTTACACTACAGGGTGAAAACAAGAGGCAGGCAGCTTCCTGTGGCAAGGTAGACTTTTTCTCAAACTAAGTTTATGGCAGCAAAGTACTTTGGTAAAATCCATCAGGCTTTTTATTTACTTATTTCATTGACATTTGCTGGATTCTTTAGAGAGCACTGGAGAAGAGAATAACCTGTATTTCTTTCTTCAGTCATATTTCCTTTAATTACTTCTATTGTGGCTTATTCTTTCAATTGAAGAGTAAAAATGCCTTTTTCCTCCCTAGTGATTTTGTAAAACTGTGCTTTGCCTATGACACTGCAGCTAGCTTTGCAGTCTGGGCCTTAATGAATTAAACTATTTTCTGAGGGAATGGTAGTATAATTTATTTTGCCTTTAACTAACCTTGTAATTTATACATATACATATAAAATGTACATATAGCATGGTTAAAATGGAGATTTCTAATACAGTATGTGGCATCATGTCTTGTAATGGCTGTATTAAAGCGAAATACAGGAGTTGCTACTGATTTTTATGTAAACTTTGATGTTGAATCATTTTAGAAATCAATCCTTTTAAAGCTAGCTGTGTTTAAAAACCCTATTTTTAAAATCTTAGAGCCTGCATTGTAAGCATGGTTCAGCCCTCGATGACAGAATTGGATTTATTTACCTGGTTTCATCCTCCTGCAAAAGCCAGTTGTTTCTGGGTTTCTCTTTGTCCCAGGAAGTATTTCACAGGTTTCAGTGGTACCTACAGTTTCACTCCCTGCCAGAAGCCTGTTTCTCCTCCCCATCCCTGGCCAGGAATTGCTGTCAGACTTTTAAAACACCAGAGTCATTTTAGTACTTTTAAATCTTAACCACACGTCTTATTTGCTTATGCTCAAGCCCTGGAAGTTCCCACTGGCTTTCTGTGCCGGAAAATGATTTGTGTGGGAAACAGGCTGTGGTATAAAATTTGATGTGATTTTCCTACCTGTTACATGCTGTAGCTGAACTCATAAACATAAGAAAGTGTTATTAAGGGCTTTTTATGCTTGTTGAATGACAAAGAATATCTGGTAATTAAGTCTTATTCCTGGTTCCTTTTGAATAAAATTCTGGTTTATTAACACCTACAGCTGAAGTGTTTCTCTAAATCAAAATGAGAAGTTCACACTATAGGAAAGCTGAATTTAAAATACTGATCATTCTCTGCCTATTCACAATACAATATATTTAAGGAAGTCATTCTCTAAAAGGAAAACACTTTTCAAGCCACTTCAACAATGAATTCTCATAAAAATCAACATGGAAAATAAACATTTTTGAAATGTATTTTGACTCATTGTAAAGATTTCCAGCAGAGAACTTCACAGAGAAATTCTTTCTGCTGTCCTCGTCTGTTCTCCAAAAGGCTCATGCAAGGCAAAAAGCTGAATAAACTAAACCCCAGAGCCTATATAGCAAAGGGCACATGTGATGTGATAAAAGGAAGAGATGTCTGAAATTATATTGGCTGTGATTGAATGTTCTACAAATATGTCCTGTATTTGGAGTATTTATGCACAAGGCACCTTACTTCCGCCATCTTTGGGAGCAGTTTTAACACACTTACATGTGTTGCACTCAGCTGTGTTTTGTGTTGTCTGCATTAGCAAATCAATCCTTTAAAACTACTTCCTGGGTGGATTTTAGGGTAGGTTCTTTATAATGCAAAAATTTTCCATCAAACCTGTACTGGTATGTGCAAGAATTTGATTCTGGCATAGAAGATTAAAGAGTTGGACCTGTTCTTCAAGCTGAAAGTCAGTGAAGACGGGTTCTGGGTGTCCATGAGGGTCTTGGCCACAAGAACCATGTGTTCCTGAAATCATTCTTTTTGTGATGCTTCCTCATTCTGCCAACATCTTAAAACAAAATTCAGTCAGAAATTAAATTCAGAACAGCTAAAGGAGGGAAGTATGGCTCTTGCAATGTTGCTGCGTATTTCTATTAATTGGTTTTGTTTAGTATATTTTTGCTAAATCTGCTTGATCTCTCTGTCTTTTTGTGCAGGTTACAAAAGTACAATCTCTTGCAGCCCTTAGGATAGGAACAAGGTACAGAGCAGCAGAAGACCTGGGGTCTGCCAAGGCCTGCTATTGCACTTCTGTGAATATGGACAATTTGAAGCACTTTAAATAGGTGCTGCCTGGTCTGTGAAGAGTTTTTTTGAAGGATCAGGAAGTGCTGTTACAACGTTTCATTAATGTTTGGTTCTCTCATGGTCTCTCTAAATCTTTCCTTTGTTGTCTTTTCCCAGGAGAAAATGAGCTTTTTGAAGTATTCAAGCTGTTGTTCTTCCCAGAAAAATAGGAAATAATACTAATATGTTAATCTTTACCATGTAATGGGATGTGCTAGAGTGAATGAGGTGGTCCTACAAAGTGCTTGTAGGCTTTGCCCACAAATGATCTACTGTGGGACTCTATATCCAGCCTGGGTAAAGTGAAATAAGAGATACTGAACAAGTTTTATTGGTTTTCTACACAATTTCTAATAGCCTTGATGATACATGAATAGTGTCAGGTAATTTTCTAATGTAAAACTCCCAATTTACTATGTCTGTACATACATTTCCAGCGTAAGCACTCCTTGCTACTTGCCTTTTTGTACGCTACGAGGATGCGCACACTGTGTATACGTAACCGCGTTCAATTGTGCACCTTGCACAAAAGCCTGAATAAATGGGGTTTCGTGCTAATCCCATGAATCACTATTTATTTGATGGCCACTGTTATTTATTGCAAGTGAATGGGATTTTTTTTTCAGATCTCTGAGAATTTTGAGCCATTTTGTGGCACCAGTCCAGGTTAATATCTTGTCCTGTGATCAGGTGAGCCATGGGAGGCTTTATTTGCCCTTGAAAGAAAAGATGGGAGCTGATAATTAAGGAAGCTGGTAATCGAGTAGATGGACACCTGTGTTATTCTCAAATTCAGCTAACATCCCCTGGGAACATACCCAACCTTGGAAACACTCATGTTGCTTGTGGTGCCTTCTTGCACAATAGCCTCCTGCATTGGACCTGTTGGAGAGCATCCAGAGAAGGGCCACAGAATTGATCAGAGGGATGGAGCACCTCCTATGAGGATAAGCTGAGAGAGTTGGGACTGTTCAGCCTTGAGAAGAGAAGGCTCCAGGGAGGCCTTATCCCAGGCTTAAAAGGGGCCTATAAGAAAGATGGGGAGAGACTTTAGCAGGGCCTGTTGTGATAAGACAAGGGGTAATGGTTTAAACTAAAACGGGGCAGATTCAGGCTGGACATGAAGAAAAGGTTATTTACAATTAGGGTGGTAAAAAAGATGGCCCAGGTTGCCCAGAGAGGTGGTGGATACACCATCACTGGGGACACTCAAGGCCAGGCTGGATGTGGTTCTGAGCAACCTGATCTAGTTGATGGTGGCCGTGCTCATTGCAGGGGGTTTGACTAGATGACCTTTGAAGGACCTTCCAACCCAAACTGTTCTATGGTTGGGAACTGTGTGGATAAATCCACCAGAGGAAGTGGGTCTGACACAGCGGCTGCCGAAGCGTCACAGCATGTACCTGGAGTCAGCAGCTGGTACCTGCCCTGGCAGGAGCGGTGCCGGTGCTCTGCAGGCCTCCCATGGGCCTGGGGCAGCCTTGGTGCTGGTGCTGTGCCTGTGTAGGCAGCCCCCATGAGGAGCGTCCGATGCAGGGGGGGCTGTGGGCAGTGGGGTCTCCATCCTGCAGGGTTTGGAGCCATGTCCCCCACACCCATGACCACGGGTGGGCAGGGCGGGCTGTGGGTCACCACCAGCCTCCTGATGGAGCCTCCCCAGCCTCCAGGGCACCAGCAGTTGAAACAAGACCCTGGCTCAGCCCTGGGACGACAAGGTTTGGGTTCAGGTTGCAGAGAGGAACATAGAATCCAGAGCTGTGGGATTTTGGGGTGTGCTTTGCACATCTAGGCCAGCACCGGGGCCTTGGAACCGGCTTGCTCAGCACCTGGGTGAGTGTTGAAATGGTTTCTGCATCCTCCTCCTCCCTGTGTGACCCATGCAGTGGGTTGGAGGTGTTCCTGGTGCACACCAGGCACAGCAGCCTCCGTGAATTTTCTCTCTGGCCAGATCTTAAAGTGTTTCTGCAACTCCTGCCGCTTGAAGCAGCCTTTGCCAAGGCTGTGTTTGCTTCAGGTACTAACAGCAAAAGGTAATAATGCAAATACACCTTCAGTCCAGCTGCAAAATGTTCCCAAGGATTTTATTTACTCCTGTGCTGCCTTTGCTGATGTCTGCCTATGCTGATTTTTAGCTACTGTGGTCAGTGTTTGAAGTTCTCTGGTGACTGCCCTGCAGAGGGGGAATTGGGCGAGACAAACCGTGATGTACCTGAGCAGCCAGAACTGAAAACAGACCCATGAAGAAAGTGCATTTGATGTAATGAAAGCTGTGGGCTCTTTCTCACCACCGGTCGTAGCTGTGTTCAAAATGCAGCTGCTCTGGTCTGGCTGTCACAGAGCCATTTGGCTGAAAATCATTGCAGTTTTCCATGTGGGGCGACGGTTCGGCCTGGGGGAAGACCACGGGAGGTTCCTCACTCAGCTCGGGGAAGGGGGTGTCAGGACTTTGCCCTGCAAAGTTAAGTAGCAGATTGGTGTTTACCCGCAGGTAAAGGTCTGTCTGAAGTGTTGTTGTAGCAGAGCTGTATGATGAAAAATGATGTCCTGCAGGGAAGGAAAGAGTGAATTCCATCATGCTGTGAATAGCTGGCACGAAAGAGCGGTGCCTGGTCTGTAAAGCAGAAAGCAACTCGATCACCACTTGAAGTGGTGTTTTCCTTCCTTGTGCCCCTCACCTCCATGGTGTCTCCACACTGGCTGGCGGCTCTCCTGCTGCGTGCACACATCCATCATGAGCCTTTGCGCTTGTGGCTGCAGCGGGGCCTGGGTCTGAAATCAGCCAGATTGCAGCTGGCCTGGGCCAGGAGGGCAGTGTCTGAGGTGCAGACACCACAGGCTCAAGGCCACCTTGCTGCTCCAATGGTGAAGGGCATATCAAAAACCTACATTCTTTTTGGGGTTGTTTTCCCAGATTCTGTGACTGAAGTTCTGCTGCCGCCCTGCTCTCCATACTTGATGTGCGTGCAATGTTCAGTTAAGGAATAGGAGCCCACACTACATCCCAGCCCGACAGCCTCCCGCAGCAGAGCTTGTGAGCCGTCAGCGGGAAGAGAGGGTGGCACTCCATTAAATGAGTTTTAAATGTCAAGAGGAAAGGATTGGGTAAACAAGCTAACGTTCATTAGAAGTCTGATGCAGGTTCAGAGCAGGGTGGCGGCCCCATTTCCCGGCAGCACATGGCACAGGAATGCTTTCCATTTTTACCATGCTGACATTTTCCTTTCTCTGAAGTGATGCTGTAGACACTGCTGCCAGCCATGAGCCGCTGTGCTGCGTCCTGTGCACACGGAGTTCCAGCAGTAATGAAATCACTTTGTCACAGAAGGAGCCAAGGGGCACTTTTCTTGTATGAAATAAACCAATAACCAGTTCAGCACCATCCCTCTGCCGTTCTGGAGCATCTGCCTCTCCTCAGCTGTAAAGACCGTGAGGAGGCCAGGGCGGAGCCTCTGCCCCCGAACACTGGAGCCAGGTTAGTGCCGAGGGGCACCATGGTTGGTGGTTGCAGTCAGCTGCAAGTGCTTGCCTCGTGCCAGAGTCACGGGGCTGCTGCTGGAGCAGCAAGAAGTGCTGCCATGGTGTGCAAGGGGGCTGTGGTGCAGGATCAGGTAGGGAAACAGGGGCCTGTAGTGACATGACAAGGGACAATGGCTTGAAACTGACAGAGAGGAGATTTAGATTAGACATGAGGAAGAAGTTCTTCCTTGTGAGGGTGGTGAGGCTCAGGCACAGGTTGCCCAGAGGAGTTGTGCATGTTGATGAGGCCGCCAGAGCTGCCTCATCCATGGCAGGGGGTTGGAACTGGATGAGCTTTAAGGTCCTTCCCAAGCCAAAGCATTCTGTGATTCTATGAAACACACTGCCAGAGACTAGGATTTTACTACTTAGTTCAGGTTTGGTTTGTTTTGGGTTTTGTTGGTGGTGGTGGTTTGTTTGGTTTGGTTCCCCCCCCCCCCCCCCCCCAGCAAAAAAAGAGCATTTCTTATTCTGAAATTGGCAAAATATAAATTAAATCCCGGTTTGTGCATGCCTGGAAGCCTTGTATATGTGGATGAAAACCACATTCCTTCCCCATGCCTCCCAAGCACCCCTGGCATGGCCCCAATGCAGTTTTCCCCTTCTGAGGTCACTTTGCAAGGTGTGGAGTGTTGGGTCACCCAAACCACCGCCACAGCTCCAGTTCCAGGGCACAGTTGGGATTGCTGTAAGCCGAGCCTGGCTGATGTAAGGAACCTGCTGGTGAACACCCAGTACCAGAACCTTATTCCCCACATTCCTCTTGCTTATGCTTCACCCAGCTCATGTAAATTAATAGTGGCATTTAATTTCCACCATCCCTACCTGCTGCTCTTGGGCAGTGCAACTGCAAGGGGCAAGAAAAGGAAGCAGCACTGTGTCAGCAGTGTATCTCCTACCTGCAGTACACATCTGAAATGGATGAAATGTGGTTTTCTCCTCTCTTGACGCAATCAATGCCTTTAAAAGAACAGCAACTTGCAGGAAAAGCAACCTCTTTTCTACTTAACCCGTCTGGCTGGAGGCTGCAGGTCAGGTCCCTTGTGGACACGCACGTGGGGTCTTCAGTGTCTTCAGACAGCTCTGCTCAGCCGGGTAGACACAACAGAAGTCATTCACACTTCTGAGACCATAGATGAGACCATCCTTTACTTATGCTTTGGGGGATGGAGCCTCTGCCCTCCAAAATTGCATTTTGCTGCCAGGTGAATAATGTGATCCTATTTTAAAAGTGCAAAGTGTGCAGAGGATGATATTTAATGTCCTCATCTACTGCAAATAGAAGATTTCTGAATCGATGATGTGGAGACACAAAGCCAGTACTTTACATAGAGACTTTAACCAGCTGGTGAACGAAACTGGCAGCACCGTGCTGTCAGCAGCCAAGGAAACCTCACCTCAGCATCCATCTTTTCCTGCTGGAGACGTGATCATGCATCCCGAGCCCTCCCTCCCTCTCCTTCTTTGCTCAAGCTCCAAGCAGTGATTCACTGAGTAGCTGCAACAAAACAAACAGCCCTTCAGAACACAAGGTATGTCCATGCTGTGAGTGTGAGGGCTCAGCAGAGCTGAAGGTGATAGGAGCACCTGGGCAATCAATAGCCCAGCCTGGCTCCTGACAGCAGTGCAGCAGAGGTGCCTGTTTCTTGGAGCGCAAGCAGCTTCCAACCAGAGGCTGCAAAGGAGCCGTCACCTAGAGCCAAGCAGCATGTCAGTAGTGGTGCAGGCAGCACTGGTGCTTCTGGGATGGGACCACCTTACTCTGTGAGCCAGGGCTTCCAACCCCATGCACTGTATACAGCTTCCCATCACTCCTCCACTGTGCTGCCGATGTGATCAGTCATGGGTCGTGCACACCACGATGAGCTCCGAGAGCGGCATCCCCAGGGGTTGTCATATTCCCACCTGGCTGCTGGGGAGGGACCGTCACACCTTTCTCCAGTGCCTGTGTTTGCCCTGAAAGGCAGCACAGTCATAAGGATACACTCAGGCTGGGCACAGTAAAGCAGCACATGGCAGAGCTATGCAAAACACCTACACTAGGCAAATTACCAGTGCAACACTATGGGGTTTGGGGTTCCTCATTCTGCCTGCAGTTTTATTAGCTGACTTCACTCTTCACTGCACAGCTGGCAGGCTGCTCCTGCACCTGCATGTAGGGCTGGAGAGGGAGGAGAAGGGGTCCCAGAACGGTTAGTGTGGCCCAACCCAGGCAATGCAGTTTGGCAAAAACACAATTCAACAGCTCTGTGTAGTTTGAATAGTCATTTCATCACAGATGAGAAAACTTCTGCAGTACCTTTGCATTCACTGGATAACTATTCTATTCCGCTCTAAATTCCATTCACCCCACAAAATTTGGAGCTAGGTTACACAATGGAAGATGAATAAATGTGTAGCAGTACTTGAAAGCAGACAGGTCCACTCCTGCCCCATCCCTGGCACTGTTCAAGGCCAGGTTGGACAGGGCCTTGAGCAACCTGGTCTAGTGGAAGGTGTCCCTGCCCATGGCAGGGGGTTGGACCTGGGTTAGCTTTGAGTATTTTCCAACCAAAAACATTCTATGATTCCACTAGCGAAACATCTAAATCCAAACTCTGCTACTAACTGGCTGATGTGGCTACTTAACCCCAGAGCTTCAGTTTTCTCAGTAGCAACATCAGGGGAAAGAGACTATTAAATATGTTTTACTACATTAAAAATGAACCGATAATCTATAATAATTTCTATGTTTGAAATAGTTAAATTTACTCAAAGTGAGCAGTTCTATTGTGCAGGCAGGAACACAAAGTTGTCTGTAATTCACTGCTAACTGTTCTCGAGATCTATTTATTTTTCTCTATGAAATAAAACCAGCCCATCAATGAGGAAAATGAGTATTTTTTTCTCTAAAAGCAGAATCCATGTACATGTTTTTTTGTATGGTTTAGAAGGTGGTTTTAAGATGTGAATAGTCACATCACAGAAAAAACACAGACCAACCAGTGCAGGAATGAAGAGCCAGTTTGACAATTGCTTTATCAAGCTAATCCGAACATTGTTTTTAACTGATGTTTTTGCTGGAGCAGACTTGAGGACAGTATCAAAATCTCACCTACTCAACACAAGTACAGAGAAAATGAGGGGAAAAGGAACTACAAAACACTATTATTGCTGCTGTAGCTGCATTTCTGTTTCCTTGCAGGATGTACTATGCTGGTAAAACAGTTTCTAACTATCAGTTTCACTAAGAATGTAATTCAGATAAATAAAAAGCAACCAACCAGCCAACCTAATGTGGTAAACTAGACTTCATCTGAGACCATGGGAATAAAGGTTCTACAAAAAGCCAAGAGCTTTTGTTTTGCAAGGTGAAGAGTAGATTTTCCACCTTTGAAACACTGAGGATGGATGTGCTTAAACATCTACATAGTTTTGGTTCATAAGTGTTCCAAGGACCACAGAGTGCAATCCTGGCTGAACCACCTGTCAGCACCAGTGAGATCTCACCTCCTTCTGGGAGCAGGCAGTTCCCCAGATGGGCTCCAGATGTGCTCGTTGAGGCCCAGCCCTCCCGCACTTACACACAGGCCACCTTTACTCAGGGCTTCCCTTGCACCACTGAACTGGCTGATGTGTGCTGGAGCCAGGCAGATGGGTAAGTGCGCAGGAGCCTGGGCCCTGCAGTGGCTATTAAGTCTAAGAGAAGGGATGAGAACTGTTGCAGTCATTTAGGTTAAAGTGTAGACAGAGTAATAAACACTTCAAGCACAAGTCATGACAACCCTTTATGACCTGAAAATGGAAGCTGGGAAATTAAAGCATACTTGTACCTCTGAGCAGCACAAAGTATTTGATAGTGCCTGTATAAAGATCTACCACACAGATCACGTGTACCCGTGTATTACCTTGTAAAGCACTGTAAGAAAAACCCAGCATAAAGGAGGATGGTTCACATGCAAACAGACGTGTCCCGTGTGATTAGGTGATGAGATCATCAGTTTCTGATGAAACCTTAAGATATATGAAATGCATTCTAGAATATCTCAAGATGAAGTCTGAACATCTTATGTGTTACCTAGCAAAAGGTTAGCTGGAACAATCATTTAACACAGATGATTTTAGGGTTAGTTATATGGTTTGTCTAAACAGGGTGCACATGCATATTTAATTTGAACAAAATTCTTAAACTGCGCTTCCCTGAAATTCACAAAGTATATAAAATGCACAATTTGACATTTATAAAACCTCAGCCCTTTTATAAAAACCAAAACAAGGCAACAGAGTTTTAAGTTTAAATCTGTTTTTTCTTCTCAGCAGTCTTAGTTCCTATGATTAAAAAAAAGGCAAAAAAAAAAAAAAAAAAAAAAAAATCCAAACCAAAACCAGCACTCCCCCACAGCCTCGTAACGCAAGGAATAAATTAGCAAGAGTCACTGTAAATCAAAATAAATAACTTCTCCATTATTTTTATTTAAACAAACGGACTCTTTAATTGCACAGTATTTTAAATTCTCAGTAGCAGTGAAAAGTCATTTGGGCATTTTTCTAAATGCTCCAGAGAGTATGAAAGCATTGTGTCTCCCTTTTCAAGCTTTACACATCAAAAATACCTTGGTCAGACCATCAGCCGATAGAGCTGACAGATGTTTTGGTAGTCTCTTCCTGCGGCAGGATGCTGCGGTATGTCTCACAAGAGGTGTTCACCCTGCTGGGGCAGACGTGCCCAGCCCTCTGCTCCGAGTGAGGTATTCTGGTTTACACCCAACGCTGTGATGGGGTTGGAAAAGCCTTCACCGTTAGCTATGATGTTCACAGCAGAAGATCACCAAGAGCTCAGTAACAGTCCACACACTCCAAGGCTGCGGAAGTCCCTCTCAAGGGCTTCACCCGACTGGCACCCCTTCTTTTTGGGGTGTCACACGAACACATCAGGCTTGTGGCTCTCTACAGAGCTCTTCTGCAGTGGAGGACCAAGCTACAATCCAGACATACCACAGAAAACAGGACACCTGAAAAGATACGATCTTACCTCTGACTGTTAGCAGTGGTCTTAAACCCACTTGCCAAGTATATGTGAGTGTATCTATATGCACACACATAATTGTTTGTTTAAAAAAAAAGACAAGTGATTAATACTGTCACAGCCTGGCACATTGAGCTCCAAGTCACGTATTCAAGGGACATATTTAAAAACCCTTAAATACTGGCAACACATTGTTGTATACAAAACAGTTGTGGGCAGATGCCTAATGTAAATGTGCATTCAAAATACTGTGAATCTATATGCCATTGCTGATGTACCTATAATAGCTCTGGACTGCATCTAAAAATACAGAGTTTCTGTTAAGTATCAAAACAACTCTCAAGTGCTGAAGGGAAAGTGTTGCCCTCTTTAAGAACGTGGAACAGGCCTAATTCTGAGGTACTTAATCCTCCGCTGCAATTCTAGCACTCAGCTGTGACAAAGGCAGTACCACTGCACTACCTGCACTGTTTAAGTAACACAGGATGTTACAATTCAATTCGCATCAACACAGTTACATTGACAAATGTAGTATTCAGCCAGTATCTTTGTGTTCATATTTATTACTGGTGTCCTCTCTGAAGGTTGTTAAATATATAGACCGATTTCTTCATTGTGAAGGAGTTCACATGCAGCTCCTCATTTCACCATTATCACAGCAAAACCAAAGGAAATACCAAGGCTGGTATTTTGTCCACAGTAAATTTGCTTCACCCAACAAAACAGAGTCTAAGAGGAACTAGCACATCATTGCACAACGTTAAAAACCACCAAATTACTCCTGTTCTTATACTTTTAAAGCATTTTCAGTGCTTGAGTACAAAACACAGAACCTATGACAAGAATTCTCTAGCAATCAACACACTTTCAGGGATTCAATACTGCATTTAATGTACACAATCAATACTGACAACCCGGGTCTGGATGCTGCAGCACACAGTCCCACATGTCTCCTTGCACCATTTTAACAACGTGGCTAAGCCTGCGCATCCAGAATTCTAGATGTACTGCTACATGTACATGGTAGGAAGCATTCTGATGCTCATGTGGTAGGGAAAAAGACAAAATGCCTCTACTTGTTACACACACAATGTTTCTGTTCATGCTTAAAGGAATTCAACTTTCAGCAGAAGTAAATTCCTACATAAAAAATAAATGTAGAAACCCATTAAAACCACAAATAGAATAACTGCATTATTAAAACAGCTGCATCTACACTATGGTGTAGTACGTAAGTGTAATTCAATTTAAAACAATCTTAGTGTACAACTAAGATGAGACCCATTTCCCAGTCCAAACCTCAGCATCAGCGCTGCATCGATCTCCACATTAAAACATGCTCTACCAGTGGCGACCAACCAAATCCAGGGAAAAACTGTTGCCAGAGGTGATGAGGTCCTCTCCCTAATCAGACAACGCAGGACAGATGGCACAGAGCCCCTCCAGTATCGCTGCAGGGACAGGCAGCGGCAGATCCCGCAGCACATCAGCAGTGGAAGCTGCAAGAGCACTACGTCCTGAATTGGTTTGCTGAACATGGTTCAGATTATTGGATATGTCTATAAGCACAATGCTCTTTAGAAGCATTTACTGTATACCCAAACCCTACTCGCTGCAACACATGGTGTCACACAAGTAGTGAAAACGTCTTCGTATTCAAAGGTGCTTGGACATCATTTTTAGGCAGCATTTTACCTTTATTTTAGTTGAGTTCCCACTACAAAGATTTTAGAAGGAAGAAGAAATGCCAATAGTTTCTTTTTTTCCTTTTTGATACGTGAAATTGAGACAGACACCTAAATAAATATCTACTGTTACTTTCCTATGTCTATCCTATGTCTGAAATCTCTATTTTTTAAATAAGGGATAAAATGTTGCCCAAAAGACTAGTTATAGTTATACATTTGTGTTTCTACTAAGTCTACAAATCAAAATAGTTCTCAGTTAAAAAGATACAATTTGTATCAACAGTAAAAGGTACTTTCTGGTTCTTCAGGGCCTTACTTTAAATTCCAGCAAGTGTACCAAAATTATCAGCAGTAATAGTGTAAACTAGTGATTTCGTTTTTTAACAGTGAACATCGTTACAATGGATGGAAACCTAAAACTCTCAGCAATTGACTACGTCACATAAGTACATCTGACATCAATTGCAAAATCTATTTCTATTGTATATCTCTAAAAAAGCTTATGAGGTGCTAGTAAAACCCATGACTTAAAACCAGAAATATCCCTTACTAATACTAAAACAGACTCAGTTTGTCTGTTTCTAAAACTACACTATTTGTGGCAAGAATCAGGCCTACATGATCCAACAGGCCGAAAACCAACTTCAGGAACACGTACAGTATCTTCTCTCCCAACAACCCTCCCCTCCCCACCGAAACAGAACGGATAATAAACAGTTTAAGTTATTATTCTGAGCTACAATATCATACCATAGTGCAGTTAATAAATGTTGCATACCCTCAACACACAAAACCTTTTCAGGCCAGCCTTGATAAATAGCAAGAAAAATCAAACAGTATCTTAAATACAAAACTTGCATTGAGATAATTAAATTCATTTAAAAACAGGTAAATATTTTATGAAAAGCATATTTTATCCAGTACACTTGTGCAGCAATACAAAGAAAAAAACCACATAAAACTACTAAATGAGACCTTACGATTTCAGGCCCCCTTCTCCTGACCAGAAATACATAGAGCTTGGTAACAACACACAGGAACAGAAACAGGGGAGGCTGGTTTGGGGGAAGTTCTGAGCATTTGCAGCTTCTGGCAGGCTCAAAGGGGACTGCAAATTCCCAGCACCTTTGAAAATCAGGCAATAAGGCTTTTACCTTATCCATAAATAGTAAACAAAAAAACCCACCAACCATTTTTTTAGCTCCTCCGATTGCATCTGATCTTACTAACAGACTGCATCAACAAAACATGTAACTATTTAAACAAAACAAAGCAAGCAATGAAAAGTGCCATACTATAAATTACAAATATATTGTTACCCATTTCACTGTTAACTGGTAACTCAATTATTTGTTTAAAAAACAAAGTCAGGGCTGTAGCAAATCTTTGTTTCCTATAAATAGATGATTATAGCACAAAAAAGCTACAAAACCAACCAACCAACCAAACATAGATACTTATGGTGTTGTAAAAAGTTCAAAAACTTGGCTTGAAAATTGCCTGCCAGAAGTAGCAAAATCCTTTCTGCAGGTTGTTTTAATACCACACAGACCAAGGACAAACAGTTAAAAACGAAAACAAAAATCCCAACAACATGTAACAAGGATAGAAAGTGCTGCATATAAACCCCTGATGCACCAAAGATTATAACCAGAGACCACAGATTATTTTTTTATATATATATATATATATATATATATTAATTTAAACTGGAACATTTTCCAGATGTGAAAATAGCCATTTAAAAAATTTCAAACTAGAACACGAAACATATCTGGTACTTCTGATGCATGGGGCTATACATACAGACTCCATGATACAGTATTTCACATAAACGGATTACTATATAACCTCCTTGCTGAGAAGGAGATCCCAAATGCTATTGTAGCAAACCTCCCTCAGCATTAGAGCTGAGCTGAAAACTACTAGACACCACAAAGATGCGTCATCTCTCAATAACCTAGCTGAGATTTTTCCATTAAGATGGCTGCAGCGAGCTGCTGAGCGTCCGTCACATGAGGGTTCTTCTTCATAACGATCCTCACAAGATCAGGGGGGAAGATGTTGCAGAGGTTAATGTAAACCTTCTCCCGTGTGTCTTGGTGCCTTAGAGGGTCTTGAGGGATTCCACAGTAAGGTACACGCCAGGTCTGGTCCTGCTGTTCAGGTAAGCTTTGGAAGGCAAACTGCTCGTAACATGGCTGTGTGGGGTTACTTGACAAGGAGTAGGTCTGGCGGTAGCCATATGCATCCATCCCATAACTCTGCCTATCCCAACTTCCCAGCCCATCTTGGCCAGAATAAGGCTTTCTGTGTCTTAATGGAGAATTATCATATAAACGCGAGTCTGAAATGCTGTCTATTCTCGTGGACACAAGGGCTCTCCCCAGATGCATAGTCTTTGTGTGTGTTGAACTCTGAGATGCAGAGTAGTCACTGGGACAACTAGAACGAGCACCAACTGTTGGATGCTGCAGATGCACAGCCATGTATGGAACTGGAGGTTTGTGGTGATGCTTTGGTTCTTCATGACTATAGTTTTGCACTCGTGCAAGAGGCTCATGGTAGCTCTGCAGGAAAGGCTGAGTGTTAAGGCGGCCATGGGGGTGCATATGTTGGCACTTCAAGTTCTCCTCCAGCTGTGGGTCAGGAGAACTCATGTAAGAGCGATCGCTGTAACCCACGTAGGAATCACTACTGCCACAGCTAATGCTCCCTTCGCTGCTGCAGTCAGACGCTACAGAGCTAATCCTATAATCTGTGTCCAAGGAGAAGCGCCTCTCAGGACTACGTGGACCAGATATACTTAGATTTGAATATGTGCTCAGCATAGAGTAATAACCTACATCCACAGGAGACTCACATTTTGGATACTGGTCATAAGGCATTGGTGTTCCGTGATTTTTGGTTGCCATCATCACTGTAGAATACTGTCCCTGTGGTCTTTGATCCTGAGGTGGGAAGTGAACTCCGGGTGGAAGGCCGTTAGTTAAAGGTGCAGTACTTTGGGATTTTGCAGCAGAGGAACTCGGTATGCTAACTAAAGAAGGTACAGACCTGGTTTCCAATTTGTTTTTGGTGGGAAGCTTTTCCTCCAAGTCTTGATAGACTTGAGTCCTTATACTAGGATCCGATTGCCTCTTTGGAGCAGCACGTTTCAGCTCAGAAGTGCCATCATTTTTAGAGCTACAGGGAACACTATTGCTTTTTACCAGTCCTCCCTCACTCGTAGTTTTGGCAGCTGTGCTTCTAGACATGGCACGAAGTTCATCAGCTACAGATCGCTGAGGTTGATTTCCTCTTTCTGGATGATAGTATTTACATTTGTGTCCATAGGTACATTTCTTCCCTATTAATACAAACATAAACAGATAAAAAACCATAATCACCCAAAATCTATTAATCATCAAACAGAAGAAATGTCCCTAATTTACAGTTTTACTGATGACTGAAAAGATCTTGCAAATGGCTCTGTGCAACACAGGGTGAGATCTAAGGTCTTCTCTTTGTATTATGGGAAAAAGAGGCAATGGCAGCGTGCTGCAGCTAGTGCTCTGGGAATGCAGGCCAACACAACCAGACACATTGTGAGCTGAACATGACACTGTCAGTGTGTCTGTACACACCTGATGTATTGGGCCAAGGAGATATACAGGCAGAAAACTTAACAGGAAAGTCCCAGGAGTCATAAGACCAGCAGGTCTCAGCTCAGTCAAAATGGTGGTGTGCCTGTGGGGATTCTCAGCAGCCAAAGTTCAGACAGATCAGTCAATTTTCTGGAAGAAAATTACATGTCTTATGACCAAATCACATTACAAAAGGGCCTTCTTGAGCCTGCAGAATTTAGGTGCTGTTTTGGATCTATTCCTACAAATGATTAATAAATTTGCCCTGTTAGTTCAACTAGTAGACAGAAATGTTCTCTAACTAGCACATGAAAAAAATCACCTCACTTCCTACCATCAACTCAGCATTTCAACCATTTCAACCAGGCTAAGACAACAACGTAAAAACTTCTGTTGAAAAGCTTTTATTTTTGTCAGTGTTAACATAAAGCAGGACCTTGTCCACAGTCCTGGCAGTGCACAAAACTGACAAGTTAAATCAAATTACCATATGGACACGGTTGCTTCTTATGTTCTGGCACAATAGGCTTCTTCCTAAGAAAATTGTCCAGACTTGGCCCATGGCGGCCAAGAGGATCATCAGGAGGCATAAATCTAAAAGCAAAACAAAAAGTATTATGGAAGCAAACAAGCCTTTTCATATTCCTCATGCAATGATCAAGAACCTCATGACTATTTCCCACACCATAACCTGCCATCCTGACATTTTTAAGTCTGGGTATTTTGAGAGCTGTTTTGAAATGCCACCTTTCTGCTGCAGGTACTACCCGAGAGGTGAGTTACAGAAACAGGCACCCCTAGTCTGCTTCAGACAGCTTTAGTCTAGCTCGGCTGACTGCTCTGCAGCAAAGCAGCAGGGCTGCACACAACCCATTCCTAAATCAAAGTAAGGGCAGCAATACAGGTGTGAAACCCCACAACTAACTCTGCAAAACTGCTGACTGTCCAAGACTCTTGCTCCAGCACCTAAGCACTCAAATCCAAGTGTCTGCTTGGGAGAGTGCAGTGGTAACTGCAGTTGATCTGTATGTCAGTGTAGGAAGACACCATAGATGTATCTAAGCAGACAGTTGAAGTAAAGACCTCCTGAGGGTCCTACCAACATGGGGTTTTCTATGACTCTAGGATTTAGGAGTCTAACCACAAGGACTCAGAAATGTGGCTCAGGGTATCAAAAGAACTGGAATATTATACCATATCATGCATCAAAAACACATTGGCATACACCAAAAGAGGAAAAAATAGCATGAAAAAACATATTGTTATAAAAAAGCCAAATCAAAAAACAAAGTTGGAGTACTTTTCACCAGAAGATCGAATCTATGATCCACTATTTCTCCTGTTTTTCTACATGTTTCTAATGATTTGGGTGTAACACAGGAAGTCATACAAGTCTTTGAACTGTCCTTTCCTCAGTTATTGTAGTGGCACATACAAAGATAGAATGACTTACTTGTCATTAACAAATGAATACATCAGCAAGCGTTCATCTATGAACTTCTTCCATTCAGGCTTTTCATTAGCTAGATCCCTGTAGTTATCATTGGAAACAATGATGCCATCTGACTCAAAGGCCAACTTCACTATAAATCGGTCATCATAGCATACCACCCTTCTCCCTTGCACTCGGCGGGATGGTGTGAACACAAGAATCTTCTCCTTTTCTAATTTACGCAAGATTTCTTGATCTACAAAGAATAAGAATTGAAAGTTGAAATGAAAAATAGGTTTGTTTAATCACCACAGACATCAGATTTGATGAAGAAAATCCAAGCACTTAGGACTAAATACGATCTTAAAGGTCCCTTTCAACTTAGTTGATTCTATGATTCTATGTCTTAAGTGGTTATATTTCAGCAGACGATATCTGGTATATGGTATGTGAAGTTACAGCCTGCAGTCAACTGGCAATACTTTCAAAAAAACCCTGCAAAGAAATGAAAACCTCCTGTTCCACACCATTTCTCTAAGACTAACACAGGGGACCTTGTTCATGCTGCTGTGGTTCAAAAGAAACACTATTTATCAAAATACCTGTGAAAAACTTTTCTCACTGAAGGGGTGCTTTTAAACATTAAGGAATGTTTCAGCAAATAGGAGGGCTACACCCAAATACAGCCAAGGATTTCCCGTTACTGAGCTCCTTGGTGAAGACAGACCTCTTCCTTCTTTTTGTGGTACCCTGCAAGAAACATCTTTTGAAATAATTCCAGTATCTCAAGTTAATGGAATTACTCTGCCCACATAGAGACGCTTACTCCTCAGAAGGTGTCACTGCTAATACCCCCATGGACTAAAAAAAATCTGCATTCTGTACAGGCACTCTGGCTCTTCACAAATATTAACAGCATCCCCTAAAAAGAGCTCCGATGTCATCTCATAACCAACAGCAAATAAATGTTTTGTATTAATTTTTTTCTTTTTTTTTTTTTACCTCCAGTAACACTTCAGAATGTATCTTTCCTCGAATGGTTTACATATTTATAGATAAGGTCTTATCAAATCCAAAGAGTTTTCTCTCTAACCCTGCTAAATAAGCATATTTAACATTTTATGTGGTTCCTTCTTATCCTACACAGTCTGTCAACCACCTATCCGAATGCATTTTCTTCTTCTTTGTGTGGAATCTGGAGATCACAAGCCGCTCTGAAAGATGGACTCAGAATACTAAGGTGGAACAGAGCTTACCTGTGATAAGAGCATCAGGTCTCGACTGTTCTTTCCTCCATGCTGGCACAAACACAGTAACATCCTTGTGGCCTCTTTCCAAAAACCAGTCTACTGCCAATTTGATTCCTCGACAAGAAAATACTTCTTTGTTCCCATGGCTGAAACACATATGAAACTTCCTTATTGTATGATTTTGCTTTTCTATGACCATCAATGGAGCGCAGTGGAATGCCCTGCAGCTGCTCTGTGGTTTCTAAAGGCAGCTGGGAGTCAGTCCCAGCCTTCCCCAAACACTGACTTCACTTGCAAAATGGTGTGGGATGCTGAATCTGCCCAACATTTATAGCACCTGTACACAGATTCAGTAAGGAAGGAAAAACACAAGTAGGGAGCATTAAAAATCCTCATAGCCCAAACAAAACTATACGGTATAACAGGCACCACGAAGATTCGATGAGGGAGAACAGGAGGCCTGAAATACCAACATGGAAGAGTGCAATGTGTTTTGGAAATGCCAGCAGATGAGTACTGAGCACCGGTGTGCTCAGTACGGGAAGAAACAGCAAATCCTTGCTACAGGAGTTCCGTGAGGTCCTATCCAAACAATGAAAGAGAGAGGTCTGCAAGCCCAAGGGGATGGCAGGCACTCTGCAGGACAGATGAGGCAAACTGGAGAGACTGGCCAAAATCAACACTTAAGAATTTGCTCAGTACTGTGCTTCAGAAGGAGAAATTAACTGTGTATTAAAAATGCTGTGGAGAGGCAGTTAAGCAGAATCTGATCAGACATAAGCAAAACAAAAGATGTGCGTCTGTTGTGCAATAACTGTCTGAGGTAAGGCAAGAGACACAATTATGTCATTTCCTAAAGGCAGATGAGTCCTCAGCCAACTTCTACAGCCAGTTTTGGGCATGACGTATTACAAAAGACACAGATGAACTGGAAAGAATCCAAAAGAAAGTAAAATGAGACCTATGGGTAAAGGCTGAAGGAAGCACATTTAGTTAATCTGGAGAAAAAAGACAGTCTGTGGAGGAGCAAAACAATCTACAATGTACAGAAGGTAATTAAAATAGAGGACAGTGATCAACCACTGGGTGTCTAAGGAAAAGTTCTGGGAGCAGGAGGTTGCAGGGCAGCCTCTGTGAGAAGAGGGGCTGTCCCACGCCAGGTAGACTCAGCTCTAGTTGGGTCCACAACAGAGGAGAAGGGAATGAGGAACACCAAGGTTAGAGGAGGAGCAGGCACACCCCCAGAGAGATTTGCAGCCTGTGGAGAACAGGAAAAGTGCAAGTGCTGTTTTGACCCATGAGTTTTCTTATTCATGTTCCTCCTGTTTTCTCCCCTGTTCTGCTGGTGCGGGAGCAGCAGCCAACCCACCACAGTCACACCAGGTAAGGACAGAAAAGTCCTTTAACTAGACTAAGGAACAATCAAGACGTACATTACATAAAGCTTTCTATCTGATCAATGGGACAGTCTGCCTGGGGATTTCGGGATCTCCTCACTGGACACTTTGTAAAAGAAATCAGCTGGCTCCTCTGAGGCCAGCCCAGGCTGTCCATGCACAGGAGGAGATGAGCAACTTTCTGAGGTCTCTCCCAGCCCCACAGGTGTGTGTAGCAGAACAAATACACCAGCATGGCAGCAAGCCGCTACCTTTCAGTTGGCTAGCTTGTTGTGTATAGCAGGTATGCCACAATGTGCTTTCCAGAAAGGTAAAAGACAACTCCTTCATCAGGAGTGATTTATAAAGGGGACAGCATGATGATGGATAGCCACAGGGGTCCTAAAAGTTCCTCCTACTCGCATGTTTTGAGGTAAATAAAAACACCAGAAAGTTTTTTAAAAACATCTTTTTTTTTTCAGTAGGACCATTCTGAAGTACCTATTTCCAGCTTTCTAAAGCACATCTCTGCTCTGTGTTCCTTTATACTTTGATACAGCTTGAGTAATTGTGCTATGGATGAAGTGCCACAGTGAGAAGGTGCCAAAGTACGAAAACATTTAAAACAATGTTCAGAGTCCAAAAGCCTGTGAAGGAGGTGGTGTGAACCTGTCTAGGGGTGGAGAGAAAATGAATCATGGCTAATACCTCTCCCAAAGCATCATCCTCAGTAGATGCTGTGCTGAAGGCCCCAAACAAAAGGAAAAAAAAAAAACAACAAACAAACCAAAACAGAAAAAACAAACAAAAAAGAGGGAAAATTAAAAAAAAAAAAAAAAAAAGAGGCCACTACCATTATCTGGATTTAAGTGAGGAGGAACTGTGCTACTTCCTCTTCTATTGATGCTGGAGCTGAGACCTGGAAACATATATTAAGATATTATAATCATTGCTGGATATAATAATCAAAAGTTTGTACATTTAGGCTGACACAAGGTACTCCAAGGATAGTTCCAGTCCATCTACTGTACCTATAGAGCTATTCTAGGAACACTGTAATGAGCAAGACATCTATGTATCTCACTATCCTGTTTAGCTATGGTTATAGGCCTCTGCAATAATACATTCTGTTTTCATCCAATACACCATTACATTGTAATGACACTGTAGTAATAAAACACATAGCAATTATTTTATTAGGTATTGTTTCATACTACCCAATTATTTCTGTTCTTGCTTGCCTGAAAGAGTAGCTCCTTTGTGTACTTCATAGCTTTCTAAAAGCAAAAAATAAAACCACATACCGATAACATCACATGGGCATAGATGGACTGAGCGCACCTTGAGAAGGATTTGGGGGTGCTGGTTAAGGAGAAGCTCCACATGAGCTGGCAGTGCTGGGCTGCATCAAAAGGAGTGTGACCAGCAGATTCAGGGAGTGCTCTCCAGAGATGGAGAGATTCTCCACTTCTTCTCTGCTTTCCTGAAACCCCACCTGCAGTACTATGTTCAGCTCTGGGGCCCTCAATGCAGGAAGGACATGGACCTGTTCGAGCAAGTCCAGTGGAGACCAAGTATCATCAGAGGGCTGGAGCACCTCTCCTGTGGAGACAGGCTGAGAGAGTTGGGTGTATTCAGCCTGAAGGAGAGAAGGCTCTGGGGAGACCTTAGAGCAGCTTCCAGTGCCTAAAGGAAGCCTACAAGAATTCTGGAGAGGGACTTTTTACAAAGGCACATAGGGACAGGACAAGGGGGAATGGCTTTAAACTGAAACAGGGTAGATTCAGATTAGCCATTAGAAACAAATTCTTCATTATGAGGGTGCAGACACACCGGCACAGGCTGCACAGAGAAGTTGTGGCTGCCCCATCCCTGGCAGTGTTTGAGGCCAGGTTGGACGGGGCTTGGAGCAACCTGGTCTAGTAGAAGGTGTCCCTGGCCATGACAGGGGGCTGGAACTAGGTGAGCTTTAAAGTCCTTCCCAATCGAAACCATTCTATGGTTCTATGATTTAAAATGCACATGCACATATGCATAGAAAAACCAGCTAACAGCATTTCCAGCTATGGCAAGCCTAACTACATCTCCCTGAGACAACACAGAATCAGGACACTTGGTGCACATTCAGTACTCGGAGGGCAGCCATAGGGCCTCCTTTGCAAGCCTGATACAAGAAGTTACTGTTCATGCTATCAGCTGGTCATGTGCAACCATAATCATACTGCAATCCATTTTAAAACAGCTGGGAAGGGCTTGTTCCAGCTACTAAATTCCAGTGAAATCACTGTACTGTTATTACTCTAAACAATCTCCATGGTTTCAAATGGATAAAACCACTTTTCACTCCTGACAGCGAACAAGTATTTTGTTAGACCACATTTTAGAAACAGTATTTTTCCTCCTGTAAGTCTGAGAAATCATTTCAGGAATGAAATCCGGGCCTCTCTGAAAGAAATGGACATTCTTGCCTATTGCTTTCCATCAGGCTGGAATTCAAGCCACACTTTTAAAGGTGGAGGGAGGATCAGGCAGTTCTCTTGCCCAATACAGACTATTACAATTCTTTCATCCAGAACATAAGTTTTATATATACTTAAACTTCAAATACATTTAAACTGTACAAAACACACATGGGGAATGTGTTACAATCCATACATTTTTTCTGCATTGCTGAGCAAAGGGATTTATAGCTTCTATAAATCTTCACTTCTTTTTCTACTCCTTTTCAGACACGTCTAAGATGGTATCTGAGTGGATATAAATTCCAAGAAATGTAAATGATTAGTGACAAAGCCTGTGAAGAAGATGTGCAATTAGAATTTGTTCTTTTCTTCCATTTTGTTGTCATGCAGATCTGATGCTCTCCTTTTTGTGATCTCTGTGCTTCATCAGCTTTATGATACATCATATGGTGAAAAGACTGAAATCATCCTGCTGCTTCTGACTTTTTTCCTTTTTTCCTTCTGAATAGTTGTAAAAAAGAGGAGAAATGTTTGGTGTTTTTTTTTTTTTTTTTGTCAAGAAACTTTCTTTTAAAAATCTCTTCCCAATTATTACAAGTATGTGAAAGCTCAGATCAGTCAGGATGTCAGCTGCAGTCCTGGTGCATATAGCTTTAGTTCTGCTTGCTGACTGTGTTTAACCTACCACTTAGTTGAAAGAAGATAAAGTACATTACTTAAGGTTTATCTACTTTTCTTTCATACCATGCATAAATGATTCTTTTTATCACCAGTTTTATATTTGGCCTGTTGATAGCTGTGGTTTTATTTCTGGATTAAAAAAAAAAAAACCACAAAAAAACAAAAAACAAAACACAACCCCCCCAAAAAAAAACACACACAAAAAAAACCAAAAACCACCCCAAAAAAAAACCCCCACAAAGCAACCAAACAAACCCCAACACTTCCTGAACAAAAACCAATAATTTTCTAGGCTCGGAGAGTTAGTAGAAAGTGGTAATACATCTGATAAGAACATGTTCATTTTCTCTGTTACCTTCCTAGCCCCCAAACTAGATTATCAAGCGACTGTCTTGAAAAGAATTAAGGTATACATTCCTAAACAGCGACTACTAACAACAGTTGCAAGACTTAGGGTGTGCTCTAGTGCAATATCCAAATCAACACGGAGCCCTCAGATTTGAAAGCTACAGAAAACACACACATTAATGATAAGAAACATTAGCGATGAGGTCTACAATAATGTCTGCTGAATAAACATACAGGTTTTTACACAACTGGAACGTGTACGCATCAATGTACTTCCCATGTAAAAGCATACTGATTAAAAGCAAGAAGAACAAAACTAAAACACAGATCTGCATGGTAACTTTAGAGGGTTAGCAAATTATTTTCTTCTATCATGTCACAGGAGGAAAACAGTGCTCAGTCCATAGCATAGAGGTAAGAATTTCCAACCTATATCATATTAGTGACTCATTAGCCTGGCAGTGTGTTTTTGCCACTAGCCTAATTCCCTTTTTATATTCTTTCATTTTTTAAAGCTCTAATTTCCTAATCAGAGAAATAATTTGTCCTACAGCATTTTTCAGTAACCCAGCCTCTCATCAGTCCTGAATAAGTTCCTTATATATGTATCTTGGTGCTGACACAAAGTGAATGAAAACAGTTCCCAGATGTTTGGGTTGTTGTTTTGGTTTGGGTTTGTTTTTTTTTTCCATTAGCCCACGATAAAGTCTTTGAAGGAAAAAAAGTTGAAAGCTGCAATGCCTTTCAAAACATCTTTTGTGTGTAGGGCTTTCAATGTCAGAGCACTCTATGGACTATGGCAAGTGTGGTTGACAGCCAGACATGCATGCAGGTGTCTGGCTGAGCAAAAGTCATGCACTCAGCAGTCAGAGGTCAAAAGAGGCAAACACAAGTTATACTCAAAGCTGCCAGTGACAAGTTTCTATCCACATGATCATTACTTGTTGGAAAAATACTTTTATCTATTCCTTGAAGTCACTTCTCAAAATAACCTAAGAGACTAGACAGCCAGTGCCACTGGAAGATGAATTTCTATACCAAGGTACCAAGACAAATTGTGTCTGCCGAGCTCAGCAACACACAATCTGAGCAGAAGTTAATGCAGCTCAATTGTTAGTTCATTAAAATACATATGCAATTAAACTGCCATACGAAAACTACATATGGCATAGGTAAGACAATCAAACCATCCTTTGGTTGACACAATTTGCAGTTGTGGAAAAACTTCTATGTAGACAGGGTATCAGTGAACATTTTACTATGGCCAAATGATGTGCTTCATGGTTAACACACAGGGACAAGACTGAGTTGCCTAAACAGAGATATCTTAATGCTGGTTAGGCACAGTATCACAGTATGCTAGAGATTGGAAGGGACCTCAAAAGATCATCTAGTCCAATCCACACCTTTGGGTATCTCACACTTCCTGCAGCTGAATGCCACTCCTGAATGGCACTGTGGTCCCTGTCACATCTGGGAGGCTTGGGTGTATGCTTGATGCCATCAAGCATCCAGAACATCCATAGCTGAAAGGATGGCTGGGCATGAAAGCTGTAAAAAGACTAAGATAAGTGTCTTGAGTGGGAGTGTTAAACTTAAAACCAACCTCCCCAAATCAGCACCTTCCTCTTAGAAGTAAAAATTAAGTATGCAATGGTTATCTTGTACTGCATTTTCCCTTATGCAACAAAGCACCATCAAGCACCATTTAAATATATAGGCCAAGGTTTTCCGAAAGGGGAAACTGAAGTGCATCACCTCCATGGCCTGGGAATCCTAAGGGTGAAGTCTTCAGAAGAATCTATTAGCTTAGAACAAGATTAATTGATTTCAACCTGCAAACCCAGATAGAAAATGATCAAAATAGTTCAGTCCTTTTGCCTATATAATTCTGAAAGTGGTTGTCTAAAAATTGTAATACAGCTAGTAAAATATCCAATTATCTGCTTATCAGCATTATCTTCATGCTGTGCTCTCTGTACGCACAACAAACTTCAGCTCATATGTTTTCAGCAAAGTTTTATATATATTTATGTAAAATTTGAAACTTTTTTTTGTTGTTGTTAGCAAAGTCTGAAGGCACCCAAGGTAGCCAGGGAAAACTAACAAATATTGAGCAGAAGCAAATGAATACAATAGTTAAAAGTTTTCCCATTGCCTTTGCACTAAAAACTCTGTTCCTTACTCCTTACTTCTTGGTGACAAAAGCCTAACTTTGATTCCATCAAAGTATCACAGCAATAAACAAATTTTAGGCCATTTTCAGCATCTCAGCCTTCTCCTTGAAAAGGACAAAGGAAAAGGACTGTGCAAATACGCTGCAGTGAATTTCTCTCTTCAGAAGGATCTCCCTCAGCCTCAGCAGTAAAGGAAGGTCCTAAAATGAAGTGGCAAAAGGGAACCTCCAAACCTTGTTTCTGCTGCCTCATAGAGAAACAGGACCTTCTCCCCTCTACTCTAGACTGCAGAGGCTCAGCTCAGGAAGCTGGTTGTGTATGAAGAGCAAGTCCAAGAACATACTGAAGATAGATGTAGCTGATGATCTGTCAGCGCTAGATGGACAAAGATCACCATCTTTTCCCTACCTCAGTTACGTAAAGAGGAAATTTAAAGTAACTTAAGTCTCACACACAGGGATACAGAACTACTGTTGACTGAAATGTGTTACCTGCATAGTATCTATGTTGTGCAGCTTACACTAAACAAAGGTCCCATGTGCATTTTAATGTCAATGAACAAATGCCTTTCTTACTCATATGAACTAAGGTACTAAGTGAAGATTTTACATTACAACATCATCATCTACATTCAAAAAACCCCACCTAATGAAGAAGGGTTAGAGCTACACAGTTCTCTGGAAAGCTGACAGGTAGGGCATGATGGAAACCCGAAACCTACCCTTTAGTCCAGCCTCCCTCAGCTGTGGGAAGTGTCTATCAAGAGCTCCACAGCTGCTCCAGGGGATTTGCTGTTCACCTCTGATTTTAAGTTTACATACACAGAAAAATCAGTCTCATCTGTAAGAGTATTCTAACAAAAGACTTTGTGTGCATTAGGCCTAAATGTGTAGACATCTTTCCTCTTCTGGAAAGGAATTAAGTCAACACCATGAAAGCTAAAATAATGAAGAACAAGACTGGATCTGAAGTATCCCATAGAAGTTAAATGGCAATTCTTAAAGTCATAGCCTGCAAAAGCCACCTTTCTGATACTCAGTTGAAAGACCGCTTTTGCTTTGTTTAACCACTTTAATCAATTCATGTTCTTCTGCTAATATGGGAGCTTTAAACTAGAAATACATAAGATGCACCTAATCAGCTGTTTTCAGTTTAAGGTATGAATGACAAACAATGCCACCTCAGCATATAAGAGCTTTCTAAGCAGATAAATAGAAAGTGGGTGGGTGTGTGTGTGGTGGTGGTGTGGTTTGTTTTTTGGTTTTCTTTTTTTTAATTTTGGGTGAGGGAAAGTTGTTTGGGTCCTCGGGGGGAGTTTTTTTGTTGGTGGCTTGGTTTTTTTTTTTTTTTTTTTTTTTTTTTTTTTTAAACTACAGTTTGCTAAAGCAGCTTGTCTGGAACAGGAGCAGTCACCAGATTAGACCAGCACAAATGCCGGCTCTAGCTGGCCAGAGTAAGTTATTCTGGCCCAAACCTTGTTCTGTGCTGCCCTCAAGGGCACCACAAATCCATCCATCATGCAACCAAATATGAACATCCAGTCACATAATCAGATACATCCCTCCTCCCTTGTGTCACACCTAGCTGTCCTCCTACCCACAAAAACACTGTGTTTCATTTACAGGTCTAATAGAAAAATAATCCTTTCAGATACACCCCCCCTCCCCCTTCTGAATTAGGAAGCTGGATCAACTCATTTTGCAGCCACACTGTTACTAGATAAGATGCAGGTAGGAAAGCATCCCTGGCAGCAAGACAGAGGTAAGGTGGAAAGTAAGTCACTCTGCATCACTCATTAGATGCTTTGTGAAACTGCATCCTTGATTAGTCATGCAACGGAGAGACAGGGCAACATGGAGTGTTTTATCCTCCCAGAAGACAGCTGTCTCATGCTACTTGTATTATTTGACACCAGTCACCTCAACCTCCTCCACAAAACTTACTCCCCTCCCCCACACATCCTTTAAAGGAAAAATCGCAGTTCTTATCTAGAATAATTATAATAATAAATGGTATCAAGTATGTGTATTACAACAAGGGAGTAAGAATATAGATCACAGTCTATGCATTTCTGTGAGAACATATGAGGCATCTCCAAAGAATCTCTCTTGAGAAACTATCTACAGTCTTGCTTAGGGAACAAGCTCATTTCCCTTTACCAACTCCAAAGTGAACTCATTGGCCACAGCTTAGAAATGCAAAGAGGAAAGAAAGGAATAGACTGCCAATTTATAGGTTAGTAACTCACACAGTATCACAGTATCACAGTATGTTAGAGATTGGAAGGGACCTCAAAAGATCATCTAGTCCAATCCCCCTGCCAGAGCAGGAACACCTAAATAAGGTTACACAGGAATGTGTCCAGGCGGGTTTTGAATGTCTCCAGAGAAGGAGACTCCACAACCTCCCTGGGCAGCCTGTTCCAGTGTTCCGTCACCCTCACTGAGAAGAAGTTTCTTCTCAAGTTTAAGTGGAACCTCTTGTGTTCCAGTTTATACCCATTACCCCTTGTCTTATCATTGTTTGCCATTGAGAAGAGCCTGGCTCCATCCTCATGACACTCCCCCTTTATATATTTATATACACTAATAAGGTCCCCCCGCAGTCTCCTCTTCTCCAAACTATAGAGACCCAGCTCCCTCAGCCTTTCCTCATAAGGGAGATGCTCCACTCCCTTAATCATCTTAGCTGCCCTGCGCTGGACTCTCTCCAGCAGGTCCCTGTCCTTCTTGAACTGAGGGGCCCAGAACTGGACACAATATTCCAGATGCGGTCTCACCAGGGCAGAGTAGAGGGGAAGGAGGACCTCTCTCGACCTACTGACCACCCCCCTTCTAATACACCCCAGGATGCCAAGACTCCTCCTAACAGGAGCCAAGACATTTGGCAGAAATTTGAACAAGGTTGTCTGAACTGCAGGTAAATTCCTGTATCTGACCCCCTGCTTTGAACATCGTTGTTCTGCACGTAAAAGCTGAAATCTTTCCTTTTTAGGTATTTAAAAAGCTTATTTACCATTACCTATTTTCTTTAAAGGGAAAGGCCAGATCCTGTTGGTAAACAACTGGTTGCACAGCTGGTGTCAGCAACAGGGACTTGTCTTTTACAAACATGGGACTGACTTTCATAATCAAGGACTGACTTCTAGGAAAAGGTAGGATCCGCTTCACCAAGCACAACAAAAACCTCTTCGTCAACCAGCTGACCAAATGCAGAGCTAAAGTATCTTTGCCAACAGGCTGGCCAAGACAGCAAGGTATGAGCAATTCAGGAAGTTTATGGAATGTACTGATGATAACTTAAGATGGGTGACTGATGACCCAACAAGGGAACCTTCTAGGCCTCATACTTACAAACAAGGAAGAGCTGGTCAGAGATGTGAAGGTCAGGAGCAGCCTTGGCTGCAGTGACCGTGAGTGATGGAATTCAGGATCCTGTGAAGAAAGAGCAGGGCAAAAAGTGGGACTGCAACCCCAGACTTCAGGAGAGCAGACTTTGTTCAGGAGATTACTATGTGATATAACTCTGGACACAAAAGGGGCAAAGGAGGGTTGGTTGATTTTCAAGGACCACCTCCATCAACCTCAAGATTAGTCCACCCTGATGTGCAGGAAGCTGGGCAAACGTGACAGGACAAGACTGTCCCTCAGCAAAGGTTATGGAGCACTGAACTGGGACATTCCCAAGCTGCTGGGCCCTGATGGGGTGCACTCAAGAGTGTTGAGGGAGTCCGCTAATGAGATCGCATGGCCATTCTTGTTAATCTTAGGATGTGGTGAATGGGGGTGTTCCTAAGGACTAGAGAAGAGTAAATATTCCTTCTATCTTCAAGGAAGGCAAGAAGAATCAACTCAGGGAACTACAGGCTGGTCAAACTCACTTTGATTCCTGCTAATGCTCCTGGAAGCCCCTTCCTAATAAATTACGTAGACTGGGTGAAGGTGATTTTGAACAGTCAGCATGGATTTATTAAGGAAAAATACACATGACCAACCTCAGAGCCTTCTATGGTGAGATGGCTGGCTCTGTGGATTAGGAAAGCAGTGGATGCTGGTTTTACTGTGGCTTTAACAAAGCTTTTGACGCTGTCTCTTGTAACATCCTCACCGACAAACTAATGAAGTAAGGGCAAGATAAGGGGACAGAAGAGGCAGACTGAAATTTGGCTGACCTGCTGCATTCAGAGGGTTATGATTAGAGCCTAAAGCCCAAGCAGAAGCCAGTGTTGGTCTACCCAGAGGTTGATACTGGGACAAGCATTGCTTAACATCTTCGTTAATGACCTAGATAATGGGAGAGAGTGCACCCTCAGCAAGATTGCGGAGGGTGAGTAACCAGGAAGGGCAGTACACCAGATGGGTGTTCTGCCATTCAGAGGAACCCTGGCAGGGTGGAGAAACAGCCCAGCAGGTACCTCAGGAAGTTCAACAGAAGGAAATGCCAACCTTGCACCTAGGAAGGACTAACACCACACATCAGTACAGGTTGAGGGCCAAACAACTGGAAAGCACCTCTGCAGAGAAGGACCTTGGGGTTCTGATGAACACCAGGCTGACTATGAGCCAGCAATGTGGATTTTCAGCACAGAAGACCAACAGTCTCCTGGGATTAGGCAAAGTGTTGCCAACAGATCAAGGGAGGTGATCCATCCCCCTGCTCAGCCTTGGTGAGACATCTGGAGTGCCAGGTTGAGTTCTGGGCTCCCTATTACAAAAGAGGCGTGGACAATACTTGAGAGAGTCAAGTGAAGGACAATGAAGTTAATCAAGGGTCTGGAGCACGTGCCATTCAAGGAAAGGCTGAGAGCAGGGACAGGAGAACGCTCAGGAAAATCTTACCCATGTGTATAAACACCTGATGGAGGGAATAAGAGAACAGAAACTTTCTCACTGGTGTCCAGTGACAGGACAAAACACACTGGGCACAAACTGGAATACAAGAAATATTGCTTAAACATAAAAAAAAAACTTCTTACATTGAGGGCATTCAAACATTGGCCTACAGAATAGGTCAAGCCTCCATCTTTGGAGATGTTCGAAACCCAATTTCACACAGCCTTGAACTGACACTGGTCTGTGCAGGGGACTGGACTAGAAGATCTTCAGAGGTCCCTTCCAAACTGAATGATTCTGTGATTAAATTTGGTAGAAGACATGTTAATTTGATTCCTGGACACAGAAAGACTGCTGTACTAATAAATCTAATCTGTTTTAAGGCCCTGTAGCATGCATAGCTTGCATGCACATTTGACTCATTTCATGTCAGTGGTCAAGAAAGTAAATTGAGCATAGGAAGGCAGGTCCTGAATATTTATGCTAATACTGAATAAACATTAAGGAAAGGTGACTGATCTGGAGCTACTTCTGGAATGTATTCAGTGCAGTTTGTGGAAGAAGTTGAACCTAAGTCTACTCACAAAGTCTGAGCTCTGCTAACTAGCTAGCATTTACACAACTGTTTTGGATTTATATGTCAAATACAATCTACACCCATTTTAGAGTCTCTGGATAACTTCTTGGTTGAGTACCAAATTGTGTTTGTTCAACTTCCTTGCCAGCTCAAATTGAACAAGATTAGGAACGACACATCAGGTAGAAAGAATTCTCAGGAATACCAGATTTATGAAGAAGTAATATCCTTGCTTCACTGGCTAACACATCTACTTAAATAAACAAAACAAATAATACTGGCATAAATGAAAGCTGTATTTAAATTTAATTTGAGAAAGCCTCATTTAAAGGTAATTGACTTGATTACGAACTAAGAAACTCTGTGCCTTTAGCCCAGAAATGAACTTATATAACTAAGCTAATGAAAACCACATCAAGATTAAAATTTACCTTCTAAACCACGGTGCTATTAACCAGATACTCCTTACGAGTTACCCAATTAGCTACTAATAAATTTGTCATTTAATCATTCTTATAGCCATAAAAAAAAAAATCTCGGGATTTCTCTCTGCCATTTCCTTCTCTCTCTAATCACCTATGAAGTATGAATCTCCCACCTCCCCACAGACAAGTTTCTTGCTATGCACCTACGTAACTGGGGTCAGTATGGGTGAATGCTGGAGGTAAATGTGTTATCTGTGGGCATGTAAATGAAAGTCTAAAATGTAGCAATTTCAAGAATTAATGGCAATAAAACCTAACCCCAAATCTGATAACCAAGACCAATTTCACAGACAGATCAGTTATTGTAAGCCTACCAAGGAGAAGTATCCCTTAAGCCGCTTAATTCTAAATCACTTTTTTAAGGAATCTTAGATTTTCTTTAACCTCCTGTATGTAACTAGATACAGCAATTGCTCATAGCAGTGGTGCTTATCAAAAATTAAGTAAGTACTAGACCAGCAGCAGGAAGGAAAGATTTGATAGCTGCCTACACAGGGACAATGGTGTTAACCCATGGTTCCTCTAACTCAAATATAAATCTGACTACAAGTATAAATTACTGGACTCTTACAGACCTCTAGCCTGATTACAAGATTGGCATACTGTGTTGTCAACAAAGACACTTGCGAGAGAGGTAATTATACCATTCAGTGCTTGAATGGGGCAAAATCATTCTGCTTCCATTTAAATATAAAAGCAAAAGCTTAATGGTCACATACCTCATTGCAACATTGCTGCCATCAATAACTATTGGCCTCAGGTTGTCACCATCTTCTGTCACATCCTCCTGCAATGGAGACTCTGACCTCTGAGACTCTATGGAAGACGCTTCACGCATTACACTAGTGTTAGCATTAGTTACAGTCTGATCAGTCTCAGTTTTATTCCCAAGTTTGACAAGTTCTCCCAAAATATCATTTATTAAAGCATCAGTACCAAGTTTATTTAGTACAAGTTGAACCTGCTCTTCAGAGTAACCCAACTTAAGTGCAAACTCCAGTTTGGTTTGATATTCTCTGACCACATCAGGGGTCTTTTTGACTTCCTTAGGTACTATCTGAGCCTCTTCTATCCTAAAGTCTTGCAAGATTTCATTTCTTTTTAGTATATGAGGCTCTAGGCAAGGAGATCGGCACACCAGTCGGTGAGTCTTAGGCAATAAATGTGATTCTGATGTTGAATTATTCAGTCTCTCTGAATCATTATCAGAATTTGTGCTTTCTTCAGAGTCACAGCTGGAACTTCCAAAAGTCTCTTCAGATGCCTCCTTGTCCACATCTTCTTTCCTAGAATTAACCTTATCCATTGTCGGCTTCTCCACCATTGACCAAGGTACAACTGCATTTATTTGTGTGCCAGTGCTCCCCACATAAAGGTGGCCTAAGTCATGCCCCAGATGATCCTTCAAGCCCATGAAGCTGCTGCATGTACTTGACTCCACTTTGCTGTTTTTCTTGTATTCCTGAATATAAAGTGTTCCGTATTCCTAAAGAGAGAACAAAAACAATGCAACCGGTTACTTATATTGCTTGTTTTGTGTTTTGTTGCTGACTCCTCAGAACTCCATTTATTCCCTTCCAGTAGAGAAATGTGGCTTTTTTTGCTAAAAACTTTTCCTAAGGAACATTTATAGCTAAGGGGATAAACAACTGATCATTTTTTCCTGTGTGTATCAAATGCTTTTACTTAAACATTTCTAGAAATGGATTTATGAAAGAACAGGAAACCAAACACTGCAAATTCACCTACTGTAATGCAGACAGAAGCATGTCACAACTTAGAGGAACCAAGATATTTCTTCTACCTTAAGACAGTATTGTAAGAATAATAAAAAAAAAAATTAAAAAAAAAATCAACTATAAAATACAGGTACTGTAAAAGCATTTTAAACTAAACACCAACTCTGTTGAACAGAGAAGAACAGGCATAGTACTATATCAGCTGGCTTATTAGGCAAACATAAGACATTGTAACACATAAAATGAATTAGTAACACATAAAATGAAAACATAATTAAATTAAAACTTATTAGCCCTAAAAGACACTATCAGTTCAACCGAATACACTCAAAACTATCTCTGAATTCCCTTATAAAGTGATAATTAAGTCAAGAAAGACTAACTGCACTCCACAGAGCACTGCATTAGTAACACACACAGAACTTAAGAGACATGGATTGATCTAATGGCAAATAAAGCCAATGGAAGTCTTTGCATTGATTTTCACAGACCATTTGTCAAGACAACAAGGCAACAAAATTAAAAGCTGATTTAAACTCTCAGACTAGATTTGTGCAAGCCTTTTGCTGAATCAAAACTACATATAGATAGAAATCACGTAGGAAGAACAGAAGAAGAAAAGTTGCCATTTTCTGAACTTCATACACTTGCCACGTCAGTTCTTCTGGAGGAATTTTGCATAACGGTAGTTATATACAGAAGTTAAGTACCCATTTCATCACAAGGATTACTTCCACAACTTACATTTAAAGGCAGATTGCTACCTCTTTCCCTTTTGTTCTTTTAAACAGGAATCTTTGCTAACTCCTTCAACAAAGAAAGTAAAAGATAAATGATTTCTCATAGATAAAAATGGACCATATGGACCAAATGTACTGCAAGGTTACCATAAAAATGAAGAATTTACATTAAGGGAAAACTATGGAACAAAAGAGTTCTTTTACACTTCCATCTTGTAAGGCAGAATATTAAAGTAAGATACAGAGTCAAAGGACTTCACTTGACCTTGACAGATACATTACAGACACAAATTTCATCAAGAACAATATACCTAGAAAAAATACTATGTCAAATAGAATCTCGTGATCTATACTAACAAATAACAGGTATGTCGCAGGAACAGCCAATATCTGTCAGCAAGTTCATTAACCCTCCTATCCCCTTTATGTTAGCAGATAAGAATGACCCAGTATTTTTAAAATACAGTGTACTTTCCTCATCTTGGAATAAAGATCTGAGAGTGCACACACAAGAAATTAACCCAGAGGAAAGACCAGAGAGAATCAAGCAAAAAAATCAGTCTGTAGTTCAGTAAAAGCAGACTTCATTGGCACTGACTGCTGAGATACCACTGTTGTGGTGGAGCATTTTGGCTATGGGGCACAAAAACTTGCTTTACCTAAGCTTTTCTAGTTCAACTAAGTAAATCTATCGTCAGTGTTTTCATCTCCAACACCTTAATCCAGGCAACACTCATCAGAAAGAAAATACGCTAAAGTTTTATTTAGATCTGACCTTGTTAGAAGGCAGCAGAGCTGTAATTCATATGTATATCAATGAATATTACTTTCTTTTAACTCAAAGCTTTAAGTTTTCAAGTAACACCACAGATTATAAACAACAAGAATTTAGGAAATGAACCTTTTCACACAGTGATTTATTAACTAACATAATGCACTTGATAGCACAGCGCTAACAGCAAATCACAACAATATCCCAATAAAAGGATACAGTTAAATAACCAACACTGTGGCCTTCGCAGCACAGACACCAACACAAATAAAAAAATTAAAAAAAAAAAAAAAAAAAATCTCAAACAAGAAATCCCTATTGGAAGCGAGGCTGCTTAGCAACCAGCCTGTAGTTGCTAGGATGCGCTCCTTTAACATACCATCATGAATACTAGCGCAGCGAAAGAATAATTTGGTATGAACAAAAGCCCATGAAAGAGAGCGGGACTTAAGTGCGTCTGGTTTCCCTTTGGAGAACAATGCAGCTGCCAAAACGATCTGGAAGCCCCGACATCATTGTTCCACCAACCCCACAATCTGCTCTGACTCGAGGAAGTCTAGTTAATGGGCAACACTTTTAAGCTGGACTGAAAAGTTGAGCTGGCTCATGTACCACTGCCACAGAATACGGGGAGATAATGGGTCACTGCCTAAATCCATGTACTGTGAAATGTCATTTTAGTATTGAAGTGAAAGTAGAGGGAGGTTTTTTTTGGAAGGGGGGAAGAGGAGGTTGCATATTAACAGCACGGAATAAACAAAGCTTGAAGTGCATAGACAGAAAGAGGATGTTTTCTCAGTGTTAGTTAAAATAATACTTAAGTCATTCTTCAGTCACTTCTTCCTTGAAGTTTAAGTGCTGTACAGCAACTACAACTGCAACACCCTCCACCTCTGAATCCACCCAGGGATTCAAAGAAGTCACTAGCATATGAATATGTCTGAAGATCAGGCATTATATGAAACATACTTTAGATGATTTGCACACGAAAAATGACTGTAAACTGAGCTTTGTCCATTGTTGGGAATGTATACGTAATCAGCCTCACAGCTATCTATTAAGTCACCTGTCAATCTCCATCTTGCTCCAATATATAATTGCTTCTTTTGTACAGAACTCTACTGTTTTTCTGAAACTATGTAAAGAATAAGGTAATAAGAGCAGCAGCTTTAAAATCTGTCACAGCATATAGTCACCATACTATTGCTTTAAAGCGTAGTTGAAATGATGTTTACACTTGTAAATCCAAAGCTAAAGATTTCTGAAATAGTTTTGCATGAGCAGTACACTATTCCTGGCATCTGGCCTAAACCCTGCATTCAAACTGCATTTATTTTCAGACAAATTTTTAGAATGTCTATGAACTTTGTACACCATATGGATCTCTTAAAAATGCTAGACTTTGGAGCTCCCAACATGATGTCCTTTATGAGATTCATTGACTAGAACCATGAAAATCAAATGTCACTGTTGAACACTGTTGGAATTGATTATTTTATCTTGATTTGGTTAGGGAAGAGCAACATGCCAGCCAGTCTATTTGAATTAATTTGTATCCCAAATAATCACTAGTGTACCTATATATAGGACAATGAAGAACATGAAAACCAGAAAAGGTCATATTTATCCAAGGAGCAACATCAGATAAGAACTCCTTGCACTCTTTATTTACAAAGACTTTCATTACACACATATGGTTTTAAAGTATACCATGCAATATAGCTTAGAAAAATATCTGCTATGAATTCTGACTCAAGTGAGAGCCAAACAAACATTAAAAAATCTGCTTGGGCAGACTTCAACCAGAAAATCATTGTCGAGAAAGTCTCCAACTTTTGGTTATGCTCAGCACAGCCGAGTAATAGAACTTGTTTTTATGAAAAAAAACTAACAAAACTGTTAACTCTCAATTTAGACATACGTATGACAACGTTTGTTTTAAACTATATCCTGTTTAAAACTACAGTATCTCACACTAGGTTCACTGTTAAAGGCCTAAAATACTGTATTACTGAGTCAAAGGCATTTATAAAGTATAAATGTAATACTCTGTACTACTACATTGTGGAAATGTAATCTTTTCCCATTTCTTAGAAGTCACCATTATTTTCCACTAACCATTAATCAGCCCATTAATTCACCTTTTCACAAATCAGAAATATTTCTCAAAGGGATGTGGGCAAGTACATCATCTTATCTTTTAATATTCAGAATATTTTCCACTTACAACTGAGCATAAGAAAAGCAATTTAATGCAAATTTAGTTCACAGAGGAAAATAACGAAGAGTGAAACAGTGTCATGTGGCACAGTGCAACAGAGCTTGTCTATTCTCAAAAGGCTGTCAAAAGTTTCCAAAGATACATTCTACAGTGAAATAGTTCAGCCTATTTTCACACAGGCAGACTTTTTCTGAGTCTTCTAAACACAAAATGGAAAATATTGAAATCACAGTTTGTTGAAACACTGTCGTTACTTGTCACAAATAGAAGTGCAGAGCTGATCAGAAAATAAAAAAACCTGATTGTATCTGTTATTCAAATGATAGAGATACTGTAACAATGCAAATAAAATAATGAATATGTAATAAATGCCTACTGCTGTAGTTTCTATGTATTTAATTACCATTGCATTTCAGCAAGAGCTGTTGTCTGCATCATTCTATCCAACAAAGGAAGGATGTCCCATTGAACAGATTGGTTAATGCTCTGGGGCAACAGATGTCTACTGGAACTGCAGGAGACCAGCAACTGGTGGCCTGCCCATCTTCTGAAAACTTTCAATAGACTCATGCATATGTTCACACAATAGGGCATGTGGTAGAAATGCAAACCTCTTTTTAACCCTTTTATATGCTCTCTTTCCCTCCCAACTCATATATGAAGGTCTTTGTTTTGGGTTTTCATTTTTTTTTTCTTCACAAGATTCTTGGAACACAGGCTCCTGGTGTATACAGTGTTTGTTCTTCAGCCTAACATCTGAACTCAAAACATAAAGCAGATTAGAAAGTTCATAAAAATAGCCAGGCTAGACCTGACACACTTAAGAATAGCTTTCAAAGCCAAAATATTTGACTGGAACATGTTCCCATCCAACAGCATCCTCATGCTCTATTTTGCAGTACGGTATCTTCAGGTAGCCTGGAATGGAGCTCTTCCTATTTTCACAAACACTGGAGACCGCACACATTGTATGGTATAATGTAAAAGACGTTTGATTTTTTTTTAAAAAAGCTTTTTCTACCAGTCACAAATTAATGTAAGTAATAGCTCATTTGCAAAAAAAGAGTAAATACCTGTAACTTAAGAGTTGAAACCTCCCTTTCTCCTGAGGGGACTTTAGGAGAATTTGTTCTGTTGATGGCTAATGCCTACCATATTCAAATTCTGGGAAATACACCATTACGAATGCTTTTGAAAGTTCCTTAATAGAACACACTAGGTGAGATCATTGCTCTTTAATATACTTAAGTCTTCAGGCAAAATTGGTTTTCTTTCCCTCTTTTTCCAAGAGACACCCAAAGTGTGCAAATCTTAGCCGACACACACACTAGCTATGCTGTCCAAATGCAAACCGATATGCTGAAACACCAGAAAGGTGAAATGTCCCATTTCTGCAGAGAAGTCCATATACTTACGTTCGCTGGAAAACACACAGACATTGGTTTCTTGTAGCTGTTCCAGAAGCAACTCCTTAACACGATTTCAGCTGCAGACTTCAGGCAAGTGAGCAGAACAATGAATGGACGAACAGATGGACCCACGATGTCTTTGCTTAACCTATTACTGAGCGGACGCAGAGCCAATCACAACCCGCAGAGCTCACAATTAGTTGGCTGGGCAGATGCAAGGCAACCTCCCCACCCTGCACCAGGTTCGGAGGTTTCTAAGATAAGCAAGTTGATGTCATTCTCAGGGTCTGCCCCGGGCAGCATGTGTATTAACGAGGGGTGTGCAGCAACAATAGGCCATACAAAAGAGACTAGCAGGCAGCTGCTGTATGAGAGCCAGAGTCATTAGGGAGCAGGCTGCCAACAAGAAACACCTGGCTTGGGCAGACTTCAGCTTCTCCTCATTGTTTCTAATTCATGAAACAAAGAAAGGAATTATTTTTGAGTAGGAAAACTTGTGAGTTCGTATTAAAATATATCAGTCTTATGGAATATAATCCCTTTTCTGATGGAAACAAAAAGTTCTTTGTAAGGAAAAATATGAAAGAGAAAGAAATCTGTCGGCAGCTATTGTAGTTCCCTTTTCTTGTTAGCAAAATTAATCTTACTGGTATAAAGTGTGAGGAGGTATGAAAGGAGCCCACACTAAACACTGAAATATATTCAGAAACTGCTTTCTGAATCTACTGACACTTTTGTACATAAGTCAATAAATGTAATAAATTTGCATTTACACACAACCCTAAGAGAGTACTTCTGGGTAATTTCAATGGAAGGTGAAACTGATTAAAGTAAACCCACATAATATTAATATGAGGAATAATGGATATTTTTAAGTAGTGGCATTGAAACATTAGGGCATTTGACAGAAAGGAACTATGAATCACCCTTTTGTTCTGGAGTCACTCATATTTATTTGCAACAGAACTTCTTTCCCTTTTATTTCACAGATCTGTTCTAGATGCCAAGATCTTCTTGTCTTTGCAATGATGAAATATTTGAACAAAAGTCAGGAGCTAGGCCATAGACAGCTTTTTATTGTTTTCATTTTTAAGCAAATCACAAGGAAACACAAACTTCAGCCCACACCTCCTCTCCCTGCCCCCTATTTCTAATACCATCAAGCCCTGCAACACACACATTTACTGATATAACAGTAGCAATGATCAAAAAAAGTGGAACAACGTGGACTTTCAAATAAAAGTTGCCACTGCTGGTAGCTTCAGTGAAGACAGCTCAATACAGAGGAGGAGGGGATTCTATATTTGCAAATGCTCATCTGAATGACTACTAAAGCATATTTACTGAACTTCAGCAACACTACAGTTGTCCTCCTCTGCTTGGCAGGACAAGCAATCTGCTGGATTAGGGCAATCTGCAGGGAAACGTAGCCAGTGATTTCAAAGAAGAAAAGAACATGAACAGGTTGGAATTGTTTTGAATAATTTCCCAGGATTTATGTGGATATTAAAGTGATTCAACATAGTAAATGAAATCACGTACCATCATGCTGTTATACTGATGCATTTATCATGTGCTCAGCTATTAAACTGCAAAGCAGAAACCCCAATTGTAGTTTCTCAGCACTGTCCATTAAACACTCCTAAGAACAACCTACTAACACCACTATTTTGGAGCTTTGAAGTCGGAGGCAGGAGGAGTCTCCTCACTAATTTCTGCCACTGTGAACACAAAGAGTGAGAGAAAGCTACCCATGAGCACAGTGGGATGCCTGATCTCCAGCACTGGATTAAGCCTCTTTGCAAACAGAAAATAAAAGCAGTGATCTGAAAAAGCTAATCAGTCCCTGCTGTGGTATTTAGACTACCTCAGTTGCTGGTATTGGATAATGTTAAGCATATTAAAACTTCTGTAGGCAAAATAGGAAGCCAGTCCAGTTCACCTGCGTCCAAGAACTGCCCTCAAATGCAGTCAGAATCACATTAGTTGAGTATCCCCCTGATTAGAGCCAGGTACTTCTTTAGCAATACAAGAAATGTTCGTTTTGCAGAGGACATGTATGATATGCTTTATGTGCATGTCACAAATTGAGAACACCGTAGCACAAAAGTGATGTACTTAGGGCCTTACAAGCACAACTAGGGCAAGTGTATCTGGCTTAAAAATCTGCCTTAAAAATAAGGTTGTAAGAAGTTTACTTGAGAAGACCTGCCCCCTCAATGTCTTCTACAGTAACAGTAAGAATAGCTCACCCCTCAAAACAAGTCTCCATACTCCAAGTGCATGTCTTCAGGGAACCAGGTCTAAACTTTGGTTGCTGATTATTGTAATGTCATCCTGTAGCACTATGACCAAGGCCAGAACAGATACAGTCTGAAGACTTAAGTTATGTTGTCTAATTTATAGAAAATATTCTAACAAGCTGTAGTTGCATGAATTAAGAAGACATTTTCTACCTCCACCTTGTGCACAATGTCAGTTACTTAAACCAGATGCTTGTTCTGGAAGCATCTTCTCAGCTCTTCCCTAAAAGAAGCTGGACTGTCCAAGGTTTACAAGGTGTCAGACTGTCCTATTAAATCATGCTTGTGATGACAGAAAAGCATTTGTACTAAGGTTTAACTAGTGCATGAAGCTTTCTTCTGGGAATGATGAGCTCAACAAAGAAACCTTAGTAAGAAATACTGGCTCTGACTCATCACTAGAATGGACACAGTACAAACAAACAAAGCAAATTCTACTTCTGCAGAAACCTCCAAATCCAATAACCTGGCTAGTTCAGCAATCTCCTACTACCATATCTCAAATATAGTGAAATTAGTAAGCTAAAACCAGTCACACCAAAATACAGCAAAAGTAACAGCTCTTCAAATTTCTGGTCTTGCAAGATAAGCTATAAAAACCTGGTTCTGAGTCTCTTAGAGATTGGACACTGTGTTCAGTGCTCATCAGGTCCCTAATGCCACTTGATTAAATGACAGGCCAGCACAAAAGCCTGAAATGGCTGGAGCTTGGGGATTCCATGGCGGAAGGAGATTTCCAAACAGCACACAGCAAGGTGATGGAATGCTGCAGAGAGACACGGACATGGGTGAACCTCTCCTGGGTGAGGGTGGGAAGAACAGCATCCCTCTCCCATTGCCCAGTTTGATATAAAAAGCACATATGGGAGGATCAGAAAGACGAAAGGAGGGACAGCTGGGAAATCTGGGCAGTGTAGGCTGAAGATATTAGGGAAGCACTACTACAAGGGTTAAAACCCCACCCTAAAAAAGAGCTGCCAGTTCCAGCCAACTCTTCTTGTTTCAAACAAAGCCTTATTTAAAAAGAAATCATTTTATGCAAGCATACAAAATGGTAATTCTGTAACTCAAGTGGTATTACTGCAGATAAAGACAACTTGTGCCACTGAAGTATTTCATTATCTTTTATTGCAGAACTTTATGCTAAGCCTCCAGTAATAAATGATATATTTGCAAGAACACGCTGCACAAGCTAAATCAATCACATACCACTGCATTTATGAAATAGAAATGAACATTGTATGCTACAGACAAATCTCACTGATGTGGCACTGCAAAATATCCTACATTCACTACTGGACTTGGGAGCTGCAAGGGAGATGCTTATCTTTAATATTAGGAAGTGGCAATACAACAGAAATCCTTCTTTTTCAGTTAGTATGTTAAGAGATGCAAACTATTTTAAGAACACTTTGAAAGAAGTTTACCTAGTTTTGAGGAATAACTGGTGCTCTAGACTGTATCTAGACAGCCATAAAAACACACACACACACACCCCCCACTCTATAGCTGTAGAGAGCAGTGAACTAAACGACCAGTAAAAAGTGCCTAGAATTCATTAAAAATTGGCACTGTGGTAAAGATCAGTAATGCATTGCCTAGAAGAATAACTAGTCTTTAAAAAAAAACATATTTAAAAAGGATCAACTATATTTTCAAATGCAGCGTAATTTCTCTGTAGAAAAATATGCACTTTCAAATGCATTGAAACAAAGCAGTGAAGAGTTCTGCCACTCTTTCAAGGACTCAGTTGTCTGTGATCATCCTTATAATTCAAAAAAGCAGAGCTGCATTTTCCAGCAGACCATCATCTTAAAAGGTTAGAATGTCTACAGTTGCTAGCATAATCCTGTTAGATGGTCACTACTGACTGCACGCAAGACTTAAGCAAACAGTTGCAACATTTATCATGTCATCCTCTAAAGAGTTTTGAAGAGGAAACCCCTAAGTTTTATCATAAGCAGTGATTACTTTTTTGCTAACCATGGGTACAAATGGATCCAGTCCTTCCTTGTCTGTGGGTAGACAAAGGCCACGATCATGAGACGACGAAGTGCCTGCCTGCAGCTGCACCTAACTGCAGAGTCTGCCTACATTAGGAGCCCAACAAGCTTGAGCCATACCAGACAACCAAACAGAAAGCATAAAGCAGCATTTCGGAAAGGCAAAACCACTGGCGTTACTCGTCATTACCACACAGAGAAGCAGCTCCTGAAATGCAATTTTCTGAAGCAAAGATTTTAATTTTGAAAGTAAATAGTTTTGACCAGTCAGTCTTACCTCTGTGCCTGGTGAAATCTTGGATCAGATTCTCCTGGAAGACATGCTAAGGCACATGAAAAACAACAAGGTGCTTGGTGACAGCCAGCATGGCTTCACTAAGGGGAAATCCTGCCTGACCAATTTGGTGGCCTTCTATGATGGGGCTACGAAACTGACGGACAGGGGCAGAGCAGTTGACGTCATCTACCTGGATTTGTGCAAAGCCTTTGACACTGTCTCAGATGACATCCTTGTCTCTAAATTGGAGAGACATCAATTTGACGGGTGGACCACTCGGTGGATAAAAAACTGGCTGGATGGCCGCACACAAAGAGTTGTGGTCAACGGTCATGGGTCGGTGTTGGGACTGGCCTTGTTCAACTTCTTTGTCAGTGACATGGACAGTGGGATTGAGTGCACCCTCAGCAAGTCTGCAGATTACACCAAGCTGTGTGGTTCGGTTGATATGCCAGAAGGAAGGGATGCCATCCAGAGGGACCTTGACACGCTTGTGAGGTGGGCTGATGCCAACCTTATGAAGTTTAACCATGCCAAGTGCAAGGTCCTACACCTGGGTCGGAGCAATCCCAGGCACAGCTACAGGTTGGGCAGAGAAGAGATTCAGAGCAGCCCTGCAGAGAAGGACTTGGGGGTATTGGTCGATGAGAAACTTAACATGAGCTGGCAGTGTGCACTCCCAGCCCAGAAAGCCAACCATATCCTGGGCTGCACAGCGTGTCTCACTAGTGCTGAGCAGAGAAGGATCACCTCCCTGACCTGCTGCACCATCCTTCCTAACTCAGCCCAAGACACCGCCGGTCTTCTGTGCCACAAAGACAGAGACTCAAGGATTTTCCCATCTTTAAGTGGATGCTCCAACTCCAGAGTGGTTAAAACCTGGCACAAACATACAAGTCATTATAACCATACCTGCACCAGTACACTAGGGCATATGCACACAGATGGCAGGATCACAGAAGTCTTGTTTTCAAGGACAGTAAATCACATGATTCTTGGGTTTTTTTGGGGAACAGATATCCAAGATCCCTGCATCCAAAGTCAGGGAAACATTTTCCTTTGCCAGGGGCATAAGCAACGTGAGCATTTCCACAGGTTGACCAGTTAAGGCTCCACTTTGCAACCAGGCCTGTGTTCACAATGGTAGAATCCCTTCACTCCCTGCTCTGATACTGCCATGTGTAAGACCCACACCATTCTGTGAGTCTCCTTTTAGGGCCGAGGCCTTAGTTACTGTTCCCTGTCTGGAAAAAAAAAAAATTAATTAATTAAAAATACAAATACAAGGAAGAATACAACAGCTGCCACCAGCACTGACAGATAGGTCTGACAGTCTTTTTAGCTTTCTTTAAAACTGCACTTACACACAGAATCACACACAGAACATTAGGAATTGGAAGGGACCTCAAAAGATCATCTAGTCCAATCCCCCTGCCGGAGCAGGAATACCTAGATGAGGTTACACAGGAATGTGTCCAGGCGGGTTTTGAATGTCTCCAGAGAAGGAGACTCCACAACCCCCCTGGGCAGCCTGTTCCAGTGTTCCGTCACCCTCACTGAGAAGAAGTTTCTTCTCAAGTTTAAGTGGAACCTCTTGTGTTCCAGTTTGAGCCCATTACCCCTTAATACCCATTAATACTTAATGCAGTATCTTGTATGCGTTTCTGCCTGCAAGAGCCTAAACCATTTAAAAGTTATTTTGAAGTTATTAAGAAAATTACCCAAAATAAAAATCCTTTTAAGGATAAAAATCCTTAAAAAGAGAGAGGAAAAAGAAAAAATAAAATCACCAGCCACTGGTGTCTGTAGACACCAATGGGTCTATCCTATTTTTACACACTTTACCAAAGAAATCCAAGAAAATCCATCCTGTAGTTCGGCTACTTCAATGCTTGGCCTTCCAGTTTTACTGGAAAGTTTTAAGGGGTCTGCAAGCCAGAAAACACAGAAACCCTCTGCCATACACTTAGATGGCTGTTGAGCCACTGTTCTCATCCACACCACGGCAGTGTGAAAATGCTGCCGATTTGCGCAACAAATGGGGGAACAGTGTTTGTTTTAGAATTACTGCTGGAGGGCACTCTGTTTAATTTCTTTCTTAATTTTATTATTTATGAATTGAAGCACAGACACCAAGATACAAAGCATTCTAGGAAGAGTTTCCAGCAATACATGTTCGATTTGATCTCTTCTCACTTCTAGAATGAGTCATGCTGTCTGGATGCTTTCTGAGCATGAAAATTTGAACTGTCTAATTAACTTTCCCTGTGACAATATTGGGTGGCCAGACAATGCCTACAACTGTACGAAGTGTACGCCGTCATGCTTAGCAAAGTACTTTTATTCAAATTTGTTCTGTCAGAAGAAAATCCTCTAACAAAACTAACACGGTTATGTGAAAGAAAAAGGTATTCTCTTCATTTAAATACAAATTTAAGAGACTTAGCTAGTCAACCTAACATCTTTTATCTGTGCCACAGACTATTATTAAGAGTTTGAAAGGCTTGTCAGAGGAAAATAGGCCTCTCAAACTGTCTAGCGACATGGCCAGGTTGTGTTTCAGGTCATGCTGCTGGCAACAGAGCTCCATAATCTCCAGGGTTCCTGGACGGAGTTCAAGGTGTTGGTTGGACTCTGTGTCGCCCTAAATGGCTTCATAGGGTTATGCTTGTTTGAGAGACAATTCCTGTGCCTGTACCACATGGCTGCAGTTGTCATTTTGGACTGGAGCCGTCTGCAAGAGAGCTGCCAGCAGCAGATTTTCTGCAAGACTTTCAGCCTTGCCATTTACTCTCTACTGGGATGAAAGAGCCAGAAAATACATTAAGGTCCAGTTTTTTACCCAGATTTAGTAAGTTAAGAATCAGGGAAGAGATTCGAGACACACTTAGTGTAGGATTATTTCTTACTTTCTTGGAAAGCTTTTAATAGACCTGACAAGTAGCAGTAATAGCCAGATCTTACAGAAAGTGGGTTACTGTAGCTGCAAATCTAAGTTCAAAAATAAATAGGAAAAAAACCAGCTACACAGAAGTCTATCTTACTACTGGTCATTTAGGTAAGGCTTTCCTTCAGATTTACTGAACTCAGGAGAGACCACCAGGAAGCCTTGAGCTGTACTATGTACTGGCTTTGAAATCCTGGTATTTTGTAAGTTAATAAAACAGCTTGCTCACTTTGGTTTAATAACCTTGTATGTCAAAAAAGAGACAAACTGTTAGTGATTTCACATAATTTTTGTAGGTCTTGAGAATCCTAGAGTCATTTCATCCTGAGCTCAGAAATTTGCAACTTTTAAAGTAGAAATTAGTATCACAGACCAAATTTCCTTACATTTAGTCTCCACTCCATCAATATTTTTTCTTTTTTCTTTTTTTCTTAAGTTGGAAAGCCAACTACATTTTACTAACACGAATACCTGTAGATTCCTTAATGAAGGTTAGTATTTCAAGCCCTTTTTGGCCCCCAGAGTTCACATTTTGCTTTTCAGAGTCCCACCTTGTCATGGAGTTAGATCTAACGATGACAGATGCAAATGGGAAGGCTTCATTCAGAACTATCAACATTTAGAATAATTTAGTTTAGAAGGTATCTCCTGAGATCAGCTAGTCCAACAAACCCCCAACTCGACACAGGGTCAACTACAGTAGGTTGCTCAGCACCTTTTCCAAGTCAGCTTCTGAGCAACCTCCCCAGGCACCCATCCCAGTGTCTAAGTATCCTCATGGTGACATTTTTCTTCATCTCCAGCCAGAATATCTTTATTGTAACTTGCGACAGCTGTCTCTTGGTTTTTTTGCTGCATGCCTCTGAATACTTTGTTTTCTCCATACCCTCACATTACGCAGCTGAAGACAGCATCAAGAGCCCCCTTAGTCTCCTCTTAGTAAGGCTGAGCAAACTCAGCTCTCCTAGTCTCTCCTTGCACATGATGTGCTTCATCCCCCGATCATCCTGGTAGCAGTGTACTTGCCTTGCTCCATGAAGTCAGTGTCTTCACCTGTCCTTTACAGACTAAAACTGGACAGTGTTCCAAATGCAATCTCATCAGTGCCAAAAATAGGCAAATGACCACTCTGCTTGATCTGCTTGCTATGCTCTTGCTAACACAGCCTGTTTGGCCTTATTACCTATTTTTGCAACATCATCTTCCACTTACCAAGGGATGAGGCTTTACTTTCCACAAAAGAATTCCATGTCAGCAGATGAACTAAACTCTATTTACAATGCCCACTGAAGGCATCTGTTTTCAGTCTGCCTGCTATGAACATTCTCTCCCCAGAGCTCCCACAGGCATATCGGTGAGCGTATTCAAGCCGCAGATGAGCAATTTAAACTGCTCACAGAAGTACATAGAGCGCAGCAAGAAAAATCAGCCTTAAGAAGATGATGATGCTTGTTCTCACATTAATGAATTTGCCTATTTGAGGTCTCTCTTGTGACAGCTGTATATATCGAAAGGTAATGGAATCTGTAACATACTAATGTCTGAAATGCAGCAAGGTGTCCTGCGTGAAATACAGACTGCTACCACAGCCTCACAAAATGTTGGAGCTGCCAGTTTTATGACACAAATCAGAGGGAAGACCATCACAAAATACTGAACAAAACTTTAAGGAGAGACTATGCATGGTATCAACACTATCAAAGCCAAAAAGCACTTATTTTGAGTCTTGAAAAAGACAGACTGTGTAATTCCACAATGCAAACACATACTAAATCTCTGTGAAGATCTGTAGATTGATTTCTCCCAATTTATCAGGCAAGGGTGGTTTACACCAAGTTTCACTTACAACATAAGTGATGGTCAATTCAGAGAAGGTGGCAGAGAGCTCACAAGAAATAAATCCACCATATTGAATGAGTCCTGGTAATAAAAACTCCAGCCAGTGGGCACCACTGCAACACGTTTACAAGCCATGCAAGTCTTTTGCTGGAACCAGATGAAAGTCACATCAATGTCTGCATGATACCAGATGTTATTTTCTTCCACATGATGGCTACAATACAAAGCTATTAATACACAAGCAAAGAAGTGGCCAGGGAAACAACAGCTGAAGCAGAAAACTCTGATTTTAATCTTTCAGCAGTAAACATGGGCTGCAGCTCACAACTTCAAGAAACCCAGACTATAATCCTAACAGCGACAGTTCCAGAAACACTAATGAGCCCAATTCACATCTCAGCAACAGTGGCAAAAGCCCAGTTGGCAGCCCAGCAAGAATGCCAGCAGAAGCAGCTGCTAGGACTAGTGAACCCAGGTGCACAGCCCTGGGCACTTGCACACCTCAGCCCTTCCCTAGCCAGAACAAACCATTTCCAAAAATGGATCTGACATTACAAATAGTAGCTATTGGAATTATTGCTGAAGGAGAAATCATCTGAGGTTTGACTGTTTTAAAGTGGAAAGGGCTTAGGGTATGTGCTGCATATGGATATGGCTGCATAGTGGATATGGCTGCACACTATGAGGCTCTCAGACCCTCCACTTATATGAAGTGAAGATCTTCATGAAAAGTGTTGATGGCCCTTCTTACAAGAGAAATGTCTCTCATCAAGGATGGGGCCATGCATTGATATTGGAAAGATTAAGTAAGATAACTTAGTGACTCAAAAAATTAGGTTTACAAATGATGAAGGATTGAAGAAACCTGTCAAGAGTCATGGCACCAACTATAATGGTGACTAAGAAAGCATAGGTATGAGGATTTATAGATACCGGCTACTTAGGTTAACAGTCTGCAGAAGAAAAGGAGACTATGAAAGTAGCTTCTGTCAAAAGAAATGAAATCTGTCCCTTTTCCAGCCTATCTCTACCAAACCACCAAATTTCATTAGCCCTAAGATAAAAGGTCTAAGTCACAGCACAACAGAAATTTTCAGCTCATCATAAAACTTCAAAGCCTGATGGGACTGATTCACTGATTTTGCAACTTAACACATTACTTCTTACAGCTCACAGGGGAGGAAATTCACACAAATGATCATTTAAGAACTATCATGACAGTTTTTGTCAGTTAGTAAAGGTCTCAAGGATTTAAGACTCTTCCCAGTTTCTGCGATTTACCTACTTGCAGCAAGCAGACTGCTTTTCAGGTATTTGCAATAACCTGCATCACATTCACTGTTTAACCCCCAGCTTCACTGACTTCCCCAATTTTCTGGCACTCCTCTACAACTTTCAACCACCTCCCAATACATTCCTTTCATACCAAAAGAAATTACTGTATTTCTTCAATTGAGAGGACTATTAACATCTATTAAACTCTCCTGCACTCCCAACCATATGTCTTGCTTCACCTCTCCCTCCTCTCTCCCCACTCTTTTTTCAAAATACTAACTTCCTATTAAGTGTAATCCTTCCTTCTGAACATAGCTTTAGTTTCCCCACTATCCACGCTCTAGAAAACTATAATTTTAATACAGAATAAATTTTAAATACTATGCATAATCTTGCAGAAGTTTTACACATAGGACATATCTCAAAAGAACTCAGAACCAAATCACTTTAGGCTAAAACAGAGGTATTGGGAGCTATATTTGTGAGCACATAGGAGCTTTCTACATTTAAAAGATGGCAGACTCTGGGATGGTCTAGCATTCTATTTTGCATCTATCTATCCGTACACACACACGTATGTGTGCACATATATATACATAAACAGCCATCTCACAGAGAGCAGGATGACGTATGTCAAGTTTTAAAGTGTTTCACTGGTATCATAAATCAAGCAAATACAGCCTTAAAATGCCCAGGCAGTCAGGAGAGGTAGTCTGACACATGTAAGGCAGCCTGGAACAACGATGAATCGTGCAGTTGCAGAGGGTGATCTTCGTTACTCCCCAGGGCAGATTTTGAAAAGGTCTTGTTCAGACCTTTCTACTCAGGACAGCAAAAGTACAATTCTTAAAATTAAAGTACTCTTTCGGAACATTCTCATTCTGCAGCTATGATTCAAGAATGAATGGAGCTTGAATTTATCAAAAAGCTAAAGTAACTCCTTAAGTGGGGAATACAATATGCTCGCAGAACGGTGAAGTTGGTGTCAAGTGTCAAGCCCAGCACTTCATACTAAGCAAAATACAATTTGGATTTTTGGTACTGCAAGCTTAGCCTTTTACATAAGAAACATGATCTAACCTGAAGTAATCGATCCTGATAGGTAAAAGAGAAACGCCTTGTTCATCTAAACAGAAAGCCCCAAGGTTATGAAAACCTCTGTCAATTTCTGCTCATCGCTAAACAACATGGTAAGGAACATACCTTCTGACAGAGCCTCAAGCTGCTACACAAAACCATTTAAAGATGCAAACCTTCACAGTGAAAAATCTCCTCTAACTCTGGAGAGCTGCCTATTCCACAAGACATGCAGAGGAAAAAATATGGAGAGAAAAAATAAGTAAAAAAAGAAACAAAAAAAGGAAGAAGGGGACACACACACATAATGTGGGAGAAATGCCTCATAACTCTACCAGGAAAGCAATTATGAGCAGATTACAATTGATTTTCTATCTATGCTAACTGGAAATGTCTACAGTTTGAGACCAGGAGGTAAGAAAAATGACTGCTTCTTGTTACACCATCTCACATCTGCTTTTGTTATATTCTACCTTTAACATATAATTTAGTAACTGAAACGAAGTGTCAATTCTTTCAAGCATAAAAATATGGGTTTGTTCAATTAATGGGCTTCTTGCCTCAAACATATGGTAGAAGCAGTGTATTTATTATAAATATTTAGTAAGCTTGAAGACAGGCATTTTAAACATAACTATACATATGTAACAAGAGATACAAAGCACCACTATACAATAACTTCAGTCTGAGGTCAGAAACATTTCAGTCTCTTGATAGAAACAACTTGCTGCAGAATTTCTTTTTCTTACTTCAGGTACAGTTTTCAGTACCACAAGACAAAACCCGAAGCATTAACTACCTTGATCACTAATAAGGCCACTGGCTAACTGCCATGGCAACAAACATCATGGAAATGAGTGAACGATGAAGTATCTCTTGAATAACTTAAGAAAACCCAACACCTTATCCGTGACTTTCTAGCTACATGTGGGACACTGCTTCGCAGAACAGCAAAATCAGCAGAACGGCGTTTACAGGACAGGAAAAAGAGGAGGTTTACACCATAACCTTACACATCATGCATTTTCTAACCTTCCTCTTCATTACTATAATCCCCTACTACTCTTTCTTACTACTGCCACTCTCTTTCAAGCACTTCAGTTCTCAAGAATTATTTAAAATACAAACTACAAAGAGATCCATGACTGAAACCTCTTTTAATTAAAAAATACAGTGCAACCAGCAAAAAACCCACAGAGACTTGAAATGTTCAAGGGCAGATTTGTTTTCTGTTTGTTAGTTTGTTTGTTTTTAAATTACTGGTTCAAGCCAGAAGTTATGGATCTGATGCAGAAAATACCAAAACAGATTTTATGACTTCTGTAATGAAAGAAGTCAAACTAAATCACACATCTCCTTTATACCAAACACGGAATTGCTTAGCTATAGGCATTTCTGAGTACAACAAAAACTGACCCGAGCCAAGCAAGTTCCTTGTTTCACCTCCTGCTGACTTCAAATTGTCCTTTTCCAGCTTGCTTAAAGACTATTTTCAACTTCATATAGGATGTATAAGATTTAACAGAAGAAAATCTCATGAGGTTTTCAACTTACCTATATAAAATTGAACAGTAAACAGGTTTCATCAAATATTGAACTGAATCTCCAATCTCTTCAAGTCTCAACTGCAAGCCTAGTTTTTTTCAAAAGACTAAACGGCTCTGGAATACCACTAATGTTTCTAAAGGTTCGTACAACCCAGAGAATCAGGCAGTGAAATCACTCCATTGGACTGTGCTCAGCTCAGCTCAGCAGTCAGCCTGAAATGCACAGTCTACACAGATGAGTCAAGTGTGGATAATTCCTTCATGCTCTGTCAGGTTGAGAGTATGGGATTTGTTTTTAAATTGCATACCTTCAATAAACTCCAGTTCTCTTTGCATTTACAGTACAAGACAACATTTTTAAAGTGTGTTTTGATTTGCAGATGCCTAGAAATACGGTTAGTGGAGTTCTGGCTATCAGGACCTTATAAACAATAACTGCCTTTTGAAAAGAATCACAAACAGTAAGGTAAATATTAAGACCACTGAGTTACTGCTGCCCTTTGGAAGTCTAGTGTAGTAATAAAGGTGTAATAACGTATGTTGGATTAAAACCATGAATGCAGGAAGGTTTGTGGAGAGATTAAATACTTTCAATTGGTTCAACTACCTCCATTAGGGAAAAAAAAAAAGTTTTTGAATTCTCAAGACTAGCTGACGTGACTAATAAAAAAGAAGGGGGTGAGGAGAGAAAACACAAAAACCTTCCCCTATTTCCCTCAAATAATTGCAAACGTGCTTTAAGCTAACATAACGAATTCTCTATTCACTACAGTACACTCTGTTGAAGAGTAATACTTCACTTGAAGTATCACCAGACAGAAAGTGTAGTTTTTTAAGATTTATCTAACATGGTACTGGAAGAAGCGGTACAATGAACTCACTGGCTCGTACCATGGGCAAATGTGAAGTGGTAAGCAGACAACAGAAGAGGAAGGACCCTGTCACTTTGAAAACTCGAACATATTTAAATAGTTTATTTTCTTTCCAGATCAAAAGACTATGCTACTGCTATTCTAAGTATGCTGTTAATTGCATTAAGAGCTGCAATTATGAATTATGTCTCTGCTTTGCAAACACAGACCAAGAGGACAAGACAAAGTAAACAAGACATTTCAGTACATCTGCTGCTAAAGAAGTGCAGTCTACTGTTCAGTGGGATGGATTTACTTAACCCAACTTTCAGCAACACCATCGCTTAAGGGCTATTTGGCCCTACCAAAGGTACCGAAGCAGTCAGGCACGGGAGTGCCAGACAGGGCCACGGCCGGCTGCATGACGTGCTGCACAAACACAGCCCAGCAGAGTTTCCTCCCCCGGGGGCATTATAAAATAACGTCACTGCTCCACAAATACAACCGTACATGCCCTAACGCTGTTACACAGACATGCCTGCAGAGTTAGGTCCAAAACACACAGGTGGATGAAAATTAATTTTTGAGATAAACTGGAACTTAAAAGCCACAGCTAGATCTGACGATGGCGCAGCCAACGCTTTCAAAGGTTTCTGCCTATTACGGTTTGGTTAAACAGTACAAGCTGCAACTTACGCAGCCGGTTCTCTCACCCAAAGTGAAGAGAACACATCTCTGCTGTTCGCAGAGAATTCCTAAAAACAACCCAACAAACCCAACCCAAACCCAACCCAAACCCAGAAGTCAGAAGCAGGGTAACAGCAGAGTAGGTAGAATACCTGAAATACCTTTTAAATTCCTTTTCAGGTCCCCGGTACTCCGGGTGAGGGTGTCCTCCGGGACAGCGGCAGCTCCGGACAGCCGCGGTCGTGCCCCCGGCAGCAGCCCCGAGGACAGGCCCAGCGCTGGGGTATGCACTGCCACTCCCGCAGGCTCGTCCCACGGCTCCCGCCGGGGTGGACAGCGGCCAGCTCCAGGAAAACTTTCCGCAGGGCCGCGGCCGGCCCCGGGGCCTGCCGAGCAGTGGGGCGGCCAGCGCCAGCCCCCTGGGATGGCGGGGCAGGGATACGGGGCTGTCGCCTACCTCCCCGCGCAAAACCCAGCGGCAGCGGCTCCTCCCGGCCGCGCAGCGGCCTCCGCCGCCCCGGCGACCTCCGCCGGGCGACCTCGGGGAGGCGCCGGGGGCAGGGCCGGCATCACAGCCCCGTGTTGACACACGCGCCGGCTCGGCCCCAACAATGGGCGGTGCCGGGGCGGAAGCGCGGAGCGGGTTTTCGCCTCTCCGCCATCGCCGGGGGCAGCCGTGCATCCCACCCCGCCCCGTCCGGGGCCGGGTCTCCTGCGGCCCTGCAGCCACCCACCTGCAGGCTGCCGGCAGCAGCATGCTGTGAGGAGGGCGTCCCGCCCCGCCGGCGTCGCGGACGGGAGTAGCGGTGGCAAGGTCGCCTTCACCTCGCCTGCCTCCGCGCCTCCTCCCACCGCCCTCCTCATGCCCCCGGCGCTGCGAGGGGCGCTCCGCGGGGCTCTCAACCAGCCCGTCGGGCGCCCTGCCTGCTTCCCGCCGCGCTGCTAGGAGGCCGCGCCGGGGTGGCCGGGCGGCACCTGCTGCCGGGGCGCGACTGAGCCTGACAGAGGAACCGCCCGCCCGCTCGGCCCTGCATGGTGAGGACCCGGCCCGGCCTGGGCAGCGGTCTGTAGCAGTGGGACACGGATCACCCGCCGCGTCATGGGTTCCCGCCGCAGGGAGAGGGCTGCCGTAGTAACACCCTTCCGAAATGCTCACATGTTACCGTCCGCTGACCGGTGTGCCCGGCGTGGAGGAGGTACTGCTGCTGCCTTGAGGAGATCTCCGCGTGCTTGTGAACGTTCACTATTTAGGACTCCCTACTGCCCCTGGCTTTGCAGATGGACAAAGGGAGGCCGGAGATCTTTCTGTCAAGAATAGCAAACTGGGTCTGTGGCGGAATTGGCAGAAATCTTAATTTACGCCCCATGCTCTAATTATGAGATGTTTTCACCCACCCCGCAGTTACTTTCATGCAAATGAAGTAATGTACCTCACACTATCCCACCCTGCCTTCTGTGCTCTTGCCGGGGTGACTGAGCACGAAGAGGCTGGTTAGGAGATATGAATGAAACGCCGGCAGTGTGATCACGGCTTGCACGCTGATTGAGTGTATCCTGGCAAGACACGACGTACAGCTATTGCTACTCAGAGACTGGAAGTATGTATATATAGTTGTTACTCGCTACTGTTCTACTACTATACTGAAGTTTATAAAAGGCTCTTCCAGTACCCAGCAGAAAATGGACAAAACTTCTGCATCTAGTCTGTGCAAATCTGGCACAGAAATATGATCCTGAAGGGCCAGTTTTCAGAGTTTATTTTTCCAACAAAATGTGATAGTTTTGTCTGGACAAAAGGTTGTAGAGGAGCCCGGCTATACTGCTTTCCCATATATGTTTCAATAAACCTTTCCCTTTTGAGGTGACATAGTCTGTAAGAGCGATGACATGATTTTCTCTGTTCTACTCATTCAGTACAAGATCTGTCAATTTTCTCAGTGTACTTCATCCCCATCTTGAGGGTTCAGCTCATGGTGCAAGAGGCTGGCTTTCTCCTTTGGTTAGTTATTTAGCTGTGCAGAAGGAGTTTAAGACATCTACTAAAAAAAATTCTTGTTCCCTCAGTCCCAAACATGCGGATGTTGTTTAAGAGTCCAGAGACACAGAGTGGTGTCCAAATGCTACTATGAATATTAATTTAATAGAGGAAATCAGGGAAAGCAAGACTAAATAATTAGACACTTGCAATGGTACTCTTCTGCTTATTGTGGAAGCCTTTGCTGGTGATGGAGGAGCATATGAGTCAGTTAAAAGCACTGCAGTGCTGGAGAAAATGGTTCTCAATTATCAGAATAAGAAATAACAGAATAATATGGAGTGGAATTGATTCTGAAACTACTTAAAGTCACAAGAGAATTTCACATTTTATTTTTTTCCTTAGTATACCAGAGTCCCAGCTGAGTTTGCCTAAAGGATCTTTTTGACCTCATCTCCTTTTGAGAAGAGATTGAAATTCTGTAAACCTATAGTACCTTTGTAATTTATTACGATGTGCTACTTATAAGCATGAGTTAAGTTTGCTCGAATGTGAGGTTTACTCAAAATGAGGCAAGCGGCTTGATGTCACTGCACTGCACATTGGTGAAACCTCATTTCCTCTGTTGCCTTAGGAAGCAAGTTGCTTCCCAATTAAAATACACATTCAGTTGTCAGAATCCAGGATTTTTCTGTTCTGTGACCACAAAGCCCAAATACGGCAGTAGTACCTTGGAAAAGGGGTTGTAAGCATTAAAAGACTTCCTCTGCATAGGACAGTCAGGAGCTGGGGACTCATATGCCTCCACAACTTGCCCATCTCTCTTTTCCTCTGGGTTTGGTTCCCTATTGTATGTCCACAGTCTTTCCCACATCACCATTCTTCTGGTTTTGCTGAAACTCAGGATTTCCATAGCTTCCCTGGGACTTTCACATGTTGCACAAAACTTTCCTGGTCAGTAAACGGAGGAAAAAGTTGTTGTTGATGAACGAGAACACACTCGTGGGATTAATCAGTACTTAAAAGCAAGACGAGGGAAAACAGGACTAGCTGCCCCATTCTGAAACAAGAACCTCCTGTATTTCCAGAATAAACTACAATGTAACAGTACAGAACAGCAAAAGTTTATAAACAATGCTTTTTCCATAAAACTGGCCTGCCACAGATATTAACTCTCTTTACCTTTCTATCTTCCTTATGATGAATGTCTTGTGAAGTCAGACTTGCTTTAGCAGATTTGCATCACAGTTACCAGTTTTTAAATTAAAAAATACATGCTTATTTTCAAAATTTCTTTACTTTCTCAATTATACTGTGCATTTAATCTGCCATTTCTCCTTTTCCCTTACAAGCTACAGCTCTTTTCCATGACTTGAATGTTTTCTGCCTGTGACATAGAGAATGCCTCCTTTATTCTTGCAGTTGTCCAACAAGCTGGTCAGCCTCTCTAACTGAATCTACTCCTCACTCTCTTGGCCTGGGAAACCTGTGCTTTGTGCCTCCAGACCACTTTTAAGGTAACCCGTGCCCACAACTCTCTTGATCCGGCTTGTCCTTGAGATGATCAGATATCCCAAAAGCAGATAACTGATTTCAGCAGAATATCACTATTAGTGCCTGTTGCTTTTGTCTTCTTAAAGAGCTGCTGCTTCACTTTAAGATCTTAAACATTAAGTCTACTTCTTGCTGGCTTTCTACTTCAGTCGTTTGAGTACCTTTTGCAGGTAGACACTCATCCTTTACTTCCACTTAACCACAGTTATGGTCCCTGGTTCCAAACTGACATCCTTGAAACATCTAGAAGATTTGTCAGTTCTTTGTTTATCCTCCACTTGGCATTATTTTACCTTTTCAGCCACCACATTTTGTCCATTTGTGCTGCTTCCGCTGTTATTTGCATAGAAAAGCCTACATACTTTATATGACAAAGCTGCTATGACAATGTACATTTTGTTAATTTGTGTTACCACAGCAACTGAGTCATGCAAAAATGTAGTGTTACATTGTTTGGTATTATACCTTGATATTCTAGTAAAAAGCTAGAGAAACATAGTCTGTGTGGGGCTACTATGGAGCTGCAGCTTCACTAGGTAGGCAAATGTGCCTACAGGATAGGTATCAAGAGCTGGTGGCAAAATGTGCTTACTAGGTAGGATCCTCTTGGAATCTAAATCCAGTTCTGTTGAGTTCGGGGAGGAATTGCAGGCTTGTTGCAGGAGGGGTTTAGGATCTTGACAAATAATGGAAGTGGTCTAAGAAACATTAGACGCAGGTTGGGGGGACAAATTTAACTGCTGAGGCTAGGCACGTATAAAAAATTGCACAAATTTAGGACAAGGAACAATTGTTAAAAAACTATCTTCCAGAAAGGAATCTGGAGTCTACTGTAAGTCACAAGCTGAATATGAGTCAGCAGTATGTTTTATGGCAAAAATAGGAAACATCGCAGGAGGATGTATGTGTGGGAACTGATCCATGCACTCTATGGATCCACATCAGTAGAAGGGCTAGTTTTGTGCATTGTAACTCAAGAAGTGCATAACCAACAGGAGACAGGGCAGGTGGCAACCAGCATGAGCAGAAGACTGGGAAGTCTAAAGGAGCTGGAGTTGTTCAGGCTAAAGGCGGAAGAAAGACATGCTAAGAAGTCTTCATATACTTAAAAGGCCATTGCAAAGAGAAGAAGAATGATCTATTCTTGGTAGATAAGGTAAGATGTGATGGATTAAATGGCATCAAGGAGGAAAAGCTTTTTTAATGGTAACATTAGTGAAGCACAGCTTTATGTTACAGAGAGTGTAATAGTGTCTCCATTACTGGATGTCTTTATGTATGTACTGGACAAGTAGTAAGTACTATTGATCTGGCATTGGAATTGGAGCATGGACTAGGACACTAATCAAGGTCCATTCCAGACCTATTTTTCTGTGATTACATATAATCTGAGGCTTCTCATTAGTCATCATTCCTTTATCCAGTCCCATTGTACATTCTATTTTCAAGTAGGATCCCTAATCATTCCTGTGTTCTTTGGAGGACAAAAAATGTTTTGTCACATTTTTCTCTGAGCATAGTGGAAGACCAAAGCCTTTCTCATTTTCCTGGCAGCCTGCAACGGGTACAGACTGCTGAGTTGTACTGCACTGAGCTGCTGAGATAACTATGATGATTTCATGTGAGTCAAATGTGCAATAAAAATCATTTAGATACCCATCGTCGGTCTATTCAAAGGCATTCTACATAAACACTATATAATGTCAACATAAATCTGAGATTCTTTAGACATATACTAGATAAAATTACTCAATTCATTAAATGTTAGTGTATTCTGGACCTACGTCATGTGCACAGTCCTAAATTCTTCCATCTTCACTGTCAGGAACCCATAGTAATTTTTAGTATGAACTGTACAATGTTACTTATTTTCTAGGCATGATTTGGTTTCATGAAGTATTGTATATTTAAAAAAAAAATGTAGTTTAGCATTCACTTCTACATTTCAATTTAAAATAAATAGCTTATACCAAGAAGAATTGGCTTTTGTTTACTTGCCAGATCTGATCAACAGACAGCATTCCTGATAGCTTTTTATTTTTCCAACCATCTTATCTATTCTAATTGGGTATTTCTTCTTTCTGCAAACTTTTGCTGTTATAGCCTTAAATCAGCATGGCTGTGAGAGCAGACCCATGCATATTTTGGGCTCCCTAGAATAAAAATGCTGTTGTAATAATTGCCAATGCTGAATACATTATTTGCTGAGCTTTTAAAGACAGTGATGTCCATCAGGAGTTTAAACCTACCCTTTTTCCCCTTAAGGACAAGTTTGTCAAATTGTATAGTCATTTTATCCTTTCAGAGAATAAGAATTTTCCTCCTGTATTGATTTCTTGTTAAAGACTAATAGTATGCTTTTCTACACAGAACATGTATTGCCCATGTGCCTGTGCTGATCAGCATATTCATAGGTGATGTGGAAGAAGAGGTGGGTAATAAAGTGGCAACGTTTCATGATAATATTGGATTTCTCAGAGTCACAACAACTAAAATCCAACCATGAAAAGCCATTTGCTTCATGTGAGGCAAAAGACATTGGAGTTGTAATGAAAATGTCAGCATTCAGCCATGGCTGAAAGGAATAGATATTAAGAAAATAATAGGAAACAGGAAGCATCATTAAGCCACTGTTAATGGTTATGCATTTTTTTGAATGGCAAAGCAGCTCTTGCCTTCATATCTCTAAAGAGAGACAGTAGAACTAGAAAAGAGCAATATGGATGATCAGGGATATGGGACTGCTTCTCTATGAGGTGTGCTGAACTTTTTGACCTGGAAAGGACACAGCCAAGAGAGGGTATGAGAAGGGCCTGTAAACGATGGATAGCACAAACCCCATGAATAAAGTACCTATCTTAATATAGGAGTCAGGGAGTAACAGATAAAATTGCCAGATATCAGGTTTCAGAGAGGCAAAAGGAAAAAATCCCTGAAACTACCAATATTTTCAGAATCATCAAATCACAGAATACCAGGTTGGAAGCAACCTCAAGGATCATCTGATCCAACCTTTCTAGGCAAAGCATGACCTAGACTGGATGTCCCATCACCCTGTTCAGCCAAGTCATAAAAGTGTCCAACGTTGGGGAATCTCCCTGGGGAGATTATTCCAGTGGCTGATTGTTCTCATTGTGAAAAGATTTCCTCTTGTGTCTAACTGGAATCTCTCCAGGACTAACTTGCTAACTTGTATCCATCACTCCTTGTCTTTTCCATCTGACTCCTAATAAAAAAGGAGTCTCAATCTTCTTTGTAGCCCCTCTTTAAATTCCGGAACATGGTGATAAACTCTCCTCTGAGCCTTCTTTTCTCCAGGCCGAACAAACTCATTTCTCAGCCTTTCCCCATACATCTTCCCAGTCCTTCAGTGTCGTGGTTTAAACCCAGGCCGTAAATTAGAACCACGCAGTCTACTTCCCCCCCACCTTTCTTCCCTCTGCTCCTGGAGGGATGGGGAAGAGAATCAGAAGAGTGCAACTCCCATGGGTTGAGATAAGAACAGTTTAATAACTAAGGTATAACACAAATCACTACTGCTACCACCAATAATGATAATGACAAAGGAAATAACAAGGGAAGAGAATATAAAACCTCACTGACCAATACCTCAACCCCACCCCAGGAGAGTTCCAGCCCTTCCGGGCAACTGTCAGTTCTGCATCCTGAGCATGACGTGCTGTGGTATGGAATACCTTTTTGGCTAGTTTGGGTCAGGTGTCCTGTCCCTGCTTCCTCCCAGCTTCCCCTCCTCCCTGGCAGAGCATGAGACTAACAAAGTCCTTGGTCAGGCTAAACCTTTGAGCAGTAACTAAAAACATTGGTGTTATCAGCTCTGCTCCCAGGCTGAAAGTCAAAAACACAGCGCTGCACCAGCTACTAAGAAGGAGAAAAAATGACTGCTACTGCTGAACCCAGGACATTCAGCCATCTTTGTGGCCCTTCTCTGGACTCCCTCCAGCCTGTCCACATCTTTTTGTATAGTAAGGACCAAAACTGAACACAGCATTCCAGGTGTAGCCTGAGAAGCACTGAGTAGAGTGGGATGGTGACTTCCTTACCTGTGCTGGTGATGCCCTTGTTGTTGTAACCCAGCATGCCTTTGGCTTTCTTTGCTGCAGCAGCACACTGTTCACTCATATTGAGCTTGCTGCCCACCAGGACCCCAAAGTCCCTCTCTACAGAGCTTCTCCCAGGTGGGCAGATCCTAGCATGTGCTGCCTTCTTGGATTGTGTTTTCCCAGGTGCGAGACCTTATGCTTGTCCTTGTTGAATTTCATATGGTTCTTGTTAGCCTGCTTTTCCAGCCTATCCAGGTCTTCCTGCAGGGTAGTTCTCCTGTCCAAACTGTCCAATTCCCCATTCATTTTGGCATTGTTGGCAAACCTGGTAAGGGTACACTGGATCCCATCTTCCAGCCTATTTATGAAGATATCAAAGTGTTAGGCCCAATCTTGATCCCTGGGGGACCCCACTGGTGACAGGTTGCCAGTTTGAAAAGGAACTGTTCACCACCACCCTCTGGGTACACACAGTCAACCAGTTCCCACTGGACAGACTCTTGTCCAGACCGTAACGTGTCACTTTCTCTAGGAGGAGGCTGTGGGAGACCGTATTGAGAGCCTTGGAGAAAGAAAGGCTTTCCTTGGCTTTTCCTTTCAGAAAGCAAGTGGATATGTTCATGGAATAAAAATCCTTCTAGACTTGTTAAAAACTAAAGTATAGAGATCTCTGTTTCAGCAAGTCCCTAAGACAGCCCCAAACTCCAAGTTCCAGCCCCGCTGGAGCCCTTATACATTTGTTTGGTTCTGTGCTTGGTAGAGGACGTCTTCAGCTGGGTGATCTTGGAGGGAGGTCCTGGGCTGTACCGAGATGTATCCCAGTGTGAGCATGTCCCAGCTGTGCTTCTGCAGCTTTGCAGCACTATGGGAGACACTTAGCCTGGGTAATGATCAAAAGAATGAGCAGGAGACAGAAATCTGCCTTTGATAAATCAGAGCTTTTTTTAAATTTTTGTTTTTAGTAAAAAATCCTCTGATTGCCTACCACATCTGTGCGCACAGACAAGTATGGACACATGTCTGACTCCATTAACACCTTCTCCTTCATCATGAAAGGGCCAAGCGAAATCCTAAGGCACGTTAAGGCCACAGAATGGGTCAGTAATGCTGGGGATGGGGGAAGCAGTGAAGAAATTCCCTTGCTGTGCCTGCTGGAAAGTGAATCAAGCAGATGCAAACACACTTTCTGCAGCTGAGAGACATCACTTGGGGAATCCCTGAAGTGGGTTGGGGGGGGGGATCCCTGAAGTGAGTGAGGGCGGGGGTCATGCTCACTGTTCTCAAAATTTCCAGAGCATCATCAAGAAAGAGAATTATGCACTGGAGAATTATCCACAGAGCACAGGAGAGCAAGAACATGTGTTTGAAAAAGCCTGACTGAAAGGAATATTGCACAGGCTTTCACTCAGCAGAATGTATTCATGTTGGCTTCTGGAAACCTGGAAGGATAGAATTCACCCTAAGCAGCAGCTTGTTGGAGAACCAGGAGACATTGTATAGCCAGGGGAAGAATGTCAGTGCTGAGGAATTCTTCATACCTATGATCCCCTTCAGACTGGGAAGAGCACTGGGAGAAGGTAAAGGAGAAACCCAATGTTAGCTTAAAAGAATTTTTTATTACCCCATATGTTCATTTCTTACTACTGCCATGCTGTGGTTTAATGATTAAGAGAGAGAAAGATATGGGGTGTAAAATGCCTTAATCTCATTTATTTACCGTTGTGTGTTTGTATTTTGAAGCAATGAAAATTCAAACAAAATTATTTGCTACAAAATTTCAAATTTGAATCAAAACCCTTAAAACACTGAGCACTTTTTGATGCATAAATTTTACAGAATTTTCATTAAGTAAAATAATTTGTGTTTCCATCCGTGCTTGGATTTTTTTTGATTCCTTGATTAGGAAGAAGTTTTCACTCTGAAATTTTCTTTAGTTTATCTGAAGATGTTTTAAATGCCAAAGTTTAAAATGCAAGAGCACTTGGATGATCTGATAATCAAATGTTGACCTTAGCTCTTTTATTTTATTCACAGCTGACACAAATTGACAGACCATTACAGAAGATCAAGCTCTTTTCTGTCCTTCTGCAGCCAGCCTGGCTTTTGGTCACACTCTGCTGTTTCACCTGGCAGTGTTTTTTATTATAAGTTTTATAGCTCAGCACTGTGGGTAGTTGGTGCTTTTGCAAGGTGAAGTGATACCATTTTGTTTCCTTCATTTTGGTAAAATCCGATCTTACTGATGCAAAAAAAGAATCAATGATTGTGCTTTTCTTCTTGGGGGTGGGGGAGGAACGTTATAGTGTACGTAGTTCTGCTTCACAATGGCTCGGAAGTGAGCACAACAGTTACCGCAAACGAACAAAATGGCTTTCAGTTGCAGTGAGACTTTTTTTTTTTTTTTTTTTTTTTCCAGGAACTGTGCAATTTGCCCAAAAGCTGCTGACTACACATTACATTTTGCATATCATTAATGAGATAGCAGTAATATTTTCTCTCCTCATGGTTGCTATTCATTATACCTCATCTCCAGAGAAATGAGATTCTCTACTTTCTATATTCCTTCCATTTATATATTTATTCTGCCCCCTTTTTTTGAACAAAGCCCCGAAAGCAAACAAACATTAAATCAACTCAGTATTTATTTATTTGTAGTATTGGAGATAGCAGTATTATGATAGTTGGGACTGAGATTTTGTTCTCAGATTTTGGATGGCTTTGATTTCTTTTCTGATTTTTGTACCAAGAGAACAGTTTCCGGTATCTGTACTTCAGCTGCGAGGAAACAGTGACTTTATACACTCACCTTTTTATCTGCTCCAATCTTTGAGTCTCTGGGGGCCTATTTCCCCCATTCCTGGCCACTCTTGTCTGTTCTTATAAGAAGAATCATAGAAATTGTAGAAAATAGTATGAGAAGAGACATCATTTGTCCTATCATTGTACTCCACAGCAGGATCATCTTCACCTAAATTTGTCTGGAAGGTGTTTGTCCTTCTTGAGAATTTCTGATGATGGAGACACCATATATGCTGTAGGCAAAATGCTCCAACACTCACTGGTATGTACTGTTTGAATAGTTTCCCTGGGAAATGTCTTTCAAATAGTCATTGTGGGATTAATTCTTTATGTGTTGATGTTTGCAGGTATGTATCTACAAATACTAAAAGTTTCTAAGTTTCTGCTAGAAGAAGTGGAGATTTGGGTCTTTATTCAATTGCCTACAGATAGATGTTCAGAGCTATCTGAGATGGAAAGAGTATACCGTATATCTCACCTATATCAAAAGCAATTCGGACTGTCTCATCCATAGGACAGGTGTGGAGTGCAATTTATTCCTTTCCTCTTTGTCATACCCTTTACCCTTGTTTATCATGTTGCCTCTAGTCTTCTGTGAGCTACACAAGTCTGCTATTTCTTTAAATGCTGTTTATTCTCAAATTATCGTATTTGCTCCCCTTTTGACTCTTCCAGCTGGTTCACATAGTTCTCATAATAAGGAACTTGAAACTAAACTTGTGGTGGAAGAGACACAACTTACCATTTAGGAGAGTGGGTGGGGAACTTAATAAGAGGAAAAGCTCTCTTTCATTACATCACCATTGAAGCAAAAGCAAAAGCTCTCTTCCATTACATCACCATTAAAGCAAAAGCAGTACATGCAGCTCTGTAGTGCTTGCATCAGGCTATACTTACTGTAAAGCTGAGTGCTGGATACCAGTGAGCTACAATGCCTGGTAGGAGAATATCAAAATCAGCAAGTGTCATGTCAGCAAAAGTGTACTGGCTGCTCCTTCATGATTTATAGAGTCATAGAATCAAGGAATATTTAGGGTTGGAAAGGACCTTGAGATCATCTAGTTCCAACACCCCTGCCATAAGCAGGGACACCTCACACTAAACCATGCCACCCAAGGCTCTGTCCAGCCTGGCCTTGAACACTGCCAGGGATGGAGCATTCACAACTTCCCTGGGCAACCCATTACAGTGCCTCACCACCCTCACAGTAAAGAATTTCTTCCTTATATCCAATCTAAACTTCCTGTGTTTAAGTTTGAACCCATTACCCCTTGTCCTATCACTACAGTCCCTGATGAAGAGTACCTCCCCAGCATCCTTATAAGCCCCCTCCAGATATTGGAAGGCTGCTCTGAGGTCTCCACGCAGCCTTCTCTTCTCCAGGCTGAACAGCCCCAACTCTCTCAGCCTGTCATCATACAGGAGGTGCTCCAGTTCCCTGATCATCCTCGTGGCCCTCCTCTGGACTTGTTCCAACACTTCCATGTCCTTTTTATGTTGAGGACACCAGAACTGCACACAATACTCCAAGTGAGGTCTCATGAGAGCAGAGTAGAGGGGCAGGATCACCTCCTTCGACCTGCTGGTCACGCTCCTCTTGATGCAGCCCAGGATATGGTTGGCTTTCTGGGCTGCAAGCGCACACTGAAGCCGGCTCGTGTTCATTTTCTCATCAACCAACACCCCCAAGTCCTTCTCTGCAGGGCTGCTCTGAATCTCTTCTCTGTCCAACCTGTAGCTGTGCCTTGGATTGCTCCGACCCAGGTGTAGGACCTTGCACTTGGCATGGTTAAACTTCATCAGGTTGGCATCAGCCCACCTCACAAGCGTGTCAAGGTCCCTCTGGATGGCATCCCTTCCCTCCGGCGTATCAACCGAACCACACAGCTTGGTGTAATCTGCAGACTTGCTGAGGGTGCACTCAATCCCACTGTCCATGTCACCGACAAAGATGTTGAACAAGACTGGTCCCAACACCGATCCCTGAGGGACACCACTCATTACTGGTCTCCAGCCGGACATCGAGCCATTGACCACAACTCTTTGTGTGCGTCCAGCCAGCCAGTTCTTTATCCACCAAGTGGTCCATCTACTAAATTGATTTCTGTCCAATTTAGAGACAAGGATGTCATGTGGGACAGTGTCGAATGCTTTGCACAAGACTAGGTAGATGACGTCAGCTGCTCTCTTCCTGTACATCAGTTCCATAGCCCCATCATAGAAGGCCACCAAATTGGTCAGGCAGGGTTTCCCCTTAGTGAAGCCATGCTGGCTGTCACCAAGCACCTCTTTGTTTTTCATGTGCCTTAGCATGCCTTCCAGGAGAATCTGCTCCAAGATTTTGCCAGGCACAGAGGTGAGACTGACTGGTCTGTAATTCCCCAGGTCATCCATTTTCCCCTTCTTGAAAATGGGGGTTATATTTCCCTCTTTCCGATTGTCGGGAACTTCACCTGACTGCCATCATTTTTCAAATATGGTGGACAGTGTCTTAGCAACTTCATTTGCCAGCTCCTTCAGGACCCACGGATGGATGTTGTCAGGTCCCATGGACTTGTGCATGTTCAGATGCTTAAGATGGTCTTGAACCAGATCCTCTCCCACAGTGGGCCTAAGGTCTTCATTCTCACAGTCCCTGCGTCTGCCTTCCAAGGTTTGGGTGGTGTGGTCAGAGCGTTTGCCAGTGAAGACCGAGGCAAAGAAGTCATTAAGAACCTCAGCCTTCTCCAAATCCAGGGTAGCCAGTTCTCTGATAGCTTCCAGAGAGGGCCCACATTGTCCCTAGTCTGTCCTTTATTTGCAGTGTATCTATGGAATCCCTTCCTGTTATCTTTCACATCCCTAGCCAAGTTTAATTCTAACTGGGCCTTAGCTTTCCTAACCTGGTCCCTAGCTTCTCGGACAACATCCCTGTATTCTTCCCAGGCTGCCTGTCCCTGCTTCCACCGTTTATAAGCCTCTTTTTTCCCCTCAAAGTTTCCTCACCAGCTCCTTATCCATCCAAGGAGATCTCCTGGCCCTCCTGCTGCACTTTCTTCTAGTCAGGACGCAACACTCCTGAGCTTGTAGTAGGTGATCCTTGAATATCAACCAACAGTCTTGGGCCCCCCTGCACTCCGGGGCTATATGCCATGGAACATCACTAAGCAGGTTCCTGAAGAGGCCAAAGTCTGCTCTCTTGAAGTCCAGGGCAGTGAGCTTGCTGCACGCTCTGCTCACTGTCCTGAGGATCTTGAACTCGACCATCTCATGATCGCTGCAACCAAGGCTGCCTGGAGTGTCACATTTCCAACCAGCCTTTCCCTGTTGGTGAGCACGAGATCAAGCATGGCACCTCTCCTTGTCGGCTTCTCTATTACTTGCAGAAGGAAGTTGTCTTCCACACAATCGAGGAACCTCCTGGATTGCTTGTGCTGGGCCATACCTTCAGTCCAACAGATGTCAGGGTGGTTGAAGTCCCCCATGAGAACAAGGGCCTACGAGCATGAGGCTGTTCCTATCTGTCTATAGAGCACTTCATCCACAGATTCCTCTTGATCAGGCGGTCTGTATCAGATCCCCACAATAATGTCCCCCATCACTGTTCTCCGTTTAACCCTGACCCACAAACTCTCTGTCGACTGCTCACCTGTCCCCAGACAGAGTTCCATACTCTCCAGCCTATCCCTAACATAAATAACAACTCCCCCTCCCCATCTGCTGGGCCTGTCTTTTCTAAAGAGCCTGTAACCTTCCATTCCAACACTCCAGTCATAGAAGCCATCCCACCATGTTTCTGTGATACCTATTATATCATATCCCTGTAGACATGCACACATCTCTCATTCCTCGTGTTTATATCTACAATGCTTTCTAAAAGATGTTCACAAAATTAAGATGCCGTAAGTACTCTTAAGAAAGTTTATTCTCTATCACTAGTTTAAGAAGGTATTTCCTTCATTCTTGAAGTCATGGAGTAAATTTTCAAGTTTGCATGTGGGGAAGGAATACTGAGAGGATTTTTTGCATATATCTGAAAAGCCAATTGATCTAAAAATATGCTCCATTGTAGCTCAGTGTTCAGAAATATTACTCTTTTCTATTTTTATAAACAGCTTTAAATGATTTATAATGGTTCCTTAAAAAAATTCTTATTACTCTAGTACATCTTATGATGGAGGATAATTGTTTCTGAATCTTCTAATTGTTCATGTGTCAATCAGTCTATAAGACACTCAGAACAGTTTTGTGAGAATAATGGAACAAACTTCAAGCAGAGAGAGTTGTGTGAAGTCAAAGGAAATACAAAGAAAATATAAATGATCAGTCTGTGAACTGTGGGAGAATGCATGAGTATTTGCAAAGAATGTTTGTGGTAAATCCATACAACTTTGATCATACCTTGAATTTAATAGCATTATGATACTAATAATGACCATAATGTACATATAACCTGGGATTCTGAATTTCATATGAGTATCATTGCTTTAGAGACATTGTCACAGTTAGAAAGATAGAAAACAAGATACAAGATAGAAAAGTTATTTCACATACTGCTTCCGCTATTTGTGGAAGAACAAAAATTTTAAACATGATGTTTCATATCTAGAAATATCATATTTAGCTCCTGCTGCTTTGATGTTCTGGGTCCAAAATCACCTGAGAGGAAAGACAGGACATTATTTTCTCTGTGTAGACAGAGCTGAATTAGATTTTCAAGTCTGAACTGTTCTTGCACTTCTAGATCCACAGGGCAGAGACCACTGGAGGCTTCAAGTGGGCTTTTGGATCAGTTATTCTGATGCAGTGTGAAGATCCTGGGTGAGGCCCAGCTATGACATGTGATCTGACACATGTACTGAAGGCTTTTATGTTAGAAACTTTGCAAAAATTGGTTGGGTTTGTGATTCTGAAATTGAAGACTAATCAACATCTTGATTGGATACCCTCTGCTTTATGATATTGTCTAATAATATGTACAATTTTCCACTCACACCATATATTGCAAAGTGCTTGGAATTCATAGTTATTAATTAATAAATCTATCCTGCAGTATTCTCTTACTATTGTTACAGCTACTTGATATAGTTTTAAAGTTAAGTTATAGGCAAATCCGAATCTGTTTATTGTGATACACAAACTGCTTCTGAGTTTCTCTGTGGCCTTTTGTATATGAGTTTTGTCTTTGTAAAGCTTTACATTGTTTGGAACTTGCTGACATAAAGGACAACCTCCTTCTTCCAGTTATTCAATTATTATTTATTGTTATATTATTGTTACACTTAAGGGCTTATTAGTAGTAGATTGAGAACTTGTTCTAGATGTTGTACAAACACAGAATGAAAAGAGGATCTCTACCCCCTCCATAGCGCCTAACTTAGAAGAAGAGAAAATAGATAGATGCCACAGTCAGAGGCATGTGATCTGAACAATCATTGGTTTTGGAGATATGAAATGAGATATTTCAAGATTTATGGAGACTCACAGAATAGTTAGTGTTGGAAGGGACCTTAAAGATCGTCTAGTTCCAGCTCCCCTGCCATGGCCAGGGACACCTTCCACTACACCAGGTTGCTCGAAATCCCATCCTACCTGGTCTTGAGCACAGCCAGGGATGCAGCAGCCACAGCTCCTCTAGGCAACCTGTGCCAGCGCCTCACCACCCTCATAGTGAAGAATTTTTCCTAACATACAATCTAAATCTACCCTATTTCAGTTTGAAGCCATTCCCCCTTCTCCTATTCCTACATGCCCATATAAAAAGTCCCTCTCCAGATTTCTTGTAGACCCCTTTTAGGTGCTTAAACCTGCTCAGGTCTCCCCACAGCCTTCTCTTCTCCAGGCTGAACAAGCCCAACTCTCTCAGCCTCTTTATGTAGGAGAGGTGCTCCAGCCCTCAGAGCATCTTTGTGGCCTCCTCTGGACTTGCTCAAGCAGGTCCACATCCCTCTTATGCTGGGGGCCCAGAGCTGAATGCAGTACTCCAAGTGGGGTCTCATGAGAGTAGAGTAGCGGGGGAGAATCATCTCCTTCAACCTGCTGGCCATGTTCTTTTTGATGCAGCCCTGGACACGGTTGATTTCTGGGCTGCGTGCGCACACTGCCAGCTCATGTTGAGCTTCTCATCAGCCAACACCGCAAGTCCTTCTCCTCAGGGCTGCTCTCAACCCGTTCTCTGCCTAGCCAGTATCTGTGCTTGGGATTGCCCCAGTCCAGGTGCTGGGTCCATGTTGCTGACAAAGATGTTAAACAAAGATACATAGACAATTCAATTTTTCTCCTTTGAATGGTGACTTTTCTACTGAAACTGTACGGTGAAAAAACCCAAAATCATTAAAACTGAATTGAAATCTCTTTTCAAGCCCAAGTAATATATTTATTCATTTATTTTAATGGACACAGACATTTCTCATCCTGATTTAGGGGGGAGAATTTTTTTCAGTTCTTGAAAATTCTCCTCAGGTGGAAATGTAATTTCCCATCTGCCTCTTCCCCAGAGGACGGGGATGAGGAAGGGCTCTTTGAGTCTTGTGGCACAGCCTGCATTAACACAAGGATGCGTATGGTAAACTGTACTCACTTTTCATCAACATCAAGCAATTTTATAGTCAATTTCCCTGATTTTGACTTCTTCCAAGTAATCCTTAATAGTGACTACTAAACATGCCACTAGTGCTTTCCAAAATTTAGCATTAACCATGCTGTAAGTGCCCTGAGTTAAAGAACAGCTTCTCTCTAGAAGCACTATGAGAAGCAGTGATATGAACAAACTGAAACTGTGGCTCAATGCTTAGGTAGGATGTGGAAGAGGCCCTGACACTGGTTCTCTTTTTCTGTTGTAAAATGTCAGGTTAATTTTAGTTACCACTATTGCTTTTACTTGGTGTTTGTTCAATCTGTAGTTGGTCTGAATTTGCTTCAGAATTGCAGACTATTGAACTTAAGGCAGAGTGACACTGAGTTGGGTTGATTCTGTGTTAGCAGATTTGTTATTGTTTAGACACACAGTTGTGGGGTGAAATCTCACCATCTATTTAAAAGTGACAGTGGGAAAGATTAACATGTTAGAGAGACATAATGATTTCCGATTTGATGCTTTAATATGTCCTACTGCAAAATTTGCTGGCTGGATTGCTGGGTGTGTAATTTGCTAAAATTGCATATGCAAACCACATTCTGAAAGGGTGGCATCTTAGGCAGAGGTGAAAAGATAGCTCAGAAATGCTTTCTTAGCCCAAATATACTTGCCACATGCTAGACTTAGCCTAAAAAGGGATGATTAATTTTTATAAATGTCTTGAAATCCCCAAGATTATTCCTGTGTTTCACTGTCTGTACAACACATTAACCACAATCTATTGTGATTGCCACTCTGGTTCAAGTAAAAATAATACTGCAATTATTTATTATAATCCAAAATTAATTTCATGCAGGTCTAGAGGAATGTACATAATGTGGAATGAAAGCTGCCTCTCTATCAGCACCAGCATGTGAATTTTCAGTAAATGAGGACATTTGGTGATGTTTCAGCTTTCATAGACAAAAGGTAAGAAAGATTTACATTTATACATAAACATGTGCAGCACGTGGGAGGCTCATCTGCCTCACTGCTTGCAGCAACTCCTCAAATGAAAATGAACACTTGTTAAGAGTACTATTCCAGGAAGTTCTAAGGGTCCATGCTGCTCAGTGTGCCAGTGGCCCCAGGAACAAGACACCTTAGATGTATGCCACAACACAGTCTGGATAACAAGCTTATCCTCAGTTTCAAAGGGTTATGGGGTTGAATGAATTGTTTATTGATTGCATACGAAAGAACTCAGCAGCAAGAGGTGGAGGTTCCACGGTATACCAGAAACATCCATACTGTGTCCTAGGGACAGATACAGGTTGGTAATGAAACAACATTAGTACAATTAGTAACCCAGCAGGGAGGTGGGAAGAGTCTAGGCCATGTATCTGCCTTTGTACCAGAGCACTTGTGTTTCAAATTTGGGACTGGCCTCCATTGCAAAAGCCTCAATGGATTTGTTTTACTGTCTTGGTATTTGCTGAGGGGTGAGCACAGAACCACTTCCTTCCTGGGACAGATGGAAGAAATATTTTGCTCCTCGGTGTCCCAGATCCACGTGGTTCTGTAGGATCTTTCATGTTTGGAGTGGCAGGAATTGCTTGATGGCAGCATTAAACAGCTTTGATTTTTAGCTCAAGTCCATTTCTGGGTTTTGCCCCTGCTAATGGTCCTGTGTAGTGAGCATATTCAGGGTTCTGGTACCCAGGCGTTCTGCATGAGGTTTATGTTTGCTTTGTATCCTTGAGTAGTTTCTTTCCACTGGGATTTTGGTTGGCAAAGAACCAAACTGTGCCAGTTTGTTAACTGGGGCAATGGTTCCCTACCATGGAAAAAACAAATCCCCAGGCTGCTTTTTAGAGCTATAACATGTTAGAGACAGAGCTGGGTGTTCCTGGACTATCTAATGTAATGTTAGAGGTAACCGAGAGTACTGAAATCACGAGGCTACCATCTGCCTTCTCTATAATTTACTCAAAAGATAATCACTTGTTCTCATACTTGCTACTCTTTAGTAGGTAACACTGAAACTTTCACGTAAGAGATAGTTGTCTAACATCAGTCAGGCCATGAATTTAGTCTTACCTCTTTCAGCATAAGGCATTGCTAACCAAGGATTAGAAGCTTGCAGCTTGGGCATGGCTTAGCCATCTTGATAGCAATTTATAAGCATTTTGCAGAAATATTATCATAATATGTACCAGGACTGGCTCTAGGCACATCACTGAATGAACAAAGCCCCTTTGCTTCTCCAAATGTGTTGCTGAAGGCTACGGTTGCAGGAGGATGATACTCCACTAGTTAGGGTTAATTTTGTATCCTGTTATCTGAACAGAGCTTGCAGCAAGCCTGAATGAAGCTTGCTGTTCTTGCCTCATTTTCTGTTAATACATTTTCAGGATGATGTGCTAGCATTACTGCATGTATGTTTGCATCACACTTAATCAGTATGATTAATCTGCAGGCAACAATCTCCTATATCAGGAAAATGCCTGGTCCTTCCCTTAGATGTCACAACATCTCTCCCCGTATCAGTCCTGATTTTGAGGATCAATTAAATGTGATGGAAATTATGTCATAACCTGGGATTTTATGTGAGAGTAGATGGATTTTTCTTTCTTAATGTGATTGAATGTTTGGCTTTGTGTGAGTTATGTGTTTGGAAGAAGGCTAAAGTTTTAAAACAAGAGAAAATGCAGCCTTCTGGTCAATTGCTTCTCATCCGTACAAAGCAGAAATTCATAAGATACCCAGTAACCACTACTGCTACCACCAATAATAATAATGATAAGAAAAATAACAAGGGAAGAGAATACAACACCTCACGACCCATCGACTGATACCTCGCCCTCACCCAGCAGCGAACTAGCCCTTCTGGGTAACTCCCAATTACATCCTGGGCATGACGTGCTGTGATATGGAATACCTCTTTGGCTAGTTTGGGTCAGGTGTCCTGTCCCTGCTTCCTCCCGGCTTCCCTTCCTCCCTGGCAGAACATGAGACTCACAAAGTCCTTGGTCAGACCAAACATCAGTGTTATCAGCTCTGTTCCCAGGCCAAAAGTCAAAACCACAGTGCTGCACCAGCTACTAAGAAGGAGAAAAATGGCTGCTACTGCTGAACCCAGGACAGTATCCACCCCTTATTCCATACCATTCACGTCATGCTCAGATCCCACATTTTCAATATACCATCGCTCTTACATATATATACATCCACATACACACACAGACAGAGAGAAAAAGAGATTATTTCTTAGTGCATGGACCAATCTCTTATAGAGATTGCTGCTGAGTCCATCCGGGCCATGATGTCGGGCTCCATCTCTTGGAACAGTCCTTCAGGGCAGGAGAAGCTGTGTGCAGTGTTCACACTCATGAATAACCTGGGCAATAGTGTCCATTGTTAAGTCCACCCCTCGATCATGAGTCCATCTCTATGTTGCATCTCTGCCCTGGTGGCCTGAAGTGTGTCATGGGCCCACCAGCCTCGAAATAATTCACCCTCCTCTTCAGCAGTTTCTGCAGCTTGTCGCTGGGGACTCCATACAGCTGCCTTCCATCTCTGACAATTCCAAAGCACTGGAGGGGCCCAGTGGACTAGATACTTGCCCAAAGTGTCCGACACACCCTGCCACTCATGACTGTCCAGCCTTGGGGAAAACCTCTTGGTCCTCCTATATTGTTGTCTAACCCCAGACAAGACCCAAACCTGACTCTGCTTAACTTTCGAGATCAGACAAAATGGTTGTGGGTAAAACACACTCTGTGTGTGCGCCAACATGGTGATCCCCATCACAATCAGCAGGCAGGTCCCAAGGGTACCCAAAGGCCATTCAAAACCTTCAGAACTCTCAAATGATGCTGCTGTACTTGTCACTGGGGCTGTAGCTGCTGTGCTTGTCGGCTCTCTCACCACCAGCTTCTCTTTTTCTGAGTCCAGATCTTCCTCCTCTGCCTTGCTGGGAAATGCTGCGTGGTCTCCTGCATCCTCCTGGGGATCAGGCTCGCGGGGCTCGCTGGACAGCTGCTGGGGGATGCTCTCGGCTGCCGCGGGGCTGAGCTTGGCCGCGGCACTCGGCTCCTCCGCCGCCTCCTCCCGCTGCTCGGCAGCCGCCTCCTTCCCCTCCTCGACCGCCCCGACTTCCTCCACCAGCAGCCGCTACCTCCCGGCCTCCAGCCCTGCTCCCGCCACCGCTTGGTCCCCGGGGCTGCTCTCCCGGGCCGCTTCCGCTGCCACCAGCTCCCGGGGCCGCTCCCCCTCAGCTCCCCGCAGCCTCACGAAGATGGAGGCAAGGACGAGCACCAGGACGATGAAGAGCAGCGGGACGGCCAGGTACAAGTCCACGGCCACGTCCATCCCGCCCTGCTGCCAGAGCCTGCCCATATTACAAGCCATTACCATAAAGTTCAGTGAAAGGAGAACCCTATCCCAAGCCCCACACTTGATAAACACCAACACAGCAAATACCGGTTCTAAGTAAGCTACGACATGCTGAAACTGTGACGTCAAGAGAAACAACTTTAAGAGCCAATAAATCAGCATTGTGCCTTGGTCAGATCTGTCATTATCTCAACCCTTCATGCCCCACATTGGGCGCAAAAAAGAACTGTTGTGGTTTAAGCCCTGTCGGCAAGTCAGCCATGCAGTTTCTACTCCCCCCCCGGCCTCTTCCGGAGGGATGGGGAGGAGAATCAAAAGAATGTAACTCCCACAGGTTGAGGTAAGAACAGTTTAGTAACTAAGATATAACACAAATCACTACTGCTACCACCAATAATAATAATGATAAGAGAAATAACAAGGGAAGAGAATACAACACCTCACAACCCATCGACTGATACCTTGCCCCCACCCAGCAGTGAACTAGCCCTTCCGAGTAACTCCTAGTTACATCCCGGGCATGACATGCTGTGGTATGGAATACCTCTTTGGCTAGTTTGGGTCAGGTGTCCTGTCCCTGCTTCCTCCCGGCTTCCCCTCCTCCCTGGCAGAGCATGAGACTCACAAAGTCCTTGGTCAGACCAAACATCAGTGTTATCAGCTCTGTTCCCAGGCCAAAAGTCAAAACCACAGTGCTGCACCAGCTACTAAGAAGGAGAAAAATGGCTGCTACTGCTGAACCCAGGATGCTACACCATTTTGGCCTGGGCCAGCTGATGCTGTGTGGGAAAAAGCCCGGTTTAGTACAGGCCTTGGACTATCCCCTGCAGGCAGACTGGATGAAGTTGCTCTGGTTTAGTGGAAGTGGGGTGTCTACATGGATGTAGGCTGTGCTGTGCCAGGTGGTCGGATAAGAGTCCCTGAGCTATTATATTTACTTGTACAGATGTGGTGTAATAAATAGTCAAATGAGCCTCACTATCTGTATTTTAATTATTCTTCTGTTATATGGGTTTAGAAAGTATTGCAGAAGTGCTATCAGAAGGAATGCGCTGAGGAAGGGTGGTGAGATGCTTAGGAAATGTGCTACCAGGACCACTTTAAACACTATTAGTTAACTGGAACACTGTATTAAATGAATCTCTGCCATTTCTTTTCCTACTTTAGTGTTCTTGCATGCTCAGCATAGATGACACCCCAAAAATGAAGTAAGTACATATAAGGAATCCTTCCCAAAGTAAATGATAGGAGTACAGTAACCATGCTATCAAGTGCATGTGTTACTACTATATTGCAAAGCATGTGAATGTTTTAGTTGCTGTTGGGAGCAAGTGAGTCTCATGTTGTTGCTACCTGTTCCTCATTGTTTCCCTGTTTGACATAATGAAAAGCATTTGTAAGGTCCTCTAAAAAAAATGGCTGCAGTGCGCTACCACCCAAAAAGCAGCTGTTTCTGCATTCAAGGTGTCTTTTTGGCTGTACCTGCAGTACTCTTAACATATGGCCTGACTGGAAAAATACAACATGCTGCTCCATCCCTGCTGGTCTGAAGGCTGCCCCTGCTCATGTAGAGGACAGACTGAACTGTGAAACTGTGAACTGTACACCGGAGCTCTTATGGCTTTATTATTATAATTCACTATGTCTCAATCAGCTTAAAAATAATAATGCTTGTGCCAAGTGACAATATATTTGCTTCTTGACTGTGCTCTGCTCTATATTGTTTCCTTTCCTTGTACAGTGCCTGGTTCATGGACAGTGTTCCCTCAGAGTCCTTTCTGACCCTGGCATGAGGTTCCTGGGTACCCACTGCTCCTGGAGTGGTGTGTGATGGAAGATGTCCTCTGCTGGAGGACATTCTGGACTCATGCCATACCCAGGCATACTCCAGGTCCCTCAAGGTCGAAAGTCTGAGAGAGGAATATTTAAAGCTTTGAATGTGCTGGATCTCGCTTAGTGTCAGAGGAGCTCTCACATACTAGCAGCTAAATAAATACCAAACTAACTGCAGACTCACAAACATGGAAACCCTTTCCAAGCTGAGCTTTTAGTTAAGCATCACCATTCCCAAAATATCCATCTACGTTGTCCCATGGGTCACCCCCGCTATCCACCGTATTAAAGAGACCAGAAATTGCTTCACTTCCAAGTGAAAATACGTGGCAGGTGTCAGCATCCTTTCTAAGGTATAAGACCAGGCTGAATGTTTCCAAATTAAAAGGTCAAATGTGCCAGCAGAGAATTGCAGGAGCCAGAACAAGATGCCGCTGATCAGATATCTGAAGCATCTTGGCTCAGGCTTAAGCATAGGCTGGAGGATCAGGGATCTGAAGCCCTTCTCTCTCTTGTCCTGCAAGATGTCACGGCCCTGAGCTCCAGCTTTCTGTGTGCCATGTGGGCTCTGCCTGTCGGCTTCATTGGTATCTGTGCATTGGTATCTGTACCCCTCTTGGTAGGCAGTGGGGACTAGCTGCTAGTAGCTCTTTTAAAGTGATTATTTTGAAGGGCAGCAGCTCAAGGGAGGTGGGCTGGGATAAGGATGGGAAAGACGTTCACAAAATTACCAGTTGTTGGATGTTGCAACTCAAATTTCTCCACCTCAGTCAGTGCTGTTTGTTACTTTAAATTCCTGACTCATTGTATTTTCTGGCCCTCTCTCCCCACTCTCTGTCCATGTCTCCATACTTCATTCTCCCATGCAAAAAGTTAGAAATGGGATTAATTTGCACTAAAGGCTGAGCTCCTCACCCTACTGCTGGCCCCAGGCTTTGAACTGGGAATGGGCAGGAGCTGGGATAACAGTGTGGCAGCTGACACTGGCAACTTCAGCCACAACTGAAGGTGGAGAGACCACTCACAGACCTTTAGGTGAGCTGAGAGGGCAAAGGGAAAAGGTGAAAACAGGCAGCAAAGTCTGTTTTAGGAGGCTTGGAGGAGTAGGGATAAGGATGAGCTCCGTGCAAATCTGAGGAGGCTTTAAGGAGCATCAGGGTGTTTGTGATATCTTCTCCTTCCTGACTCACTAGTGGGATTGCCTGTGGCAAGTACTCACTTTCAAAACTGATCCAGGATTGGGATTTTTTTTCCTGAGAGTAATTAAGATTTCCAGAAAAAAAAAATCTTACGTCTTTGGTGCTGACTGCTGTCAGCTTCTTGCAGATATTTTGGCTTGTATATGCCAGGATTAGACCTTCTGTTAGTTGGTGTCCTGCATGGACTTGCTCCATGTCCACTTTATACTGCATCCTGCTAGCTAGACCTCAAAGACCATTCAGATAAACTCCAGATGAACTTAGGAGAACGCAATGCCTTTAGGAGGACACTGGTGGTTGGGGCCAGAGATGTCTCATCACTCAGTACTCATCTTCTGCAAAATATGCCCCTTAAAGATGTCAAAAAATGGTACATAAAATAATATTTTTTTAATTAGGACTATTGTTTATTATGCATCTAGGTTTTTTGGCTAATAGAATTGTGAAAAAGGAGGAGGAAATAGGTGAGCCTAAAAACTGAATAAAAATCTTTTCCTCATTGCAAAATGTGTTTTCCATTAGCCGAACTCCTGATGAGTCAGTTCCAGCAGCAGGGCTGAACTCTACTTGTATTTAACACCTCTGAATGCTCCTGTGGTCTTTACTTGCAGTGATACCCAGACATAATTTGTAGAAACAGTAGGCAAGAGAGGGGAAATTCAGTCTGAACATTTTGTCCTTGAAATTAGGGGCACAAAGTTAACAACATAGCTAAAACCTTAATTAATATTATTTTCAATCCCCTTTCTGAACCAGAAGTATTGACATTTCTGGTGTAATATCCTGAATGCAACTCCACAGAAGCTTTTGCCCACATACCCCGCTGTAGGAACCACAGCACCTGAACATGTCCTTGTTTGTTGCTCTGTTCAATCAACTTTAAATACCAGCAGCTTTGCCTCAGCAGCAATGCCTTGGGCACTATTTGTCATGCTCTGTACACTTAGTCAGTACCCTGCACTTTGCTGTGAATCTAACCTTCCCTTTTCTTTCTTCAAAGCCCTCAAGGGTGAAAAACAATTTTCTGGTAGTAGTTCTGCTTTTTTAATGGATGAAGAAAGTATTCTATTTATTTCTAAAGATGTACATTTATCTTTCATGTCCTTTTCCTTTTCTTGTTAGCTGAGAACCTAATGCAAGAGTTTCTTTTTCCCTCAGTGGATTTTTCCACCTAATTAGTGAGAAGTGGCAATTGCAGTGTTCACTATGTACTTGTGCTGTGGTCAAGCCACATTCAAGCACTGTGAAAAATGTAGTGTCATTTCCCACCAAACATAATGAACAATATCAGATCACCTACTGAGTGGCAATCTGTAAATCACTGACTGCTCAGGAGTTGATGCAGAGTGATAATTTAGTGGTTGATGTTCCCTGTTTACTCACAAAGCGTAAGTAATATAAATTTGTAGTCTACAAGATGATGTATAGGGTTTAATTTTTATTTCACAGAGTCTGGAGGGGCTGTGATGGTTTTGGTCTGTCCAAAAAAGTGTCTGTCAGACGCCGTCAGCAGTGTTGGCTGTACATGGCATGCATGTGGGCTAGCTTTAGCCAGCCATCTCAGGTACTAGAAGCAGGCTAGCCATGGCACTTGTCTTGTACTGCCCATGTGCCCTTTGTCTCAGCCTGCTGATTGAAGCTGGCAGCTTTTGGAGATAAATTCCCATTAATAATGGAACTGGGATCAGAAGTCTAGTCATTTCTAAAATAATTGCATCTTTAAATGGGCATAATGGAGGATAGAAAGTCCTCAACCCCTTCAGCTAAGCCTTTCAGCAATCACACTGTGTTTTTATTGAAATAAATCAGAGAAACACTCCCTGCCCTGTTTACGGTCTCCCCAAGCCAATCAGGTAAACCTGAAGACTCAAAGTAAGGGAAGGTCATTAAGTACCACACAAAATCCTGTTCCTCCCACTGAACAGTGTCCCTTAAACAAAACAACAATTAATTGCTGCTACAACATTTCCTCACTCAGTTGGTATGCAAGGGCATGTGTTTTATGGCAGCAATGAGATGGGATGCAAAGGTGAAAAAAAAATAATTCTCAGTCATTTACTGTTATCTGTTTGACAGCCCTAATAACAGTAACTTAATAAATGATTCAGTATTTTTTAGAAGAAACAGTAAAAGGTCAGTTCTTCACTGCTGAGAGAGCGAGTATTGTATCCCAAATGTTCAGGGGGCAGTACATGTACCATCTGCAACATCTGAGTTTAACTTTCCTGGCCAGATTCTAACTCAGGAAGAGTACAAAGGCCTGATCCCATGGTCCTTCAAAAACAAGGAAACGACTCCAGTGGACTGCCATGTAATAGCAATAAAACTCTAACATGAATTAGTTAGGTTAACTTCAACCTCTGCTGAAGTCAGTGAAATTGACCTGAGCATAGCAGAATAGGAAATCCAGCAGGTTATTTCTGCAGCATACCTTAGTTTTTAAGTCGGCAAACTCAGCCTAGTCACAGGAGATGCTCCTTGCTGTGCACTTAGAAATCAGTGCAATAGAGCTTACTTTCTAGTCATGCCTTTCATTGTAAATCGACTGTAATATTTAACAGCTTTCAGTCAAAGAAACCTTTTGTGCCCTTATTGAAGGAGCCACTTAAACAAATACTTGTTGGGTTATACAAAAAAGCTTAGGAAACCAACTGCTATTTATTTTAAATGGAAACAGAATCAGTATCCTTTTAAACCTATGTTTTTCCTAGCAGTGTCAAAGCTGTGGATATCATGGGACATGAGGAAGAAATTCTTTATTGTGAGGATGGTGAGGCACTGGAATGGGTTGCCCAGGAAGGTTGTGAATGCTCCATCCTTGGCGGTGTTCAAGGCCAGGTTGGATGAGGCCTTGGGTGGCATGGTTTAGTGTGGGGTGTCCCTGCCCATGGCAGGGGGGTTGGAACTAGATGATCTTAAGGTCCTTTCCAACCCTAACTATTCTATGATTCTATTCTAAGATTCTACATGCCATACTCCTAATGCCTAGATGGGAACCCAGGTGTGATATTGAACAAAATGGCCTCTTTTCTTGTGCCAGTTTCCTACATAGCTGAGAATTATAGCTGGAAAAAACAGGGCTGTGTGGCTCCTTACAGGTCACCTAGTTATCCTTTTACCCAAGGGCAAAATAAACTGTAACTATGCCAATATGTTCTTAAAGACAATGGAGACAGGCAGGAGTCAGCTGAGGCCTCACTTGCTCTGAGCCGGTTGTGAGTATCTTCTGCAGATTTCCAGGCAGCTGACTTCTGGTTTATTCACTCCTGGGGTGGTTTATGTCTTTTTGCAAGACTTTCTTTCATCCCGTGCCTCTCTCTAACTGTACCCTTTCCTGAGCAGTGCTTCATCTTTCTTTCTGTATACGTGCGCCTTTAGTTGGGAATTATGGAAGTATGGAAGTATATCCATTATGCTAAGGAAAAACAGAATATTTTTTTCTGATGTTGTTGGGGGGTTTTATTTGTTTGTTTGTTTGGGCTTATTTATTTTGGTTTTTGTTTCAGTTTGTTTGGTTTTGGGGTTTGTTTTTTTTTTTTTTTTAATTTCTATTTTTGTTGTCTGTGTTGAAGAATGTTTCAACACAGGAGGTTGGGAAAGATGTGCAGCACCTTTCATCTCGGTTTAGTTAGTTCATAGTAATGGCCCCAGCTGTACTAATTCAAAGCCATTATCATGCTTCTTGGTTGTCTGGATAATACGAATCAGCTGGAAGCATTGCCCAAGGAAGTTGTGGCTGCCCCATCCCTGGCAGTCTTCAAGGCCATGTTGGATGGCGCTTGAAGCAACCTGGTCTAGTGGAAGGTGTCCCTGCCCATGGCAGTGGGTTGGAACTGGATGAGCTTTAAGGTCCCTCCCGACCCAAACCATTCTATGATTCTAAGATTGTGGCTGGATGCATAAACTGGCATGTTCCCATGGTAGGAGGAATATGGGAAGTGAATAATTCTCAGGTATAAGCCTGCTCCAACCACCTTAAGTTCAAAATAAGAAGAGAATATGGCACTTGGGACTGGTTCAATAGCTGAATAAAGAATTTTGGCATTTATAGCTAGAATTTTAAAGAGTCCCCTTGCAGTGGATTTATGAAGACATGCAAACCCAGAGAAAATGGTATTATTTATAGCAGTGTCACAGGTGGAACAGATTAGCTGAGATCACGGCCATATAATTTGAAAAGTCAGTAGGAGATCTACATTTCAAATGATAGTTTCTTTCTACTTTTTCTCAGATGAGTTTCAGCAGGGCTAAATTCCTGTTTTTAGGCTGATTTGCACAGATGCATTACCTGGCAGAATATAATACAGACTCCTGAAAGAATCTGGTTTCTGTAGCTGGTTGACATAATTCACAGCATATTTAAGGCAGTAAGATTTTGCAGCAGAGGGAAAACAGAGAAGAAAAGATGGGAAGCAGAAGAAATGATGCCAAGGTCATTTCAAGATCATTTAAGTCATTGGAAGGAGATGCACTGGTTTCTGTAGCATTTGGGTTGGGCCTACAGGAGACAATTTACTAGAGCCCTGGGCACTGGAGTGAGTTTGTCTTTGTAGTTTATTACATCTAGTGGGATTACAGCAAGAATGAATTTAGCAGAGTCCCCAACCTCTCAAACAACTCCTTGATATGCTGTCCCTTTCCTCCTTCTATTTTGCTATTTCTCCTCTACACCCTGATTTTGGAGCACGTGGAGTAAGAAACCTTTTAGGTGAGACTGGGACAGGGTAGTGGGGGCTGATATGATTAATGTGCTGTGGGAAAGGAGGGTAGGACAGGGGAGGAGAGGTGACGCCAGGGAAAGTTTACCTCGAACTCCTCTGTGTGAGAGCTGCAGGCACTATCAACTTCTCCTGATGTTCCCTGCACCTGTGAAAAGAGTGGAAGAGAGAATTTCTTCAGGCCTTTTGGACCCATGAGTATTGCTAAGCCCTTGATAAATGAAACTCTGCAGAGGCTACTCCAGCTTCTTTAGCGAGATAGCAAAAGACAAGACATGACGTAACTGTCCAGCACTCAGAGTAGGGCTCAGTTTGAGATTACAAAATCTGAATATGGGGAACTGAGAGCATTAGTGCTAAGGATCCCATTGTGGTTATTGGCATCCCAGCTGAGACGTGCCTGGGGTGGAGGGAGCTGCTCAGCAGCCAGGCATTAGAGACGTGTGTGCCTGGTTGTGTGCCCTCACATAGTATCACCTAAGCTGCCTGGCCTCCAGCAGGCCAGAGTCATGGGGTGTTTGCCAGCCACATTTGGACATCTTGGGTGACCTGTGGCATCCCAAAGAGTACTAAATCCTCATGTGTGGAAAACTGAGTCAACCAGTAGGTAAACATGTTAGGGTGAACTGCATTAATTCTCTGGCATCTGCTGGTTGTACTTCCTCAGGATTCAATCCATTTGTCTGCACATAGCTGCTGATCAACATGTCCTTGAGTATCCAAGACATCCATGTGGGCTGGTACATGTGGCAATTATGGATCAAAACTTTTTATTCTTTGCTCAGGCAAAACAACGTTCAGGGTTGTTGGCAGTGCTGGTGAAGAGTATAACTGCACATTGAATAATTATTTAATACTATGTAGTCATGCTAAGATATTGCACTCATTTCCCAGGAACTAATCTCTAACCACAGAGAATGATAAATTGACTGACATCCATTGATTTGTTTGTGACAGTGTTTAAAAAGAAGAAGTTATTAAAGTACTATTGTGATCAACACACCTTCACTGATTATATATCTGATCTATCTCGCTAGGCTGATTTCCCTCTATATTAATAACTCTGAAACTTTGCTTCCTCTAACAAAGAGTTATTTCTAAATCCAGTATTTCCATTACGCAGTTAATTCCATCTGTTTTTGCACATGTGCTGGTTACAGATGAAAAGTCAGTGTTGGTAACATGGTATTATGTGAACTGCCAAATATAGGAGATGAGGTGCCCAAAACTGCTGACTGGTTAGTGGCAGACTCTCCTCATACACTGCAAATATGCAGGAGAAATCGATGTCACCAGGGAGCAATGTCACCTGGACATTTTCTTCACAGCTCTGAGATTCCCTCTATGGGGTATGTAGCTGTGGAGCATTGAAGCCATGGCAGGCAAACTTCACCTAACTTCAGTCAACTAGAAGTAAGGTCCAGGCTAAGTTTATAAAATAGGCTCCATCAATGGCCAGAGAGGCAGAGAAAGATATTTCAAAGGGTGATTCGCTTTCCCTAGTGACTAGAGAGAGAACTTAATCATTAACTGAGGCTGGATACCTAACTTTTAGACAGCTGAAGTTATGTGACATGAATACTCCTAAAGTCCAAAATGTGTAGGAACATTTGCAACAGCTCTGGAGCCTTTTGCTTTGCACTTTGAAAACTGATGCATCTGCTGTGATTTTAAGTAAAGGCCTATTGTCAGTAAAATTGAGGCGTCAGTAATAAGCCTGACATTTAAAATTGTGTTAATGAATTGAAAGACCGAGAGAGACCATTTAAAATTACATGCTTTTCTATCCGTGCACTGAGTAACTAATGCTGTCCTGGTTACTAATTTCTGCGTAGTTTAGCAGGGTACTTAGCCTATTATCTTACTCATTTCCTCTCGAGCAGAACTCAAGACTGACAAGTACTATTGTGCATATTGTTATCAATCACTGCCACTCTTTCTGCAGTTGCCTTAATTGTACTCCATTACTTGTACCAATATCTTGTATTCCAGGACTTTAAATAAATGGTCTTAGTTTTAAAGTTGCTAGTGAAGAAGCTACTTCAGACTTTGGCATCTCCAGAGACTGTTTAATAGTGAAAACAGATTGCAGAAAGCTTATACTTTTGTCTTCTATCTGATACTAACTTTGCTCTAAGTGTGATTTTAACATTTATATCCCATCCAATGAATCATGTATAATGGATTGTGTTTTGATCATCACCTCTGATTTTAGAGTGAAGTTTGAATCTCCTAAAAGGACCTTGTATTTCAATCATATGAGTCTATAGCTTCTTTCTGATGGATTTAAGGACCTTAATTTTCCACTTCGGGTTCCCTTTACAAATTCAAGGTCATTGGTTTAAATAAGAAAACATAGAGAAAGTACTAAGAAATGGGCAATTGTTACCAACCGTGCTCTACATTTCATTATGGCTACAAAGCATTTTAGGAGTCTTTGGAATGATCAAATACTAAAATGAAAACCTTGACTAGTACCTTTCAAAGCTGACAAATTATTTGAGACATCTTATTTCTTAAGTATGCACCTTGACACATTGACTAAAATTGCTGGATTTGACAAATGTGCCAACTCCCAACCTCTAAACATCAATTCCTTTCATTCAGTTGAATTAAAACTCCAGAAATATTGACCGCTAAATGTGCCAATATTATGTTTAGGAAGAAAAAGGGACATTTCTTCCTTTCCATGCCATTTTTTCTATCAATCAGATTAATGAGCAGTCTTGGCTTAGATAGAAATTTTCTGTACAAGTATTTTTTGACCTTGAATATTAAAGTTGGCTCTGGCAAACAACACCGGTGAGAAATCAGATATACATACTTGGGATTTCAAGAGCTTTTTAATTTTTATGTTTGTCCCTTTTATCTGGTGCCAAGAAGTCTTTTATTGCAGAATTACTTCTCAACTCCTTTCCAGTGAATATGTAAAATCCTACCTATGGCAGAGAACAATCTCTGTTTTGATAGGTATGTTTGCAATATCTTCTGCCCATTTCCTCCCCACATCCCAACTGTAGTGGCATAATTTTGCACAATAAAGGCAATTCCAGTTTTCCAAATGGCATGTAAAGAAGTCTGATTATCTCAAAACAGGGGGCTTGTCTTCACAATCTGTGTGTTATCAAGTCCAGAGAATAGAGTTGTGATATTGAGTTGATTAAGGTTGCTCATGATATAATTTAACATCAGGGCTTAAGATTTTCTTCAATGAGATGAAGAAGAAACCCACCACCCATCACTCAAAAAAGTCTCTCTTAAACAGAAGTACCTGTTGGGTACTTGTGAAAGACATATAGCCTATTATTTAGTATTCTTATTTTGATGTGTAAGTCTGGCATGTGAGCACCAGCCTCCTCATCACCTGGAGGTGATGAGTGCCTGGCTAGCAGGTGCCCACCAGAGACACTTCTGCAGCTTTTTTTTTATCAGAGACTTTGATCAAATTCAACACATCCTGGCAGCATCTTGACAAGATAATGGGCCTGTCTGCCCATTAGGTCCAAGTTACGTTTTTTCTACTAATTTTCACAATGCCTTACAGTAATTGTGCCTCTTCCCTTCTCTCCCCTGTCATTTCTTTCATTAAATAACCAAGTCTGTAGCTGTCTGCTTGAAGAAAACCCTTTCCCTGCTTCTGAAGACAAACAGACAGTATTTTTGGGATAACTTTTCAGTGTAAAACCCTAGTTTGAAGAAGCCTATGATTCACAGGACATATAAATGCTACCCACTGTTCACCACTGTGGGGCTTGGCTCCGCCATCTTTTCTGATGCCTCAGAAAATCTGCCACCATTTCAAGTTTTACCTTCTGCTCAAAATGGCCAACCAGACAAGGACTGTCGTGGCCTCAGAGACCGTGTATTAGGGGGCTAAGAAATCCTACTGGGACAATGCTTTATTTGGAGATTGATCAAGAACAATTGACCACACTTCAATGTCAGCCACGAATGCCCCCTCCCTCTCGCAAAGCTGATTGGCATAAAATGGCTCACGTGGAATGACTAAGTGAAATTGCAACTATAAAAGAGCATCACTGAAGAACCCATGTGTGCACCCACTGCCGACTGCTGAGGATCGTCAACAGATCCATGGGACACTGAAGGATCCAGGGTGGTGACTATTTCTACTTCTAACTTCTCTTCTTCTCTCTCCTCCTCTCTCTCTCTCTCCATATGTTAGATAATTACCCTAAGGATTGTAACTAATAAAACAATAAAGGGTTAAGTTACTGTTACCGTGCCTCAATTGTGCTTTGTCCGAACTCAGGGATCTCAAATCTATTTCTTTATCCATCAGGATTCTTGGGAAGTGGTGTATTCTATCCGCAGGCAGGTAGAGTACACCAATAAACCCATAGGGCTCCACTTGGGGCTGACTGCATTGTGTTAACTGTGGGTTGCTGGCAAGGGCCGGGAGCCAGGCAACCATTGAAGCCTTGTGCTAATGAAAACCAAGTTGGAACCTGACAACCACCTCTCTCTGTTACACAATCTCTCAAATCTGATTGATAAACACTTCTAGGGCTTTGTCATATTCTCTTTGTTCAGGTATGTGAACAGTCTTTTGTAGGGTAACATGTAATTGGTATAGTTTGACTTTCATTGTACTGCAGATTTAAATCAGTTAAAAAAAGTTTAATGGCAGAAAGGCAGCAAGCTGCCAGAGGGGGAAATTATCCTGTTAGATCCCTTCTGCCCAGTGAAGACTCTATACCCACTTGCACTGCAGATACTCCTTTAGGATTGCCATGGGGAATCTCTCCCCATGGATGGGAAGAAGCAAGTTAAAATGGAAGATACTTTAGTTATCAAACAGATAGATAACTGAGTTTGTGATGTCAGCTGAATGCAACAGTGGAAAGTCTTGTAGACTTCTACAGAGACTTGTAGGGAGTAGCTGCACAGTGGTCAGCATTTTCCCATGGCTGTCTTTGCTGAAACGCTCCCAGCGCCATGTGGCAGTACAGAAAGACTGAGAATCAGTCTCAGATTGTGATTTAGGAAATAAGGAAGAGAAATGATGCAGAGCTCACACTCATTGGAAGCTTTTGAAAATGTGGTTTCTACATTTAGAAATGTTAGAAATGGAAAGTGGCATTCAAAATGAAAAACTATGGGAGATTAATAAAGAACTGTGAGAAAGCAAAGAGAGAGAGCATTTGGAAAGGCATGTCCTCCAGGGTGAATACATCTTCACATAAGTGGTAGTGTAGACTGATGATAACCAGAGCAGAAACAGTGAAGATCAGTCTGAAGAAAAAGATCCTGCTTAAACAATGTGCATGCACGCAAACACAGGTGGAGTAGTGAGATCCATGGGCTACCTTCAGCAAATTTAAGGGTACACCAGTAAGGAGGAGAATCAGCAGATACATGGACAAACATGGGCTGGGGGAGGATCAGCACATTTTCTGTAGGGTTTGTAGCTCATAGCCAGATTTGTGTGCTTGGGTTTCCAGAAGGCTTTCAGGAAGATCCATCACTAAAGACTTTCAAGGATAATAAGTTGCTGAAGATCAAGGAACACGTTTACTCATGGATTAATAACTCATTAAATACTGGGGAAAAATTAAGTCATAGATTTAAAGGGATTGCAAAGACTTTTGAATCCTCTATGGGAGTTATTAAATCTCTTGCTGGAGGTGGGGAAGTATCAGGTAACTATTTTGGAGAAGGTTATAGTTATGCTTTCATTTAATAGCATTTCCTTCTTGAGTGTAATGTGATAAATGAAAGACATATCTCTCAGTTGCATAAAAGCAGTAGCACCTCACAGGATTTCATTCAGTTTCTTCTTTTTCAGTTTCGGTCCAGTCAGGTTTTTTGGTGAAAGTGACTGTGCACTGTGAAGCCTCATGTTTCTCCTGTGCTATCTAAAAACTTAAAAGTTAAAAGTTAAAACTTAAAACTTCACTTCATGCCATTTTTTTTTTTTTTTCCCAGTTACTTGACTAATTCACTAATTAGAGATGCTTTGATTTTGAAAAAAATAAACTCTTTTCAGAGAATTATAGAATTTTTTAGGTTGGAAAAGACCCATAAGATCATCAAGTCCACCCATTAACCCAGCACTGGCAAGTCCACCACTAAACTATCATAGAATCATAGAATAGTTAGGGTTGGAAAGGACCTTGAGATCATCTAGTTCCAAACCCCCTGCCATGGGCAGGGACACCCCACACTAAACCATATCACCCAAGGCCTCATCCAACCTGGCCTTGAACACCGCCAGGGATGGAGCATTCACAACCTCCCTGGGCAACCCATTCCAGTGCCTCACCACCCTCTCAGTAAAGAATTTCTTCCTTAGATCCAATCTAAACTTCCCCTGTTTAAGTCTGAACCTGTTACCCCTTGTTCTGTCACTACAGTCCCTGATGAAGAGTCCCTCCCCAGCACCCTTGTAGGCCCCCTCCAGATACTGGAAGGCTGCTATGAGGTCTCCACGCAGCCTTCTCTTCTCCAGGCTGAACAGCCCCAACTTTCTCAGCCTGTCTTCAGACGGGAGGTGCTCCAGTCCCCTGATCATCCTCGTGGCCCTCCTCTGGACTTGTTCCAACACTTCCATGTCCTTTTTATGTTGAGGACACCAGAACTGCACACAATACTCCAAGTGAGTTCTCACGAGAGCAGAGTAGAGGGGCAGGATCACCTCCTTCGACCTGCTGGTCACGCTCCTTTTGATGCAGCCCAGGATACGGTTGGCTTTCTGGGCTGCGACTGCACACTGAAGCCGGCTCATGTTCATTTTTTCATTGATCAACACCCCCAAGTCCTTCTCTGCAGGGCTGCTCTGAATCTCTTCTCTGCCCAACCTGTAGCTGTGCCTGGGATTGCTCCGACTCAGGTGCAGGACCTTGCACTTGGCATGGTTAAACTTCATCAGGTTGGCATCAGCCCACCTCACAAGCGTGTCAAGGTCCCTCTGGATGGCATCCCTTCCCTCCGGCGTATCAACCGAACCACACAGCTTGGTGTCATCGGCAAACTTGCTGAGGGCACACTCAATCCCACTGTCCATGTCACCGACAAAGATGTTGAACAAGACTGGTTCCAACACCGATCCCTGAGGGACACCACTCATTACTGGTCTCCAGCCGGACATCGAGCCATTGACCACAACTCTTTGCATGCGGCCATCCAGCCAGTTCTTTATCCACCGAGTGGTCCACCCATCAAATTGATGTCTCTCCAATTTAGAGACAAGCATGTCATGTGGGACATTGTCAAAGGCTTTGCACAAGTCCAGGTAGATGACGTCAACTGCTCTGCCCTGTCCATCAGTTTCGTAGCCCCATCATAGAAGGCCACCAAATTGATCAGGCAGGATTTCCCCTTAGTGAAGCCATGCTGGCTGTCACCAACCATCTCCTTGTTTTTCATGTGCCTTAGCATGCCTTCCAGGAGAATCTGCTCCAAGATTTTGCCAGGCACAGAGGTGAGACTGACTGGTCTGTAATTCCCCAGGTCATCCATTTTCCCCTTCTTGAAAATGGGGGTTATATTTCCCTCTTTCCGATTGTCGGGAACTTCACCTGACTGCCATCATTTTTCAAATATGATGGACAGTGGCTTAGCAACTTCATTCTCCAGCTCCTTCAGGACCCGTGGATGGATTTCATCAGGTCTCATGGACTTGTGGACGTTCAGGTTCTTAAGATGGTCTCGAACCAGATCCTCTCCTACAGTGGGCCTAGGGTCTTCATTCTCACAGTCCCTGCGTTCGCCTTCCAAGACTTGGGTCAGAAACTTTGCCAGTGAAGACTGAGGCAAATAAGTCATTAAGAACCTCAGCCTTCTCCAAATCCTGGGTAGCCAGTTCTCCAGATATCTTCCGAAGGGGGCCTACGTTGTTCCTAGTCTGTCTTTTACTCGCTACATACCTATAGAATCCCTTCCTATTATCCTTAACATCCCTAGCCAAGTTCAATTCTAACTGGGCCTTAGCCTTCCTCACCTGGTCCCTAGCTTCCCGGACAGCATCCCTGTATTCTTCCCAGGCTGCCTGTCCCTGCTTCCACCTTCTATAAGCCTCTTTTTTCCTTTGAATTTTCCTCAGCACCTCCTTATCCATCCAAGGAGGTCTCCTGGCCCTCCTGCTGCACTTCCTTCTAGTTGGGATGCAACACTCCTGAGCTTGTAGTAGGTGATCCTTGAATAACAACCAGCAGTCTTGGGCCCCCCTGCCCTCTGGGGCTGTGTCCCATGGAACCTTACTAAGCAGGTTCCTGAAGAGGCCAAATTCTGCTCTCTTGAAGTCCAGAGCAGTGAGCTTGCTGCAAGCTCTTCTCACTGTCACAAGGATCTCAAATTCGAATATCTCGTGGTCACTGCAACCAAGGCTGCCCTGGAGCGTCACATTTCCAACCAGCCCTTCCCTGTTGGTGAGCACGAGATCAAGCATGGCACCTCTCCTTGTCGGCTCCTCTATTACTTGCAGGAGAAAGTTGTCTTCCACACAATCGAGGAACCTCCTGGATTGCTTGTGCCGGGCTGTACCATCACTCCAACAGATGTCAGGGTGGTTGAAGTCTCCCATAAGAACAAGGGCCTGTGAGCGTGAGGCTGTTCCTATCTGCCTATAGAGCACTTCATCCACAGATTCCTCTTGATCAGGCGGTCTGTAACAGATCCCCACAGTAATGTCCCTCATCGCTGCTCTCCCTTTAACCCTGACCCACAAACTCTCTGTCGACTGCTCACCTGTCCCCAGACAGAGTTCCATACTCTCCAGCCTATCCCTAACATAAATAGCAACTCCCCCTCCCCATCTGCCGGGCCTGTCTTTTCTAAAGAGCCTGTAACCTTCCATTCCAACACTCCAGTCGTAGGAGCCATCCCACCATGTTTCTGTGATGCCTACTATATCATACTCCCGTAGTTGTGCACACATCTCTAATTGCTCTTGTTTGTTTCCCATGCTACGGGCTTTTGTATAGAGGCATCTAAGCCGAGCTCCAAATGAAGCCGGCTCATTGGTTGGAGCGGCTGGAACATCTCTGCATCGCTCTGAGCATTTATTGTAGGTGCTGGCAACTGACTGGGTGTGTTGGGATGGAACAACACCCCCCTCCCCCAACACATCTAGTTTAAATAAACCTTGACCAGCCTGGCAAGCCTCCTACCAAAACCACTCTTCTTCTTCTTTGTCAGACCAGCTGCACCAGCCTCCAGTAGACCTGGCCTACTAACTTGGGTCCCATGTTCTAGATACCCAAACCCTTGACTATGGCACCACCCTTTTAACCATTTATTAACTTGGCCAAACCTCCTAGCTTTTTGAAGGTCTCCCCCTGTATCCTGGAGAATTGATGAAAAGACTGTCTGAGTTCCAGAGCCCCTAACCACCTCTCCCAGGGCTCTGTAGTCCTTCTTTATGTTCTCCAGGCTACTGCTATCAACATCACTAGCACCCACATGGATCACCAGAAGTGGGTAATAGTCAGTAGGTCTCACTAGAGCAGGCAGCCTCTCTGCAACATCCCTGATCTGTGCCCCAGGTAGGCAACACACCTCCCTTGAGACCGGATCAGGCTGACAGATGAGTGCCTCTGTTCCTTTCAAAGTAGAGTCCCCTACCACTATGACCCGGCTCTTTTTCCTGGCAGCACCAGTAGTGATCTTCTTTACCGGTGCACCAGCTGGTTGTTTCTGGTGCAAGTGCCCTTCCTTCTTAGCCCCCTGCAGGACAGCAAAGCGGTTCTGGGTGCGGACAACAGCTTTAGGAGGAAGCCCCTTGTTTTTAATTGTCCTCTTCCTCTTTTTTTTGTTGCTTTTTGTTTTTACTATTTCCCAGCTTCCTGGGTTGACAGCCTCCTCCACTCCTCCATGAGCTTCAGGGGACGCTTGAGGCCCCTGCACAGTTTGGGCCTGGAGGAGGCAGTCCTGTTTCCTCTCAGCCTCCCTGGTATCTTGCAGCCTATTAACAGCATCCAGCAGCTCAGCCACCTGCTGCAAGAGGACCTCCACCAGGGAGCACCGAGTGCAGCCCTGCCCCTTTGGCACTGTTCCCTCAGGAGACCAGTGCAGACACTCTCTACACTCTGAGCATTGCACTGCAGCCTCCCCTCTCATCGGCTCTGTCTGGGTGCCTACGCTGGCTACTGCAGGGGCAGCCAGAGCAGAGCTCCCAGACCGGGCCCTGGTCATACGGCGAGTGCTCACCATCCCGCTTGCCTGCCCGCGCGAACTGCCTCGAGCCGCCCTGTTTGCCCGCCCTGGTCGCCGTGCTCCCAGGGGCAGGTTTTTACCCAATCAGGGCTGGTGCCGCTCCTGGCTCCGCCCCCTGTGAGTCCCTGCTCGCGTCCGCTGAGCTGCCGGCTCCTGGGCAAGTCCTGCCGAGGACCTGAGGCTCCCTCGGTGGCTCTGGCCGCTCTGAGTAGAGGCTCCTGGACGCTGATCTCCTTCCTGCTCCGGTCTTGAAGGTGTCCTCTCTCGAGCTACTCACCTCAGCAATATGCCTCTAAGCACCCGATCTACACATCTTTTAAAAACTTCCAGATCAGCTTGTTCAGCACTTGACAATACTTTTGGTGAAGAAATTTTTCCCTAATATCCAGTCTAAACCTCCTCTGGTGCAACTTGAGGCTATTTCCTCTTGTCCTACCACTTGTTGCTTGGGAGAAGAGACTGATCCCTACATCACTACTACCTCCTTTCAGGAAGCTATGGAGAGTGATAAGGTCTCCCCTGAACTTCCTTTTCTCCAGGCTGAACAACCCCAGTTCCTTCAGCTGTTCCTCATCACGCTTGTGCTCCAGACCCTTCACCTTCTCCGTTGCCCTTTTCTCGACCTGCTCCAGCACCTCAATGTCTCTTGTCATGACCGGCCCAGAACTGAACACAGGATTCAAGATGCAGCCTCACCAGTGCCAAGTACAGGGGGATGATCACTACCCTGGCCCTGCTGGACACACTATTTCTGATACAAGCCAGGATGCTGTTGGCCTCCTTGGCTGCCTGGCCATAAGCTGGATCATGTGCAGCAGCCATCAGCCAGCCAGATCCCCAGGTCTTTTTCCTCTGGGCAGCTTTAAAGCTGCTCTTCCTGAAGCCTGTAGTGTTCCATAGGGTTGTTGTGGCCCAAGTGCAGAACCTGGCACTGAGCCTTATTGAACCACATACATTTATTCTTGGTCCATCAGTGCAGCCTGTCCAAATCCCTGTGCAAACCCTTCCTATCCTCCAGCAGATCAACACTCCCACCCAGCTTGGTGTCATCTGCAAACTTACTGAGGGTGCACTTGATCCCCTCATCCAGATCATTGATAAAGACATTAAACAGACCTGGCCCCAGCACTGAGCCCTGTGGAACACCACTTGTGACCAGCTGCCAAATGGATTTAGCTACATTCACCACCACTCTTTGGGCCTGGCTACCCAGCCAGTTTTTAACTCTGTGAAGCATATGGCCATCCAAAACATGAGCAGCCAGTTTCTCCAGGAGAATGCTATAGGAAATGGTGTCAAAAGCTTGACTAAATTCTAGGTAGACAGCATCCACAGCCTTTCCCTCATCCACCAAGTGAGTCATCTTGTCATAGAAGGAGATCAGGTTTGTCAAGCAGCACCTGCCTTTCATAAACCCAGGCTGACTGGGCCTGATCACCTGGTTGCCCTGTACATGCCAGTTACAGCACTCAAGATGATCTTCTCCGTAACCTTTCCTGACACTGACGTCAGGCTGACAGGCCTGTAGTTCCCCAGATCCTCTTTCTGGCCCTTCTTGTAGATGGGCATCATATTTGCTAATTTCCAGTCAACCAGTACCTCCCCAGTTAGCCAGGACTGCTGATAAATTTGAGCTGTCGAAGAGAAATACAATAATACTGAAAGTTGACCTGGCTGGGGATCACAGTAACAAGTATGCACTGATACGTTCCGTATCTTAGGACAGGAAAGCACCCTGCAGGACAGCCTCTGGAGCTGTAGAGACCAACACATCTGCAGCTCTGCTTGAGATGGAAGTCTATGCTGCAACCTTTTCTGGTAGCCTCTGCCCTTTTGAATGAATACTACCTAGGCCCTGGTGTCTCCTAAGGATCTCCAACATGCTGGTATACATGAGGTTTAGAGGCTGTTGTAATGAGCATCCCTCTGCAAGGATTCCTCTCAGGTGAGCTCTGTGCTGGTCAGTGCCAGTCATGTCCCAGCTGCTATAGGAACATGGTGCACTGATTGGCCACATCCTGATACCTCAGGACGCACAGGATAAGTGCTCAGGCATGGACCCAATCTGTCCTCCAGCTGCAGGAGGAGTGGTAGGAAGCCACTGATTTTGGTATTTGGGACCTCTTGGGCTGGCTGGTGGTGTGGTGCCCAGAAATAATGTTTGGGCCACTTCCACAGGTTGAAACAGGGGTTTCAAACTCTGCTTCGGATCCAGAAAAGGTGAGGGCAGAGGACCCAAGTTATGTCCTTGGTGCTGAGGAGGCTGCAGTGAGAGGCAGAAGAGCTCAGGCTCCACTGACTTCCTCACTGCGAGCTATGATGAATGCAAACTAATCATCTCTCAATGAAAATTTCAAGAACAATTAAAAAAATCCCTCAGATACCTGTTTTGTTATTAAAATAAATCCATGAAAATGGAAGTAGGTTGTGACAAAAACTTTCAAAATGTGTTCTCTTCTTTTGTGCAGCCTACATTGTGGAGCTAAAAATGATACTTATATTTCAGTGTTGCTATGGTTACTCATACTATTCTTCTGAGACTTCAGGGGAAATGAATTGTGTTGAGGAGGCTGTATACAGGAGATAACCTCAGACCTTCTTGATGGTTTAATTTATATTGGTCTTATTTCAAACTTTCATGGCTTAACCTGCACTTAGCTGAAGAAGCTGTAGTTTCATTTTTCTGTCTTTGTATAGACAAGTTTAAACTTAAACTGAGAATGTTGAAAGTTTTGGCCTGAACTCCCAGAAGACATATTCTTTTGTTCATTTACTATTGCTCCCCAACATCCCATGAGATAAATACCTTGCTGGTAAACTTTTGAATTTAATTTTTGTTGAATTCTGTATATATAAGAATGCAGAACGTATTTTTGTAGTAAGGATGATCTGACAACCAAAAATATTTGTTCTTTGAAGCCTTTTTCCATCCCCTTTCTTCCAGCCCTACACTGACTCCATGTGGTACTTGCTGTGAATCCAGCACCACAGGATAACTCAGGCTGGAAGGGACCTGAGGAGGTCTCTGGTCTAACCTCCTGCTCCCAGCATGGTAAACTCTGAGGTCAGACCAGGGGGCTCAGTTTCAGCTTGAAAGCCTCTGAAGATGAAGAGTTGGTTCCTGCCCTACAAAGCCTGTGACTACCACATACAGGAGAGATACAAAGGCAGAAAATGAGCCAAGTCACAGCATGGGGTTAGGGCCACACAAATTGCTGGTGGCAGAGCCAGGAGCAAAGGCCTTATTTCTGGTACTCAAGGCGAAAGAAGTTAACAAACTGTTCCGTAGACACTGGTTTTATGTAGTTTCCAGTTTCTCTAGAAGCAACACAGCTAGGCAGCCCTTCACTGTAGGCAGGCCTCTCTCTGGGGCTGGTGCCTGTCATTGGGGCATGCAGTGATAGCTTTGGTGCCAACACCATTCAAATACATTTAGCTTGTTGCCCTGCTGAATTCATTAAAGCAGACATGGTTCTGCATTCATCTTCTTACCTGGTTGTACTGGACAGAGTGGCTTATGGCTGTTAGCACATGATGGTGGAGGGATGCCGCCAGGAAGGGAAGAGGTTCTGCTGCTTCACGATAATGCCTTTCAGCAATGAACTACAAATGGTTTCAGATGAGTATGTGAATTATTTCAAATAAGGAGACATGCAGAAGTCGCCTTGTTCTCATACATTTGTGCTGATGACACTGAGTTTAAGCTAATGTGTTAGCTGTGTTCAGAGCCTACTCATGGTAGCTTAGAGCTAACACATATCTCATTCTTCAGTTCACTAATGAGACCGTTTGTTTCTCAGCTGAAGAAAGTGAAATCATGCACACTGATTTAAGATTAATACAATAGTGTAGGGACATTTTAACTTTATCTAAACCTAGTTTAGCTTAAATCAAATGGGTAGTTGTTTGAATTCTCACACACAATATTCACATTGTTTTCATTTGGAAATCACTCTAGCTAAATCAGGGCATCCCCTGGTGTGATATAATGAGGTGTCTCCTCAGATGAGTTACACTGATATAAAGAAGCCATACACGAATGGTCAGTGCAGCATAAAACTGTCTGTAAAAAGCCTTAAGGCACAGAAGATTAAGATGGCCTGCTCAGGGATTTGCACTGGTTTAATTAATTTGGTTTGTTAATTGAATTCCATTAAAGTGCAGAAAAACTCTATTTTAGACAAAACCTTGAGCACTGATCTTCCATTTGGGCCTGTCAGTAGCACTGGCTGAACTGCTTGTGGTGAACACTTCATTTGAAACAGCACAGTGTTGGTCATTGCCGGACTATTAGTGAGTGTGACCCAATTTGCCAAACAGTTTCCCTGAAAAGCAGTTTTGAGGCCTGATGATGAGGTCATCTTTTATTTATGGTCTCTGAGCTCACGAACTATGCCTCAACTTGTGAGATCCAAGTTCGCTTTGAATAATCTATCTAAGGGGCTGTGAACTGATAGCTTCTTGGCTGAACAAATAAATTTTTTTTCTTCCTCTGCCTGGAGAGCCACATGCCCTATGCTCACTGCCATAATGCACTTGTAGGGTTGGTTCACACAGCAGCTTGGAGTATTCTGGTTGTGGCTGCTCCAAGACCAAGGAGAATTAGAGGGAAAGAGTGGGAAGGCAAGTGGAACATATTGGCTGAAGTCAGGAAATGCAGCTTTGTCAGTGTCACTTCTGGAGACCATGTTAATCTTAGTTAGGTGGCTGTGCCTTGTCTGAGCAAAAGCTGTGGGCTATGCTGGCTGATCCTGAATCATGGTGTGATGCTGTAATCTGGACTGGAAGAGCCATAAAATGAGATTTTCTTTAGAAACTAGTGTTAAGATCTGGTATAGAGAGAAAACCTCATGTTCTAATTCACTGGGTCACTTTGTTTCCACTGCTGTTTGCTTGTTCCATGTTAAAAACCAGCCGACCAACCAAAACTGAAGGAGTTTTGGACAACAGGGTAAGTCACTGTAACTGGGATAGGTGTGTGGTATAGAGCAGTTATTTCTTTGAATTGAATGCTTATAAAATGCAAGAAACGACCTTTACACAACCTAAATGCATACGGATTTAATGTAACTTGGTTAAGATTTGTGTGAATGGTACATAGAATCGTAGAGTAGCTAGGGTTGGAAAGGCCCTTAAGATCATCTAGTTCCAACACCCCTGCCATGGGCAGGGACACCTCACATTAAACCATGCCAGCCAAGGTTCTGTCCAACCTGGTCTTGAACACCACCAGAGATGGAGCATTCACAACTTCTCTGGGCAACCCATTCCAGTCCCACACCACCCTCACAGTAAAGAACTTCCTCCTTATATCCAATCTAAACTTCCCGTTTAAATTTTAACCCATTACCCCTTGTCCTATCACTACAGTCTCTAATGAAGAGTCCCTCCCCAGCATCCTTATAAGCCCCCTTCAGATACTGGAAGGCTGCTCTGAGGTCTTCACACAGCCTTCTCTTCTCCAGGCTGAACAGCCCCAACTTTCTCAGCCTGTCTTCATACGGGAGGTGCTCCAGTCCCCTGATCATCCTCGTGGCCCTCCTCTGGACTTGTTCCAACACTTCCATGTCCTTTTTATGTTGAGGACACCAGAACTGCACACAATACTCCAAGTGAGGTCTCACGAGAGCAGAGTAGAGTTGCAGGATCACCTCCTTCGACCCACTGGTCACACTCCTTTTTATGCAGCCCAGGATATGGTTGGCTTTCTGGGCTGCGAGTGCACAATGAAACTGGCTCATGTTCATTTTCTCATCCACCAACACCCCCAAGTCCTTCTCCACCCAACATGTAGGTGTGCCTGGGAAATCCACCTGGCCTTTTTAATGTCCTCCCCTTTATCCCAGATAATTGATGAAAAGACTGTCTGAGTTCCAGAGCCCCTAATCACTCCCAGGGCTCTGTAGTCCTTCTTAATATCTATATGCTATCTATATCACTAGCACCCACAGGGATCACTAGAAGTGGGTAAAGTGGGACTTAACTAGGCCAGGCAGCCTCCCTGCAACATCCCCGATCCGTGCCCCTGGCAGGCAACACACCTCCCTTGAGACTGGGTCAGGCCGACAGATGGGTGCCTCTGTGCCTTTCAAAGTAGAGTCTCCTACCACTATGACCCGCCTCTTTTTCCTGGCAGCACCAGTAGTGATCTTCTTTACCAGTGCATCAGCCGGTTGTTCATGGTGTGTGTTTCCTTGTTACCCCCCTGCAGAACTATGAAGTGGTTCTAGGTGTGGACGTCAGATTTAGGAGGAAGCCCCTTGCTTTTAATTGTCCTCTTCCTCTTTTTTTTTTTTTTTTTTTTTTTTGTTTTGTTTTGTTTTGTTTTGTTACTAATTCCCAGCTTCCTGGGTTAATGCCCTCCTTTCCTGCATGAGCTACAATGGTTGCTTGAGGCCCCTGCACAGTTTGGGCCTGGAGCAAGCAGTCCTGCTTCCTCTCAGCTTCCCTGACATCTTTTATCCTATTGACAGCGTCCCGCAGCTCAGCCCCTGCTGCAGGAGGACCTGCATCAGGGTGCACCGGGTGCAGCCCTGCCCATTGTGCACCCTCCAGTGCACAAGACCAAGACCAGTGCAGGCACTCTCTACACTCCGAGCTCTGCGCTGCACCCTCCCCTCTCATCGGCTCTGTCTGGTGCCGATGCTGCCACCGCCGGGGCAGCCAGAGCAGAGCTCCGAGACTGGGCCCCGGTCATGAGGCGAGTGCTCACCATCCCCCCTGTGCTGCCGGCGCCAACTGCGCCACCACGCTCCGGCTCTCGTTGACGCGCTCCCAGGGGCAGGTTTTTACCCAGTCAGAGCTGGTGCCGCTCCTGGCTCCGCCCCCTGTGAGTCCCTGCTCGCCTCAGCGGAGCTGCCGGCTCCTGGGCAAGTCCTGTTCAGGACCTGGGGCTCCCTCGGTGGCTCTCGCTGCTCTCAGTTGAGGCTCCTGGACGCCGAGCTTCCCCCCGCTCTGGGGTTGAAGGCGTCCTCTCTCGAGCTACTCACCTCAGGAATTCGGTGACTAAGCCTTCCATTTCCTTCTCTGGTGTGCTCGCTGAATAAGTGACCTCTTTCCAGGGCAGCCCACTTCCTGGGCACCTCCTGTGGTGGTGCCATGGAAAAGAGACTTGAAACATCACGGGAAACACAGCCCCTTCAAACAGCCGGGCTCGGTGAGAAAGGAGCAGAGGGCCTTCATCAGGGGCAAGGTTGTGTTACATCTTGGCATGCCTGTTCGGTGCAAAGTGGGAAATACCTGGCATGAAATGGCTGATAACCATGTTTCATGTGCCTGCAGGTCTGAGGTGCCACCAAGATGATGTGAAATCCTTTCACTGCCCTAGAGTCCGACCCTGAGGAGGGAGAGCCCTTCATTTCCCCAACTAAAGGAGAGATGACAAGAGAAGTGTAGGAGCTGGACAAGTTGGCTATCTCCTCACACCGCTGGTACTGGTGTCCTCTGGGTCAAGGGCTGGGCTGTACAAAGGGCTGAGTTGTGCACCTTCAAGGGGCTTATGCTCTGTTGGCTTGGGGACGGGGTGTGCTTGTGGCCGTGGCATGCCAGGTGAAGAAATACATCAGCCCTTCCTTGGAAATTTTGCCCATCTGGTTCTTTTTTGGTACATGTGGCTGCACCCCTGTGCCAGCATTGCTGCTGCAGGCACCCCAGGACCCCTGGACCTTTCTGCAGTGGTGCCTGTCCCAGGCAGGGCTCACGGGTGGGTGCTCGGGTGGGCATCTCCGGGCAAAAGGGTGGCAAGGTGGGTCCTCCTGCGCCCCGGGCGTTGCTCCCACTGCTCAGCGGCGGGTCTCTCGGGCAGGGTACCGCGCAGAAATAGCAGGTTTGACGTCTAAAGGAGTGGTTTGGGCTTTTTTTTCAGCTTTTAAGACAGCACCGTCTAGCGGACTCCATGAGCATTGCGCACTGCCGGAGGGGCTTCTCACTGCCGGGGCTGGAGGGCGGCCAGCGCGGCAACATTGTCTGCGCCCGCTGCCGGCTCCGGGATGCTGCTTTCCGGCCTTGGGATGCTCCGGTTGGTCCTGGGGACTTCGTGGCCCCAAACCCAGCTAATGGTCTCAGTGCAAGCACTACTCCCCAGCATGCTGCATGGATTACTGCTCCTTTCTTCAGAGATTTTAATCTGCCATTCAGACTGGCATGGGACAGTATTAATAGTTCTCCCCAGTTACACTTTTTTTCCTTAATTTTATTTTTGGCTGTGGTGGCTTTCTAGTGGTACTCCCTACTCACCCCAGCCTCAGGCTGAATTTTGCTCAGGGTTTTAAACTGTCCCTAATCCCCAGAAAGGGTGAAGAGAAGAGGGAGAAGGAAAAGGGAGGGAGATGGAGAGGAGAAGCTGAAATTCTGGAGATGTGCCAACGCAGATACCACAGATGGAAGAGGGTGCTAAAGTCCAGAGGCCTGTGCAGTGCTCCCATGCTTGCAGAAGTGTTAGGCAAGATATAGTATGGTAATTTCAGGGTCAGAGGACAGAAAAGACAAGAGCTACTCACTGAAAAAAAAAAAAAAACAAAACAAACAACTCTGAAAGCCCTGAGCCACCTAATGTTATTTTGAAGTTGTCTTTGGTTTGGGTGGACACTGGACTACGTGACCAGCAGAGGTCCACTGCAGTCCAAACTATTTTGTGATTCTAATTTTGCTCTATTTCTGCATTTTAAGAGAACAACATTCTCCTTGGGTGATGTATAGTCTTTTGGGAATCATATTACTGGAATTAGCATCGTAAATCTGACCAGTTACTTGTCTAAAGTATTGACACATCTGTCTGCAGTATGAGCACATTTTGAATGTTACTGGGGTCATGTCCTTACTTGGAATTACAGGATGTTTTCTGACAGCTTTGGAAAAGAAAGACTATACTGCAGGGTCTGACTGTCAAATTAGGGCTTTGCCCATTAACTGCATTCTTAGAACTATATTTTAAGACATAGAGAAACACATTTGCTGGTCACAAAACTGAAGCCATGCAGGGCAGAAATTAAACATTTTAGATTTGAGGGAGAAGGACATGATGGATATTTCCCAGCTCTGCAGATTTTGCAGTAGTAGTGCTATTCCATATGAGCAAGAAGATCTACAAATTTCCAGAAAGACAGCAAGTGCATGTTCCAAGAACACTTAAAGTGTAACAGTTGACTTTCTGAAGAAAAACTGCAAGGTCAGTTAGAGCCTTCCGTTAGCACAAGCACAAGCAGCATGTAGAGGAAGGTCTTAGTTAATTTTTGAAATCAGTTGGACTTAAGAGCACAAAGTGGAGGTGATATTGTTTGTCTCCCTTTCCTGCTGGAGGAATGATCCTGCCAATGATTTTTATCTCCTGGCAAGGGTTCAGAGTTACACATGGGGATTTGAGGGTGCAGTGACCGAACAGCTATCAGTGCAAGCAGATGAGAGCGAGTAGCAATGGAGCTGGGCCTGCTCAGTCCCACTCTCCTTCCCTGTGCCCACAGTGCATATAGGATTTACAGCTTCTTTCCCATTTCACAGCATGATTGGAAATAGCTGCGTATGCATAAGTTCATAGAGACATCAGAAAAAGGCACCACTGTGCTTATTCTGCATAACTGAGATGTATGAGGTGGAGAGAGGGAACTGAAACCCTGAGAGAAAGACCACATTTGTGGCTGGCTGCAGCATTACACAGCCATGGCACCCCCTGGGTACTAAAAGCACATTTGCCTTTCAGTAATTTCTGCATTATTAATGCTCAGGAAGGAAAGGATGCGCTTTGCAGAGATTCATGTGATGTGGGGCACAGCAGATGCCTAGATGTGAGATCACACCAACTATGAAGGCAGGACCAGACTGGACCCACCAACCTCACCAGCTTTGCCCTGTCTCCAGCAGCTGGCTTTTCCTTGGGGTGACATGCGCCCATCCCAGCATCCCCCTGTGTGCCCTCCAGGGCACAGCAGCACCCTGAGAAGGGGCTTGAGAAAGGACCTGACATGACATGGCAACTGGTTCCCAGCACCCGTGGCAGGTCCTGCATCCTCTGTGTGCTGCTGAACTTGAAGCTTGCGAAGAAGCAGAATTACTGAATTTAAAAAAAAAAATCCCCTCAAAAGCAATATAAAGCAAAGGATTTGCACTCCCCCATGCCTTCTAATATAACCATGAAGTGGAGCGATTTTGCATATTTATACTCTTACTCTACAAGAACCTGCTGAATATTTATTACTGTAACGTCTCTTGCACCTTTCTGTCTGTTCATAAGCAGCTCAGTATCAGTGATTTGAGCATTCATTGCTTTAAGCTGAAGCCAATAGTTACAGAAAGACAGTGCTTATTCCACACAAGGTCCCCACATCTTCCACAGAAAAGATGATTAAGGGATAACTGTAACTCAGAGGCTCTAGAATATGATAATGATGCCCTGCCTTTGGGAATGAGCCATAATTAATTACTTGCCTTGGAGTGATTTTATTGTTGCTGATGGGTTTCAGACAAGCCAGCTCCCAGGTGCAGATCTCCTTTTCCTTGTAAGAGGGAAGCATCTGTATAGTTGAACACAGCATTTCTCAGCTGGGGGTCCTGGAGCTTCGCAAGTTAAGCACAGGGACTTTACATGTTTTCTTGTAGGCGAGGAAAGAACCAAATGGGTGGATGCAAAAAATTGTAAGTAAACATTCAAAGCTGAAGTCTTTGTTGTTTTTTTTGTTGTGTTTTTTTTTTTTTTTTTTTTTTTCCATTGGAAGTGAGAACTGCACAAAGATATTGAAGCTTTTTTTCCCCCAAAGTGATAGTTTGCTTTGTTAGGAAAACAACTTCATGCTCAGTACTTTGCTTGGGCTTCACACTTTTGTAAATATGCATCAGTAAGTCCTTCTCAGTCAGATCTGGTGGATAGATAGGCCAATGAAGACACCCAGACCATGAAGCACGTGCTTAGAGCTGAAACTGACATGGATACCTGCCCTGTGCTGCTGATTCCTGGGGAGGGAGCACTTCAGTGGTGGAGCTGAGCTGGCCATAGGAACACCCCCTGCTCTGGTTCCTGCTGGCACAGCTCCTAAAGGGGTGCTTATCCTGGTCACTCCTTCAGAGCTGTGACCTACATTAGAGTGAGTCTGTAATGAGAAAATTTTCCATCCATCTTGTCGAAATTTGTCTTTTCAGAATGCATTTGGCTTTTCTTTTGAGGTTGTTGTACTACGTTTGCTTGTGTTTTGTTTTCACACAGGATGGTAAGAGGAGGATTGGTGTAAAAGACAGGCCAGAGGATCCACACCAGGACTATGACTGTTCTTGGCTGTCTATTCAGACAGACTGTTCATTGTTTCTTGTCTTAACTTCCTCAGGAAGAAAAGTTTATGGAACCATGTCATTGCTCTCTTCCTTTGTTTCTCTCACTCTAGTAACTTTCAGATCTAGTTTCAACCATGTTGGACAGGAGAGTACATGTATCAAATAAATAAGGTGAAATGTCAGCATATATTGAGTGGAAATAGCTGGAGAATCTTGGTTTCTTATGGAGGGAAAAAACAAGAGGGTCCTGCCTTATTAGACACCAGAAAACCCAGCCCATGTGACTGGAATTGACAGGGGAGTGCTAGATACTGGAACACACTGGTTCTGCTGCTAACACAGGTGTTAAGTCAGTTCAGCAGTGGGAAGATACAACCCTGACCACATCCAATCACTTGCCAGCGGTGCACCTCTCTGAGCACTGAGTCCTGGTCTCTGCTGTGGTTCATGGATAGGTACTTCGGGCAGTAGGGGTTTAGAGGAAGGCCTGGTCCCACTGCCTGAACTGGGACAGTCAATGCCTGTGACACCAATGCCTTCATCAGCATCCTTTGAGAGACCACTGGACCCTCACAGGGTGGCTGGATGGTACCATCTGAGGCCAGCCACCCCACCGCAGATGTGGTCTGTGGTGGTGACATGGTGCATGGGTTAGCTGTACCCATTTTTCTTGGAAGGGGGATAGAGACAAGTGGTGGCACAGTGTCTTTCTGTGCTCTAGAGGGAATTGTCCAATGAGATTTAGAATGTGCTATTGCAGAGAAACAGCGCAACAAGCTGTTAGTACTATCACCCTTTTCAGAAAAATGGGTTAGGGTTTTAATATGATGTTCACCTTCTTTTCCCCAAGCCAGGTGCAGAACTGAGCCAGATGGGTGTGGGCTGTACTGACAAGGGCACTCGCTTTCTAAGAAGGGGTTTTGTTCATCTATCCATCTGCTTAGTATCCATGCAACAGCGAAATGGAGCAGGTTTTGCATATTTATACCCCTGTTCAGCCTGCAACACTATGAGAACCAAATGACACTATCACAGGGAAGATTGCCCACTTAGAAATGCTCCAGCAACCATAGCAGAATAAATGTGAATGGAATGTTATCATTTAATTATTTTTAACCAATAGCAGAGCTTGGCAGATTCTGCAAAGAAGTATCCATTAGTGTTAGCTCAAACAAAAATTGTGCTTTTGCTTTGGTATTCACTCTCCTTTTTAATGGTGTTCTGAGAATGTGCATAGAAATGATTTGCACTCAGTTGAATGCATGTGTGGTGCGGAGAGGCCATTCTCCAGAAGAGATGGTGGCCTTGTAATTAAAGTGCTGTTGCAAACTTTCTTTGTGACCTCGAGCAATTTCAGGGGAGCATTTTGGAGCACTGGGCTATCAGTTAGAATCTGAGTGCTAGATCCTACCTTGTACCTTTGAAAAATTTTGCCCTGTATGTATCTAAATAGCTTCAATTCCCCTTCTGCAAAATTTGGATAATCACATTTCCTTCTTCTCATCTATAATTTGCATTGTCTACTTACACCACAGACTGTTGTAGGCAGGGCTGTCTCTACCAATGTGCTTCTGGGGCTCACAGAGCAGCTCTGAGACCTCTGGAACTGCTGTTGCAGAAGTAAATCTGCATAGAGTGAAAAACTTTTCCCAGGTTCCTGAGATGGCATCTCCAGACTCCCTTGATTTCCTGGCAGCTGTGTGTCATTCCGGGCAGGGAGCAGAGGGCACAGAAGCATGCCCTGCCAGGTCTGTGTGGTCCCTGTTGGCTCCTTCTGGGCTGTGATGTCTCAGGCACCACCTCCAGGCTCTGCATCCAGCATGGCTAGGTGGTCTGGAATCCTGGGGTCCAGAAAGATCAAAGCAGCTGGCACAGTGTTTTTTTTACCCCACATAAATACAGTAAGTTCACATGCCATAATGAAGAGGAAAGTGCAAGATAGGGCTTAAGACAGGACAGCTTTTCGCAGGGTGAGAGTGACTGTGAATAGCTCACCAAAAGTGCAGAGATGACCAGAGATAGTCTCAGGGCTTTTGAACCATTCCCATTAAGTGACAAGTTAAATTACTTCTGTGGGTAGTTCCTAGACATAGGCAAAGGCTGTCTGAACCTGCTAAAATGTTGGCTACTGGCTGCCATTGTATAAATGGACGCTATGGCTAACTGGAAAATGTCTTCATGCTGTGGCAGAGTGTGTATTACACACCTTTGTATATGCCCAAGATCCATGGCCATTTACATGTTCAAAAGAGATTATGTTGGGCAGAGTCACAGTGAACGCTGTGTGTGGAGGCAGAAATGTCACTTTAAAAAAAAAACTTCTGTAGTATAAAAAAGAAATTCTAAAATTATCTCTCAAGTCAAAGAAAATCTGTAATCTCTCCTTTACTCGGCAGGCTCAAAGGCCAGTGCAAGTCAAGGCTGAATGGAAGTGCAAGGGTTTCCCACAGCGACACACTTTCAGGACCAGATCTACTATGCCATGAAGGGCAGGGAACCTAAGCTTCAACGAGAGTGACCTCAGCCTGGCTGTCACATTTGCAGTTACTATCCCTCCAGCTCACCCTGTTTGGGCAGCATTTGGCAGAAAGAAAGGTGGTGAGTAGGACATAGGCAGCTCCACTCCTTTCCATGTTGGGGTTTTCGACCTAACCTTTGAGCTGGTAGTGATGTCATGTCAACACCTACTTCTGCCTGCAGTGTCATCTGGTTTGTGGGGCAAGGTTTTGGTAGCCGGGGGCTACAGGGGTGGCTTCTGTGAGAAGCTGCTGGAAGTATCTCCCATGTCCAGTAGAGCAAATGCCAGCTGGCTCCAAGATGGACCTGCCTCTGGTCAAGGCTGAGCCCATCAGTGATGGTGGTAGCTCTTCTAGACAACATAGGTAAGAAGGAAAAAAAAAACCCTGTGCAATATCAATTGCAAACAGAGAAGAGAGGAGTGAAAGTATATGAGAGAAACAACTCTAGAGACACTCGGGTCTGTGCAGAAGGAGGGGAGGAGGTGCTCTGGGCACTATAGCAGAGATTCCTCTGCAGCCCGTGGTGCAGACTATGGTGAGGCAGGCTGTGCCCCTGCAGCACATGGAGGTCCACGATGGAGGACCTTGGCAGGACCTGTGGCCCAGTGGAGAGAGGAGCCCACACTGGAACAAGTTTGCTGCAGGACTTCTGACCCCACGGGGGACCCGTGATGGAGCACCCTGAAGGACTGCACCCCGTGGAAGGGACCCTGCTGGAGCAGTTCATGAACAGCTGCAGCCCATGGAAAGGACCACATTGGAGAAGCTCTTGGAGGACTGTCTTCTATGGGAGGGACCCCATTCTGAAGCAGGGGAAGAGTGTGAGGAGTCTTTCCCTGAGGAGGAAGAAGTGGCAGGTAAAACGTGTGTTGAACTGATCATAACCCCCATTCCTTGTCCCCCTGTGCCACTGCGAGAAGGAGGTAAAGAAAATCAGGAGTAATGTTAAGCCCAGGAAGAAGGGAGGGGTAGGGGGAAGGTGTTTTAAGATTGGTTTTATTTCTCACTATCCTAGTCTGACTGATTTGCAATAAATCAAACTTATTTCCCCAAGTTGAGTCTGTTTTGCCTGTGATGGTAATTGCTGAGTGATCTCTCCCTGTCCTTACCTTGACCCACAAGCCTTTGGATGTATTTTCTCTCTCCTGTTGAGCTAAGGATGGCAGTGACAGAGCTGATTTGGTGGGCACCTGGTGTCCAGCCAGGGTTAACCCACCACAGTGTCCTTGCCTGGCTCTGCTCTACAGATGTCTCACAGCTCCTCTGGAGCTGTGCAACCACAAAGGCTGTATCAGAGCTGGGCTTTGGGGGCATGGGTACAGGCAGTTGGCTCTGGCCACAGATGTGGAGGTGAAAGCTGGGGTTGTGGACAGAGGTTGAAGCTCCCAGCATCCATAGCTGGACACCATTTGATTATGGATGCCATCCCCACATGTTGTATTAGGGCTTGGTACTGGGATGAGCCTCCCCTGGCAGTTCTGCCTAATGGGCTGCAGCCCCCAGCCAGGATAAGGGTCTCCACAGGTCCTGAGGAGCCAGCCTTGCTCCACTGCCTATCCATGTGGGGCATGATGCTGCTCTTCTCCCAGGCCTGGAGTTGCACTGTTATGTCATGCTCTCCACAGCAAGATGGTGAGGAGCAGTCAGAGGGGAGGGGAGTAACCTGGTAGCTCTGCATGAGCTGGCCTGGGATCAGCCCCCTCCCTGGCCCAGGGGTCAATATCTCCCCTGGGAATCCCTTTGGCAGGGCTGCAGCTGCAGCCTGCTGCTGCATGGCTCTTCCAAAGACTCAGTCCTCCTCTGGTAAACCAAAGCATCAGATCCAGGATGCTGAGTCTGTCTTGTGATTGTGCTCGCAGGTGCTTGTTGCTATCTGGATCCTTATCTCAGGTTTCTGCTGTGTCAGCTCTTCTAAGCTGTCCATTGCATCCTGCCTGGGCTTGCTCCCCGACTGATGGGGGTGGCAGGATCTTTGCTGCAGTGGCACACATGTTTCTGCCTCAGTTCCTTCATCAATCATTTATTTTAAACCTATCTTTCCCCTTTCTCTCCAACCCCTCCCTCTACCACTTTCAGCATACTTGTTAATGTAGCTGCAACTTTCCACAAAGCCGAAAGCAACCTTGATAAGTCTTGACTTTAGTGCTGTCCTGGAACACTGTAAATGCTTTCCCTGTGTTCTCCAGAGCACTTTCACTCATGAGTTCACCAGCTGTTGTGGCTGGGCTCATACTGCAATACCCAAATCCTAAACGTTGCTGTGGAGTCTGCCTTTCCCCCTGTGAGCAGTCTTGTTTGCATCTGGGTTGTGGTGCAGTGAGATCTGAGCCTCCCACTGGGGTCACAGTGTTTGAGCACCCTTCAGCCCAAGCAAGGATGTGCCTCAAGCAGGACCCACACAGCTCCAAAGACCAAAGCTAGTTTTTGCTAGCTAACACACACAGGGTAGCTGGGACTTAATGAGCACAGGGAGCTCACCAGCCCTGTAACAACCCCAGTGCCTTGCTGGCTGCACAGGCACCACCTCACAGGGAGAAAAGTTGGTCTCTGCGGCCCCAGCACATCCTCAATGGTGTTTTCTTATTTCACCTCCCTGTTTGCTCCTTGATGGTTTTATACCTTCCCACAGTGGGGTTTTTCTCATGAACCCTTGAGCTGGTAGCGATGCCATCTCAACCACCCTACCTGTGCCTGTGGTGTCACCTTCTGTTCTTTGGCTGTGCTCTACAGATGTCCTGTGGCTCCTCCTGATGACTGTGCAATGCCTGCAGCAGCCTAAGGCATGGCCATGCAGCCATGAGATGGGCTTTGGGTCCTTGGGCACAGGCTGTTGGCCCCGAGAGGATTAAGGAGGTATCACAGTATCACAGTATGTTAGAGATTGGAAGGGACCTCAAAAGATCATCTAGTCCAATCCCCCTGCCAGAGCAGGAACACCTAAATAAGGTTACATAGGAATGTGTCCAGGCGGGTTTTGAATGTCTCCAGAGAAGGAGACTCCACAACCTCCCTGGGCAGCCTGTTCCAGTGTTCCGTCACCCTCACTGAGAAGAAGTTTCTTCTCAAGTTTAAGTGGAACCTCTTGTGTTCCAGTTTGTACCCATTACCCCTTGTCCTATCATTGTTTGCCACTGAGAAGAGCCTGGCTCCATCCTCATGACACTCCCCCTTTATATATTTATATACACTAATAAGGTCCCCCCGCAGTCTCCTCTTCTCCAAACTATAGAGACCCAGCTCCCTCAGCCTTTCCTCATAAGGGAGATGCTCCACTCCCTTAATCATCTTAGTTGCCCTGCGCTGGACTCTCTCCAGCAGGTCCCTGTCCCTCTTGAACTGAGGGGCCCAGAACTGGACACAATATTCCAGATGCGGTCTCACCAGGGCAGAGTAGAGGGGAAGGAGGACCTCTCTCGACCTACTGACCACCCCCCTTCTAATACACCCCAGGATGCCATTGGCCTTCTTGGCCACAAGGGCACAGTGTTGGCTCATGGTCATCCTGCCATCCACTAGGACCCCCAGGTCCCTCTCCCCTACACTACTCTCTAACAGGTCGTTCCCCAACCTATATTGGAACCTGGGGTTGTTCCTGCCCAGATGCAGGACTCTGCACTTTCCCTTGTTATATTTCATCAAGTTTCTCCCTGCCCAACTCTCCAGCCTGTCCAGGTCCCGCTGGATGGCAGCACAGCCTTCTGGCGTGTCAGCCACTCCTCCCAGCTTAGTGTCATCAGCAAACTTGCTGACAGTACACTCAATTCCCTCATCTAAATCATTGATGAATATATTAAATAATACTGGTCCCAGTACTGACCCTTGAGGCACTCCACTAGATACAGGCCTCCAACTAGACCCCGCCCCATAGACTACAACTCTCTGGCTTCTGTCCTTCAGCCAGTTTGCAGTCCACCTCACTACCTGATCATCCAGGCCACACTTCCTCAATTTAGCTCTGAGGATGCTGTGGGAGACTGTGTCAAATGCTTTGCTGAAGTCAAGGTAGACCACATCCACCGCTCTGCCATCATCCATCCACAATGTTATTTCCTCATAAAAGGCTATGAGGTTGGTCAAGCATGACTTCCCCTTGGTAAAGCCATGTTGACTGTCCCTCATAACCCTCTTATCCTTGACATGCCTTAAGATGGCATCAAGGATAAGGTGTTCCATCACTTTCCCAGGGATGGAGGTGAGGCTGACCGGTCTATAGTTACCCGGGTCCTCCTTCTTGCCCTTTTTGAAGACTGGAGTGACATTTGCTTTCCTCCAGTCCTCAGGCACCTCTCCCGTTTCCCAAGACTTGGTAAAGATGATGGAGAGTGGTCTAGCAATGACTTCCGCCAGTTCCCTCAGCACCCGCGGGTGCATCCCATCTGGACCCATGGATTTATGGATGTCCAGATTGCTCAACTGGTCCCTAACCCATTCCTCGTCGACTAAGGCAAACTGCTCCAGTGACCTGGCTTCATCTGAGGTCTCAGGAGTCCAGGGCTCTTCAGGACTGCCTCCGGCAGAGTAGACAGAGACAAAGAAGGCATTCAATAACTCTGCCATCTCTGTATCTTCTGTCACCAGGGCACCCATCCCGTTCACCAGTGGGCCAACCTTGCCTCTGGTGTTAGTTTTATCAGCTATGTATTTGAAAAAGCTCTTTCTGTTGTCCTTGACCCCTCTCGCCAGATTTAATTCTAAGGAGGCCTTAGCCATCCTAGCTGCCTTCCTACATCCTCTAGCAGCAGCCTTATATTCCTCCCGAGTGGCCAGCCCCTCCTTCCATGACCTATAAACTCTGCTCTTCCACTTGAGCATACCCAGCAGTTCCTTATTTAGCCACGCAGGTCTCTTGGCCCTCTTCCTTGACTTCCTACGTGTCGGGATGCTCCGCTCTTGAGCTTGGAATAAGCAATTCTTGAATGTCAACCAACTATCTTGGGCCCCTTTACCCTCAAGCAGCCTTGCCCATGGGACTTTCCCTAGCAATTGCTTGAAAAGGCCAAAGTTTGCCCTGCTAAAGTTCAGGGTTGCAATTCTACTTGCTATTGTACTGGTCCTACCACACAAGATCCTGAATTCCACCATCTCGTGGTCGCTGCAACCAAGGCAGCCCTCAACCTTTACTGCTTTGACCAGACCCTCCTTGTTAGTGAGGATGAGATCCAGCAGTGCTCCTCTCCTGGTTGGCTGATCCACCATTTGGATGAGGAAGTTATCATCCATGCACTGGAGGAACCTCCTGGACTGTGGCTGGGTTGCTGAGTAGTCCTTCCAGCAAACATCAGGGAAGTTAAAATCCCCCACAACAACCACGTCCTGTGACTGTGAGGCCGCTCTCAGCTGCCTGTAGAAGGCCTCGTCAACTTCCTCACCCTGATCCGGTGGCCTGTAACAGACACCCACAACAGTATCGCCCCTGCCAGCCTGCCCCTTAATTCTCACCCACAGACTCTCAACTCGCTCGTCCCCTGTCCCTGGACAGAGCTCAGTACATTGCAGCTGCTCTCGCACATAAAGAGCAACCCCACCACCCCACCTGGCTGGCCTGTCTTTCCTGAAAAGGACATAGCCCTCCATGAGTATATTCCAGTCATGTGAGCTGTCCCACCACGTCTCTGTAATTGCCACCAGATCATAATCTCCTGACTTAACACAGGTCTCCAACTCCTCCTGCTTATTTCCCATGCTACACGCATTGGTGTATAGGCATTTCAAGGAGGGAGCTGAGCTCACCAATTTCACCCTAGGATTATGGGAGGCCTCCCAGTCTTCATCAATTCTAGAGTGCTGCCCCACTGGGACAAGCCCAGTTACAACCCCATCCCCCTTCGAATCTAGTTTCAAGCTCTCCAAATGAGCCCTGCTAATTCATGCCCCAGCATCCTTTTGCCTCTGTGAGATAAACCTTTCCCACGTGCCATCATCTGGACTGGAGCCTTATAAAACCAGCTGTTATCAAAGAACCCAAAGCCCTGCCTAAAGCACCAGTCTCGTAGCCAATCATTTACAGACTGAATTTTCCCATTCAGTCCCACATCATCACTGGAAGATGGAAGAACTGAGGAGAAGATCACTTGAGCCCCAGACTCTTTCACCATCCGCCCCAAGGCCCTGTAGTCTTTCTTCATCCCCCTCAGACTGCGGGAAGCAGCTTCCCCCTCACCTGTCTGGAAGACCAGCAGCGGGTAGTAGTCTGTCGGGTGCACCAGACTGGGGAGCGCCTTGGTGATATCCCTGATCCGGGCTCCAGGCAGACTACACACTTCCCTATGATGAGGGTCAACTCTGCATATCGGGCCCTCTGTTCCTCTCAGAAGGGAATCGCCTACAACAATGACCTTTCTTTCTTTCTTGTCAGAGGCAGTCTTGAGGCGTGAAGTCAACCGCTTTTTCCTATGTGACCTTGTAGTCTGGCCTTGCACCACATCCTCACTTACCTCTCCATCAAGATCCAGGGCCTCATACTTATTATGGAGGGGCACCTGGGGAAGCAGGGCAGGAAGGGAGGAAGGTTGCCCACGGTTCCGAACTGGAACTTGCTTCCAGCCCTCATCGTCTTTTTGGTCCCTTACCTCTGTGCGACAGCTACAGGGCAGGGGCTGTCTCGGGCCATCCCCCTCTGTCTGAGAGGACAGGGGGTCCATCCCCTTGTGGGGGGTATCTCCCTGGAACCGTTCCTGCTGACATGCTAGGGAGTTACTCCACCAGTCGATCTTCCTTTCACAGTCCCTGATGGTCCTCAGCGTCTCGACCTCCTCCTTAAGTTCTGCCACCAATCTAAGCAGATCTTCTACCTGCTCACACCTCACGCAGGTGGAATGCTGGCCTCCCTCCCCCGGCAGCAGCAGGCTCTGGCACTCCCTGCAGCCAGAGACCTGAACAGCCACGGTTTGGGGCAGGGTCTCTGTCTGAGTTGCTACAGTCTCCTTACTGCAAGCTCTCCTTCTGGAGACGACCATATTGGTCAGCAATCTGGGACACCAGCAACAGAGTCCACAACACGACCTGCTTGCTCCTCCCTGCGCCTGGTGGACAGCGACCGGTCGCTGCCCTCCCAAAGGCTCTTTCAAGGCAAGGGGCAGGGGTGCGGTCGCCGTTACCGCGGGAACGCCCCCTGCCACGTCAGCCGCTCTCTCGCAAGGGCTGCTGGGGCTTCGGGGATCGGGAGATGTCGGGAGTCGCGATGTGGCTGCGCTGTCCCCTCTGCTTTTCCTAATCTCTGCTGAACCTCGTGGTCTCTGCAGCGTGCCGGCTCCGGCTCTAGCTGTGCTAGCTCCGATCAGCTGACTTACTCAGGTAATGACTGGGATTAGCAGACACAGGTTTACATTCCCAGCTGCTGCTGGAAACGGTGAAACAGCCATTTGAAAGAGGGAAGGGGACTCAGGTGATTCCCTGCACAGCTCATGTGAAGAAATGGGTGCCGCTGGTACCAGGTCTCCAGGACTATGACATCTCTCTCCTGATTCGAGTAAGATCAGTTTGGGTCCACCATGCAGGCTGTAACACACCGAGCAGAGACCTACATTGGTGAACACTAGGAATGTCATTGAGATTTTCCACTCCTGCACAGAACAAAAAGGTTTCTTCTAAGAAAAAGAACTCCAGTAATTGGAGTGTATCAGCAGGATGTTTGAGCAGTGTGGTAATAACAGTGCTGAGTTGCAGTGGTCTGGAGAGAACTGTAAGTTGTATGTTTTGTCTGTGTACATAGGCTGTCACACTGGCACATCGCATTTGTAACCACAAATCAAGCCTATCTGTATGATTTACTTTCTCCTCCTACCATGTCCCTTTATTAAGTTAAATCAGTCATCCCACTGCTCTGTGATTTATGGCTTTATGTTTTGCTGGGAATGTGTCACAAAGCAAAAAGCAGAAGTTTTGATGTATTTTGATGTATTAGTAAAATCGAACTTGTATGCCTAGGGTGAGATTGGAAGAATTCCTCTTGGGTGAACTCTGACAGATCACATGGTCTTTGGGGTTGTTAAGACAACCAAACATCAGAGATATCCTTTACAGTATCTTTTGTCACCTCTATATTTTCCCCATATTAATAAATTAGTTATGATTCTTCATTGTGTTGCGTTTCTCTCAACCCAGAATCCTCAAACTCAGGAACAATGGATATAAAATGGGTCTTCACTGCAGTTGTGAAGTGTATCTTTATTGTGAATGTACCACTGCTGTAAGCTTCTTGCTTTTGCTTTTATTTCTAGGTGTATTTTTGCTTACATTGCTGTTGCTGCCTTGAGTATGCTATCACAGCTATTAGAAAAAAGCACAAATACATTACTAAGCATTAAAATGAGGTTCCCTTTCCCACCCTCTTTACATCTGATATTTTTTTTGTAACCTGCTCTGAAACTTGGATGCATTAAATTGGCAACAAGCTGAATGGTTGGTGGGCGCATTTTTGTCATAGAATGGCAGTTGTGGGGCTGTTCCATACAGGAAAATGAGCTGGAAGCAGACCATGACCCCAGCAGAAGCAGGACAGTGTAACCACTCACCAGGCACAGTCCCACAGAACCTGGGCAGAACCAGGTTCTATTGACTGGCCAATGGTCATCAAACAAAGTGAGGTGATGACAGTGGTCCAAGGTCAATGCAGGAAGGCTAGTGAACGAATCAGGACTGTCAGGGCACAAGGCTGAACATCAGTACACTTACAGCATAGCTCAGGCAAGGACAGAGGCCCAAGCTGAGCTTAAGTGGAACTTCAGGACCAGTAGATAGTGGGTGCATGGAAAGAAATTCTGGGTGAGGTTGGTCAGGACAATTAAAGCACTCAGGGCATTGATAACTGGATTGGGAAGCTGCTGGTAATTTAATTCCTGGGGGACTTAGGAAGGGTTAGGTTGGTCCCTTCTGGATAGTAGAGCTAAAAAGTTTGCTGGTCCTCAAAGCTGTCTTCCAGATAGAAATAACATTCTTCAATAGAAGGTCTGGACTCAAACAGCCTGTCAGGTTTACAATAGAAGCATCATCTTGCCTGTCTCCCAGGAAGTCTTCGAAAGTTTCCTTTAGCCTGTGGGTGAGACAGATCACAATTTTAAGTGTCTGGAGGACTGCTGGGTTTCCAAATCCCATGACCTTTGGCAGGCAATCCTGGCACTCTGCACTGGTTCCCCTGAGATGGCCTTGCAGCTGGAAGCCAGGCAGTATCTCTGGGGTATCTCTGGTGGTATCAGACAACAATGTGGGCAACTGTTGCTCAGCATTGTCAACAATACCCAAATAGTTGTTGTGGCCTCCTCAAAGATAAACTTAGCGTCACCAACCAGCTCTCCCATCCCAGGTATAACAGCACACTGAAACTATCTGTACTCAACTCAATGTATCCCCTGCTCCCTCCTTCATGGGGTCTGTGACGCTGTTGCTGTGGCATTAGGAGATGTTTCTTATGCAAGAACCAGGGAAAGGGAGGTGGTGTGGCCATATCCTCACACTGGGTTTTGTCACTAGTCCTGTATAAGGGGCACCTTTTTTGTTCCCTTACCATGATCCCTTTTATTTTTTTCCCCAAGGCCAGACACATGCTGAGCTGTTTAACAAGAATATAGCCAGCTGGAAAGTAATTTTTCTACTCTGCCGGCACTTGTGAAATCACATCTGGAGGACTGTGTCTGATTTTGTGCTCCCAGTACAAGAAAAACATTGAACCTAAATCTCCATGACGATATTATTTTTACTGGCTGTCTTGCTTCCCCATGACATAGAAGATGAATTGAAGGTGCTGGGGTTTCATGGTGTATTTTACTCCCACTTCGGTTTAGGTGGGCATCACAAAAAGATTCAATGATGCTCATCACAGATGCAGTAACTCCCATTTTTGGAAGGGATGGCCCTTCTCTCCAGCAAGCTTCAATAGCCCACCTTAAAAGAGATTTCAAAACCCCTTCCACCTGGGTCTAGAGGTTGTATCTACCCCTGGAATAAACCAAGAAAAATCTGCTCGTACCCCCACTGTGGATCAAAGCTGTCCAGGTGCACAATGATCATCTCATGGAGCTCAATAAGGAACAAATCCAGGTTAACTGCAGACAGTGCAGTAGTCAGAGCCGTCTTCTCTTCACTCAATTCCTCATGGTACTGCTTGGAAACCAGGCAGAAAGGATTCTACAATAACAAAGAACATCAGCAAGAGGATGGCCTGGGACTTGCCGCAAAGACCATCTGAGATTATATCTGATAGAAGAGGTAGAACTGGAACCCTCTTTGTTCCTGGCTTTTATGCCAGGGCTGCCATTAGAGACCACAGCACCAGCTTATGTGACCCATGCCAGAAAGCACCACTGCTTCTAGCACAAAATCTTGTGGATGGCCCTCTTCCAAAGGTATTACATGACTTAAGCAGATGAATAGTACTTGGCTCTTTCTGAATGGTAAGATACTAAAATAACATTTTTTTTTCCCTAAAAATTTCCAAAGCTTTCCACACAAAATCATGAAGTTTCTGTCTTCCCCTAGCTCTTGTAGACAGTTTTGTGAACTGGGCTGTCTCCCTCACCTGATTCATCTGCACCAACAGTATAGATCTCTTTGCTGACAATGTTTGCCACAGAGACAGGATGTGCTTCAGCTGACTGTTTGCTACTCCCTGGAAGAGATAAAAACAGATAGGCAATCAGTCAGCCAATTCCTGCTTTCCAGAAAGGCTGTGGCCGAGTTAGCCATGTTCTAGGTTAGGTCACAAAAAAACGTGTGACCTAAAAGGTGATGTCTTAATCCTTAGGGGAGGGCATGAGGGATGGAAATGCTTAGTCATTTTTCTATTCAGTACAAGCAAAGTGCCTTGCTTACCAGTATGTCTCTGAACTGTTCTGCACTTGCATCCAACTTCAGCTCATTTTTTACATACTCAGACAACTGGCGCTCTGGGTTCCCACCAGTCACAGCCAGGAATTCAGCAGCCAGTTTCAAGGTGTCAAGTGTTTGGGAAATAGCATTCACTGATCATGCTTCTTCCATGACCCATTTCAGCGTGTTCACATTTATTAATTCCTATCAATAGGAGAAATATAGACATGCTGTGACTTTGACACATAAGATCTGAGTCCTGCAAGTGTATGTTCACAGCAGAGGAACTGTATAACCTTTGGCACCACTTCTGCCTTCTAATCAGGGCAGACTTTGAGATACTTGGGTGATATCCAGGGTTTACATGGGAAAGACAGACTCTACAAGGACACGGGTTTCCCAGCCTAGTTGCAAGCAGGAACAATAACCCTACAGTTGACACTTGTGTTGATCCAACATGCCAGTGCATGGCATGCTGTGGTCACCATGTCCTGTTGGTTTAGACACTTGTACAGATGAGTCCACCTGAGTGAGTTGCCTCGATTCCCTTTGCAGCCAGCAAAGAAAAGTGGCTCCTTGTGAGGCTCCAGCCATCTGCCTGATTTGGACCTTTTTACACATCCTGCAGGTGCCATATTCTCTGTTGAGCTCTCTATCTCCTAATGTAGCTTATTAATAAGCATTACAAGACAAGAAAGCTTGGGTGGAAAAAAAAGGTGGTAAGCTTTTTGTGTACCTGAGGCACAAGTTCTCTCACTTTTGTTTTTGTGTACTTCAGGGTCTTCATTCTATCCAGCTCAAAGAGTGGAGCCGGGTGGAAAGCAAGTAAGTGGATATGAAAACACAAAGTATCACTTGGCACAGGCCAGCTGGAAACCCCACGGCTGTGCAGTAAGACACAGCTACCCCACATCTTGGCTGCAGGGCCGGTGGGAATGACAGCAATGACAGCTTAGTGTAAGGCATACAGGGGAGGCAGAAGCAGGGACGGGCTACACAAGTGGAACATAAGAGACTTGGGTATGCAAGGATGGAGTTAGGAAAGACAAAACTCATTTGCAGGCGAAACTGCTGAGGGATGTGAAGGCCAACTAAAAGAGCTTCTACATCAGTACATCAGTAGCAAAAGGAAGACCAGATAAAAACTGGACTCACTTCTCAACAGGGAAGGGGACCTACTGAAAAAGGATATAGAAAAGTTTCTTATTGTGATACTTGGTTCTTTCTTTGACCCACTTTTTACTGTAAAGGTCTGCTTTCAACCCTCTCTGTTTACTGACAAAGTTTAAAGGCATGTCACAAAAAAAAAAAAAAAAAGGATCAAATTAGGAAATTAGGCACTACTGTATCATTGAGCTGATTACTCTCTTCCCTCCCCTTACCTCCAGTGGGATGGTGAAAAAAGAAAAGCAGAAAAAAGGTGAGAAAACAAAATAAATGATGCAAAGATAATGCAATTCACCACCTCCAATGGGTACACCGACACCCAGCCACTTCCTGAGCAAAAGATGGCCAACCATCCTAAAATCCCTCTTACCCATTTTATTCCTGAGCATGATATTATACAGCATGGAATACTTCAGTTAGTTTAGGTCATCTGCCTCGCTATGCCCTCTCGCAGTCTCTTGCACATCCCCAATCTATTCACTAGGAGGGAGGAGCAGAAAGAGAAATGGAGGCAGCCTTTAATGCTGTACAAACTCTGTTCAACGTTAGTGTGTTATCAGTGCTATTTTGGTCACAAATCTAAACCACAGCACCATACAAGCTGCTATGATGAAAATTACCTCCATCTTGGCCAGACCCAAAACAGCTGGATATACATAGGTCCATGGGACTGGATGGAATACATCAAGTGGTGTTGAGGAAGCTGGCTGATGTTGTTAAGGTATCTCAGCAACAACTGACGTGACATCTCAGGAAGTTTGCTGATGATACCAAACTGGGCAAAGGAGCTGATGTGCTGAGGGGCATGGCTGCCACTCAGAGGGCTCTCAACATGCTGAAGAGATCGGCTAACAGAAACCTCATGGACTTCAGCAAGGGCAAATGCAAAATCCTGCATCTGGGATGGAGCAATCATAGGAAACCAGCTCTGAAGCAGCTTTGCAGGAAAGATCTGTGTGTCCAGGTGGACAGGTTGAACCAGAGTCAGCAGTGATTATGGTGAAAAAGACTATGTGCACAAAGGGCTGTATTAGCAGAAGTGTAGCCAGCAGAACAAGGGAAATGATTCTTTCCATCTAGTCAGCATTCATGAGATTACATTTGAGCACTGTATCCAATATCGGGTTCCTCAGTACATGAGACATTGACAAATTGAAGTGAGTCCAGCAAAGCCCAATAAGATGATTGAGTGTCTGCAGAACAGGATGCAAGGAATTGTTCACCCTGTAAAAGAGAACTCTAGAGGGAGAGTTTTTGCACTTCTAATTGTACTTCCACTACTAAAAGAGGGGTATCAGTGAAGGCAATAAGGACAAGGAGTAACATGGGATCTCCTACTTTAGCACACAGGAAACATTTTCACAGTAAGGGTGCTAAAACACCACAACAGAGTGGCAGAGAGGTGGTGAATCTCTATCCTTGGAAATTTCCAAAATTCATCCATACACTGTACATCACCCCAAGCAATTTGCTCTCACTTCGAAGTGAGCTTTACTTGGAGAAAATGGCTGGACCAGAAACATCCAGAGGCCCCTCCAGCCAAACTCTTTCAAGTTTCTCTGTGACTGTGCGTCAATTTCTCTGCCTATTCTACTCTACTACTGGACAAGCATGTAAGCCAGAATCACTATGTGACTGTTATAATGCCCTTGAACCCCTTATTCCTACTCCCTCGAAGCCAGATTTTCACATTTCACAAATCCAAACACCTAGTAGACTTTACCTTTGACATAAGAAATACCTGGGGCAACCAGTGGTCATAGGAGAACTCCAGATGAGGTCTACATAACCACCTGAGAGTTTTAAAGGGGCTGAAGGGATTTAGGTACTTAAATTCATTGCTGTCCCACAAGCCGTAAATTTTGAGGTGTATATCTCTGGCCTGCCTTTTCAAATGAGAATAACCATTTGCAAATCTGGTCCCCTGAGAGCTTCTGGAGAAAAGCCAAGGGCTAAGGTGACTAAGTGAATATGTCTACCACAGCAGAAGACTGACTTCTCCAGTACGATTTAGAGATCCAGTTCTATAGTATGTTCAGAGACTCAGCTCTCTTGAGTCCTTTTAGATAGCGTCTGAACTCTTCCTTGGTTTCCAGATAATTTCAGGCCAACCTCCCCTGCAGACTTTGAAGAGAAAGGCCCACATTGCCTGTCACAGCACCAAGGTTTCCTGAGCACAGTGTGGTTTTGGACAACACAATCCAAGGAATGCAGAGAGATGCAGAGTGGTGGGTTGTAGTTTCTCGCTACTCGTGTGGTGAGGGACGGAAGCACTAGTTCCCTCCGAACTAGGGCTGAGACATAGAGCATTCACGGAATGCGGGTCATCAACAATTTATTGCGCAGTTACAATTCCTTATATCTGCTGCCTAAGCACCTCCCCAGGGTCAGCTGGTTCCTGTCCCTCCTGACAACCTCCTGTCCGTGCACCAATCCCTACATCTCCCCCGCCTCAAGACTAGAAAACTCAGGGTTTTAACAGCTATTCCAGATAAACAACTTATAACTCTTATTAACTAAGTAAGAAAGGTTTGTGCTACTAAGTATTCACACACAGTGTGCATTACATAATCAAACAAGAAGGAAACAAACATCCTAATACTAATAAACACAGAGCGTCAGCCTAAAGGGACCTAGACGCAGGTGTTTCCGGCCTGAGTGATGTCGTATTCAACAGCCGGCCACAAAGTTCGTAAGGCACGTCGTGACTGGATCCGTGAGTGAAGTCATCTGGACACATAAGGGCCAGGGATGTCATTTCACACCTCTTTCCATCACTCTCTCCCAGATATAGCCGAGCGCCAATCACCACCTGTGAAATATAGCTCAAATACAAACTTACGGACTCAGCTACAAATACGGTAATAACCATTTTGCCGGTACCCAGCATAGCCCAGTCTCCCCCTCCACACAGGCATAGCCTCGCCCGTGAGCACGTAGGGCAAATGGACCTATCTTACCCTTTTCCAGATCTTTCACCCGTACCTGTGGATACAGGGGTTTGTCTAGAGGTGGAGCAAAGTGCGAGCTCATCGGGGATTGTTCACTTGATCCATGCGAGAATTGATTTAAACGAGTCAGAGCAGAAAGTAAAAGTCAGTGCACACAGACTGCGGGAGTTCCTCTGGGTACGGTCTCCCCCGCCTCAAGACACCCGAGGCGAGCTTTCAGAGTCCGGTGCGTGCACTCGACGATAGCTTGGCCAGTGCTGTTATAAGGACAACCGGTCTTATGCTCAATGCCCCACTGTCATAAAAATGAAGCCACCAGTTGACTTGAATATGCTGGACCATTGTCGGTCTTGATCTGGCTAGGGACTCCCAAAATCGCCATGACATCGCGCCAATGCAAAATGGCTGCTTTGGCGTCTTGCTTGCGTTGTGCTGTAGCCAAAATGACACTGCTACAGGTATCAACCGTGACATGTAAATAGCGCATAAAAACTGGAGCACAACAGTCAGGAACTGGCAGACCTTGTGCAACACGGTCTGCATTATTGTTACCTTCAGTCAGGAGTCCAGGGATGTGCGAATGACTATTACAGTGATTTGGGCAAATTTCAGCAGCTCGCTCAGACAAAACCTGAAAAAGGACTTGCGCACACTGCATCGTAGTCTCAATGGCCAATGGGGTCCACAGACCACTGTCGTAGCACAGTAGCTACAGTAGCTACAGTATATGCTTCCAGAAATTGAACTGCTATTGGCTAGACGTAACCAATATAGATTGTGATTGGCTCAGAAGTGCAGTCCACACATTCTGAAGCAGACAACAAGCTCGCTAAAATTATCCATTCGCTACCTTTCTCACATAACTTACAGTTTCACCATCCCGCTCCCACATCTTGTTAGCCTTGAGAAAATGCCATGTTCCTTATTCTACTGCACATAACTGTCCTTTAGTAACCTAAGGCTAGGCCTTGCAGCCTGGGTAACTTGAGTTCAGGCCTTGCAACTTAACTCAGAGTTTGGCTAAGACCAAACAGCTGGGATTGCTCACATGTCCATTGTTCAGCTGTATTCTTCATAACCACCATCTCCTAAGGCTGACATCTGGGTTGGTCATGAAATGTCCACCGTCCCTCAGCCACTCCACAATTCCCTCTTTTTGTTTTTGAGCAAACCAGACAGATGTTACATTTTTCTTAACCATAGATATCACACACCGCAACATAAAACTTGCTACTAATACAAATAAAACTAACACACATAATATAGTTACTCCATCCATCATCTTTCGTTAGCCATTTAACCCCCTCTTTCAATTGTTGTATACTCTTATAAATTGATTCCAAATGATCTGACAAATTCATGCAGCACATTCCCTCAAATTCAGCACAACCATGCCCCTGTGCCAACAATAAAAAGTCGATTGCTGCCCTATTTGTAAGGTGGCATGACAAACACTATCAACATCAGTCAAAAGCCCACTTAGTGCAAGCACAGTAGCATTTGTCAGTTCCTTCTTATCTTGCTGTGATTCCTTCAGCTTTTGTTGTCCCTTGGTTCATGTCCGACTCCACGTAGGCACTTGCTGATCTGGGTACATGGCTGTTCTTTGCCAGAAAGTCATCCACATCTCCGCCTTTTTCTTTTTATACAAGCCAAACACGCTTTGTAGCACTCATAATCATTCGTTGGATACATTAAAAATACACAGCAACAAAATCAAAATCGTTAAAATGACAATAAACACCATTAGTCCACCTTTTACTAGAGCAACCAGCCAACCTGTCAGTCCCCATTCACCTAACAAATTGTCCAGCCAAAAGGCTTGCCCATCCTCATACACCATGTGTAAGATCTTAGCATGTTTCCATATTTCTTCAACATAGGTCAATCACAGGCTGCTGGGTCTGCCCTTTTTCTCCTGGATGGCTCTCTGATAACAGGGGAGGCCATCCCCTCACATCAAGGTCTGGCATGGCATGTGTCCCCATCGCTCCACGCCTGCTGGGTTGCAGCCAGCAGCGGAGCTAAAGGTTCTTCTTGGTGGCAAACACAGAGGCCAACCCAGTCTTGCCCTTGACTGTGGCAGCAGGCATTTGGTCAACCTCAGTTCTTGTACCTCGTTGTCAATGCAGAGTTTCACCTGCTTCATCCAGTAACAAGTTGCTACTGTGGCAAAGCACACACAGATTTACATTACCAGAGTAACTATTACAGGTTACAGCAGCACGTTGAAGATGCTGATGGCAGCAAGAAACTAGCCAAAGAATTTTCTTACCAGTGGAGTTCTTCCACCCTCTTAATTTGTTCCATTACCTGCTTTATAACACTACCATCGTACTAGAATCTTTCTAGCTTTTGTCTTAGCATTTTCTAGCAGCTGCTGCAAATTTGCATGCTCTAACATCTTTTACAAGTAACAAATGCACACAATACAAGGTATAGTTTCTCATTAGCAACTGGCTAGTAAATACAAGTGGTTTTATACACAAAATCACAGCCTCTAATAACAGCTACGTTACAAGCACACATATTCAAGTTGTTACTTTTCAGTTGCCCCCAAGTGATGTCCTGCAATCATTTATTTTTCTCTTCCTCTATCTCATTCTGCTCGGGGTATTCACTGTCAGCTCCTGTAGCTGAGGCATCGAGTTCCTCCACTTGTTTGTCCAGCTCATGGCAAGGCTTTGCAAACTTTGCAGGCAGCTGCCATGGACCTGTAGGTAGGAGAACACAAACATACCCCCTCTCCCACGCTATCAGCTCCTGAGAAGGAGGCCCGTTAAAGTGATTCAAAGGCATTCTGATGGGAAAGAAATGTGAAGCTACAGCTGCCTGCCTGCTTATCAGCAGCTGTAAATACCTGCCAGCAACGGCACTTTGCATTAACCCTTTCTTGTCCAAAATGTTAACCTGCTACCCATTAAAACTTTTACACAAACCGAACAACAAAAAATACATAGAGCACTGTCTGCCCTCAGCACACACACACGCACACACGCATGGGATCCCACAAGCACACTCCATACAATTACAATATTTGAAACACAAACCCCAAACAATCATTATTCCCACTATATGGTCCCTCATACAGAACGTAGCATAAGGACCCTGTGAAGACAATCAAAAATCAGCTCCAAGCAGCATCACTGCAGTGTAAGGTGGCAGGCTCAACTTCAGCGGCCGTCCCCGCAGAGGCTCTGCCCCCCCCCACATCGCACGAGCCTTGGGCTTTCACACTGACCAAAATGCACACTCATTCCGATGCAGGTGGCCAGCCTACATGGGAAGAAGTGGTCAGCAATATCCATAAAAATTCTCCAAGGGCTAATAGAAACATGGATATACATGGATATATATTTGCCAACTTCTAGTACATGTGGATCACAGAGAGACTATCAAATGAGTTGTATGTGGGGTTTCAAGTCCACAGCCCACCACAGCACTCACACACCGTGTTCAAAAGGCTGTAAGGGTACCTTTTTTTTTTCTTTTTTTTTCTTTTTTTTTCTTTTTTTTTTTTTCCCTAGAAAATCAAAACCAAACTGAACACTCCAGCCTGGTAGCCAAGGATAAAGACAGTGTCGTTAGTAGGGAGGATTCCCCCAGGGTAGTTTTTGAGGGTTGTTGTCGCTCGTTGTGGGGAACCCCCCTGTCCCCTGCCCTGTCGCACAAAGGGGAGTGTTGCCAGGGCTCACAAGACTCCGCTTCCCGGTTTTTTGCTGTTGCCGCGGTTTCTGGCAGTCTCGCTGCAGCCCCGGCGCTGCCCGCTCGGCCGCGTGGCTCGGGGGCTCCGGCCGCGCCTCCCAGGGCACCTTCCTCCACAGCTCCCGCGCTTGCACCCGCGGCTCCTCCACCCGCAGCGCCTCCGTGTCCCGCAGCCGCTCCAGCAGCTCCTCTCCTGGAGACAACTTTCTCGATGGCACCCCACGTCTCCCCTAGGTCTCCTGCTTTCTTTTCCCCAGCCAAGACCGCTTCCAAAAGCTCTTGGCAGATCCGTCCCCATCGGGAGGTATCTAATACGTCCACGGGGGCCTCCACCGCCCCCCGGCCTCGCAACCATTGGATGCAGTGGCCCGCTGGCTCCGAGTTTATCGCCTTCGGCAACCCAGCTTGTTGCACAAGGGCCTCCAGTACCTGTACCACGTGGCTCACATCCATTGCTATCACGTCGGGGTCACCACTTGTAGTTTCTCGCTACTCGTGTGGTGAGGGACGGAAGCACTAGTTCCCTCCGAACTAGGGCTGAGACATAGAGCATTCACGGAATGCGGGTCATCAACAATTTATTGCGCAGTTACAATTCCTTATATCTGCTGCCTAAGCACCTCCCCAGGGTCAGCTGGTTCCTGTCCCTCCTGACAACCTCCCGTCCATGTACCAATCCCTACAGTGGGTGGGCTGCCAGACATACAGGCACCTTCACCTCTGTTTGCTCCAGCTCTGGAGAGGGGAATACCAGGTGCTGGAAGAAAAATTGTATACTATCTGCTGGCCTGGAGCACTGCAACTTGGCTTGTGCTGAAAGTACATTGTGCTAAGCTCACCTGAGCTCTGATGATAGGTTTCCCACTGATAAAACACTGGATCATTTGCTGCTGTAGTGTCTGGAAGTCAAAATGGGTTGTCTTGGTGCCATCTTCATGTATCACATACTGACAGTTGACCAGTGTTGCAGTGATCAGATCATTCTCAGTTATCTTCAACATGGAGTATGGTTTCACTTCTTCTGCAGAGATGATCCTGGAAAAGAAGTTACCTGTTAAGGATAACAGCTTGCTTCTTACCTTATCCCACTTTGCAGTCAGTGACACTGCAGCTCTACATGAGTTCTGATTTTCTCCAGACGGATGATTTGAAATTTACTGTTGCTTTTCCTTTGTGATCTGTGTAGCTGTGTCCACACAACTGTTCTGGAGCTGTATGAGGAGCTTCGTCACAAGGTAACCAATAGAAAGCAGAGTTGGGAGGAGTTTCAGGACCGGAGTGTTGGCATTGATGTCCTTTGGCAACTTGTCTGGGACGACTGTAACATCTGTAACAAAATGGAGGGTTTCTCTTCTGATGCATGTGGTGTTAGGAAGAATTCCCCTAAGGGAGAAACTCTGGATAGATTTTTTGAAATATTTTTGACTTCTTTTTTTTTTATATATATATTAGGTTTTGTAGTTTTTGAAGGGTTTTAATTTTGATTTTTTTTTTTTTTCTCAGCTAGGAGTCAAACCAGGGCAAGCTCATCAACTGGCATGAGTTCCATCCTTCATCAAGGGTTTAGGAAAAGAAGGTAACAGTACCTTGAAAGTTTAAATACCTGAGCACAGTGGTTTCATTCCGATATTGCTCCAGACTTTCTGGATGGTCTCTATAGCTCGGCAGAAAGCTGAACGCTGCTCCTCTTCAGGCACAGAGAAGGGAGTAAAACAGAAATGTCAATGCATGCTCCCAAAAGGAAGGAACTGAAAAAGATTTATTTTTGTCTACTCAAAAGACAGTAAGCTATTTTAGACTGGGCCTTGGTTGCCATTCACAGCTGTGGATCCAAGCTTAACTAGAGTTAATTTGTTTCTACCCCATATTATATCATATCTGGCATTAAGGGGTGCTGAATCCCAGCTCATGGGCACCATGCTAATACCCCATCTTCCAGTCTTAAAACCCTGTCTTGTATATGTTGCCCATAGGAACAGTCTCTACAAGTTTCTCAAGTCCTACTGGCTATACCTACTCTGAGAGTGGGAAGCAATCTGCTCAAGACCCATTCTAATGTTTCAGAGATCATTCCAGTGTCTTGGAGATCTCTACCCTCTCCCTCAAACACCAAAGGTGGCCATAAAGGTGGAGATGATCACTGTGAGCTTGTGTCATGGCCCTGAGGGCACTAACAGGCCGTAATAGCCCTGATCAGCCTGACCTGAGGACTCCACTTCACTCCTTGCCCATGGGCCCAGGAGACACATGTAAGCTCAGGACAGTGCCTAAGTTGTAAGCAGCCCTGTCTCCTGCTCTCATAACTTATTGACTGGACCTCCTAGTCTCCTCCTGGACTTAATACCTTGCTTTGTGTTATGATCACTGGATGTTGACAGAACCCTGTTGTCACTACCCTGCCCTTGATCCTATGGGACTTCACCTTGGTCTCTACCTGGTCTGTACTATGGTCACCCTTAGCTTGTGGCTTATCTTCCGTTATGGAGCAGTCTTGTGTTTGCTGCTCCCTCACAGTTTGCAAGAGAAATCACAGGTCCTGCTATAACATAATAGCAGAGCATATGGGTATTGAGTTGTAGAAGCCAGTTTACTGGGATCAGAATAGGTCCATGTCATACCTGAAAGTTCGTGTTGGTCTAGAAACTGTTGTACTGAGTATATTTCCCCTCCGTGGCAGTTCTGGAAGAAGTGGATCAGAGCTTTCTGCAGACTCAAAATGTCAGGCAGGTGTTGGACATGCTGGATATTTTTTATCTGGAAAAGAAAATTCAGCATGAGTTTGCAATCTACACATTTATCTGAGAAACCAGGATTGTGTCTGGCATTGTGTGATATTTGTGAGAAGGGCACTGTCCTAGGAAACACAGGGAAATAAATCAACTTAGTGCCCCACTGATACCAACAATGGTGAATTGCCATAGCGCCTGCTTTGTCTCTGCTTTGAAGGAGGAGGAAAGTTTCTACAGCAAACCTTAGACATGAGCTCCAGAAGAACAGGGTAGCGACTTCCTGCACTTTCTCTGTGCTCTTGCTGAAGGAGATGCGTCAGGGTCTGAATGGACACCTGTTCATGTCTCCACATGTAGGAGAGGCCAATCAGTCCAAGGTTTGGCTGGTCTTCGAAAGGGGTCATCTGGTCACAAGCTATTTGTGGGAGCAAGCTGGAGCCCTGAAGATTTCTCATTCTCTGCTGCTTGACGTAAGTAAGGCTCTGCTCCAAGTGCTGTGGAATTTGAAGGGTCGTTAGGTGCTGCCTTTTGTTACAAAGGGGTTTGGGAGGACTTACAAGTCTTTTCATGAGTGAAGACAATGGTGGCTCTGAAGAAAGTGAGGAGATAGTAAAATTTGCCTGTTGAAGAATGAAGCAGGGTCAGGAGAAAGAAGGGGTTGAGCAAGTGGCTGTGTGGTGCCAAGTTACTGGCTGGGTTTAAACCACAACACACAGCAACGAGTCCCTTGCGTACCTTGAAGAATGGCTGAGTCAGCGTTTTAAAGCAGGTTTCCCACTGCCTTCTGTCTTCTTGGCTAAGCAAAATATTCCAGTCCATGTTTTGTCCTGTAGGAAATGCAAAGCATAATAAGGACCCTCACCCAGTAGACACTGGAGTCTGCAGAACAGCTTGTGGGATGTAGATGTGGGATGAGAACCACCAGGTCCAGTGGCTGTGTGAAAACCAACTTGTTGTAAGCCTGCTGGTACCCTCCCAGGGGGTGAAATATACCTTTACTGTTTGCACTGTTGCTCAGGTGCTAGAGGAACAGATGGATTGTCACTGTGGCATCCTCCATGTTTCTGCTACATGCCTCTGCCAGGCATTCGATGTCTTTTTCAAGGTGGCCCCAGAAGAATTTTGCCACATCCTCTGGCTTCTCTGTCATCAGATTCAGAATTGCCTGGAAGACAGAGTGGTTTCTTAATTTAGCTCTCAAGAAAGCTTCTGCCCTATTCTGAGGATGAATAGGGCAGAAGCTATTCATCATGTGGAAACTGCAGGCTGAGTGGAGTGGGCAGACAGACAGGAGGCAAGGGAGAGAAAAGAATAGGGGCTGTCTCACCCCTTTGTCTGTATAGATGCCCAGCAGCATGGATGAACGAAGCAGAGCTCTTGCAAGAGAGACAGAGGCAGGCGACAGGTCCCTCTCTGGTTCAGTTCTCCGTATGGAAGGGCTTCCAAGGATGTATCCTTTTCCTGTTCTGTCCTGTGTGCTGTGATAAGGAAATGTAGTTCAGTTTACATTCTCAGTGACTAGGCTCCTCTCATGTAAGTTAACATTGACAGAGGATTGGTCATCCTTGGGTCAGAACAAGTCTGAACATGGGGTGAGATGAAACTTTTGGAAGGGAAGAAATGCTGCTAAAGAAATGCTCTTTCCAGCTGTTTCCACTCAAGCTTTTCCTTCTCTCTTTTCCCGCTAGTATGTATTTCTGAGATTTAGACCTTGCTTTGCCCAGCTACAGTTTCTCCTGTACCAGAGAATGGAAAGAGGGTCAAGTGGCCACATGTGTGTCCATCTCTCTTGGGCTGTAGGGCAGGGAGCACCAACTTACATTTTTATCCTCACAAAACCCTTCTCAGTTTTGCGTTTATGTCCTCCAATTTTGGCACCACATAGGCATTGTTTGAATTCCCAGGGACACCCGCACTATAGGTAAAGATATGACTGCAGTGTGAGACCTAGCAGAAAACATAACAGCAGACAGAAGATCCCCAGCATCACAAAAAAGCCAAAAGGCACTTACATCAGTGATGATCCAGTATGATCCACACTGACAAACTGTGTAGGAAAGGAAATTAATCTGTTCATTATCTCCCAATTACAAAATCCTCCATAATGTAAGCACAACCAGAAATTCACTGGACAGGCTTTTCTTAAGTAAGACATTCTTCCCATCAATTGGGATCTGGTGTCACAACATTGTTCTCACAGTGTTTAGCATAAATGGACCTGAAGGTGCTGAAGCCAAAAGCAGACCAGTGAAATACTCAACAGGAGCACTCCATCTACCTGTTCCTCCTTTCCCTCCATCTCGTGGACCCATCTTGTGGAACATTTTTAGCAAGTTCCCTGTGTTTGTCATCCATATAGGAGCAGCTGGGCTCGACCAAAGTAAAATTGTCCTACCACTTACTCCAAAGCGTATCATTTTAACCAGTTTTCCAGTTCTCATCAAAAGGCAGGTCTCCAGGCATGGTGGGAAGGTAGGACCTCTTAGAAAGGAAACAGGTGTAAGAAGGATTTGAGGAATTCTGTAACCATTTTCCTAGTTTTCTTCTCACCTACTGGAGAAATAACTGTTCTGGAGATAAACACATTAGGTGTAAATGGGTGCATGAAAAAGCTTGTCTGAGACATAGACCAAGGCACATAGCATTATATCAATTGGGATTGGCTGGGCTTACAAGAACAGCGATGCCCAAGTTAGCATGTTCGTAACTTCTTTGGTATCTGCCTACCAAACTGAGGATTCACAGGGAAAGAGTAGGATCTGGACACTGCCACTGTCTTCACAGCCAAGAGATGTGCAATGCACGTCTCAAATACTGTCTGCATTCCTCAAATAACAGGACCAGTTTACGCATCATTAGATGTAAAGGGGGGGGTGGGTAATCTAGTAAAAAAATAAATAAAATCTTTACTTACAGCTGGCTTATTTGTGGTCAGAATGAGGAAGTTTGGGCTAGGATTTGAGTCATGTAAGCTCAGTCGACAGCTAACATTTGGCAGGGCCCCTTAGACCCACTGGAGAGATATGGGCATTTCCAACAGGCTGTCTCCCACTTTCAATACAGATAGTGATGGACTATCAATACAGATAGTCCATCACTATCCACTGATGGTCCCAGTTTTCTTTCAGTGGACTGTTCAGAAGGGAGCATAACTAGAAGGCTCCATTTGGTGTCTGCAACAAACCAGAAAGCTGCAAACTGACCCAAACCAAATCTGACAGAGCTGGTAGTGTAAAAGCAGGTCCCACCCCAATAGTGTTATCATGAAGGAAGAAACTATATCCCCACAACTTGACTTACCTTCACCTCACAAGGCTTAAAGCAGATAATTCTGAAAAGCTGAGCAAGGGGACTTTGGGATAGTGCCAGAGTAAATGCAGTGTGAAACACCACCTCCATCAAGACCTTGTTTTTGTGTTTGCACAGAGCAAACTTTGCCCAGATTTTCTCAATCTTGTTTTCCAGAGACTCTTCTGGGAGCACTGGTGTTTGGAGGATGATTTCCGTTTGTTTTATGACAGGCTAGAAAGAAATTGAACAAACTAGACGGAATTTAAGAAGACACATAAGGCATTTCTTGATGAGGTGACCACTGTTAGGCTACAAAAGTGGTGTTTTATATAAATGTGATCCTTTCATTTCCAACTCAGGAGAAAATTCCTATATCTTTCTAGAAACACCCCATAACACCCACTGAAATCTTATGTAGAAGATAGAATGGATACTCACTATCAGCCTTTGGACTTCCTGGGGATTTCCAGTTTTTATTTGTTTTTTTGCTCTGTTCACCACTGGAAGCACCAGCATTATGTCTGACCAGTCACCCGTATACTGTGAAACATAAGTTATGATAAGTTATGTTATCACAATGAAGATACCTCCAGCATGTAGAAGGCTATATCAAGCTCACTGAAGCACTGAGATAAACCCCTCAAAAGTGATAATGTTATTTTTGTGTTGTGACTATAGAAAACTTTTTGCATTGTTTAAAATTTGTACTTGTATCATGGGGGAAAGGTTGGGGTGCTGTAGAGATATGGGGTCTGTTCTGCCTGGATTTTCCTGTGCAATGGTTCTAGATTCTACAGTCTTCCAAATACACGACTAGGTCACTTCAGGGGAACAGTCACATGCCTAGCAGAAGTGAAGGAGGTAAAATCGTTCTCTAGAGGGCTTATAACTCTCCCCAGAATGGAAGAAAGCCCCCGGAAGAATATTTTCATTACTTAAGATGGGTGTTTCTTATCCCATCAGCTCTGGTAAGGCATACAGGCTGCAATATGAGATGTAATTCACCAGGCAGGGCTCAAGTTAGCCAGCTGTAAACCCTCAGAGCTAGTGGCAAAGAAAAGCCTGGGTGCACCTGTGTGGTTGGGTGGCCCAACTTCAGTGACATGTAGAAGATTTTGGAAGACACTCACCTGTGAAATTTCAAACCCTCTGGGTAAAATCCATTTTTCTGCCTTAAGGATCTTCTGTGCTGGGATGAACCCATAGTTGTTACAGAGATTTTTAATGAGGAATATTTGAGGCCATGGTGTCTGTGCATTTGCCACCAGCTCCTTCATTGCATTCACCAAGTCTTGCTCCTCTTGCCTGTTCCCACGAGGAGATGGTTTGTTTTGATCTGCAGCTACCAGTGAGATTTTTCATTAGGCTTACTCCCATGCAGTTGTGAATTATAGAACTTTTTTGTAAACACACCACCTGCTTAGGTTGCAGCAACATTTTTTCTCCAAGAGTAGAAATATGGCCTGCAACCATAGTATCGTGGGCTTCTTAATACCTGCAGTATGCAGGGAAGTAGAATACTGAGCAGTGATTATGCATACTTAATGGTCCACTGTTATCCCGTTTTTGGTCTTTATAGGATCTCGGTTGGGTAATCTTCTCTAGCATATCTTAGGTCAGAAAGGAAAGCTCTCAAAGGCTCTCCAGAAGGTAAAGAGCAATCTCACGGCTCTGTTCTAGGTAGCTAGGATAAGTGGGAATCTTCTGACCTATTCGTATCTTGGCCTTACAAGGGGTCTCCTGTATCTCTGTTTATTATATGGGTTGAGATAAGACTGTGTTGGTCTCTTCACTCAGACTTTACTTGGGCACTCTTTAAAGCTAACAAAGATGTAAGGAAGTGACTCGACAGAATTTAAAGTGCAGTATGTTCTCCTCTAAACTGAGATGCTCATGCATGTTCAGTGTGAATTCCATTGACAGATACTCTGCTGCACACCACCCCTTAAGTCTGGTGAACTATTTGCTTCAGGGGAAATGCCAGTATTCGTGTAAGTTTCTTTTAATTCTGAACAAAACCTGGATTTCAGTTTTTCTCATGCTGAAAAAATAATCCAGAAAAAAAAAAAAAAGGCTTCAGAGGAAATCAACAAGTTCTAGGTAATATATACATTTTGAGTGCAACATATGTGTTTTTGAATGCAACCCATCCATGTATAAAATTTAGCTACTTTTAGCACCATTCAGTTTAAATATTGCCAAAAAATAGTTTTATAGTGTCAGAATAAGAGGGTTAAAAAATCATCTAGATTTAAAAGAAATACATTAGCCCTGCTGATCCTGAATCACTTCTTAAAAATTCCTCTGTTAAACCTCTTTAATTTAGACAAAACTTTGTCTTTGCTGTTGTTGTTGTTTTAATCCTCCCAGAAGAAACTTCAAATGCTAGTGAATGTTTGGCTTCACAAATCTCACATTCTCTGACTCACTGCAGAGCACCTGTCTGCCAAGCACAGTGGCCACATGGCTGATGGAGAACCGGAAACGGGCTATGAACTGGAGGGTGTCAATTTTTCAGGCCTCTTGTGAGCAGAAAGCAGAAAGGTCTGCAGTAGAGAGGCAGCTTACAGCAAGCTGGATGTCACTGTCTTGAGAAGAAGGATACATAAAATCCTGTTCAATGGGAAGAGAGAGGGAAAGGTAAGGGTCCAAAGCTGCCATAGGTTCTGAATAGTCCCTTCTTCTTTCCTAAGCTTTTTAACCAGGTGCAGAACTCATTTCTGCTGTGATGTTGTACCCTGTAAATCTCATGTCCCCTCAATGACTGCTTTAAAGGTGTACCTTTAAAGAGACTAGTCCTAACTCTGCTTCTCTGGCAGGAGAGGACTGTCTCCTTTCTGGATTCGCTTGGTGGAGAATCGTGTTGAACCGATGTGCTTTGCGCATATCTGCGGTGCACCAGTTCAAAGTGGAGCAGAGACCAGGAACAGTTCTGCTCAGATTATCAGCTATGGGAGGCTCTCATGGCTTACAAATCAGGCCATGGGCAGCTCTGGACTCCAGAAGCTAGAGCTCCAAAATTCAGACTGTACAATGGATATTACTAACTCAGGTCTGGATTCTTCTAGACTATGCTTAGAAAGGGAGATCAGCAGCCTGTTACAGATAGCCTCAGCAGCCAGTGGGGGGAAAGAGGAAGAGTTTGATCTGCAAAGGGTGGCACAGGTATTTGCACTTACCTCCAGACAATGCACCACCATGAAGCATAAATGTTCCCAGTTGCTTTTGTTGAAGGTTATCTTTTTCTCCATCTCAGAAAGGTATTTTTCTAGGTCTTCTATGTTGTTGAACCTATGATAAAAAAACAAACAACAAAACCATTAAATGTGAGCATCCTTGTAGCCTGAGTGGCTCAGTGATCAGGCTAAGAGCTAGCTCACACTAACCCATATCTCAGGAGCAGTTTCAAGAGGGAGGACTTGATTGTTGCACTGGTGTCCATGCACTCTTGAAAGGGTGACAGCTCACTTTCTGACTTGAGCACTAAAAATGAAGGATGGCATTCATTATTTTTCTTCAGTACAAATCAGGTCAGGGTCCCAGTGAAGTTAGACTCTTACCCCTTTTTACTGCCTGGTGCTCAGGGCTGGATGGCTTGCAAGCCACAAATTGGATCAGCTGAGTGATCACTTTTGGGGATGGTATTCCTTTGTCTCCCAAGACAGAGGTGGTGACAAACTCCATAAAGAAGGACCTACATTTCCTCCTGAATTTGTTATGACTTTCAACAGCTTCTCTGTAGGAAGGAATAAAGTCAAGATCTACCATCAAAACTCAATAAAGCAAAAAAGCAACTTGTCTTTTCTGCTTCTCTGAATGTGACCAGAGGACCAGGTATACTATGACTGGAAAAGAAATACACATTTTAAATAGAGAAGGTAATTAACCCCTAGAAAACCCACTACAGTATTTTTTCTTGAATACTGAAGACAAACATTCTTCTTCCCTATATTCTTCCTCTCCTATCTCCACTCAAGTTGGCTAGAGAACAAAGACAAATGGATTCTCATGTGTTATGTATGCCTGGATAGACTGCCTGTTGAGATGGAGGTAAAAGGGCTGAAACTGATCCCAGATCACTTCATGTGAATCCTTTCACCACCAAAGGTTTGCTACATATGGTAAATACTGACATTTCCGTGGATCTCACGTTAATGACATTTGTGTGGCCCCTGCTCTGGTAACTATTCCAGTATTTTATACAAAGTGATAGAGACTGAAACAACAGAACTAGTTCTACTAGTTACAGGATACCTCGTGGCCACTGTAGCTTTGGGTGTGTAATTCTCTGGGAAGTTATCCTTGCAGATCTTGCACTGCTTGCTTCTCCATTCACGGATGCAATCCGAACAGAAAATGTGGCCACAGGGCAGCTCTGCTGGGTCATTGATCTCCAGCTGACAGCTCTTGCAGTCCTTCACACCTTTCCTGAAAGATGCCACCAAAGGAAGACACATTTCAGGGCTGATTTTACACCAGTGCCAGACTTGAGGGGTGGGCAGGAGATTCTCACTCCCAACATTTGACCATCCAAATCTGTATGGTAATTTGTAACTAGCCTTACTGGTGAACAGAATATAAGAGAAACTCCTGCTAGTTTAATAAGGGTGTGACTCCACCAAGGACCATCTCATCTAAGAGATGTGGCTCATTAAGCTAAGTGTGGCTGGGCTGGGGGGTGGGCCTTATCTACAGTCTTATTAGGCCTATGAGTGCCTACACTGACTGCACCACATTCAGTACCAGGCTTCTCTGTCACCAGCCAGGCACAACACTGCATGGAAAAGACTTTGCTCTGTGGTTTTCTGAGGTTGGGCATTACATGCCCTGGCATTAGTAGTCTCCAGGGGATACCCTTTGGCTGGAGGAGATTCACCCCCATTGAGTGGTGACAACCTTACCCCATCCCTTACAAAAACCAGCCTTGATGTAAAATGTCCCTAGAACTGGGATTTTTTTTTTTTGGTTGGTTTGTTTAATTGGTGTTTTTTTTGATTGATTTTTTGTTTTGGGTTTTTTTTTTTTTTGTCTTGGACTTACACAAGGTACACATTTTCAGCATTTTCATTGCATTTCCTCAGCACTTTTGTCACCAATTCAAAAATTTCTGCTGGCTCAAAATTCTCTGCTGCAGTCAGGTGCTGTAGGAAAGAAAGGATGGTGAAAGCTCAATGGCAATACCTTCTTGGCAATGAAAAAGGAACAATAATGGAGGTCAGCATCACAAAACTACATAATAAACCACTAAAATCAAACGGACCTACCAAGCATTTTTCCTCATGTAATGACAGGGATAATTGGCCCAAAATAAGACTTCTTTCAAGGAAACATTCCTTTAAATAAAATTCTGATTTTGGGGGGTTTTATGATATTTCTGAAATCTCAGTGCTTTTGCACTAGATAATGTTTCCACCTTCTTCCCACCCTCTTCCCATTTCCATGCCTTCCCTTAAGCCAGGATCAGAGGAATCCATGGAAGATAAGGCTGCTTCAAAAATCTGACAGTCTCCAAGGCTATAAATTGTCCAGGAAAGCACTACACTGAGCGCATACTTTATAGATGAAGGTGAACTGCTTCACAAGAAGTCTCAGAAGCTTCTCATCTATTTGTGTCTCATTGTACAGCAGGTGGTCAAAGAACATATAGAAAATGTTGGTGCAGGTCCACTGGTGTCTGGAAAAAACACAGATGTTGAGCAAAGCTTCAAGACTTGCCAGAGAAAGCCACAGGTGACCTACTGTACTGTTGGCAATGGTGCAATTTTAAGTGGGAGGCTGGTGTACAGACCTCTGAGGTCCCTTCCAACCAAGATTTCTATGACAGGTCCCAGGTACTGAGATGGTTTGAGGACAGAAGAACTCCTGGGCTAGCTTTGAAGGACTAGACTGAGCAAGGAGTGAAAAATATGGCATAGTCCAGTCTACCTTGCTTGCTGGAGTGTCCCCAGACTAAACTGAGTTATGGAATCATTACTGGGTTTTGTCTATGGAGATATCTACTTTATTACTTGCTGTAAAGTAAGTATCCTGGGCATGATCAAGCAAGCATTCAGTCAGATGTTTAGGAAATCAGATCTTATTGTCAAGGAATGATGGGTGCTTGACCATGATCAAAATACGTAGTTCTTAACACAGCTTTTTGGAGTAATTTTGCCATGTTTTTGTGATAATCCGAAAACAAAATGAGCAAAGTATTAGGAGGGAGCCAGCAGTTTCAAGGATCAAGATTCTCGGACTAAATACTACAGCTTTCCAAGGAAAGGATGGGTTAAACTCACAGTGTAGACACATAGCTCATGGAAGAGGTGACATAATGCCCTATATGTTTGCCTGAAATCTTTCAATTCACTGAAACACTGGATTAGGAACTCCGAGGAAAAAGTGCAGGCTATGAGCAATCCTTCTCCACATACTGCATTTTTAAGCTCCAAGTATTTAAATTTTCAAAACTTTTGGTGACGGCTAGCAGAATCTTTCAGCAAACACATGCTAGCAATTTGAAGGAAAAGAATATTGGCTTGTCTGAAAGAGGACCTGTTACTTCAAAGATGAAAATGAGGCTGGACTTACAACACACTCCTTACGAGTTCACTTTTCTTCTGGTAAAGATGAATCTGGTGATTGTTCGTATCAATCCACCCCATCCAAGGCTTAAAGGACTTGACCCTTCTAAGCCATTCTGTACAGGCCTCAAATGACAAAAGATTATCTGTGGGCTTCACCTTTTTCAGGATAATGTTCAAGGTGTCAAGAGTGATAAACTGAAATTATATTTAAAAAGAGAGAAGGAAAATAATTGCTTTTATAGTTGACATAGCCCCATTGCACCTTGGTGAAAAGAAATAAAAAGGCTTTGGAGGCTATGATGGGGAATTCTCTGAAAACCTTAGGTTGGTGCACACAGCAAGAAATACCACAGTAGGAATTTATCAGGTAGGAAAGTGACAACCGTACAGAAACCATAATTGTACCTCCATAATTGTAACTCTGTGTTGCACTTGTGTCTTGCATACTGTTTGAATACTTGAACCAGGGCACTGGTTTCCCTCCACAGGGAAACTCTGAGCTCTTAGCTTCTAAGCTTGTTGCCTTCAGTCCCCTTGATGTCCAGGAGAGAGAAACAGGTGTTTCCAAAGAACAGGTCTTCCATTTCACAGAGAGATGTTTAAGATTGTTGAATGAATTGTTCTTTGGAAAGACTTAGATATTTAGGTGGGATCCAGTTGCTCTATTGTAGGTCTCTGCTGTCAGCTGAAATGCCTTTGGATGTCTGAGACATCTATACAGAACTGGCATATAGGGCACACAACCTACAGGAGACAAATGCCCTACTGCAGCAGGAGCTGGAGGCCAATCAGCATCTGAAATGTCAGTAGATGCCTGCTTGTGGGCAACTGAACTGCACCTCCCCCTTCAGTCATGAGTCACTCACCACTGTCTCTGTAGCCCATGTTTTCACTGTCAGATCAGATGGAGATCAGACAGTAGATCAGGTGACCATTGCAGATATAGGCACATCCCTGTAGACATGCAGGCTACAGTGTCTGAATCCAGACTTGGACCCTCACCCCAGAAATTAAATTCTATGACTACCACCTAAAAGGTCGGAATGTCTAAGAATGGATGAATGTCATACCCAGGATAACACAAGAAAAAGGATGTATAATATTTTTTTACACAGTGCAGATTCCCTCCAGCTTACCATTTCTGGTGGATCCTTCTCATATATGTTTTGTAGCTCTCTTATTACAGACTCATCAATTTTTACCAACTGAACAAAGAGTTGATACTCCTCTAATAGGTAGAAATATTCCATATGAAGCCAAATGGGTGTAAAGCTTATCTCCTCCTGCCCCACAGAGGAGCACAGCTGTTTTGCATTGACTAGGAGAGCTTCTGACAGAACCTGCAGACAAAATAAAAAGTGTTATTTCTGCTCCAAAAAAAACCCCAGCAGGGCACTGAGGATGTAATTCAGCATTGCTGAAGCAGTCTAGTCAAATTTCTCCATCAAAATTTCCCCCAGTTCTTGGAACCCTAGGTATCCACAGGCCTGTGACTCAAGCCGGTGCCATTTAAAGCTTGTACTCCATGAAACCCCATTTACCTCATAGACAGAAACATCTTGCCCAGGAAAAGTCATCCTTAGAAAATCATTGGTGTAACACTGCATCATCTCTGGACTACTTCCATCTAGTATCAACACATTCTTGATCAGCTTTTGGAACAATTTGGCTGGTTCCTTCATAGGCACTTTTGGATGACCTAGAGGAAAGGACAGAGATATCAGGTAATCAGAAAATAGAAGCTGACAGGAAAACAAGAGTGAAAAACAGATATTCTAGGTCAATATGGTTGTGTGGGGAACAGAAGTGCTATGGTTGCTCCTGCCACAACCTTTGACTATTGTGGGAAACTTTGGAGATCAGCTTCCCTAGGTTAAACAATACCTGCTTGAAAAGTCTGATGTTACCTTCCGTATTATAGACTCTCTTCCATAGTTCCTCCAGGTAGGCCTTCAAAACCCAACTGAATGGGAACTGGCAAAACACAGATGTGTTGGGATCTTCAGTCATGGACAACACAGAAATCTTAGCATCTTGTTTCCTTAAACAAGACATAATGAAGCAATCATGTCATATGCTCTATGTGTATGGAACTGAAGCATCACAGAAAAAAATTCTGACTGCCTCTGACATATGTTCTGCTTAAAAGGTTAAAAAGCACAGAAAGATAGTTTGTAAAAAACTCAGCAATACTGAATACAATGCAGGAACAGAAGAAGTTCCTGCCACTTGGAGCTGAAGGCTAAAAAAAGACTGCAGCAGAGGAAAGTCAAGTGAGTCAGACAACAACTGTCTTGTCTCTGACAACAGCTGCTGTTCAGAGTAAGTTAAAATGTGATAGTTGTATACCAAATGCATTTTGTGCTGGGGAGGAGATTCATCTGCTCTGACCTTAAGGAGCTAAGATTCAAGTTTCAAAATTCTGGATTTACTGTTTCAAAGTTTACACTGGGTCAGTCACTGTTCCAAGGGGATGGAGTTCCTTACTAATGTTCCTGAGTTGTTGAAGGTTTAAGACAACTGGAAGGTTCTGATTCTAATGTCATGACACAAAGGACTTATCATGGATAAGTTATGAGCTGTGTGAGTTTATCTTAACTTCAGACTTGTTTTACCATTTCCTTCTGCAGAGGGTGCATTATGAAAGCATGTTCTTATTTTCCTAATGTACATACTGTATTTTTACACCAAGTCTCTTACTTGCAGGTATATTTAATTTTCAAGAATGATTCTTCTTTGAACATCTGAAGCCACAGTTCTGAGAATGGAGACCGTGGAGAGAGGTGATCCAGGTTGTTGTTCGCATCCACCACTGCGAGAATTTGAGCAAATAGATTGGCCACAATGTCTTCTAAATGCATCCAGAGCGCATGCCTAGAAACGATAACATGGCCTGTCAAGTGTTTTCCTCATACCTTACCAGTCCTCTATTCATCAGAAACTCACATCTACTCCTGTATACAAGATAGCAATATTCTTCCTGGTTGTCATATCTGAGCCTCATTAAGTATTGTGCTTTACACACCACAGCTCTTTTAACACCCTCAGAAACAGATCTGTTAGAATTTGGAAAGGGCTGCACAGGTAAAATGTGTGAACACTACCTGAATGAAGTGTCTTCAAGGATGAACTCACTGGAGACAGCTCTGTGGAAAATCCACTCCCTTGGCTCAGGACTTATTTTCTCGCATTCTTGTAGGAGGAGGCAGATTCTCCTTTTCAGCACACTCATGAAACGACTAGAAACTAATTATAAAACAATGCTTATTGAAACATTTAAATGAAAGGAGTTTCCATTCAAAGTTTTCAGTCAAAGTAAAGCCAGTCATAGCAAAAGACCTCTATAAAAGTTCTTGCTTTTCCTCCACAATAAAATCCAGGGACTTTATATTCTACCCTAATCTCCTCCCTTTATTTCTCTCTTTATTTCTGACAAGTTGATTTTGGGGCAACACTTACTAAAGACACTCCATTTTTGACTGAGGAAAGAAAATCCCCTTCTCTCTGTCTCAGTCTTTTAAAAATAATTGCATGGAATAGGTTCTTTGATATATAAATACTCTGATATTCATATCGATATGGAGAAATATTTAGTATTGTATGCCACAAGAATAGTCACAGTGTTGCAGAAAAGCTGACATCCTGTTCTTATCTGTATAGCACTGATATCAATATAAAATAAAATTGATGGGATTGTTTCTATTTCAGTACTGATATAGCCACAAACAAAATTCATCCTGCACTGCATAAGGAATTGTGTCACTTTGCAATCATAAGAAAACGTATTTTCATGAGGGACATTTTCTTATAGTCCAAACTTAGTACAGTATTCTGGTTTTGCCATATGACCACAAGGACTTTCCAGACCCACTACGTTGTTAAAGTGGCAACATAGTCTCTTTTATTTTTTTCGGTCATTAATAAACATCCTAGGCACCTGACGGGAACCTACTGCTCAAAGAAGAGCAAGTCATGCACCACAGTGAAAAAGTATTTTCATAAGCTGGAAAGAATCATTTCCAAATGCACATATAAGGATTTTGATATTGGAAAACCAGACCCTTTCCATTTTGCTGTAGCCACAGTTTTCTATCAAGACACCACATCACCTGCACAAATAATTTGTATCAATTCTATGTAGAAATCAGTTGTGTGGCACTGGACTCCAAAACAATCATGGGAGTATAAAGTGACCTCTGCCTCAGATTTTTCTATTGAGGTCTCCATCAAAGGTCATGCAAAAATGTGAATGTTTCAATATAGATTCTGAGAACACACAACATGGGGTGCATGGAGAGCAGAACTGGCCATAAGCAAACCTAGTCTCTCTCTTTTGGGACCTCCCTCCCTGCTGGCCTAGACAGGCACCAGGACAGATCATTAAAACACTAATTTTGTTTCCCCCCGTTCCATGGTTTGCAATGTGCAAGATGAAGCGATGCATAAATAAAAATCCCCAACCTATTCTGGGCCTTGGTTTGTACTCACATGTGGTTCTACTGTCCTGGAAAAGCAAGTTGTGAATGATCATGATTCTTTCAGTAGCACGCCGACTGTTGTCTGTCTTGTCTTCCAGCTGGATCACAGCTTTCTGGATGCTCTGTTTGATCATAGAATCCATGCTGAGGAGCTGTGAATGGAGAAGACTGGAGCTCAGTATATTACTGACTGGAGCTCAGAAGACTGGAGCTCAGTATGTAACTTAGTTGATAACTAAGTTATCAACTTAGTTGCAATTTCTACTTGCCCTGACACAATGGACCTCCAGACATATATCTATTTTGCCATCCCATCTCTAGTAAATTAGTCCCAACATTGTAGAGAATTGCTAAAAGCCCTGGCAAAGGAACGAGAAGCGGGGAAAGATTTAATGCTTTGTCAAAGTTCACAAAAACCTTATATGTGTCTACTCTTGCCTTGTGCTGGTCTGTCATAGGATGGGGACCTCTTCACTCACAAAGACCTGCAACTACTTTTTCATGTGGCAAACATACTATCCAAACCAGAGACCAGCATAACTTGCATCCCTATATGCCTATGAAAACCAGTGTTTCCTAAACCACCTCCTGTATAATGCCAGGCAGCTGAAATTAGAAAAAAGAAATAAATCATACATTGCCTTCTGGATAAAGATTCGACTTGGCTGGATCTTCAAGTGCAGCAGATTCCTCTGGAGAACCTGAAATCACAGTAACTTATAAGACTCCGTTGCAAAAGATGTAGAAACCTGAAAAACAGATAACTCCATCCAAAGCAAGCATCTAGAGTCTCTCAGCAATCAACAAAAGGTTGCAAAGCTGTCTCTCTCAGAAATTTCAGCCTGGGCTTTGATCCCTCTGAGGTAAATTACCCAGTAACCAGATCTTTGTTTTAGTTGACACCCCAGAGGAAATATAGGTGTGTCAGGACAGGAAGTGGAGTTCACCCCCAACTGCTCCTGTCTCCCTTTACCCATACATCCTGGAAACAATGGCAGGGATGTATTGAGTTGGCTTTGAACTCACCAAATCAGGAATATTTAGTGTTTTTTTTTGGGTAAGGCTAGCACAAAGACTTGATGGGAATCGAAGCGGATAAGTATATGTCTACTCTATGCCAAACGCGACAGCAGTTCAGCCAATTTGCTATTGCAACTGAAGAACTGACTTTGGTACCCTGCTACCTTTTAGTCACAACTTTCAGACCAGAAAGAAAAAAAATGCAGTGCTATGAGGACTTCAGAAACAGCAAGTACAGTAAGACCTGTTGAGACGCAGAGACAGTGCCTCCATGGACCGCTTGATGTAGTTGTACTTAAAGCTGTAGATGGAGCAAATGGGATACTAAGGAAGGAACAGAGCTGTGTAGGTAGTGGGTAAAAAGCAAGTGGCAGATTACCTGTTGGGAGATGCTCATGTAAAGTGGTCATGAAAATCTCAGCGATAGTCATTTTGGTGAGATGGCCTAGGTTGGCTGTAAAGTTATCTGATGGCATCAGATCATCCAAGTGAACTGACATCCATTCACCTGGGGAAGCAGTAAGCATGACAGAAATAGTAGTGCTGGACTTAACTGCTGTGAACAATTGACCTACTCTTCTTGGTGCACCACACCCATCCAGAAAAATCAACAAACTTTGGCTGCCCTGACATACCAGCAACCTTGATAAGATATTGAGAGATGGAAGGTTTACTACCTCCTGCTTCTTTTTGCTCTAAATTATTCTGTTGCCCCCTCTCTATCTTCTTAGTGCTAATGGGCACAAATGCCCTAACTGTCATTCTCATCCATTAATTAGGGAAGAAAATGATTCTATAATCGAAAAGATGTTTGACCATCTTCGACATTCTGTTTGAATGGAATTTCTTGTATTTCAGTTTGTGCCCATTGCCTCTTGTCTTGTCATGGGGCGCCACTGAAGTATCTGGCTCCATCTTCTTCATGCCCTCTCATCATATATGTATACATAGTGCTAAGATCCCACAAGACTTTTCTTCTCCAGTCTGAACTGTCTCAGATCTCAGTCTCATATCAAAGATGCTCCAGTACCTTAATCATCTTCATGGCCTTTCACTGAGGTTGCTCCAATATGTCCATGTCTCTTCAATACTGGGAAGCACAGCAATGAACACCGTAGTCCAGGTATGGCCTCACCAGTGCTGAGTAGTGAGGAATAATCACCTTCCCTGACTTTCTAATGGTACTCTGCCTAACAAAGGCTATGTTGTCCTTCTTTGCCACAAGGACACATTGCTAGCTCGTGTCAAACTTGATGTCCACCAGGACCACCAGGTCCTTCTCTACAAAGCCGCTTTCCAGCTGTTCAGCTACCAGCCTATACTGGTGCCTGGGGTTATTTCTCAATAAATGCAGAACTTCACACTTCATGAGGTTCCTGTCAACCCATTTGTCCAGCCTGTAGAGGTCCCTTTAAATGCCAGTAGGACCTTCTGGTGTATTAGCCACTCCTCCCAGTTTTGTATCATCATCAGACTTACTGAAGGTACACTCTGTCCCATCGTCTGGGTCATTAATTAAGACGTTAAACAGTACTGGCCCCAGTATTGATCCTTGAGGTAACACCACTAGTGACTGGCCTCCAGCTGGACTTTGTGCTGTTGAGCAAAGCCTCTTAAGTGCAGCAGTTCACCTACTTGTCAGTCTAACTCACTGTCCATTTATCTAGTCCATAATTCACTAGTTTGTCTTTGAGAATGTTATGGGAGATAGAGTCAAAAGCCTTTCTGAAGTCAAGATAAACACCATCCACCATTCTCTCCTCATCCACCAAGCCACTCATCTCATCATAGAAGGCTATCAGGTTGGTCAGACTTGATTTGCAATTCATAAATCCATGTTCGCTTACTGTTTTTCATGTGTTTGGAAAGGGTTTCCAGGATTATTTGATGCATCATCTTTCTAGGGATCAATGCAAAGCTATTTGGTCTGTAGTTTCCTCAAATCCTTCTTCTTGCCCTTGCACAACCTCTCCTTTCCCACCCACTTTCTCTCTGGTCCAAAATATTCAAAAAATTTCAACCTTACCACTGCCAAATGCCAGGTAGCTGCAGCCTCCCAGGACTCGTGGGACTTGAGTGGCCAGCACAACATGCGATGGGCCTGTGCCTGTTGATATCCTTTTCTCATCTATGACACAGTACCTAGAATCAGGACAGAAAGGCAAAAAACCCTATCATCTCCGTCAGTTGGGCAGAGTCTCCCAAAGCCATGCTCTGCCTTTCCAGGGCTCAGGCAGAGCTTTTAGAAAGACTAGCAGCTTGAGGCATGGTGGTACTGCACTGGTGGAAAGAGGAGAGAGAAGCTCAGCTCAGTTCAGCTCAGACCTGCTCTGGCAAGGCTAAGATCCAAAATGGTTCTGGCTACCTCAGGATCCATGCTCATATATCTCCCCTACACCCTCTCCAAGCAATGACTCAGTCACGTAACTCATCAAGCTTTTTCACAATAATTTTCCCTTCCTGCTAAATATGGAATCTTTATTTTAATCAGAATTTGTTTTGTTATATGTATGGGTCCCTGCCCAATCATATGTTATTTCTGGCAATCATGGGAATAACATTAGCATTATTTGCTACAAACATAGACAAATTAGGCAACAAAAGCCACGATACAGACCAATGCAGGACTTGCTGGGAAACAGGCCAAAACCCAGCATAGCTTTCCTAGAAACAGGACCAGAAAAGTTCAAGCTTCTCTCTAGAGAAGCACAAATTCACTCAGGACAAAGCGTTTCAGGAGACAACATACACAGTAGCTGAGATGGTGAAGAAACAATGTGAACAGGAAATGTGGGAGAGTGGCAAAGGTGGTAAGAGGGATCATATTGCAAGAGGATGTGTTTGGCTGGGAGAGAATGTCACTAACATACTTCAAGGGCTGGAGACCAACCTCATATAATGCTATTGTCAATGACTTCAGCCCTCACTGGTGCCCAGAAGGGCTTAAGTGTCCTGAAAGCCCTATCAGTGAAGTCTTATCAGCCAGCCCTTAGAGGTATCTTGGATCTCTAGGATGTCTCAAATGGCACTAAATGTCAGTTTAAGTCCTTTGGTTTGATGACTAAAGGGAAAAAAGTAATCTGGTGATAGGCCCTATTTGGACTAGCTTGTGCTGTGTGAGTTAACCCTGCTGGCAGGTGGTTTTAATGTGGAAAGGATGTGAAACAGTGTCAAAGGCTTGATTAAAGTTCAGGTAGACAACATCCACAGCCTTCCCTCATCCACTAAGCAGGTTGCCTTGTTGTAGAAGATCAGATTGGTCAAGCAGGACCTGCATTTCTTAAACCCATGCTGACTGGACCTGATCACCTGGTTGTCCTGTACATGCTGTGTGATGCACTCCAGATGATCTGCTTCATATAAAGCATGCTGCCAGAATGATGGTGATGTTCTTTTATACAAATGAAAGCTGAGATGTTAGGGATGTTTTATCTTAACATCTTAACAGACATGGGCTTGAAAATTTCAGCTACAGAACTTAGGCATGAGTGCACAGACACGGATATATGCATAAAGATGTATGAGAATATTTGCAATGACTTCACTGAAGAGATCACTAAAACCAGTACTATATCCCATGGCTATTTGGCCACTTCTTTTTCACCTGATGAGAGGAATACAGAAGAAAAGAAGTAAGGAAGGATGTTTACTTGGCACAAGCTAGAAGCCTTTTGCTGCTCGGTGGCTCATCAAAGTGAAACTGAATGAGGAGTAGTTTCTCTTCTGATGATTGTTCAAAAAAATCCCTGCAGACAATGAAATGGTCTGTTATTGCTGTATTCATAAAACACCTTTGTTCTTCACCCCCACTGCTCCCCCTGTATAAAATTAACAAACAGGCAGGAAGGAAATCTCTCCTCACCTGAGTTCTTGGTGGAAAGTGTATTTGGTGTCTAATTGGCTTAGGAAAAGGCAATGGATTTTATTTTGGAGATTAAGTTTCTTCCTTAACTCTTCTAAATCTCTCTCATTTAGAAGTCTTGCATGTGTAGAAACCTGCAGTGAAAGGGAAACAAATTACTGGGAATTATTTTGTAGTTCTTGTATTACCATCCCTAATGGGTGAGAAAATTGAAGTGATCCCTTATGGAAGGTTTCAAGTGCTTCCTAAAGGCAAGACTCAGAAATGTGCCCTGCTTACAGGGAAAAAGGGTGGAAGCATTGTTAACAACCAGAAAAAAAACTAGTTCTTGTGCTACAAGAGACTCAGAATTGAGCTGCATCATTAGGAATTACTCAGATGTTGTGAGGCAGTGACTCCAAAGGAATCCTGCTGGGAGGCATGCATGAACACCTTGAGGGCTGGAAGAGCCTTTTCATACAATGTTATGGGCCTAGCATGAGGGCCTCCCCGTGTGATTCTACTGGGCTGACTCTTTCCCAAGTATGGGGGCCCCCAGTACTGTAGATTCTGTTTGGGGATTCAGTTGCTACCTTTTTAGGTGTCTCTATGCAACACAGTTTCCTAAACCTCTGTGACAGTCACTGGAAAACTGATCAGGATGCTTTCTTTGGCATGGACAACAGGTCCTGCAAATAGATGTCAGGAGGCAGTAAGCATGATCCAGGACTTGCAGAATTGCCAGAACCAATTAAAGTCCTGCTGGATGCTTGGTGAGATCCCCACAGTACCACCAGTGATGCTTGTCACTTGTCTGCAGGCAATGAATGATGCCCTGAGCATCTTAGCTTTGAATCTCCAGCGCATTCAGAGTTAGGACCTGGCACCCCACTGTCTGTTTGTTAGCAGATCCACCACATCTGGGTCAAGAGGAGAAGCAGAGTCCACCCTTGCTGCAGAGGACCCTAAGGCAAAAGCCAGGCGCATATGTGATACAACTGATAGGGCAGGACCCAAAGAGGACATGTAGAAGCCCATCACTATTCAACAGTGGAATTTATCCAGTAGCTTAATGGAGGTTGCATGGTAACCTTCCTCATCTGGAAAATAAAGACCACTCTCACTGCTTTACAGTGAAGCACACCTACCTGCAGGCAGAGCCCAGCAGTCCTCTCCTTCCCTGGCTGCTGCTTAAATGCCTCTCCCAAAACACTAACAAGACTGTTGTGCTTCTGCTTGTGGAATTACAAGTCTTGTATCTGCTCAGCATCATCCAGAAGGCAGTATCTAAGGCGCAGGATGGAGTCAGGGGTTGCACACTGAACAAGTTTCCTTTTGGCAATAGAGTCCTCTGGCTCTTCATAGGGCAAAAGGGCTCTCCGGGAGCTGTTCTGAATGCTCTCCAAAGCAACAGCTGCAGAGGTATCACTGCTGAAACCGATGAAGACATCTGGTTCCTTGGGGCTGAGCTTGATGGACCAAACACTGGAGAGCCATTCTGTGATTCTGTGTTTCTAACAACACAAACACAGTTCTGTAAATACATCATAGGAACACTATTTAATTGCTATCCATTGCACAGTAGAAGAATGTTGTTTTCTGTCCATAGTGTTAAAACAGCTTAAAAATTGCCAGTATTCAACTTTTATATTTTTTGCCTTTGTGTTTCTTTTCTTGCAGAGATTTTTTTTTTTTTTTTTTTTTGCTTTGTATTTTAGAGACCTTTCCAATATATATTTTCTATTTGCCCTGTTGCACAGGAAAACACACCACATGCAACTACTGTTTTGGGGAATAAATTTGGAAAGTTTGGGCTTACGACAGAGGCACAGTATATTCTGAAACTCCTTTTGATGCTGTAAGATGATGGACAGCAGGTTGCAGCGAATGTTTCCTGAGAAAACTTGATGGCCCACAATTAAGAAGAAATAAGAAAAAATGGAGAGGAGTTTTTTTGCATTTTTATCGATCTTATTTTGAAGTTTGTCCTCTGTTTCTTCTATAAAAAAAATAAAAACTGGTGATAGAGCAGTGCTTTCAAAATAGGTCATTTCCCCACTGGATTTCGTTTTAACATACACCCTCAGGAAGAGTTAGCAGCTTTGCAGACCCTGTCTCCAAGCCATGAATAGCAAGGGGATCTGTTACAGCCGCTTTTGTGGACAGCACAGATTTGATTGTGTGACTGACAATTAAGTGACAGACACCAGCATATGAAAAAAATGTTGCTTTGCTCCCAATCAATGTAACACAGCATTTTTCATTTGTTTTAGGTACACTAAACCTCAAACGTATCTTTAGAGGACCCTGGCCTAGCTCTGGTTATAATTCTCCTTAAAGACAGAAACAAACCTCTAGGGTGCTTCACAAAGTTAGCATTTCTGTTTGTTTTTTGGGGGGCAGGGGTTGTTTTTTTGGTGGTTTGGTTTGTTTGGTTTTTCTTTAAAAGAGTAACTTTCTTTTTTTTTAATATTCTTCATTTAAAAAATTCAACACCTCCCACGAATGTGAAACAAAATACCATTTCAACTGGAAAAAAGAAATTGAGATGCTTTGCAGTTTCTGGAATTAAACATCTTCCAGGATATGTGAATATTTTGTCTTCTCCATTTTGTGTTGGCAACAAACTTTGCAGATCTTTGAACAGAGGTGATGAAACCTCATACTCCTTTCTAGCAAAAGAAAGGACTTAATTTCAAACTTCACCCAGCGCTATGGCTGAATTGTTTAGTGTGAGATTTTAGTGATATGTACATCAGATGTTGCTTGGCTACAAAGGCCATCAAAGCTCACAAGAATCTTAAAAAGGAGGGAAACTTACCAATAGCAGAGATGAGATCACAGACCACAGAAGAGCTGAGCACCTCTTTGAGAAATAGTTCTATGCTATCAACATGTCTTTCTTCTTTTTTTAAGGAGAAAGGAAAGTTGATCATCTTGTCTAAGAGTATTTTCTCAACAACAGCAGAAAGGACTTTCCCAGCATATGACCTGTCTGTCTTGATGACTTTGGAAAACATTTTTACTAACATAGATTCCTGTAAAGATGAGAAATAAGGGCAAGAAATTTCTCCTCCTAGTTGTAAATAGGCTTTGTAGAACCCGTGCCTTTACACTAAATTCCTCTCCCACTCCATTAACCCACCATAGGCCAAATAAGCACAGCTAGCAAAGTGGGTCAGCTCAGTGTGGCAGGAGGTGGAAACTCCCAGCTTGCAAGAAGTGATGGTGGCATTTAGACAGAAGTTGTGTACCTCACTTTTAGGTGTTTAATCCTTTGAATGACACAATCTGTGAATCAGATCTCGAGACCTGTATTCCTATACTTGTCCTTCTCTATGAATTCTGAATAGAACTCCAGAAGTTCTCCGTCATTTACCTGCAGGAAGGAAATGCTTAAGCTGCGGTTGCTTTCTGGAGCCTTGCCGAATTATCATTAATATCTCACAGCAGTAGGGGAGGAGTTATGCCCCTCTACATCAGCAAGGAGCTGGCTGCTGATGGAGCCATCATCCAAACACTTACTGGAACAAAACAGCATTCTGGGGTCAGGAGAAATCTGAGCATCAGCTTGGAGTTAAGTAACTATAACTTATTTTCTCCAGCCACCTTTCAACCATGTCGTGTATCAGGCTTTGCCGTTTCTTGGTCCATTTCGCACAGAGGATTTTGAGCAAGGACAGCTTGTGCCACACCTGTGGCAGAAAAGCAAAGCTGGTGAACTGGGCTTCAGGGTATTGACAGACCTAGGGTGGGTGGTTATCCCTTGTGTGGGTTCTTGTTACTCACATTGATGTTTTCCAAGAACTGTGTATTTTTCATGGGTGGCCAGGGCAAGGATTTCTCCAGCCACTCTGTCATACGACCTTCAAACTCATGCCATCTTTCTGAGATAAAATGTTGAAATTCCTTGGGAAATAATAAAAAGGAGACAATTGGCAAGGAAAACCACATTTTCACTCTGGCTTTTGATACTTAACTGCTGTGAAGAGAGTGAAAATGAAGGCCTTCCCCATCACTATCAAGGGCCTCTGAGAAGAGAAATGGCTGGCACACTCTAAGATGCTGCCAGCTGTGTTTTCAGCTCTCTGTCCATACAAAGCCTCCTCATCTGTCCCGTCACAAATTCTGACAAGGTTAGAATAAGTAACTGAGAAAGGTAGCTACATGCTCTGCTGTGACTCCTATAGCTGGCCATGTTTGAATGAAGCAAACCTGAACTTCTGGCCTTTCTCAGCTAAAAAGACATAGGTATATGTCTTTATGAAAGCTGTGAGTGTTATTTTTACCTGATTTGCTTGCAACACATCTGATTCTGCAGCAAACACCTGAAGTATCCATAGCAGTGACATTATCGAGCTAAATGACACTGCATAACAGTGTTTTAAGGAAAATGAAAGCAATGCGTATGTTAAATTCAGACAGAATATGGCATCCTCCTCATCTGTGGGCTTCGTCAGCTGCTCGGTACCTTGCTTGGTACCCTCTGATTGGTGCCTGTGGACACAGAAAAACACTGTACACCTCATGTGCTAATTATAACAATGGCATTTAAAAAACAGTCAACACAATCTTGAGCTTAAATATCCTTCATTTGCTGAACAACGCTATGCAGTGTAAGCCAGCCAGAGCCACTTAAATGTCTGAATTTGTAGCTGAATCCCACAATATGAGATGGAGGTAGTTTGTCTGACAGGACAGATTCCCTTGTGGACCCATTCATCCTTCATCAGCACCGGAAGGGTTTAAAAGATTGACATACATCTAACAAAGAAAATTACTACAACCTCCCTTGTTCGGCTCAAACACAAATCTAGCCATTCTTTCCCACCTCCTCCACAGAGCTATCCTAGTATCTATCCTCTAAGAACGTTAGCACTTACAAGTCCTTGAACCAGGATGTCATCCTTTCAGCAATATTGTTCAAAATGCCATTCAAATCCTTTTCCTGAATAGAGGGTAAAAACATACATTGAAAACAACTGTGAAAACATCAATTCCTAGAGCTGAGGTAGTCCCCTACGAAAGCTGACAAATGTGAAACCTTCAGAGATTTTTTTTCCGTCACTGTTTGAATTAAAAAAAAAAAAGCCCTCAGCACTTCCAGATGGAAAGGCAGATCTAGCTCCTGTTAAAAAAAAAAACATTTCAAACCCCACAGAAGCCAGCTGTCTCCAAGATCTCTGGAGTTCAGAGGATGGCGTGAGAGGTCTTAGCTCAGATTTTTTTAAAGTACAAATCAGAGTGTGTTGGGTGTAATCCTATAATATATATCAAGTAGCAGATTTTAAGTGGAATGCCTCTTCAGAGCCTCAGAGGCTATTACAACAGTCTAGTTGAAATGTAAGTGAGAATGACACAAAGTATGTTCCCATAAACAAGTCAAATTTTGATTTAAAAATAATAACTCCTTCAAAAATGCAAGTTAGAACTTTAACTTCCTTCTTTCATCTTTTCCTGCTTTAAACAAAGTTCCAATTGTTTGATCCCCCCAGTCTTCATTTTGGCTAATGTCTTTGAGGACAGGATGCTCAAATATTCTGATTAAAATTCATTTGATACAGCATTTGCTAGTAATTTTCCAACCAGGCCAAAAAAAAAAAAATGAGATCCCCTTGCTCTTTCTCTTTTGCCACTTCTTTCAAAAGATGGGTATTGAGCTCTCACTCCAGGTTCCTATGATTCAACCTCTTTGGATTTGTTGAAAATTTCTTCAGGAGCCAGGAAGACTTTCTGGCTCACCTGTATAAAATTGCCGAACTTTTCATGACCTAGGGAAAAAACACTAACAAGAAGTTGATCTATTACTCTGTGTGTTGTCTGATTGCCTTACATATACTCGGTCTCGTCCAAGGGCGATTGTTACGATGCGGCTGTACAGAGTGTCCAGGAGGAGCACAGGTGGAAGCTTGATTTGGAGCAGGGACTCTGTGGTGAAATTCTTCAGTGCCAGCATCTCCAGGACTGTCTTTGCCAATGGAGAACAGCTTTCAATGAATGACTTGTGAATCTTTATCATCTCCAGCACTTTCCTAGGAAAATGGACCAACAGCAGATGCCCGTTGGAGCATCAGGATGTACTTTGTGCAATCTTACATGCTCCTGTGGCTGGCAAATATGGCACTGGACTTAAAGAAGAAGTAACTGAACATCTGGGGTTTTATAGCAGGTAAATTTACACAATAAAACCTTTTTTTTTTTTTTTCTTTTGATCCTTTTAAAGAATAAATTCTGTGTTTGAGAATTTCAGTCCGTAAGACACTATCTTGTGTGAATGCACATATGTGCTTTTACTTCCTGTTCAGTTTGCCTGCAGTGAGCCCACCTTCCTCCCTGTGAGACAATGCCCAAATGAGGATCTAGGGGTAGTTCTCTCCCTAAGACCACTCCCAACAGGCTGTCTGCAGTGAGACTGCACAGTCTTCAGCTCAGTCTTTCCCTACCTCCAATTTGCCTTCAAACACCCTCCTGTTCTTTTAGGGCAGAAGTAGGATGTAGGAGAATGGCAATGACTTGCATCCCAGGGAAGAAACACAAAGTTTCTGTTGTTTGGAAATCCACAAGCAAAAGCACTGCAAAATTATTCTAACAGTACAAGAGCTTATTTCTCTGACCCAGCCTTGATGTTGTATCCCTTTCAAACCTACTTCTGCTTCTTTTCATCATCTCTCAGGTGCAACAAACATTGTGAGGTAATGGTTTGTACTGAAAAAGGGCCCTCCATCTTCTTTGCAGTTGCATACAGTAATGGAATCAGTCAAATGCACAAGACGTCATCTTTGTTATCTAAGCAGATTTTCTTCAGAGCTGAAATGTAATTGCTGAAAAGAAAGAGAACCACCAAAAATCTCCATCAGTGGTCAGATCTCCCATAACCACCCTCCTAAGATGGCAATGGGAGCTATGAACTTGCACCTCAACCCAATGGCATTCATCTTGCCAACATATAGATGCATGAAGGTGTGCGAGAGCAAGCAAGAGCTTGGTTCTAGAGACCTTATCAGCAGACATTCACGTGCAACAAATGAATCCCAAACCAGCTTTCCCAAAACAATCTTCCTCCATAAGTGTTATGTAGCAAAGGAAGATCAAAAGAAAAATAATGTAAATGGTATGTCAGCATGACAAAATACAGTATAATCTGACTTTGTGGCCTAATACATCCACTTTTGTAGGGCTAAATTCAGCTGTCTTCACAAAAATGTCTAATTCTCTTTGAGATGTCTGGGACATCCAAGACAGACCTGCAGGGTTTTCAGATATGAAGCAGAAATCTGAGGAGATGTTAATCTTTTAAAATTGGTCAGCAGGAGGTTTGGTAAGATAGCACATGGCATCTAAAATGACACTGATGACCAGTTGAATCTTCAATTATAACGGACACCCAGACACCTACAGATGTGCACAAATTTAAGGTTCAGAATCTCAAACCAATCCCTGCCAAAAATAGGATCTGTGGCTTTCCTTCCATCGAGGACCTGTCAGAGGGGACAGGCTGCAGAGGTTATGGCAGCCAGCTGCAGAAACACAGCTAGGAAGCATTGAAGTGAAGTGGAAAGAGTTTTGGGGGACCACATTCTACCTCCATTTTCACATAATTGTTCCACAGAGAAAATGGCACAATGAACACAATGACCGAAAAAGGATCTGTAACTCAAGAAAGTAAGATGACACTTTTTAATTACCTCTTTCCTCTCAGATGCTGGAATTTGTCTTGAAATGGGCCAATGTCCTGGAAGAGTTTTTCAGCTTTGATGATTACCTCGCTGCTTAGTTGAATGTTATAACAAAATGAGGTGTGTAGGGCAAAAAGCAGCCCATTATCTTTCTGCTTCTCTGTTTCCAGGTGTTCAACGATCTTGTCCATGAACTTTATCATGTTAGTTTTTAACTGAACAATGAAAGTAAAGAAGGGGAGTTTCACTAAGATAGAAAATACAATCTCACTTCAGGAGCTGGGAAGGGTTCAGGAAGGAGGATGGAAGATGGAAGTTGCTTATTTGGAGGCAAAAGTCTTGCAGTTACACCACTTACTTAAAGATAGGTTCCTGTCTTTGCAACAGCTAGCAAATATTTCAGCTTCCATTGTGTCTCACTGCCCTGGCACGACCCCAGGGAGAATATTTTCCCAGCTGTCAGAAGTTTACCAAAGCAGTCCTTATCTGCTGAATACACACTGTTATCAGGACCCTACTAGCCACCATTCTAGAATGCTCAAGCCCTACCACAGGTGAAGTATAGGCAAACAGATCTTCAGTCTCCTAGCTGAGCTGGGAAATCAAAGGGAATCAAAAAGAATAGTGGAGATTCTCTCAGAGACCTAGCTTACTATAGGAGTATGACTCCATGAAACCCAAAGGACAGGTAAGCAACTTCCACCTAAACAGAGATGCAGCACCCACCACTCAATTCTTCCCATTGGGATTTGCCTACAGATCACTTGCAAGGCATTGCTTTACATCCTGTGTAACTCAGGTTTATTTCAGGCTTTCCACTTTGTGTGACCTCTTAGGATACCCTCACAATGTAAGAAAACATCCCTACCTAACTTTGTGTAACCTAGGTACTTAGCCCTTTTCTGGAGGTACCCTAATGATTCTTTCTAAGGCAAGCTCCAGATGATGCCAGGTGGATGTGGCACCTCAGCTCAAACAGGACTTCCATTGAACAATGATGGTGGATTGAGCTGGGCCAACAACTAAATACCCACCAGGCTTCTCACTTTATCTTCTCTCATGTGGGTCAGGATGAAAACAGAAAGAGGGCGAGAAGATTCATGAACTGAGATAATGATAGTTAAATAGGGAAAGCCAAAGCTGTCCACATAAACAAAGCAAAAAAGAAGAATTCATACACTACTTCTTATTGGCAGGCAGATGTCCAGCCTCTTCCTGGGTGGCTGGGCCTCGGCATGTGTAACACTTGCTTGGAAAGACAAATGCCATAACTGCGAACAACCCTCCTTCCTGCTGATTTGTCTGAGTTATCATCGCAGAGGACTACATCATATGGTATGGAATACCCCTATGGTCACTTTGGATCATCTGTCTTGGTGTCCTGGGTTCAGCAGTAGCAGTCAGTTTTTCTCCTGCTTAGTAGCTGCTGCAGCACTGTGTTTTTGACTTTCGGCCTGGGAACGGAGCTGATAACACCGATGTTTAGACTGACCAAGGACTTTGTGAGTCTCATGCTCTGCCAGGGAGGAGGGGAAGCCGGGAGGAAGCAGGGACAGGACACCTGACCCAAACTAGCCAAAGAGGTATTCCATACCACAGCACATCATGCCCAGGATGTAGAACTGAGAGTTCCCGGAAGGGCTGGATCACTGCGGGGTGGGGGTGAGGTACCGGTTGGTGAGCGGTTGTGTTCTCTTCCTTGTTATTTCCTTTATCATTATTATTATTGGTGGTAGCAGTAGTGATTTGTGTTATACCTTAGTTATTAAACTGTTCTTATCTCAACCCGTGGGAGTTGCATTCTTTTGATTCTCCTCCCCGTCCCTCCAGAAGTGGAGGGAAGAAAGGTGGGGGGGAAGTGGGCTTCGTGGTTCTGATTTTTTTTTTGGCTTAAACCACGACAGTTCTTTTTTGGTGCCCAACGTGGGGCTTGAAGGGTTGAGATAACGACAGATCTGACCAAGGCACAATGCTGATTTATGGGCTCTCAAAGTTGTTTCTCTTGATGTCACAGTTTCAGTGTGCTGTAGCTTACTTAGAGCCGGTATTTGCTGTGTTAGTGTTTATCAAGTGTGGGCCTTGGGCTAAGGTTCTTGTTTCATTGTATTTTACGGTAATGGCTTGTAATACGGGCGGGCTCCGGCAGCAGGGCGGGATGGACGTGGCCGTGGACTTGTACCTGGCTGTCCCGCTGCTCTTCACTGTCCTGGTGCTCATCCTCGCGGCCGTCTTTGTGAGGCTGCGGGGAGCTGAGGGGGAGCGGCCCTGGGAGCCGGCGGCGGCCGAAGCAGCCCGGGAGAGCGGCCCCGGGGACCAAGCGGCAGCGGGAGCGGGGCCGGAGGTGGGGAAGGAGGCGGCTGCCGAGCAGCGGGAGGAGGCGGCGGAGGAGCCGAGCCCCGTGGCCGAGCCCAGCCCCGCGGCGGCCGAGAGCATTCCCCAGCAGCAGCCCGCCGAGCTTCGTGAGCCCGATCCCCAGGAGGATGCAGGAGACTCCGCAGCACTTTCCAGCAAGGCAGAGGAGGAAGATCTAGACTCAGAAAAAGAGAAGCTGGTGGTGAGAGAGCCTTCAAGCACAGCAGCTACAGCCCCAGTGACAAGTACAGCAGCACCATTTGAGAGTTCTGAAGGTTTTGAATGGCCTTTGGGTACCCTTGGGGCGTGCCTGCTGATTGTGATGGGGATCAGCATGTTGGCACACACACAGAGTGTGTTTTACCCACGGCCATTTTGTCTGATCCCGAGAGTTAAGCAGAGTCAGGTTTGGGTCTTGTCTGGGTTTAGACAATACAGGGGGACCGAAAGGTTTTCCCCAAGGCTGGACAGCCATGAGTGTCACGGTGTGTGGGACAGTATGGGCGAGTATCTAATCCACTGGGCCCCTCCAGTGCTTTGGAAGCGTCGGAGATGGAAGGCAGCTGTATGGAGTCCCCAACAACAAGTTGCAGAAACTGCTGCAGGGGAGGGTGAATTTATTTTGAGCCTGATGGGCCCATGACACTTCAGGCCATCAGGGCAGAGATGCAACATAGAGATGGACTCATGATCGAGGGGTGGACTTTGCAACGGGCCTCTCCTGCTCTGAAAGACTGTTACAAGAGATGGAGCCCACCATCATGGACCGAATGGACTCAGCAGCTTTATAGGGATTGGTCCGTGCACTAAGATAAGAGTGTACTGAGATGTAAGTGATAGTATATTGAAAATGTGGGATCTGAGCATGACGTGAATGGTATGGAATAAGGGGTGGATACTGTCCTGGGTTCAGCAGTAGCAGTCAGTTTTTCTCCTGCTTAGTAGCTGTTGCAGCACTGTGTTTTTGACTTTTGGCCTGGGAACAAAGCTGATAACACTGATATTTAGACTGACCAAGGACTTTGTGAGTCTCATGCTCTGCCAGGGAGGAGGGGAAGCCGGGAGGAAGCAGGGACAGGACACCTGACCCAAACTAGCCAAAGAGGTATTCCATACCACAGCACGTCACGCCCGGGATGTAACTGAGAGTTACCTGGAAGGGCTGGCGCACTGCTTGGTCGGGCTGGTTTTCAACAGGCGGCATTGTGTTCTTTTCCCTTGTTATTTCCCTTATCATTATTATTATTGGTGGTAGCAGTAGTGATTTGTGTTATACCTTAGTTACTGGACTGGTCTTATCTGAACCCGTGGGAGTTACATTCTTTCCATTCTCTTCCCCATCCCTCCGGGAGTGGGAGAGGGGGGGAAGAAAGGGTGTGTGTGGGGGGAGTGGATTGGGTGGCTAACTTGACGACAGGGTTTAAACCACAACAGTCCTTTTGGTGCCCAACGTGGGGCAGGAGGGGTTGAGATAAAGACAGATCTGACCAGAGTGTGTCTAATCTTATTTGTGATAAGCATTCATTGTTTCGGGTTAATAGTCACTCATCACAATGCTGATTTATTGGCTCTCAAGGTTGTTTCTCTTGATCTCACAGTTTCAGCATACGGTGCCTTACAGCTGGTATTTGCTGTGTTAGTGTTTATCAAGTGTGTGGCTTGGGCTAAGGTTCTTGTCTCATTCTACTTTATGGTAATGACTTGTAATACAATAGAATCATAGAATCATAGAATCATAGAATCATAGAATAGTTAGGGTTGGAAAGGACCTTAAGAATCATTGATCATGAAGCTGATCTGGCTTATGTTCGCAGTGTAGTAACCACCTTTACACTTTGGGAGGTATATAATAGAAGTGCTTAGCAATTACACATCTTTCTTCTCCTTCTCAGGTTGTCAACCTGTGAAGGAGACATTCTCTTACCCTCCCAGCCCCCCCCACTGCAGATCGTTTACAGCATTGTTTGAGAGTTTTGAATTTTTGAATGGCCTTTAAATACTGAGACCTGTTTGCTGATTGTGATGGGGACCACCATGTTGGAACATCAGTCCCACAGAAGTATAAGGCTCTAGTAGATACCGGTGCACAGTGTACCCTGATGCCGTCAAGCTGTCAAGGGGTGGAACCCATCTATATTTCTGGAGTGACAGGAGGATCCCAAGAGTTGACTGTACTGGAGGCTGAGATCAGCCTGACTGGAAGGAAATGGCAAAAGCACCCCATTGTGACTGGTCCCGAGGCTCCATGCATCCTTGGCATAGATTACCTCAGGAGAGGGTACTTCAAAGACCCAAAAGGGTACCGATGGGCTTTTGGTATTGCTGCTTTGGAGACGGAGGAAATTGAGCAACTGTTCGCCTTGCCTGGTCTCTCAGAGGATCCTTCTGTTGTGGGGTTGCTGAAGGTCGAAGAACAGCAAGTGCCAATCGCGACCACAACAGTGCACCGGCGGCAATATCGCACCAACCGAGACTCCCTGATTCCCATTCGTAAGCTGATCCGTAGTCTGGAGAGTCAGGGAGTGATCAGCAGGACCCGCTCACCCTTTAATAGCCCCATATGGCCAGTGCGAAAGTCTAACGGAGAGTGGAGACTAACAGTAGACTATCGTGGCCTGAATGAAGTCACACCACCACTGAGTGCTGCCGTACTGGACATGCTAGACCTTCAGTATGAACTGGAGTCAAAGGCAGCCAAGTGGTATGCCACGATTGATATTGCCAATGCATTTTTCTCAATTCCTTTGACAGCAGAGTGCAGGCCACAGTTTGCTTTTACTTGGAGGGGCATCCAGTACACTTGGAACCGACTGCCCCAGGAGTGGAAGCACAGCCCTACCATCTGCCATGGACTGATCCAGAATGCACTGGAACAGGGGCAAGCTCCAGAACACCTGCAATACATTGATGACATTATTGTGTGGGGCAATACAGCGGAAGAAGTCTTTGAGAAAGGGAGGGAAATAATCCAAATCCTGCTGAAAGCTGGTTTTGCCATAAAACAGAGTAAGGTCAAGGGACCTGCACAGGAGATCCAATTTTTGGGAACAAAATGGCAAGATGGATGTTGCCAGACCCCCACAGATGTGATCAACAAGATAACAGTAATATGTCCACCAACTAATAAGAAAGAAACACAAGCTTTCTTGGGTGCTGTGGGGTTCTGGAGAATGCACATCCCAAATTACAGTTCGATTGTAAGCCCTCTCTATTATGTGACCCAGAAGAAGAATGATTTAAAATGGGGCCCTGAGCAACAACAAGCCTTTGAGCAAATTAAACGTGAGATAGTTCATGCAGTGGCCCCTGGACCAGTCCGGAATGGGCCAGATGTAAAAAATGTACTGTACACCGCAGCTGGGGAGAATGGTCCTACCTGGAGCCTCTGGCAGAAAGCTCCAGGGGAGACTCGAGGTCGACCCCTCGGCTTTTGGAGTCGGGGATACAAAGGATCTGAGGCCAGCTATACCCCAACTGAGAAAGAGATACTGGCAGCCTATGAAGGGGTTCAAGCTGCTTCGGAGGTGATTGGCACTGAAGCACAGCTCCTCCTGGCACCCTGGTTGCCCGTGCTGGGCTGGATGTTCAAAGGCAGGGTCTCCTCTACACATCATGCAACCGATGCTACATGGAGTAAGTGGGCTATACTAATTACACAACGAGCTCAAATAGGAAATCCCAGTTGTCCAGGCATTCTAGAAGTCATCATGGACTGACCAGAGGGCAAAGATTTTGGAATGTCACTAGAGGAGGAAGTGATGCGTGCTGAAGAGGCCCCACCATATAATAAACTATCAGAAAGTGAAAAGCAGTATGCCTTGTTTACTGATGGGTCCTGCCGTATTGTGGGAAAGCATCGGAGATGGAAGGCAGCCGTATGGAGTCCTTGAAGACAAGTCGCAGAAACTGCTGAAGGAGAATATCATAGAATCATAGAATAGTTAGGGTTGGAAAGGACCTTAAGATCATCTAGTTCCAACCCCCCTGCCATAAGCAGGGACACCTCATACTAAACCATGCCACCTAAGGCCTCATCCAACCTGGCCTTGAACACCGCCAAGGATGGAGCATTCACAACCTCCCTGGGCAACCCATTCCAGTGCCTCACCACCCTCACAGGAAAGAATTTCTTCCTTATATCCAATCTAAACTTCCCCTGTTTAAGTTTTAACTCGTTACCCCTTGTCCTGTCACTACAGTCCCTGATGAAGAGTCCATCCCCAGCATCCTTATAAGTCCCCTTCAGATACTGGAAGGCTGCTATGAGGTCTCCACGCAGCCTTCTCTTCTCCAGGCTGAACAGCCCCAACTTTCTCAGCCTGTCTTCATATGGGAGGTGCTCCAGTCCCCTGATCATCCTCGTGGCCCTCCTCTGCACTTGTTCCAACAGTTCCATGTCCTTTTTATGTGGAGGACACCAGAACTGCACACAATACTCCAAGTGAGGTCTCACGAGAGCAGAGTAGAGGGGCAGGATCACCTCCTTCGACCTGCTGGTCACGCTCCTTTTGATGCAGCCCAGGATACAGTTGGCTTTCTGGGTTGCGAGCGCACACTGAAGCCGGCTCACGTTCATTTTCTCATCGACCAACACCCCCAAGTCCTTCTCTGCAGGGCTGCTCTGAATCTCTTCTCTGCCCAACCTGTAGCTGTGCCTGGAATTGCTCTGACCCAGGTGTAGGACCTTGCACTTGGCATGGTTAAACTTCATAAGGTTGGCATCAGCCCACCTCACAAGTGTGTCGAGGTCCCTCTGGATGGCATCCCTTCCCTCCAGCGTACCAACAGAACCACACAGCTTGGTGTATGGAGGACGATGGCTGAAGTATAAATATTGGGAGGCCTGGCAGATTGATTATATCACACTCCCACCAACCCGCCAAGGCAAACGCCATGTGCTTACCATGGTGGAAGCAACCACTGGATGGTTGGAAACATACGCTGTGCCCCACGCCACTGCCCAGAACACTATCCTGGGCCTCAAGAACTGGATTTTGTGGCGACACGGCACCCCAGAGAGAATTGAGTCAAACAATGGGACTCATTTCTGGAATAACCTCATAGACACTTGGGCCAAAGAGCATGGCATTGAGTGGGTATATCACATCCCCTACCATGCACCAGCCTCTGGGAAAATCAAATGGTACAATGGGCTGTTAAAAACTACATTGAGAGCAATGGGTGGTGGGACTTTCAGACATTGGGATACACACTTACCAAAGGCCACCTGGTTGATCAACACCAGAGGATCTGCCAACAGGGCTGGCCCAGCCCAGTCAGAACTTTTACATACTGTAGAGGGGGACAAAGTTCCTGTGGTGCACATGAAGAATTTGCTGGGGAAGACAGTCTGGGTCATTCCTGCTTCAGGTAAAGGCAAACCCACTCATGGGATTGCTTTTGCTCAGGGACCCAGATATACTTGGTGGGTAATGCAGGAAGGTGGGGAAGTCCGATGCATACCTCAAGGGGATTTGATTTTAGGGGAAAACAGCCAATGAACTCAATTGTATGCTGTTGCCTGCTATGTAATACTTTTATAGCCCATCAACTGGAAGTCTTCAGGTCACCAGTGATTGGCCCTGACTTCCCTCCGATCGTCATCCCAACAACGAATGAACTTTGATGGAACCAGACGAGTTCTGCGGCAAAAGAACGATCAGCATCAACAGGCAACGATCCAACACTGCACATGGCCTCTCCTGCCCCGAAAGACTGTTACAAGAGATGGAACCTGACATCATGGACCGAACGGACTCAGCAGCTTTATAGAGATCGGTCCATGCACTAAGGAATGATTTCTTTCTCCCTGTCTGTGTGTGTATGTGGATGTATATATGTAAGAGTGACGGTATATTGAAAATGTGGGATCTGAGCATGACGTGAATGGTATGGAATAAGTGGTGGATACTGTCCTGGGTTCAGCAGTGGCAGTCATTTTTTCTCCTTCTTAGTAGCTGGTGCAGTGCTGTGATTTTGACTTTTGGCCTGGGAACAGTGCTGGTAGCACCAATGTTTTTAGTTACTGCTCAAATGTTTACCCTGACCAAGGACTTTGTGAGTCTCATGCTCTGCCAGGGAGAAGGGGAATCCGGGAGAAAGCAGAGACAGGACACCTGACCCAGACTAGCCAAAGAGGTATTCCATACCACAGCACGTCATGCCCAGGAGGAAAACTGAGAGTTACCCGGAAGGGCTAGATCACTGCTCAGTCGGGCTGGGTATCAGTTGGTGGGTGGTATTGTATTCTGTTCCCTTGTTATTTCCCTTATCATTATTATTATTGGTGGTAGCAGTAGTGATTTGTGTTATACCTTAGTTACTGGACTGGTCTTATCTGAACCCGTGGGAGTTACATTCGTTCCATTCTCCTCCCCATCCCTCCAGGAGCGGAGCGGGGGGGAAGAAAGAGCGCGGGGTGGTGGGGGAGTGGATTGCGTGGCTAACTTGACGACAGGGTTTAAACCACGACATACACCTTAGTTACTGGACTGTTCTTATCTCAACCTGTGGGAGTTACATTCTTGCAATTCTACTCCCCATCCCTCTGGGAGTGGGGGGAGAAAAAGGTGAGGGGAGTGAGAGAGATGCTGCGTGGTTTTGAGTTACTGGCTGGTCTTAAACCACAACAATCAGATAGCGTGGTTTTCCCTCAGATTTTCATGAAGGCTCCGTATTGCAATTTTTTTGTTGCTGATGTCAACAGAGAGAGATGAGGCAGGTGGCATAATTGTTTTATTCCAAGTACACAGATACACCTATCTACTGTTGACTCAGCAGACTGAATGGGCAGGGCTGATTGCTGACCTGGTCTCCATACGTTTGTGAACAAAACGTAACTGGAATCCCTGTTTATAGCTGTCGTCAGACCTCTGAGTCTAATGTAAAATCACTTCAGCTTTTAACAGTGCAGATGAACATAGAGCTGGTGGCTACTGCCGAACACCCAAGCAGTGGGTGGGCTCTGCAGGAAGATGCTTGGAAGATGATGATCATACAGCAGCATCTGCTGCCATGTTACAGGCCCTAGTGTAGTCCATGCAGACTATAGTTATATGGATCTTGTAGATTCTTCTGTAGAATTTCTTTACTGTGGTTTTACCATAACACACAGCAGGGCAATAAATGTTCCTTGCTTTTGATTGGCATGGAGCGTCAGACAACAACCATGGCAGGCATTAGGTTAAGATCAGCAATGAATGGTTCACAGCTGAAGCTTGTACCTTTTCAACCAACACAGGCTGGCAAGGGTCAGCTTCCTTAGCATTTTTGTTAATGTTAGCTTTCCCAAGTGCATCCACCAAGGTAAGTGACTGCATGGCCAGCATCACCATCTCTGGGCAGGAAATAAGTGTTCAGCCAAACTTTCTTAAGCACTGGGCAGAAGACTGACTTCAGTAATACTTCATTCCTGAGGGATTTGCTTCAGCGAAGGTGACTTTAGTGACTTCAAAATCTGTCCTGAGATGGCTTAAAACCAGCAACTGACCTACATAAAAACGTGATCATCGGGGCAGTATCTTTAGAGTTCGAAATGTATTCAGGTTTGTTTGTTTGTTTGTTTGAAGAAGCAGCTCTCCAGAACATTGAAATATATGGAAAGCTATTACTTTACAAGTGCATCTATCGGGTTAGCTTAGCAAGTGTTTTCCTCCAAGACTCCTCTTCCATGTGTCAAAAAGGAATAGAGAACCCTGTAGCTGTAAGAAACCAAGGAAAAAGATCAATGCTTTGAATATCCTACTTTTCTACAACATTTCCATAGTCTGTAGTGTTTATGCTCTAATGTTTGTCCTCTGCCAGTTTGTAATCTTGGGTTTATTCTGTTAAAGGCCATGCCTTTCTCTTCTCAGATGGAGCTACTGCTATTCGGCCATTGGCATTTTTTTATGAGATTTATTCAAGCAGTCAGTGACCTTTCTTACTCTCTCTATTGATTATCTGGAATGGCTTAGCCTGCCAAGGTGAAAGTAGCTACAGTGTTTTATTGTTTCTAGTACTTGTTTATTTACCTGGTTATGCAATGCGCTTACAGGCTGGCTGCCTGATTGATTTATTGCTGCTTTGTACTACTTCCAGCTTCCTTCTGGCAAAGGGACTGGAAAAGGTCTTTCTGCAACTGAGAGTTTAAGCCTGTGTCTGTGCATTAACTAACTGCATGTAAGGCATTTCAGTCAAAACCATCCCTTGTAACCCATGACTGTCCATTTGCCCAGGGTTTGTGATTGCAGATCTAGGCTTATGCACTCTGTCAGACCGTCAGCTGGATATGCAGCAAATTACTGCTAATACATGCTTGTGTCAAAACCAGTTTAAATTAAAAAAATGGAAAGTAATTGTAAAACACAGTAAAGGAGCCACTCTAATTTCTGTCCCCTCTATATAACAACCTCTGAAAGAGCAAAATGGACATAGGACAAAATCATGTCTTCCTTCAACAATACTTGTTTCTGGGATCATTCTGCAAAGGCCTAGGAAAGAGATCTTGGCTAACCAGGCAAAGTGGGAATCTAAGGCCAAAGTGTGAACAAGTGTGTAAAATGAAAATGCAAAGTGTGAATGAATGGGGAGACCTTCTGTTGCCCTGGCAATCCAAGAATAAACCAGTTACGATGATCCAGAAGCCACAACATGGTTTTTCACCTTTGCAGCGAACTTGGAAAAGCGATCCATATAACCTTACTTATTAGTGACAAGTGGACAATACGGCCCTTCTTAACAAAGATGTATAGTGCATTTGCCTTGTGGCCATATTTCAGTAGCTTTGGTTTTCAGTACTGTTGACAGTGCACTTACCTCCTTTCTGTGATGGGTGAAATGCAAAGTGGTTGCACCAGACAAAAGTACCACTGGGAAAGGACACAGCCTTTCAGTGCCCTCTTTGACAGTTCTTCCCTAAGACATCTGTCTACTCATTGCTGTAAGAGTGACTTTACAGCTGCCTTTCAAGGTTAAAACAACACTAAGCCAGTAAATGCCACACTTTCTCTCAGGATATAAATCTGAAGCCCAACTTCCCGAGCCGTACGTTTCATGGGGGCAACTCAGTTTCATTTATAGAGAAGTGAATTGGCACAACAACATGCACAATGCTGCTAACATCAGAAAGGAGACAAACCCCTCAGATGCCTACCAAACCCAGATATAATCCATTTAAGATAGGAATATGTGCTGTGTGGGGGAAGGTTCACATTTATGGAGGATTGGTTCTTTTTGGACTGTTGTTGCTATCATCAATACCTGATTCAGCAGCAAAATGCAGGTTATCACTAGGACATCTTTCTCTTCCTTTTCTTATGGAGATTTTTTCTTTTTTTTATAATCTGGGTTATTAGGCTTTACCCAGTAACAGTTCTTTTATAAAGAAGTGATAATGTATTTTTCACACCATTTTGTTTTGCAATCAGTATTTGTACTATTACACTTGATATCTGCAGCACCACACTCTGCCTGCTCAGTGAACTGAATGCCCTCCCAAAAGTGAAATATGCTGCTTGCACTTCTAAAGAAATGAAGGTAGGAGTTTTACTCTGCATTGCTGAGGTGATCCTCTCAATTTTCCTTCAACCTGGATCTGTATGGTGCATGCTGGATTTAAAGTTGTCAAAATGAGCATGGCTTATAGAGCAGAAGCCTGAGCCCATCAGCTACATGGAAATGGGAAGACCTAGGAGAGAAGCCACAGGGCTTAGCCAAGGCCTGTGCCAAGTGTCAAGGACCTGTACACAGGGAGCTCCTATGATGAGATGTCCTTAGCCTGGAGACCTTCACCTAAGACGTAGGACCAGGCACATGTATGAATTCATCACATGTCACTATGTTTTTGTGTGTAGTGGGTGTATTCCAACCAGACATCCCAATACACAGTTTCACATTGAGAGACTAACTACAGAGACCTCCTGTTACTGTAAGACACTAAGCACCCAGATGACCACCAATATCCAATTTCATGCCAACTGATCTCCATCAGCATCCAAAATTCAGAGAAAACTTCAAATCCTGGTTCTTCTCCACGCTTGGGTGTTCAGATCCGGCATGGCCACGGCTGCGGAATATGCGTCGGAGGTGGTGGCCTGCGACTTCTCATTCATGTGCCTTTGCAGTGCCACTTCCAGGCTTTCAACACTGGGTGGCACCAACAATACAAAGAATCAGGGCCACGTCTCGTCTCTAGCCTTTCCTTGTACAGAGGGAGTTGTGAGCCTGACAGAAGTGAGGTGCTATCAGTTTGCTTGTTTACAGTCCTGACACAGTGAATGTAAGAAAAACATTATTCTAGCAAGAGAGCTCAGGTAGTGGTAGGATTAGAAGCGGGTGAGGATATAAGATAGGAAGAACTGTCTGTAAACTTTGATTACTTCCACTGTGGAACTATTTCAGCTTAAAAAACAAGCCAGCTGTGATTAAAGGTTTGTTGTTTTTTGTTTTGTTTTGTTGTGGTTTATTTTTATTCTTTTTTTAAATTTTTTTTTATCTTGTTGTCATAAATAAACCCTCCCCTCAGGCACAGAAAAAGAAAAGAAATATAAAAGCAGTGAAGAGGTAGGGCAGCACCAGGCTCTGTGCCAGTGCCATCCATGACTCAGAAATTGTTGGAGCCGGGAGTGGCCCTTGCAGCTCCCCTGTTCTCTCCATCTATCTCTGGCTGCATTGCCCTGTGCACCAGCCAGCAAAGCAGAACTCGAGTCTGAGCAGAGTTTCTCCATCAGCAAGCTGTTCTTTCTCACATCACATCTAACACGGGATGCTAATGCCAACCCTGTTATCAGATAGGGCTGAGTTCTTTAGGAAAAATACTCCACGTGCAATTATTTTTTCGTGTAGGGGCTTAGAGGTGGAAGTTTCTAGGTGCCGAACTGGAAGAATGTCATGTGCTCATTGTTGATTTCTAACTGCTGTCTAATGATAAATTCCAAGAGTGTAGCAACACAGAGCAGAAAGTCATGGAGGAGCTGCTGTCTTACAGGGTACTTTGTATGCCTTCCTTAACATCTGTCACTTGTGACCGACGCCACTGAATGCAGTTATCCAGTAGAGATGCTGATCTGTCAGCATTTCATTAAAATATGCTGCAGGGAGTAATTCAGTAAACTACTTAGCATGCCAAATGCATAGTATATGCCAATGTATTTATTGTATAATGCTCTTAAGAGCTGCACGCCTCTGTTCATTGGGAGTAATCAATTCCATTTTCATATGCAGTGGACCTTGAACCATGCTCTGCTCTCACATTGCAGCAATTTAATTTTTTCAAGGGACGATCAGAATAAGTAGATGCAGTACCGAGAGCTTTGGCAGTAAGCTTTATTGATATTCCAGGCTGAAAAAAACCCACAGATCTCTGCACACTGTGGGAAGGATCCAAAAATACATAATAAAAACATTAGTACAGCATGCAACAAGGTGAGGAGTACATGCTGCTGAACAGAAATGAAGTCTTGACAAGGTAAAAACAACAAAGCCAAATAAAGTAGGTCAGCAACAAGAGTATTAAGCTTAGCCTTATTGCAATATGAAATTAAGGATGGTTATAGTTTTAATGGAGCTGAAAGAATCTATTCCAGTGACTGGTAATTAATAGTTCAAGGAGACCTTCAGTGCCCTGTTCAGCCATTGGATTACCTCATTAGACATTGTCAGCTTCTGGGACATGTAAATCCCACGTTCCAAAACACACCAGTTTTCATACACTTTGTGACCTTTCTCACCTCTTCTATCCTTTCTTTCCTTTCTGTCTAACTGCACCAAGTGCTTACACAGACTCTGTTCCCTGGCAATTACTTGTTGGGCAGCATTTCTACAGATGAAATAGGCTCTCTCTGATATTGAAAGCCAGGCAGCACTTTGTTAAACCAGGACATGTGTTCAACAACCTTCCACAACCTCTCTCATGAGAAGCCTAGCTTCTGAACCTTTGGGTTTTTATCTTTACTCTGTATAAGGTGCTGCCAAATAGCTGTAGTCAAACCCCGAAGCCAGCAAAGGGGCATCAGCATGTTCCTGAGCCTTGTGCCCCTAACTCTACCCATTGCCAGCAACGGGCTCCCGTGCCCTGTTGCCTTTATCTCTTGCTAGGGCACACAGAAAATGTCTGCGATATCATGTATCTCTTTAAATCCTAAAATGATACTCTGGCTCTATAGCAACACTAACAGGCATCATCTGTTTTTTTATAGCTGGGAGGCTCGCAGAGGCCCTGCTGCAGTGTTTTGCAGCTACAATTAAACAATTCAAATCTAGAAATGAGACTGAAGTAAAATATCATCTGTTACACCTCTGCTGAGCATTGTGGCCTGTATCAGAAATAGTGTGGCCACCGGGACCAGGGCAGCGATCATATACCTGTACTCACCACTGGTGGGGCTGCACCTCGAATATTGTGTTCAGTTCAGGGCCCCTCACTACAAGAAAGACATGGAGGTGCTGGAGAGGATCCAGAGAAGGGCAATGAAGCTGCAGAAAGGTCTAAAGCACAAGTCTTACAATGTTCTGTTCTGTTCTGTTCCAGTCCATTTTCTTGGACCATGTTTCTGGAGGCTTAATTTTCAGCGAGATCTACAGAGAGCTTTACAACCGTGAAACTCAGAGTGCATATTAGGATTCCAAAAGAGGATGTGGAAACCCAGCTGTAAAAATCAATAAAATAGGACACGTAGAAGACACTGATGTACTGAGACTTGTGGAGACTGTGTATACATACAAATATCCTCATAAAATCGGGCAAGGGTTTTTCCTCAAAATGAGTGTCTCCTCAGGACGAGCTTGCTGAAGTGGAAGGTGTTGGGAGGGGTAGAAGGAAAGAAGGGAGGAAGCACAGGAATAAATTAAATTTAAGTGTGCACAGAAGGAGCAAGGAAACCCATAAACGTATCCAGGGTAATAAAAGATAACTGAAGCAAAAGGCTTTTAAAGATGTGAAACCCACCTTCTCTGTCAAGCAGCGCTGAAGACGGATAAAGACTTACGATCTGGATGAGACAGTTTGCTGTGTGCATGTACCTCTCAGCACTGCTGCCTATTCTCCTGAGGCAAACAGGTATGTTTGCTGCTGTAGAAAAGACAGTGGCCTGGAGTGCTACCTGGAAAGCAGCTCCTGTGCTGCTGCATAGCCTTGGTGTATACGGAATAAAAAGTGTTCTTTAATGACACACAGGGCTTAGACTGGCCAGACTGTATGCAGTAGGCAAGATGCTCACAATGGTTATTGCTTTGCCCACGTTTACAACATCCAAGCTCAAATTGCAGGTATTTATTGTGGCCTTTCTCCCTTTCCTGCCTCTACATTTTGGATGCACTGGCCTGGTCCTGCAGCCAGAGAATACTTGACAGTGGTACCTTGTGGGGCAGCAGGCACCATGTCCCCTTCCCCGAGCTGAGAGCAAAGGCTCAGATCTTGATTGTCTGAGGGGAAAATATTTGAACAGTCAGCTCATACTACAGTCTTAATTGAAGCAGAAACATAATGAATAAATGCTTCTCCTTCTGCATTATGTAAATAATTTTCTGGCCTGTGTCAGCTCTTCTGTGTGTGAGAGCTTGTATTAATCACTTGAGAGAGGATCTGACTGACACAGAGACAGATCTACTGAATACAGGAGTGTGTAGTCTGGTAGAGTTGCTTTTCAGATCAAAGTTTTCAGACTTTTATTTCCATCTATTTCCTTCCTCCCTTCCTTCCTCCCTCCCTTTCTTCTTTCTCTCCTTCCTCCCTCCTTCCCTCCCTCCCTTTTTCCCTCCCTCCACTGGGGAGGAACTGCTTTCCCCGGTGGCAATGGCTACAGTTGGCAGTGGGCAATGCTGTAGTCAAAAGGGGAAGAGCAATACTGGTACAGTTGGGAAAATTTCCATTTCACACTTGCAGAAGCATTAGTCCCAGAAGAGAAGACAGGCTTAGCAACTTGTTTGAGTTTGTCACCTACAGCTTCTGACGGACAGGACTTGAAAACATATAAAAATTTTGGCAAAGAAGGGGCCATGCTTTTGCAGCAAGATTTTGTGGCATGCCCTTTCTCCTGCTGCTTTTTTAATTAGTTTTGCTTCTACTCAGCAAGGAGGGTAATGAGAACCTCTTTCTTTCTGTTTGGGTTTCTGGTTTTATTTTTTTCCTCCACACTGTGCCTGTTTTCAGTGCAGGGAACAATTCAACATGCTTTTTTTTCTTTTCTTTTCTCTTGTTCTTTGCAGCTTTTCCCAATTTCCCAGGCTCTGGCTTTTTCCCAGTGGGTCAGCTGTACTTTTCATGTGGCCGGAGGAAGAGAGGCATGAGAGAAGAACATAACTGTCCCTGGGGAGCTTGTGGTGGTGTGGGTAGTGTGTAGTGCGAGGCAGTCTCTGAAACTTTGTGGCTCCCTCCTCTGGTCCAACCAGCCAGCCCTGTGTGTCATTTGTTCATCACCCAGCAGTGTTTCAATAGCTTGCACTGAATTTATTTACTGGCAGGTGTCCCAGGAAGGCAGACACAGCTTTTGTCATGTGCCTAACAAACTCTACTACCTTTGCCAGTGGATTGAAGAGCCACTGCTGTATTAGGAAAAAGGTATTATATACAGAGCACCTATTAATAGTTTTATCTGTCTACATTGAATTGGTATGAAATACTCAGGCTTCTACCCAAACTAAAATGATATCAATTTGAAATGCTGTTTGAGCAGACTACAGGGCAGAAAACCAGTTTCATGCAAGCTTCTAATGCAATGTAATTCTGCGGCTAAATATTGCTCCTGAACATATCCATCAGTCTCTGCACTGCCTGACATTGTTGTCTTTGTCCAAGTAATGGCTGTTCTCTTTTCATCGGTTTTCTCCCCTGTCTCACAGGTTGGAAAAGACGGCTGCTCCCTAGGAGGTGGGTTTTGCGCTCCTGCTGACAGACGCTGCCTGTGCTCTTCTCTGACTGAAACCTCCTTCCTACCTGCTTTGTATTCCAGTTCAATCACAAGTATTAGTGGCACTAAATGCTGTCTAGCCATCCATCACAAGCCATTCAGGGCATCCATTTTGATATGATTCATTTGAGCAATCTATGTTAATTATTAGTCTTCCCTTACTACAGGCTAAAGTAACCCTGGCTTGTAAAGTTCTTTTCAAAGCTGGCTTTACCATAATTGCGTTTTCTGCTGTATCTACTTGCTTGCTTGCTTCTTAGTGCTTTGCAGGGTGTTGTACCTCTTCATAACTTCTGAACTGCCATTTTTCCCAGACAATGCTTATTGGGGGTTAATATGCAGTCAAACCATAGAATCATAGAATCATAGAATAGTTAGGGTTGGAAAGGACCTTGAGATCATCTAGTTCCAACCCCCCTGCCATGGGCAGGGACACCTTACACTAAACCATGCCACCAAAGGCCTCATCCAACCTGGGCTTGAACACCACCAAGGATGGAGCATTCACAACCTCCCTGGGCAACCCATTCCAGTGCCTCACCACCCTCACAGTAAAGAATTTCCTCCTTATATCCAATCTAAACTTCCCCTGTTTAAGTTTGAACTCGTTACTCCTTGTCCTGTCACTACAGTCCCTGATGAAGAGTCCCTCTCCAGCATCCTTGTAGGCCCCCTTCAGATACTGGAAGGCTGCTCTGAGGTCTCCACACAGCCTTCTCTTCTCCAGGCTGAACAGCCCCAACTTTCTCAGCCTGTCTTCATACGGGAGGTGCTCCAGTCCCCTGATCATCCTCGTGACCCTCCTCTGCACTTGTTCCAACAGTTCCATGTCCTTTTTATGTGGAGGGCACCAGAACTGCACACAATACTCCAAGTGAGGTCTCACGAGAGCAGAGTAGAGTTGCAAGATCACCTCCTTCGACCTGCTGGTCACGCTGTTCTTGATGCAGCCCAGGATACAGTTGGCTTTCTGGGTTGCGAGCGCACACTGAAGCCGGCTCACGTTCATTTCCTCATCGACCAACACCCCCAAGTCCTTCTCTGCAGGGCTGCTCTGAATCTCTTCTCTGCCCAACCTGTAGCTGTGCCTGGGATTGCTCCGACCCAGGTGTAGGACCTTGCACTTGGCATGGTTAAACTTCATCAGGTTGGCATCAGCCCACCTCACAAGTGTGTTGAGGTCCCTCTGGATGGCATCCCTTCCCTCCAGCATATCAACCGAACCACACAGCTTGGTGTCATCGCCAACTTGCTGAGGGTGCACTCAATCCCACTGTCCATGTCACTGACAAAGATGTTGAACAAGACTGTTCCCAACACCGATCCCTGAGGGACACCACTCGTTACTGGTCTCCAGCTGGACATCGAGCCATTGACCACAACTCTTTGCATGCGGCCATCCAGCCAGTTCTTTATCCACCGAGTGGTCCACCCATCAAATTGATGTCTCTCCAGTTTAGAGACAAGGATGTCATGTGGGACAGTGTTGAATGCTTTGCACAAGTCCAGGTAGATGACGTCAACTGCTGTACCCCTGTCCATCAGTTTCGTAGCCCCATCATAGAAGGCCACCAAATTGGTCAGGCAGGATTTCCCCTTAGTGAAGCCATGCTGGCTGTCATCCAACCGCCTTGTTGTTTTTCATGTGCCTTAGCATGCCTTGCAGGAGAATCTGCTCCAAGATTTTGCCAGGCACAGAGGTGAGACTGACTGGTCTGTAATTCCCCAGGTCATCCATTTTCCCCTTCTTGAAAATGAGGGTTATATTTCCCTTTTTCCAGTTGTTGGGAACTTCACCTGACTGCCATGATTTTTCAAATATGATGGCCAGTGGCTTAGCAACTTCATTCTCCAGGTCCTTCAGGACCCGTGGATGGATGTTGTCAGATCCCATGGACTTGTGTACATTTAGGTTTTTAAGATGATCTCGAACCAGATCCTCTCCTACAGTGGGCCTTGGGTCTCAGCTTTTGGAAGTCTGTTTTGGAATGCAGCTCATCCCTTCAATGGGAATTCATTTCAATAACTGTAAGATTTGATTTGTTTATTGGGAGCTAGGTTGACTCCTCCATGAAATGCAGAATCAGCGATGTGGCCTTTTTATCCACTCAGGAACTTTTTCCTTCATTGCACAGAAAGTTACTGCATTTTACACTATGGAGAAGAGGTGCAAGCTGCAACAACAGAACTGAAAGTGAAGGAGCTAGGAATGAAAGGCAAGTACCTTTCAGGAGAAATCACAGAGGGAATACACAGAAAACTTCTTGGCTGCTGTAATGCTCCTCTCCCCACCACTGCCCTTTCTAATCACAGCACACTGCGCACTCACGCTGGTTTCCTCACTGACAGTTTCACCCAGGCCATCAAATTAGCCAGGAAAGGCAATATGGGTAAATGAATAGCAATGAGACTTGGTAAGTTTTGGCTCTGCCACAAACTGACTGCTCATCTTCTGTCTGCTTCTTTTCCCACTTTTGTTGTCTTTGTTCCTGAGATATGCCTAGGGTTCAGATGCTTGGTTAGGCATTTGTAATTCACATCCTTAAGATTGTCACCGCATTGTGTTTTTTCACACAACATAGCTATGTGTCTGAACATAGTGCCATTCAGGTCAGCACTGCCCCCAGCCATCAGCCTCGCACACCAAGTCTTCATAGGGTACTTGAGAGGTGACCAAGCTCATCCTCCTATGCCTGCCAAATTGTCCTTCAATATCTTGTACTACGTATGCACAGAGTGTAACATAAGCTGGTCTGGACCAGACCCAAAGGATGATGCCCTCTGGAAGTGGTAAATAATAATAATGAGAGCATGGGCCATAGGGTTAAATAAACAGAAGAGGATATTTGGTTTCTGTTACTGTTGTAGGCCAAGTTGTAGATTTAAGTATATAAACTTGGGTACTCTTGGAATGTTGTGGTCCTGAAGGCCAAGATTGAGCACACCAGCTGCTCCTCTTCAGTGACTGCAACTTCTATCTCTTGAAAATGAAACTAAAATTAAAAAAAAAAAAAAACCAACACAAAAAGAAGAAAAATTGCACCTTGAATATGACAGAGCATCTAGAGGTTTTCTTTCCCTTTTAAGCTGATTAAGTGGCCTCCTCTATTAAAAACCTCTTGATAAGACAATGAGAGCTATTATCAACTCATAAGAATCCGTGGTTTGTAAATAGAATTACAATTCTGAGAAGAAATACTGCAGATATCATACTGGGAGTAAGCAGCATGGGAGTAGAAGAAGGTTAAAATACTGTATTATTTTAGTAGATTAATTCCTAGATGATGGGGGAAGCTGACACAACCTGATTGAAGTTATCACTGAGTGATATTTGCAGAAAGACTGTAATACATCACCTGTACAGGCGTAAAATCTGTAAACAACTTTCTTGCATTTAATATAGTCTGACCTGAGCTCCAGCAATGTTCTGTTAAGCATAAGCATAATATGCTCTCTGTCTCTGACTGGAGTCTGAGCTTGGAAAGGTTCCCCTTGTCTTCTGTGGATGACAACCTTCATCAAAAAATTACACAGCTCACAGTAATCTCCCCTTATTCTAGTGCCTGCTCCCTTGCGTGCTAAAATCCTCTTTTGCCTGGTTCATGTGGCGATGAGAGCACATCTTCCAGATGACAGTATCTGTAGCACACACACAGCACACTCTGCCTTGAGAATGCTAAAAACAACCCAAAAGGCAGAGCTGCTCTTTAAAATATTAAATACACAAATATTTTACAAATAGTATTTTAGCTGTGAATGCTAACCTGGTAGTGCCTGGGAGAGGCAGACGATTTACCTGCTCCCTTCCTATCTAAGCCATTTTGCTGTGACTTCCAGATGCCACATAAATTATTAATCAAGTCTGAAAAATACACTGCAGCCTTCCTTCCTGAGAGGAAGTGTGATGTTAATCACCAGATGGAGTTGGCATGTAAGTTGCATTGCCACTAAATAACTGATCAGCATCTTTCACCACCATTTTATTGTATTACCAGTCTAAGTTGGAATATGTTGCAGATGTGCACTAGTTCCTCCTTTTTCAATGCCACCACTGGTGGTGTATATTTGTTCGGGCACGAGCACAGTCATGCATGTGGACACAAGCTATAGGGCAGATGGCAAAGCTGCATGGTACGCTAGTGAGATGTGAGAAAGCACAGGAGAAAAATCCTATGGATCTTTTGGTTTTGGATTGATTCTATATTTCATTTGAGCTGATTGGTGGCTGGTCAGAAATCACAAATGCATTTTGTGAACATGCTTGCATTGACTTCAGAACAAGATGGTAGAGAAAATGAAACATTTCTGGTACTTTCATTACTTTTTCCCAGCTTAGTTTTGTGGTGTCAGAGGAACTTGATCAATGTATTTCTTTCTTAGCACAGGGCAGAGAACACAGGAGACAACAGAGAATAGACACATCAATTGTACTGTTAAAGTAGGCCCTGAGTTAGCTGATGGCTCTCATTTTAGAAAGAAATGGACTCTGAGATACACACCATGCAAGCAAATCCATTAGGAAAGTCTTGAAGACAGTGGTCAACTGCTGTCAGCTGCTGACAGTGTTACCACTGACTATGGTCAACCACTGGTCAACCAAGTGATTTTGTAAAAGTCTCTCCTAACACAAAGATAATTCACATGCCTTGCCTAGCTAGAGGCTAATACAGAAACACTCCAACATTGTGTCTCAGGTGCTATTGTGTTTTGGGCCTTACCTTGTGCCCCAACATTTTCATTCAAAGCCTGATTGAGACATAGCTGTGGAGTTGGGCACTCATATCTCCATGATCCTGGTCTCTACTCTGAAAGCCCAGGCCTTTAAAGCACAGCTGAAAGAACTGATGATAAGTACTGCTAGACACAAACTGGTCTTTGGTGGTCCCCAGAAACAACCAGGAGTTCCTCTGATGCTAGTCAGAGCAAAAGCTAAGACAGCTGTGCACAGATCACTCTTCTGTGGTACAGAGAGGGAGAGAGGAAGAAAGCAAGTGCTTTCCTTTTTGCTTTCTTTTAAAACACATTTAGATGAATCTTTTAAGTGTCCAGTTCTACCCTGAGTATTTTATGTTGATAGAAGTATATTGCTGCAACCAGAATGTACATCAGAGGACTCAAAAATACATTCTCATACAACATATCTCAAGATGCATAATATTATTTCTTCACTCTTCCATATGTCCACAGCTCCCAGTATGTCAGAATAACCTTTTGGCACCCTGCTTAATGATAATAAACCGGGCTCAGCTGCCATGATCCAGAACCAGTGAGCACCTAACAGCTAACCCATTCTTTATTAATCCAAGGGTTCACATTTGTGTGTGTATTTGTAGTGCCTCATTTCCTATTGAAGTGAGTCATTAGAAAGTCAGACACATGAAATCCCAGCAAAATAGTGCCAACTAATTTGCCTGCCCCCTTTTCCAATTAGAGCATGGTACAGTGCGTCTTCTTCCAGAGTGACCATCACTTCCTTGTGTTAGGTACTGTATAAAAGCAAGTATGAAAAGTCTCTGTCTCAAACAAACAACAACCTATGTCTAAATTAAGAGGCAACACATGGAAGAGTGAAACAGCAATATCAGACTGCCAGGAAGGGGTCCGTGCATGGCTGCCTGATCATTGTCAAGATTTCTGTGGCATAACAGCAAAAGAGACACACAATTTATTGTTTACAGCATAAATATAAATAGTTGGTGATGATGAAAGAACCCCAGAGACCTTGCAAACTAAATCATCCGATAAAGACCATAAGCTGCAAAAGCTTATGCCATGTATTCTGATTCCTTTCTTTAAATAGAAAAATATTTTCCCAATTAATGTCTGATAGTATTAATATAATGACTTTTATATCTTCAAATGCAATTCTGCCCACAAGGCTTTGATAAATAGGAGTACGTATCCAGACCAACACATACCTTTGCAGTGAGTAAAAACACCAAATCTGTCTCTTCTACAAGAATGTCTGATGGCTTGATTATTACTTCCATGAAATAGACAAGCAGTTAGAGCCAGTTCCTAGCAATGGAAGAAATATTAGAAAAAGGCAACATAAATTGCTAGAAGATAAATGAAAATGGAAAGTTTGGGTTTTCCCTTTATCTTTCCTTAGCTGGACTGAGCCTTGACCAACCTGGTCTAGTGGAAGGTGTTCCTGCCCATGGCAGGGGGGGTGGAATTACATGATCTTAAGGTCCTTTACAACCCAAACCATTCCATGATTCCATGATTCTGATTCCTCTCCTTTTATTCTTTCATCTACTTTACTTCAGGGAAGTGAGAAAAAGATTTCTTCAGCCAAACAGCAGCTGGTGGGCCATCCCCTTCAGGATGTACAAGGGCAGCTGAATACTAGTAAGGCTCTTCATCCTGTATTCATGTTTGCTGTACACCATGTTTGCTATGGGTATATTATCATGTTCTATATAATCTCCAGTGACCTTTCTAGAGATACTGTCCTTTATCATAGAAGACATAAAGGGCATCCATTTTTCATGTTATTAGAAGCACAAAAACATCATTCAAAATGGATTATGAGACACCTATTTGTGAAATTAATGCTAGCATGTAATTCAAAGTTTTGTTTTGTTTAGGTGATTAATTTGCCTATGTTACACTTTAAAAAGGTATGATATTCTAAGAAGTCTATAGATCAGCACATATAGCATAAATGTGCATCTGGAGATAGACAGAGGGAGAGACTGCCTGAACAGAAAGTTCTTGGCCATTCTTATTTCATGGAATGTGATGCTCCAAAAAGCTGATCCTTTGACCTGTTAAATAATGCTAAAGGAAAAAAAAAAAAACCAAAACAACAAAACAAAACCCCCCCTCAAAAAAATTCAAAGTTTTTAGACATCTCAAAGGCCATGGAAGCCAGTTTAAAGGACAGGACATGATGCAAACTTGCAAACTTTCAGTGGCTGTCAGTGCACATGATAAATGGAGTTTGGCCCACTGAAGCAAATGGAACAATTCTCATTTCAAGGTGATTTGGACTCACTTTCTTGTCTATCTTTGCAACAGATTTCTTCTTGAAGATACTCACAAGGAAATGTAGCTGTCATTGCTCTGTTCTTATCTGCCTGTTGAACTGAATTCCAGTAATGCAAAGACACGCACCCTTGGAAGCCTCCACGTGCAAGTTGTGCAAGAAAATGCAGTTCTGTGTACTCCACAGGCTTGCCTACTTGCCTACAGATTTTGAGCAGAATTGATTCAGATCTACACTGAAGGCTCTCCCTGTGCCTATTAATCACCTTCCCTCATGCAGCATTTTTGCAGCTGCTACCACATACACTCCTTGGGCATTGATCCCCTGTTTCACACCTCCCAAAGTTGTGGTGTAATGACTATTGCTGATTTTTTATCCTAGATAGTAGGACAAATCTTCTAGGGCGGCTATAAATGATACCTAACTTATGTAATTATTTTGGCATTTCAGTGCACTCAGTCAGTCGACTACTAATTTATTTATAATGATACTTTGTTAATATTAAGATCAATCAACTTTCTGCCCAAAATATTATTTATAACTTTTCGTAGACAGCAAAACCAGGAGGAGCCACTATGATAATCTATTATGACCCCTGCAGAAGGCTCTGGATCAAGACCTGAGTCGTGAAAGCACTACACCATATCTTGTACAAAATGTTCCTGTGCTTGCAGAGATGGATAATGTATCTGCAAGCCTTGTTGGGAAGCTGCTCCAGGATTACTCAGGAAAATGCTTAATATCAGATGGCTTTGTGTGGAAAAAAAAACCAAAAAACTTTTGAATTAGTAATTACTATGTAATTTGAAACATCCGTAAAAAAAAAGATGAAAGAAGCACTCGCATGGGGAATAGCATATAAAGAATGCAGGTTTCTTTTTATATCCGTATTACTGTCTTTGATCCTGTCCAGCTTCTATAGTTGTCCTCTGTGTGATTATCTTCAGCACCATATAATGATCTTTAAGTCAGTGCGAACTGAAATTGTCTGGTAATGCAGTGGCTGCTTTGACTCCAGTAGATCTTTCGTAACTTTGTGGTCAGCTGAAGTGCTATTTGGTAAATAATATAAACCCATGACAGGTTTGCTGAAAGCACAAAAAGCCTCGGGGTGACTGAGGTGTAAGAAGCAGCTTTGAATGAGCAATTTAAATGGAGGAGGCATTTAAATAACTAACTTCCTTCTGATAGGTTTTTCCTGCTGCACTGGAAGAAAGGATAAACAATTAACAGCTGAAATGTTCTTTCTTGCCTGAGCTGTCCCTGACTGTATGGAATAATGGTCTTTACTCCAAGAGGGGAATTGCACTTGGCAAATTCTCATAGCTGAAGAAGACTTTCTTTTATAAAGGAGGAAGAAAGGGAGGTAAAGGGGCCATATGCTCTGAACACAGGAGGGTGTGGTGTAAGCTGAGCTGTTTTCATGTTGCTTACTATTTCTCCTTGATGCTGGTCCAGAAGGGGCAGTGAAGTGTGAGGCTGTACCCTATGAGAATGCTTAAGGAAAAGAGAACACATGCAGGCAGGTACTGCCACTGAGAAGAGGGTGATACTCTTCACTGGATAAAATACTGGCTGGATTGCCAAGTTTTGATGAATGTAGTTAAATCCAGTTAGCAACTGATCACTGGTGGTGTTCCACAAGGCTCAGTATTGGGGCCAGGTCTGTTTAATATCTTTATTATTGATCTGGACGAGGGGATTGAGTGCACCCTCAGTAAGTTTGCAGATGACTCCAAGCTGGGCAGGAGTGTTGATCTGCTGGAGAGCAGGAAGGGTTTGCAGAGGGTTCTGGACAGGCTGGATTGATGGACCAAGGACAAGTGTATGTGGTTCAACAAGGCTCAGTGCCACGTTCTGCATTTGAGCCACAACAGTCCCATGGGATGCTACAGGCTTGGGGAAGAGTGGCTGGAAAGCTGCCCAGAGGAAAAAGATCTGGGGGTGTTGGTCAACAGCAGCTGAACATGATCCAGCTTGTGCCCAGGTGGCCAAGAAGGCCAATGACATCCTGGCCTGTATCAGAAATAGTGTGGCCAGCAGGGCCACCTGTACTTTGCACTGGTAAAACCGCACCTTGAATCCTGTGTTCAGTTCTGGGTCCTTCACTAACAAGAAAGACATTGAGGTGCTGGAGCAGTTCCAAAGAGGAGCAATGAAGCTGGTGAAAGGTCTGGAGAACAAGTCTGATGAGGAGGGGCTGAGGGAACTGAGGTTGTTCAGCCTGGAGAAAAGGAGGTTCAGGGAAGACCTTATCACTCTCTACAAGTACCTGAAACAAGGTCGTAGAGAGGTGGGGATTCAGTCTCTTCTCTCAGGTAACAAGCGACAATAAACAGCCTCAAGTTGCACCAGTAAAGGTTTAGATTGGATATTAGGAAAAATTTCTTCACCCAATGGCTTGTCAAGCATTGGAACAGGCTTCCCAGGGAAGTGGTGGAGTGACCATCCCTGGAGGTATTTAAAAGACCACATGGTTTAGTGGTGGAATTGCCAGTGTTAGGTTTATGCTTCAGGTAGGTGATCTTAAGGTTCTTTTCCAACCTGAACCATTCTATGATTCTGTGACACCACGGGACCTTTACCACCTCTGTTGTGCTGCTTCCAGACCATCCCTGGGCAATTAATACCTTCCAGGAGTGAGGCTGGGGTGATGGCTGTATGGAGATGAAAAGAGAGGGAGAGGTAGCTGGATGGCTCAGATGCAGCAGGAACATGCTTTACAAAACTTACACAGTGCAATTTTGATCCTGTGTAAGAGGCAGCATCAGCAGTCTCCAGTTCCAGCCTGCCAACCTAGTTGGTAGCAGTGCACATGGGAGTTAGTCACTGCAGTCTGCTGCAGTTAGTCTGCTGCAGAAGGTCACATACAATAGGCCATGCTCACTTAGCAAATAGGAGATATCTGTCCAGTTTAAACACAAATTGTGTGAAACTATGATATCATCCAAAAATAGGATGAGCCCCAAAATGGCTTTTGAATTGTCTTCTGCTTGATTTGAAACTGGGGGAGGAGCAACAGGCTGTGTAGCAAATGCTTTGTGCTGCAGAGACCTACAGAAAAAAACATTGCATGTTTTTTTTCTGTTTATACAAATCAAGCCACATGACAATACCCAGCATTTTCTCTCAACACTGTTAATTAAGAAACTGTTTTGACCATTCATTGGATACCACTTAAAAAAAATAATCCTCATCTCTTATAAAAGCCAAGCTGTGGACTATTAATATCATCAGTTTAGTCTTGCTACCTAACTCAATTTCATCCTTGTCATTTGCTCATGGGGTTTTGCTGAAAAAAAAAACCCAGGAAAAGAACAAAGTACATTAAGGTATATAGTTGGGAATAAGGCTGAGAAAACAGAAAGTGTTGAGAACTGCAGGCCACATATGTGTTTGCAGTCAAATGCCTAGCAGAATATAACTGAATGGAAGTCCTGGGCTCTTCAATGCTGAATTTGCAGCAGTTTACAGAAAAGCAAACACTTGCACACATGAACAAACATACACAACATACGCACACACATGCACTACAAAGCCACCCTCTGAAAATCAGCCCAGTCTGAAGGAGCTCAAGGTAAGGATGGGGGGCGGACAAGAGAGCAGCCAGAACTGACTGGGGTTGTCAAATCTTGATGGTGCCCAAGTCCCTCGTGTCTATCTAACTATGACAGAATACTTTTTTAACAGTGTTTCTAATTTCTCCCACAACTTCAAAGATGATGTTCTGGGCAGAACAGGACAGAACACTACCTTGTTTTCTGTGAAATCTCGAAGGCTGTAAGTCTGGAAGGGGAAAGTGTTTTGGGGCATCTTCCAGGAGAAGGACATGATTAGTTCAGCAGTTGCCAAGAGGCCTTTGTATTGTTATGATTGAATCCTTCCCCAAAAAGGGAGGGAACAAGCAGGACCAGGGTCTAAAGATCCAGAAAGGATGGCGATGGCACATGTAGCTATGGCAAGAAGGGAATGATGGGGTAGCTCAGATCTGGGGATGAGGAATAATGCAGGGGGAGAAGGTAGGTCTACATTGCAGGGAGAAGAGATAGAGGAAAGGGAGGAGAAAGATATGTCAAGTGGGACCCAACGAGGTCACACAGTCCCTTTTGCACAGCAAAGAAGAGAGCAGATGTCAGCAGTCAGTGAACAGGCAAAACATTTTCATGGCACAGGGTAGGACAGGCTGCAGGGTTTCACTGCAATGGGTGGCATGGACAAATCCACACAGCTCCCCCCACCCCAGCAAGTTTATGGATGTGCTCACAAAGCCCAGTGTTGGCAGAATTGCCTAGTTAAAAACAGCTGTTATGATAGAAATGTGAGTGCATACAGCATGTGGGAACAGAATACCCAAAACTGCCTTTACTTGCCCCAAAATGAGCATATTAAAGAGGACAGCAGCAACTAGCAGGATTGAACAGTGATCAGGGAGTTACAGAGAGAATCCTAAACAATGAAGGAGTCAGCCGAGGCCCGCTGTAGGAGAGGATCTGGTTCAAGACTATCTTAAAAACCTAACCATACACAAGTCCATGGGACCTGACAACATCCATCCGTGGGTCCTGAAGGACCTGGAGAATGAAGTTGCTAAGCCACTGGCCATCATATTTGAAAAATCATGGCAGTCAGGTGAAGTTCCCAACAACTGGAAAAAGGGAAATATAACCCCCATTTTCAAGAAGGGGAAAATGGATGACCCGGGGAATTACAGACCAGTCAGTCTCACCTCTGTGCCTGGCAAACTCTTGAAGCAGATCCTGCTGGAAGGCATGCTAAGGCACATGAAAAACAAGGAGGTGGTTGGTGACAGCCAGCATGGCTTCACTAAGGGGAAATCCTGCCTGACCAATTTGGTGGCCTTCTATGATGGGGCTACGAAACTGATGGACAGGGTCAGAGCAGTTGACGTCATCTACCTGGACTTGTGCCAAGCGTTCGACACTGTCCCACATGACATCCTTGTCTCTAAACTGGAGAGACATCAATTTGATGGGTGGACCACTTGGTGGATAAAGAACTGGCTGGATGGCCGCATGCAAAGAGTTGTGGTCAATGGCTCGATGTCCGGATGGAGACCGGTAACGAGTGGTGTCCCTCAGGGATCGGTGTTGGGAACAGTCTTGTTCAACATCTTTGTCAGTGACATGGACAGTGGGATTGAGTGCACCCTCAGCAAGTTTGCCAATGACACCAAGCTGTGTGTTTCGGTTGATATGCTGGAGGGAAGGGATGCCATCCAGAGGGACCTCGACACGCTTGTGAGGTGGGCTGATGCCAACCTGATGAAGTTTAACCATGCCAAGTGCAAGGTCCTACACCTGGGTCGGAGCAATCCCAGGCACAGCTACAGGTTGGGCAGAGAAGAGATTCAGAGCAGCCCTGCAGAGAAGGACTTGGGGGTGTTGGTCGATGAGGAAATGAACATGAGCCGGCTTCAGTGTGCGCTCACAGCCCAGAAAGCCAACCATATCCTGGGCTGCATCAAGAGGAGCATGACCAGCAGGTCGAAGGAGGTGATCCTGCCCCTCTACTCTGCTCTCGTGAGACCTCACTTGGAGTATTGTGTGCAGTTCTGGTGTCCTCCACATAAAAAGGACATGGAACTGTTGGAACAAGTGCAGAGGAGGGTCACGAGGATGATCAGGGGACTGGAGCACCTCCCGTATGAAGATAGGCTGAGAAAGTTGGGGCTGTTCAGCCTGGAGAAGAGAAGGCTGCGTGGAGACCTCAGAGCAGCCTTCCAGTATCTGAAGGGGGCCTACAAGGATGCTGGGGAGGGACTCTTCATCAGGGACTGTAGTGAGAGGACAAGGGGTAACGGGTTCAAACTTAAACAGGGGAAGTTTAGATTGGATATAAGGAATAAATTCTTTCCTGTGAGGGTGGTGAGGCACTGGAATGGGTTGCCCAGGGAGGTTGTGAATGCTCCATCCTTGGTGGTGTTCAAGGCCAGGTTGGATGAGGCCTTTGGTGGCATGGTTTAGTGTGAGGTGTCCCTGCCCATGGCAGGGGGGTTGGAACTAGATGATCTTAAGTTCCTTTCCAACCTTAACTATTCTATGATTCTATGATTCTAAGTGTGAACATTTGTAACAGCAGACAGACCCATTGAGTAGGAACAGCTGCAGTCAAAAGTTGGTGTGACAGTGCTGGAAGTACTACCAGCATCCTAACCTCTGCCAAAGTTGAGTAAAGCAGCCACCCCATTGGACACCATAAGAAGTCAACATCTGGCTAGTGTTATGAACATGGGGTCAGAAAGGGAGAGTCTTGTTCAGCTACTTTGATACCATTCTATGGTAAGGTCCACTGCCTAGTGGATGAAGTGAAGGCAGTGGATGTAGTTTTTCTGGATTTTGGTAAGGCTTTTGATACTGTCCCTCACTGCACCCTTCTGGACAAGTCCACCTGTGGGACGAGCTGGTTCACAGTGCACTGGGTGTAGAACTGGATGAGCAGCAGAACCTAAAGGGATGTAGTGAATGGGGCTACAACTGCCTGGTGACTGGTTTGCAACAGTGTTTCCCAGGGTTCAGTTCTAGGGCCAGTTCTGTTCAATAGATTTACCAATGATGTGGATATTCTTCTATTCTCCTTCTCGTCCCTCTTCTCGTCTTGTCTCCTCTCCTCTCCTCTCTTCTCCTCTCCTTTCTGACTGCATGGGGTGTCACAGTGGAAACACATAACTGGAGTCCCTTTGTGTGATCCCGCAGGGTCCTTCGTTACTGGTATGTGCATGGGAATTGCCCATATCTCAGAGGAGGGGTGTGAGAATAGGAGAGCACCAGTTCCCAGGAAAGGGATGAGTGCTGACGGCCCATGTGGCCTCTGAGGAGGTGATGTGCATGTAAGTGTGCACACTGTGGGATTAGAGCTTTGGGTGATTAGTTGAGAAAGCTATATTGAAATCTGTGTTTATTAACATTTCATAGGCATCTGGTGCTGTGCTTTGCCTGTTATATTACTGATATTGGTCCTGCATGTACAGTTCACTGATTGCCAGTTAATTATATGTCATTAAAAAATACAAAAATTGCTTTGATCCTGATTAGATTTAAGTCACTTGAGCTGAGCAGTTTTTTCCCTGTGAAGGAGGACAGAAGAGCTCTTACAGAAAAAGAAAGGATACAAGTTGTCCCAGTGCTGCCCCAGCTCTCACGGAGGACTTGGCAGGGGCAGGAAAACTGGGCTCCTTAAGCCACAGATGATCTGCAAGCAGTGTGAAAGCAGGTCCCAGGCTGGGGGATGTTGCATAACTTGGGGTGAGGCTACATGAGGGAGAGAGCCATCATGGCTCACTGTGGATAGATGGGACCAGCTGCACACCTGCAGCTCCCTCCCAGGAACCATTCTGAGAGTCCCCTTGGAGGATCATAGTATGGCCCTTGGGGCATGAGTGCTGAAACGTGTCTCAAACACACAGCTTGCAACACATGCTGAACCTGCACAACAGCAGGAAAGACAGTCATGCTGGGGGATACACTTCTTTCACAGTACCCTGTAGTGTGCTCCAGTGAAGATGTGAGTGAGAAGATGCTTGATTTGCTTTCATACACATGATCCAGATGATGGATCTATTCACATTAGCCAGGGGATTTTTATCTCCTCCTTAGGTCCAGATGCAGCCCTCTGGTCCAGATGCAGCCCTCTAGTCCAGATGGCAACCCTAGAGAGGGTAATTCCCTTTTCATGAAGGAAGAAGCACCTGCATGTGCTTGAACTGGCTTTCTGATAGGTTTTAGTCAGAGCATGAAGGAAGCTTGCAGGCACACACTGAAGCATACAGAGTTTCAACAAGATAAAAAGGTGGGAGCTTTCCCAGGGGTTGTGCTTGCAGCTCCCTTTGCAGATATTCATCACTGAAAGCATCCCCAGACAAGCTGTCTCCTTTCTTTGGCTGAAATGAGTGAACATGATGAGCAATGCTGCCCAGGCTGTGCCTGAGAGAAACATTCAGTAAACTCTACCATGTGCTGACAGGACATGACTGAAGAGCCCCCTCAGTGAGCTGGCACTGCTCATCCTGTGCACCTTTTGCAAGCAGTTGCAGGGTTCACTGTGAAGTGAGCAGTCATTTAAAAAGGAGGTAAGAAACATGTTTCCCCCTGCTTGGTGCAGGTCCCTTGAGTCCTTGAGCTAGGAGCACTGCAGCTGGCAAACAAGGTACTGCTGGCCATAGGCTCCTCATGAGCTACTCTGACAGCAAGGGCATGAACAGATATACATCAAAGCCACCAACACTCTTTGAAAACTTGCAGTGACTGGGATGTTTCCATCTCAAAGGAGTTTGTGTCTATTGAGTGTTTTCTGCCCATTTCATTTTAGTCTGTCCAAGCTTAAAAGGCAAAGTCTGTGCTTTGGTTCACAACACATGAAGGACTGGCTTCACTTTTCCTCTGGAACAAATCTCTTGTCAGGGCAAAACAACTGTACATTACAGAGGACTTGGGTTGCTGCACCATCGCCATAGCCTCATAACTCCCACTTCACCTTGCTTTTGTCCTACAGCTTTATTTCTGCAAAGCAATTACATGCAGATTACAAGCTGACGTTTATAAGACTACAAGTTAAATACATGCCTATGCATTTTTGAATGCGAACACTGCTTCACCCTGCCCACACTGACCTGAACCAGTGCTTGGCATTAGAAATGATGGGAGTTTCCAAAGCATCCTGCAAGAATCAAGAATTGAGGCAGAGAGAAAGACAAAGAGACAAAAGCCTAAGAGCAGCCGCATTTAGAAGAGCATAATAGGAATGTTTGTGATGGTTGGATAATGAATAACTAAGCCTTTGGAAAAAAACCAAACATTTTTACAAGTTGGATGGCGACAATGACCTCAGCAACATTTTCCTCTCAGATAAATCACTCAGTACCCTGAGGTGAGTAGCAGTAGTGCTCATTTGTTGCCACACCCAGGGAAATGGCATAAGAAGGATGTCTTGCTCACTGGGAGAGGTGCGGGGAGTGAACCAGGCTACAGAAAGCTGAGACAAGGTGAACGTCACTTGTTATAGACGGACTTCGAGAAGTAAATTGTAAATGGTCAGGAGAAGCAATAAAGACAACATGTTACTCCTGCAGGTTGGTGCTCCTGTCCATAAATGCAGCTAAGCTTCTGTAAGCCTGATGCCTACAGTGTTGAAAAGACACTTGTACCTAATGATGGTTACATGGAGATAGAGAAGGCTCTTGTGCAGCTGTCATCTATCCCATACTTCAGACAGAGAGGAGGAAACACAAAGTATTATCTGAGCAATAAGGACTTTTTCTGCTAAGACAGTTCCATTTCAGTGGTAATAAGTGTGGTAAATACATAAAAAGGTTCATTTGCAAATAGCAAAGCCTGCAGGCTAGATCACCAGTAACCCTAACTAAATGGAGCTAGTCTCTCAAGAGAGGTGTTACAGGCTCTCTTGTAGCTCCCCAGCCGCCTGCAGTGTGGGAATACTCTCACAGGGCGCAGTGTGGTGATGGGACCACTGAGGACATACATCCATGGATTTTAATGGGATCAGCAGTAATATCCACAATATCCGCAATGCAGTAATGGGTACCTGTGTCTGATCTGCTCTCAGCCAATAAAGAGAAACAGGGGTGACAGGGGTGCAATTTGTCTTGTCTGTACCTTTCAGAAAGGGTGAAACAAGGCCCCATGATCTCCAGTGTCTTTCTTCAGGTGAGAGCCTACTGAGCACTAAAGGGAGCCTGAGTTGCAGTTGCCTGCCCTGTAGACATACAAGCTTAGGGAAAATTAATCTTTTCCTGTTGTCTTGCTTTCTTCTTAAGCTGTGAGAGGGAGCAGGACTCAGTGCAACTGCCAGTATGTCACCTTGTGCAAGATACTGTGAAGAAGCATCTACCCAAAGCCTCTGACACCTAGACAGAAGAAGAGGAGGAGCAGTGCTGTGACCTGCCCATAGACCTGGCGTGTGGTAGGCTGGCACTAGGAGCTTCAGGTCAGGGCCCTCTTGATCAGATCCCATACTCTACCCAATAAGTCACACATGGCTCTCAGGCCTTTTCCTGTACCTTTTTGGCAGGTATGGACAGGCATGCAATATTGCAAGTAACTTCCTGGTTGCAAACATAAGCCTGTAACTCTGCGATACTTCCACCTGCAGGATGCAGCCCTGTCCTAAAGCTTCTTTCATTGGAGGGGATGAAGCTTTAATACAAATAACTGCAAATAGTCTAAAAGTAAGCCCTGAGTATATAAAATTATCTGAATAAATATAACTTATTAGAGTGGACAAGCTTCCAGTACTGCCACAACAAAAGCACAGCTTAGCCGCCCACACCAAGCAGAAGCTGCCACTGCCCCATCTATCCCTGGGAGTGACAAGCAGGGTCACCTCAGACACGACCTGTCTCTGAAGAAAGTACATTTATTTAAATACTAATCAGGATGTGATTCAGTTGTCTGTGCCTGGGCATCTGCTGTCATTTTGGGTTTTTGTATAGAAATATCTTTTGGGGTCCCATACATAAAATGAAACGGAGGAGCCACACACACTTTGCATTGCACGTTCATGTCCATCCACCTGGATCATACAAGACAGTGGCAGCATCTCCACCGTGGGCCAACACCTGCATCTGTGCTTCTTCCTCCTTGTGAGTAGTCATCTGCAAATCCCTGGGGGCAGAGAGGAGGAGTAAGGGGGAAGAGGGAGATAAACAATAGTTTAATAATTTATTCAATGAAATTAATGGAATTTGGGGACTAATACATTCTATGAATTATATTTTCATTATTTTCCAAACTCCAGCGCCAACAGAAGATATGAATAATGATTGAAGCAAACACTTGAATCATATGACAACACTATTGAACTTTGGAAGCATATATTATATGAAGTGAGGGGACACTAGTCAGCCTGTCATCGGTTTGATGTAGACATTCTCAAAAATGGTGAAATACGTATTTGACACTTTGGCCTTTCCTCACAGAAAGTTTGCACTCAGATTACCTGGCAGTAAGAATCAATCAGTAACTCACATGCTGTTTCTCTCCCAGGAAATTGCTAACAATTGCTTTCTTTCAGCACTTCAGAAATTATGTCCCTAGAGATGGCAGATCTCTTATGTCTACAGTTCCCTCTCACCATGGGGTGGCAAGTCCTGGTCTCCAGAGGGGAAACTTGTTCCTCTGGGGTATTGCAACCTACCACTGCCCTTCACATGCTGACAGCTTCCAGCATTGTGGCAGCTCTTACTGCACAGCTGCAGATGGATCACAAGGGGATGCTGGCAAGGCTTTTCCTATAGCTTACCCTTCCCAACATCTCCTCTCTGTTGGAGGTGCCTGCTGAATGTGGTCTCTAGACATAAGGTCAAAAGGAGGGTTAACTGGTCCTTGTGAAGTTTGGCTGTGAAATCCAAGCTGCAGTCAGATGGACTTCTACAGACTTCTGCTGTTGCTGTTTCCTGACCCATGGCGGGCAGTGCCACTGACTTCAGCCCATGGTATCTAAAGGTCTGTTTTCAGCCTATGTGCAGAAGTACTTCCTAATAAAATCAGAACAATATAAGACTTTATTTCTTGGTTATATTTTAGCCCTAAATAAATTATTATGTCCTTTTATCTGTGGCTTAATAGTGCAGCTGGAGAGTCAATGGATGTTTCCCATCCAGCCTAAGAAGCCATGGCTGAACAATTACATGTCTGATATGTTACCAGTCAGTGTACATTTAATGCCTCCAAACAACAGAGGACCTGCTGCATCTCTACAATTTCTGAAATTAAAAGATAACACAAATTCCTGGTATCAGTTCACTAACATCAGATGCAGAAGAATTTCTTTACTGAATTTCAGTGGTGAGACACAAGAACAAATTGCCTGAAGAAGTTGTGACTGCCTCATCCCTGGCAGTGTTCAAGGCCAGGCTGGATGGGGCTTGGAGCAACCTGCAGTAGTGGAAAGTGTCCCTGCTCACAGCGGAGGGGTTGGAACTAGATGATCTTCAAGGTCCCTTGCAATCCAAATCTTTCTATGCTTGTATGGTCAGTGGTTGAGGGTCACACTACAGATAAAGAAAACCAGCCAATAATTTCCAAAGTTCATAATTTGACTAGTAACTGAGCTTGCTACAAGGGGCTGACTGTCATTCATCAGCGAAATGTCAAATTCATGTTCCTGGAGGGCTTCTACTCAGTCAGAAATGAACATAGTTCATATTCATATTTAATTCCAACTTTGATAGTAGAGAGGAATTTTACAGAACATTAGAAAGTGATAAATAAATTATAATGGCATTAATGAGGCTGATGCTTATATTTAAAGGGAAAAGTCCCAGAGGGTTCAGGGAGCTCCAAAATTACAATTTATTAATTTTGGAGTTGATATAACAAATGAAACATGCTAGATACAAGCATACACTGTGATTTTTGCTGCAGAAGATGTCATCTTTCAGCATATTATACTATGGGGTATTATCTATAAGGCCAGAGAGCTAATTATTCTTTCTTATACGTCCTTAGGACAGATTGCAGTTGGATAGCTGTATGCACTCCCAGGCACTTGACTACAGGAGGATACTGATAAACTAGAATAAATTTGAAAGATTTCAACTATGACCAAAGGAAATAATAAAATGTCCCTGATAAAAACACTAGGGGACAAATCCTCTTCAGAAAGATGGAGAGATCTAATATGAGCAGAAAAGAAAGCTGGTGGGAAATTATATGGTACTCAGAAGAATTAAAAATTGCGGCAAACAAGTCAAGTAAAAGTCATGGGAAAAAAAGATTTCTTTACCAAATAAATGTGCAAAATCACCATCACTTCTTACATGAAACACAAAACACCATGTGATGAATCAGAACAAAGCTCCTAAAGAGCCAGGATATTTTCAGAATCTGTATGTCTTATATTTCATAAGTTGTTTTCTAAAGCCTTCTGCCTCCACTTCCTTAGTAAAGTAGGTTTATGACTGCAACCGGCAATATTTACCCAATCAAGTATCTTCATGTCCCTGAGGTTTTCAGTTCAGTTCAACAGATTTTGTGCACATGAATGACCGATTGATCTGCTCAGGGGTGACACAGACACTTTGCACTTCACTTTCAGGATACTGGCAAACTCAGCCCTGTTCAGCATCACTCTGGCACAGTCATCCTGGTGTCAATGTGATCACACACACTGAGCAGCAGAACTGGGATAAATTCGTACACATCATATGTTTGCTGAGAGGCTCTTGCTGCAGAAAGACTTATGTATAGAAGAGAGAGAATGGTGAAGGAAAAGGAGCAACCTCCTGCCTAATTGAAATAAGGGTAGTAACTAAAGCTAGAGGAAGCAGACGTAAGGCTAGGCAGCACACTGTGAGCTGCCTTGCAGTGCACATCGTCACAATAGGTTAAAAAACAAAAAAAGAAAAGCTGTAATCTGCCTTTATTCTTCTAAGCCCCTGAATGTGCTCTGGGCCTTTTGACTTTGGTGAGGATTTGAGCCATCATACTAAAAAAACAGCAGCTGAACGATAAGAATTTCTCCTTACAGAGCTCTCAATATGGGACTGGGGACTCTGACCTCAACTGATGGAGGTGATGAGATCCTTTTCAAATAATAGCTAATGTATGTACAAAAGAAAAAGGAAAGCCACAAAGTAGCTAAATGACATGACTATCTGGGAAGCTCTCTAATATTTGCATTAAGTGAGGATTTTCTGTCGCCTGAATGTGTCAGTATAGTGACAGTATATAAGGGAAGTATTAGGGAGGACTGTGAAAGATTCATAGTGACTTGAGTCTAAAACATGTCCTCAGAAACATTTCCCATGAAAACCCAGCTCCAGAGTGGGGACAGGAGGAACCTGGTTTTGGGGAACCTGGCTTTAGTAAACCTGCCCAAAGTAGATATCACAGGTGGCATTTGCCTGACTGTGGGAGATAGATATTCCTCTTACCACCCCAGCCTGTTCCTCACTGCTCACCTGAGTGACTCTAGGGTTGTTTATTTTCCTCAACAGCCCTTCTGCCTTTCATCTGACAATGTTTCTGTCTGGGCTTTGGCCTTACGTAGCATGAAAAAAGTGGAGCCACAGAAAAGAAACAGTCAAAGGTTATCTCAAGATCATGCAATGGCAGGATGGTCTGCCTGAAAAGTCTGCCAGACCAGTTCAGGGGCTACACAGGCCAATGTTCAGTCTCAGAAGAAGAAGAAGACAGAATGCTCTGTCTCAGTAAGAAGTCGCAGGACCACAGGATAGCTCAGACTGGAAGGGACCTCAGGAAGTCTCTGCTCGAACTCCCTGCTCACAGCAGGCTCAGCTCTGAGGTCAGATCAGGCTGCATAAGGCATCATCCAGTGAAAACCTCCAGACTATTAAACTTGCACATCTGTCTGACTGTCCTCATGGGGAAAAAGTTTCTTGATATTATTAGGCTGAAGCTCTTCTGGTTCAGCTTCTCCTTTTTGTTTCTCATCCTAGCTCCCTGCACAACTGTGAAAATCCCATCTCCATCTCCTCAAGGACCTCTCCATAGGCACTGGGTGCTGCTGTTAGGTGCCCCCAAAGCTGTGTCTGCTCCAGGCTGAACAAGCCCAGGTTTCCCATCACCTTGAAGGCTTCACCTTAACTGACTCATTTATCAGTACCTTTTTTTCTATTTGGTGGGGTATAAAACTAGATGCAGTATCTATATGCGGTATAACAGATGATGAATAAAGGGGAACAATGACTTCCCTTCGTCTCTACTTCTGTCCCTGTTCATGCAACCCAGGCTACTGCTGGGACTTGCTGCTGGCCCAAGTCCTGCTCACCTGTCCCAACAGGACCTCCAGGGCCTTTCCCACAGAGCTGTTCCTTGGGTAGACTTGAACCTGTGTTGTTGAAAGAGTCCTTCAATCCAGGTGAAGGACTTTGCATTTATCATTGCTGAATTTCATGATGTTCCTGTCTGCCCATTCCTTCAAGTCCCTTGGGATGGCAGCTTTGCCTTCGAATGTATCAAGTGGTGGCTCAATTTTATGCCATTGCAAACCTGATGACCAAACACTCTGTTGCCTTCTCCCACCCACTGGCAAAGATATTAAGCAGGTCCCTGGGCAGCTTCCAGGGCAGACCACTATGGTGTTCCCCATGTTCCAAATCTCCAGCTAAATATGAGTTATTACCAATTACCCTCTAAACCAAATCAGCTATAGAGATTATAAACCATCTGACTTTTCCATCTCTAGCCTAGCATTCCATCTTGGATACAAGAATATGATGGGAAAGAACCTTGAATGCCTTGCTAAATTCAATGAAAATGACATCTACTGCTTTCCCCTCAGAAATGCAGTCATTTTATCATAGGAGGCAATCAGGTTGGTCAGACACAAGCAACCCCTGGAAAATCCATGCTGGCTGCATGAAAAAATGTGTAAAATCTAGTAATCTGGGAAATTATATCAAAGAAATATTAGTCTGTTGCAAGCCTGTATTTTTAGAGAGATGTTCTTAAGAAGCTGTTGCAGCTTCAGCTTTCTACCATCTTCATTGTGAGTAGATTTATCACAGTTTTTTAATCACAGACAAAGAATATCAAAAGCTTTACAGAAGTTCATGAGCCTCCATGCCCAAACTGCAAGGCATATAGGACAAATTTACAATTTTACACTAAAAAAGCAAAATGCAAATGTCAAGTGCAGCTACTTATATGCTTCTAGGAAGGAAAAGTATCAAATAAAATAATACAATTTCTCCTGGAACAAATTATGCTGGAATTCCTTGAAAACATACTGAAATATGTGTAGCTCCATGCACAAACCCTCACTAACCCAAATGAGAAAAATGTGATTGACATTACAGGGTGCTGTAAGCACTGCAAGTGCAATACCATCACTTTTACAGATCAGTCAGCCATATAATGTAGCATAAACATGTCCTGCAGAAGCCTGAAATAGATGAAGGCCTTCACCATACCTCAGAGTGCAGACTTTGAACATCAGCCAGCAGCTGCATGTTAATGAATGCTGTACTAAATAGCTGTTGTTAGATGCAAAATGCACATTGCTCAATTGAGACCCACTGATGGCTGTGGATAAAAGACTGGAATGAAGATGATTAAACTGAGAACAGGTGTTATATTTGAGTCGTCATAAAAATTATACTAGCAGTTAACTTATCTGAAGCTACTAATAACTTATTAGCTTCCTGAACAAATCTAAGCCGGAGGTTAATACTGTAGTTTATTTCTTATAATCACTTTTGTATTAATTAGTTCCAGCCTGAAAATTACTGGAAAAAATGACTATCAATTTCGTCTGTTTGCTCCCATCTAGCTAAACATGAGTTCACATTGTTGATTTTATAGTCTATTTTAATCACATTAGGTAAGTTCTAAGTAATAAAACAAGGCTACACCTACATCTTGCCAAACTGCAACAAGAATTGTTGTACCCAAAAGCCTGTGAAATCAAATTAAGAAACAGCATTTCAGAAATAATCAAATATTGCTTCTAGTAGTGCTATAATCTATTCTATGGCTCAATTATGCCGCTACTTAGTCATAATTATCTCTAGTCTATCCCATACTTTATATGTATTAAATTTTGGTGAAATGCATAAAAAATGGTTTGAGATAATTTTTCTTTTTTGTTTTTCTTTTTTTGTGAATAAGTAGTAATGGGTTAAAATTGAGAAAACCTTATGACCTCATCACCATCCAGTCTTCTCCAGTCCTGAGGGAACAAAAAAAAGGCTCACAAAAAATGAAAAGGAATCCTGCTGAAGGGTTAGTTTGTCCTGTAAGAATGAAACAATCCCTCTAGAGTGTTATTATTTTGTCTTGTGTAGAAGGCTGTTATTTTCTGAAATAATATTAATCTGTGAGGCAGGAAGGAATTCCTTCCACTTGCTTTCATCCTCAAAATGCTAGCAGCCTAGACTATGCCATACAGTATTTCCAGAAGGATCTTTTGCTCCAAACACCAGACACTGCCATTTAAACAGGCTTCTTTCTCTTCTCTGACTGCTGGAAACCCTAGTCAACACACTTGAACTGGGTGCTTTATTTTCAGACAGCCCAAACTGCATTTGTGGGAATGTAAGACATTCTACTTATACGCAGGAAGAGTAGTTTGTAAGGAGAGTAAAGTGTCGTTAATAAAATGCGTGAATGTCACAGTAAGAAACACAAGCCACAGCTGAGGCTGAGATCTTACACTTCTGAAGTTGAGTTACCTGGAAACAGTCTTACGTCAGGAGAACTAATCCTGTGAACAGAGGTACAAATGTAAGTGTACACAGGGTTAGTTGAAGTATACGTAGTAAACAGCGGGAAATTTACTTTGCGTTTGCCTTTTCCATCAGAAAAGACCTTGGTGTGAGAAAATTGTTTAAAGCTCTAAAACTTCATTTTATTATATGAAGACCAGAAAATTCAAACTGGAAAAGAAAAGATGAGTGGAAGGTTGTGCTTTATACATGAGGTGTTGTCTTCCAGTTAACCAAATGAAAAAGAGTGTGTCACCCTATGATTAATAGCTAAACATAATATGCTGCTGCATAAATAACCACAGCTATCTTCACAGCAGGGGAAGCCTTAGCACAAATAACAGCAGGCTAGTTGACAGCCAGAGAGATTACAATATTTCGTTTTCTGACACAAGTCTCAGTTGGAGTGGCTGTGGTCAGTAAGAAAATGTTTCTAATATGTCTGGCTGGACCTTCAGCTTAATCTCTTGACTGCTGCCAGATTTACCGGACAGGCTTTAATGGTCCATCGATTTTAATGGACTCCTCATGAACACAGCAGATTATAATTTGTAAGGCTACCAGGAACAGAAGCAGGAGAGTATAGGCAGCAGTAGTTTGGTGTAGACAGCAGTGATGGGAGTTATCTCAGTTGCATGTAAAATATTTCTATTCTCTTTCTATATCATCTGAGCATACAGCAAGTATAAAACCAAAATTCATCTTTACAGCTGCCTGCAATGGCAATATTGAGCCCCCCTGCCTACAGCAGAAATAAAACTTCCTGCACAGTTTAAATTGGCCAGGAAAATACATACTGAAAAAATGAGTTACAAGCAAATTCCAGCTTGTCTGCTCAAACTGTTCTGTTTCCCATTCCCGCAGGTGGAATACATCTGGCCAGCTCCTGCAAGGTTAGGCACAACATTTGCATGAGTCTCCAGGCTTTGTCCTGAACCAACTTCTTCCTCAGAAGAAATCATACTGCCTATCTGCAACACCCCTTCTCCCAGAGCCCAGTAGGTAAGATCCCTAGACTCTTGAACCCCTTTGGTTTTTGAATAGAATCGTGGAATCTTCTAGGTTGGAAAAGAAGCATAGAATCATAGAATAATAGAATAGCTAGGGTTAGAAAGAACCTTAAGATCACGTAGTTCCAATCCCCCTGCCATGGGCAGGGACACCTCACCCTAAACCATATCATTCAAGGCTCTGTCCAAACCGGCCTTGAACAGTGCCAGGGATGGAGCATTCACAGCTTCTCTGGGCAACTCATTCCAGTGCCTCACCACCCTCACAGCAAAAAATTTCTTCCTTATATCCAAGCTAAACTTTCGCTGTTTAAGTTTTAACCCGTTACCCCTTGTCATTTCACTACAGTCCTTAATGAAGAAAAGAGTCTCTAGTCTATCTTTTATTTGCAATGTAACTATAGAATTCCTTCCTGTTATCTTTCACATCCCTAGCGAAGTTTAATTCTAGCTGGGCCTTAGCTTTCCTAACCTGGTTCTTAGCTTCCTGGACAACATCCCTGTATTCTTCCCAGGCTGCCTGTTGTTGCTTCCACCTTTTATAAGACTCTTTTTTCCCTCGAAGTTTCCTCAGCAGCTCCTTATCCATCCAAGGAGGTCTCCTGGCCCTCCTGCTGCACTTCCTTCTAGTCAGGACACAAAACTCCTGAGCTTGTAGCAGGTGATCCTTGAATGTCAACCAACAGTCTTGTGCTCCCCTACCCTCTAGGGCTATATCCCATGGAACCTTACTAAGCAGGTTCTTGAAGAGGCCAAATTCTGCTCTCTAACAGACCTTTAAAATCATCTAGTCCAACTGTTAAAGTAACACTGCCAAATCTGCTACTAAACTGTGTACTTAAGCACCATATCTACACATCTTTTAAACACCTCTAAGGAGAAAACATGGGCATGTGAACCTGATGCAGTCACTCTACAGTAGACCTTGTCAGTAAGGAAATAAAGGCAAAACCAGGCATGTGGTGGTTTTAAACTCCTCACCATATGCACAAATGTGTTGGTGTAACAGATGCTATTCCTGTACAAGAACATCACCTTTGTAGTGCTAAAATATTATCCAGAGGGACAATACAGTACAATTACAAATGACAAATAATTACATTATTGGAAAATCCGTAGGCACCTTATTTCTTACGTGCATATTGGTTTTCATGTTAGAGAAGGATAAATTCAGCCTTGCCCAAGTCCAAGTTACATACTTAGGCAAAGTAGGGAATGCAGAGGTGATCATACAAGAAATGACATGAAGAATTTGGCTTGTTTAACCCAGGAAAGTAAAAACTTCCTGAGAAGAGAAACAGTTTCAATTTATATGTAACATCAGGGGGTAGACATTTACGAAGAGAAAAGCTGCAGGAGGGTGCTAGCAGAAGAACAGATGTGAACAGCCATGAATAGATTTCAGCAGAAAATCCCATAAGAATGATGCCCTGGCAACAGCTTTTTAACAAGAATAATGTGAGCAAAAAGCAAAGTTACTTTAAAGATGCAATTCAGTATTTTTAAGAAGAGGATTATATAATGCAGTGGGGAGTATCAAGGGATGTAGCCTGATGAATCCAACAGTCCTTTCCCATCCCACATTTCCAATAGCCAGCATGTCATGATGCTGGTTTGACAGTGCAGAAAGGTTAAAGGATCTGCTTTTCATGCATATCTAATCCTTCTTAGACATAGCCTGGTTATAGGATGCAGAGAACAGGGACAGTGAGTCCTCCAGAAGCAAGACGTCCTTGGGAAAGCTAAAGAAACTGCTAAGTTTTGGAATTTTTAATTAAAAATGTTTCCCAAGTGTCCCTGTTTTGAAAGCTGATACATGCTGAGATTAAATTCAGCAGTTCTGCATTCATATGAATAGTGTTCAGCTGGAGATGAAAACAAACACAGTCATTTCAGGGAGGTGATGAATCAAACCAACGCAAACTTAGACCAAACAAGCCATTTTTGAGGATGCCAGTGGACAAAATTAAAAGCTTCAAGATGTAGGCTCATTAAACTACTCAATACCCTCAGTGCAGTTTGCAAAACTCTGGGCTTCACAACTTTAGAAATCTTGCTGGAACAAACTCCCCTGGATCCTGTCTCCCTTGGACTACCGCTGTTGGATGGGGTAGAAACAGTAGCCAAAAATGCTATTACAGCTTCTTCTAAATGGTTGCTGCTAGCTTGAGAGTTTCCCAGGGCTGCAGACTTTCCACACTTCTCCTGGATCTGGCTGGGAAAAAGTTGATTTTCTTCCTAGTAGCTGGTTACAGTGCAGTGTTTTGGACTCAATGTGAGGATAAAGTTGATAACACACGGATGTTTTAGTTGTTGCTGAGTATTCCTTACTCTAACTCAAGGACTTTTCTGTCTCCCATGCTCTGCCAGTGAGGAGGGGCACAAGAAGCCAAAGACAGGTTCCATATCACAGAAGATTGTTTCCCCATTATATAAACTGGAAGGAGTTAGCCAGGAGAGGCTGAAAGCTGCTTGGGAACAGGCTAGGTATTGATCAGTGGGTGGTGAGCAATTGTATTGTGCATCACTTTTGCCTTGGGTGTTATTCATTTTCTCTCTCTTGATTTACTTTTATTATTATTATTGTTGTTGTTGTTGTTACATTTTACTTAATTTCAGTTATTAAACCATTCTTACCTTAACCCATTGATTCTTACCTTTTTTTCTGATTCTTTCCCCCATTCCACCATGGGGTTGGGGAAGGTGAGCAAGTGGCTGCATGGTACTTAGCTGGTGGCTGGTGTTGAACCATGACAATGCTGTTTCAGTCCGGGATTAGGGTGACCAGCTGGTACAGACAGGGGAAATCTTTAAGATCTCTGCAGGGCAGATGTAGTCCTGTTTGGTTAGATCCTGCAAAAAACCCCTCTTTAATACATCTCTGTCATCCCTGGGCGTGTTGTTGCTTTTTATCTTTACAGATCTTCATCAGTGCATGAAGTGGTTTTTAAGAATACATATATTTTCACTCTCTCAGATGCTTTACAGATTGCAGGTATACTGTGATCTACTGCTGCCATGGTTTGCACAACCTATTCCTTCTGCAATGCTTGCAGACACCTTGCCATAGTCCCAAGGGCAGCACCTACCCAACCACTTGAAATACAAACTACAGCTGTGGTAGAAGCCACAAAAGCTTTGCGACATTTGACCTTCATTTTAGTCTCCCAGAAGAAAGACCAGGATGTTTCCCATGGGTTCTGACAAGTGTTCTTAGTGCATCTGAACAAATATATTATTTTTTTCTCCAGCTACTGCATTTAATCTACACTTAGAGTAACTCATGCCTGACCTTGTTTCTGGGGTGGACTAAATAAGCAGGTTGCTCCTGGACTCTTCACTGCTTTTTGCATTGTCTCAAAAGCCATTCAGGACAGAGCAGCTGATGAGAACCTGGCTAGGGTCTGATATGAACTCTAGCACTGGGGCAGGGCTTCATGCAGGTCTGCAGGTTGGGTGGAGACCGAAGGCAGAGCCGCGTTGTAGGGCATTTATCTGCTCTTGAAAGAGCTTTTTTTTATTCCTTTAGGCTGAACAGGTCTTTATCCTAGAGCTGTTACAGGTCTGTAGAAGTCCCTGGGAATGACCTCAGCCTGGGGGAGACTTACCAGTGTCTCTTGTCACATCCTGCTCACATCTCTTTTCCAGGGAACTAGCCCAGGTATCCACACACAGGTTGCAAAGTTTGGCTCAAAACACAGCTCTTCAGGAGGCTGATGTGAGCAGTCAGCATTTGAGGAGTAAGTTTATCACCAAGGGAGAGGGAGATCTTACTCATGAAGGGATATCAGAGAAATTCTTGAAGGAAGGAAGCTCTGCTCATGGCTGACCCTTCATGTGTATAGGGTCGTGGTTCCCTGAAGTTCTGGCTATTGGGGGCTTCTAAGTCTCACTCATCATAGTACCCAAAGTGTGGCATAGAGGCTGTGTCATCCCACAGCCACAGGTAGACTTTGGCCATGAGAAGTATTCTACCCCTGATGAAAGAGCTGTGCTGCCTCTGAAGGCTCCTGGGCCACAGCCTGCAGGAGTTCATGCTGAATGGTCCAGGCAAACACAGGGGAGATTGCTTAGTACTGAGCAAACCAGCTGCTCCAGCCAACCTCTTTCAGCTCCAGTTTTGGATGTGGGACTGACTATCTCTTTTCAAAGGCTCCCAATATCTTCACCTGCTGTCCCACTATCCAAACCATTCTGCAGATATATTCTTTTGTTTCTCTTCTTTTCTGTTGTGCCTTTCTTGTTTCTGTCCCTCATGACATCATTATAAGAGGAGCAGAACCAGATGTGAGGAGCCCCTGTGGCCCTGTTAATATAAGCCACTAAGGAAATCCTTACTTCCAAGTCCAACACCATCAGAATAACCTTTCAAACCTTTTATTAAAGATGCAGAGAATGCCATGCAAGTCCAGGATTACCCAGGTAAATTAATCAAAGACATCATGTTTGGGTATGGATGTGGCAGAAATGGTACCAAGTGGGGAAAGGGCTCCATAAGCAGATTGATTAAGTGGGAGGAGGCTGGGGTCTAAGGAGGGACAAGCATTAAAAAGGAGAGCCAAGGACCACGAAAGGAATGACAAGACATGCAAATGCCATGATGGATGCTGTCTGGGAGACGTGATGGGCAGTCCCATGTTTGCTGATGGTGGATGGAGCAGGACAGCTGCCCAAACCCGCTGTCCTGACTGTGCCATGAGGGTTAGGCTGTATTCACAACAGAGGTAACAGAATGGAAGCAGTTTGGGGCTTTCCCTGACCATCAAGGAGACAGACAGACATGGACAGACAAGTTGAGCACCCTGGTATCACCATGTCAGTGCTCGTTTCAGGCCCGATGGCATTGTCAACTCCCGCGGCTTGTAATAAAAACTGCTATGTGGGTAAAATATCTTTTATTAGACAGAACAGTATAATTTTTCCAAGCCTAGTAGTTTGTTTAATAAAAGGATAAAACCTCTAATCTCTAGTATTACAATACTTTTGATGGCATTTCTAAGCATTTAAGGCAGTATACAGGTTTTACTTGGTTTTGCTTTCTTTTTTTAACCTTGGACAACTTGGAGGAGTGTGGGCTTATCCACAACTGTTCTTCCACTGCAGAATGGTCTTAGAAAATTGAACAAAACTTTAAAAAAGTTTATTCCACCTCCACAAGGTAATGAAGTACATATATAAAAAGGACATTATAACAATGTAAATTATGAAAATGTGACCGGATGTAAAGGATGACAAACACAAGTAACAGACTGAGTATTGTGAAGCATCAGTGAAATTATGTATAATTTGAACATAATGGGACCATCTCTAAAAATGAAAAATAACAATGGTTCAAGTATCGCTGGTATCATCATTCCCTAGGAACATAACATAATCTTAGGAAGGTTCAACTTTCACTTTAAATTCAACTCAAGGTATCTGCTACAGCAATCTCTGCATTTATCCAGGGTCTATTCCCTACTGATAAGAAACTCAGACAACTTTTCCTGTAAAGTTCATATTTCTTAAGAAACGTGAGAGAGACATAGCTGAAGCTTTGATTCTTGTCTGTAACTCTGCTTGACATTTATCTGAAAGAACAGCTCTGATCAGGTACTAAATTCATTTGGGGTCTCTAGATTCTGAGTCCTGGAAGAGATCAGAAAAAAATTGGTTTTCCAGTTTGTTTACCTTGAATCTTTGGTGGCATATTTTTTAATGACTGACACTGCTCCACAGTAGTTTATGCAACTTTTGTACATAAGGAAGAAAAAACATTTTTAAAATTGCAGTACACAACTTCAAAGTTGTAATTGGAAGAAGGGGAAAAGAAACAGCTTTTAATTATCTTTTTAAAAAGTCTGGATTTCAATTTGACAGCATCTCTTTAATACGACCAAATAAGAGGTGGAAAACATGCAAATGCACAAGGAGAAAGTTAAGACGGCACTGTTGGCAATTAACTAATGATTGCTAATTCCCCTGATACACATGGTAATGATGATAATTATGATTAACTCATTTTGTTTCATTGTGGAGGCTGTTAACATTTGATTTCCTGGGTATTTCCTTGCAGTTTACATTAATTACTGTCCACCTCCTGTCTAGTTTTCTTATTGAAACTTTACAAAAATTAACAGTCTTTAATACCCTCAACAAGTCTTTTCCAACTGACTTTCAATCTAATTGGCATTGAGATACTTTTACTGCCGTAAATCAAACCAAAATCTGTCCGTAATCAAACCAAAATAGGAGTTTTGTTGGAAGAGATTTATTTCTCTCTTTTCGTACCCTAACTTGCAGACATGCTTTTTTCATTTGCTAACTTCAGTGACTTATTTTCCAGCCCAGATTCTTACTGTTATACATGGCTCCATTCACACACGTATTCCATGAAGTGCAGCACTCAAGCTGATTCCTATTTGTTTTCTGTTCCTTTCTGCTGAGAGTCTTTGGTACTGCCTTGTCCATCTCTATCTGCTAGATGCCCCTGCCCCTTGCACAATTAACCTTCCTCATCAAGTCTTCCTAATAAAGTCAATGAAGACTGCTCAGTTGGAGATATAGACCACCGTCACAACTATGCATAATCTGCATAATCAGGATATAGGAAAAAGAGGTCTAAACTTGACATTACTTGATTTTGTACAGTAAGTAAACCTGTTTTCTTTCTAAAGCCTAGCAATGGCTACCTCTTATGGAGCTCATACCTACCCTAACTTTCACTTGTTCTGGACAACTCATACCATGTGGGAATTTCCAGGTTTATCTGGAAATGTTGCAGGAGAAATCCCCTCTGAGTCCTCATATTGCTAATACTGACAGAGCCTGGGGAGGCTTCAGTGATCCCTGACACTGACTTGAGACTTTCAAAATTCAGTTTATGGAATTTTTTTCGAAAAACCATCCACATCTTCCAGAAGCTGAAAGAGACCTACGGTTCATATTGATGTCCCACTGGATCCATAATTTTTGCCAAAATCTAGCTCAGATTTTGGATGGATGTCTCAGTGAATGCTGTGTATGTGCTGTACGCAACACATTTATTCTACACATTATGAGAAGCATATTCATACCCATAACTAATGTAACTACCTCTTCTGAATGCTGCATATCTACACAGTTGAATGCTTCTGGAAAATTCTGTTCCTAATTCACATACCACATTGTAGTATCCTAACGTGGCAGGCTGTGTGCATGCACTGCTGGGGGTACAGGAGGAGCTGTTGATAAAGCTGACAGACACTTTCTGTTATCAAATTTATTTACCAGTTTTTTATAAAATTTACACTTTACTGGATGTTTGTATCAGTCTATGAGAAGGTATCCATCTCTCAGGAGAACAAACAGCATTGTTAGTGAAAGCTGCTTGAGTAATGAGCCCAAATGCTTCTGATGAAGCCTTTATTCTCCTCCTCCAAAAAGTGCTTGATTAAGCTGTCTCAGCCTTGGGACTGATGTAAGGCCTCCAGTACAGCTCAGCTCCACATGAACCTTGGCAACTGTAATGCTGTGCACCATACCACTCTGGCATCTGGGAGATGAAGGCGAATTACTACATGAAACTCCTCTTAGGAAGGCTGACTTCACCTGATGGCCTTCCCATCAGTGCAGCCATGGCTTGAGAGCCTGTCCTGTGTGGCAAAGTAGCTGAGCGGATAGTGGCTAAGTGACAAACTGCATTGGATCTGCCAATTTTGAGAGCCACAGGAACTTGAGTTTGCAGAGCAGAAGAGACCAGATCTCTGAGCCAAGGACCATGCACCCATTTGGCCCCAATGCTGGACAGTCAAACCAAGTCAGCCTGGGAGCTGCCAGAGGGCTCTGCAAAGCCAATGTGCTGACAGAGGTCCTTTTCAAGCACAATACTTTTATTTTAGTTAATTAGATTTCCCTTGTTCTCTACTGGCAGATCAACTGCCCATGTCTTCAGTATCCCTCTACAAACAGCCTCATCAGTCACTTCAGGACTAAAATGAGTAAGCTTGTGATAATACAAGCACAGCACATAAATACATTTGCATACCACATGGTTATTTTAGCAGAAAACAAGTTTTCCCAGGCCTCATATAGATGGAAAGGATAACTGTTGTTGCAATAATACTGTTTATTTACTGTTTATTTATTTTTTGTAAGTAGGTGTTTTATTTGCAGGAAATTAGTACAGCCACTGAATCAATCTGACCTTTACCAGTGGGAGTATGTTACTGCAGCTCTTTGTACTGGAAGGAGCTCCAGCAATGTCATTGATTTTACTCTCTGAAACAAAACTCCACTTGCTCTCTTTGACCAAACACCTGCCTCACTGATGTGGAATCACTTGTATCTCCACTGTTTCATTAATCACATGGATGTTCTGATATTTTACCTTTCTAATCAAACCACTACCTGCCATACCAGTACTAAAGTGATTGATTATGTTTACAGACCTAATGAATGCTTCGCAAGAATACAGATAAACTTCACCCTTAAAAAGTAAAATTGCATCCTCTATGCCTAATCAAAAGATAAAATCTAGAGCCTCAGCATTAAAACCAGGCAAAACACTGACCACATAATTTTAGTCAGTTATCTCTGTGCTGAGTCTGTTTGATTTAGACAAACTTTATAAAGGCATTTGGACACATCAAGAGATTCAGAACCAACCACTTTCTTCTGTAGTTTCCTTCAATAGCTTATAACCTTCCTAAAACATATTTGCACCTTATTTCTCACTTGAATTTGTCCAGCCTTGCTTTGAAACATCATTGTCCATAATTGTAATTATGGACTTGTAATAACTGAATTCCTGAGGTGAGCAGCTCTAGAGAGGACGCCTTCAACCCCAGAGCGGGGGGAAGCTCGGCGTCCAGGAGCCTCAACTGAGAGCAGCGAGAGCCACCGAGGGAGCCCCAGGTCCTCGGCAGGACTTGCCCAGGAGCCAGCAGCTCCGCTGAGGCGAGCAGGGACTCACAGGGGGCGGAGCCAGGAGCAGCGCCAGCCCTGACTGGGTGAAAACCTGCTCCAGGGAGCGCGGCGAGGCAGTTTACACGTTAGTTCGTGCGGGCAGGCGAGCCAGATGATGAGCCCTCGCCTCATGACCAGGGCCCAGTCTTGGAGCTCTGCTCTGGCTGCCCCGGCGGTGGCAGCGTAGGCACCGAGACAGAGCTGATGAGAGGGGAGGCTGCAGCGCAGAGCTCGGAGTGTAGAGAGTGCCTGCGCTGGTCTTGTGAGGGGAGGGTGCACAATGGGCAGGGCTGCACCCGGTGCACCCTGATGCAGGTCCTCCTGCAGCAGGGGCTGAGCTGCGGGACACTGTCAATAGGCTGCAAGATGTCAGGGAAGCTGAGAGGGAGCTGGATGGCTTGCTCCAGGCCCAAACTGTGCAGGGGCCTCAAGCGTCCCCCGTAGCTCATGGAGGAAAGAAGGAGGCTGTTAACCCAGGAAGCTGGGAAATAGTAACAAAGAAAACCAGCAAAAAAAAGGAGAAAGAGGACAATTAAAAACAAGGGGCTTCCTCTTAAATCTGTTGTCCCCACCCAGAACCACTTTGCTGTCCTGCAGGGGCCTAATGAGGAAACACACTCACACCATGAACAACCGGCTGATGCACTGGTAAAGAAGATCACTACTGGTGCTGCCAGGAAAAAGAGGCGCGGGTCATAGTAGTAGGGGACTGTACTTTGAAAGGCACAGAGGCACCCATCTGTCGGCCTGACCCAGTCTCAAAGGAGGTGTGTTGCCTGCCAGGGGCTCGAATTGGGGATGTTGCAGAGAGGCTGCCTGCTCTAGTGAGTCTCACTGGCTATTACCCACTTCTAGTGATCCATGTGGGTGCTAGTGATATAGATAGAAGTAGCCTGGAGAGCATAAGGAAGGACTATAGAGCCCTGGGAGAGGTGGTTAGGGGCTCTGGAGCTCAGATAGTCTTTTCATCAATTCTCCAGGATACAGGGAAGGACCTTAAAAAGGCTAGGAAGATTGGCCAGGTTAATAAATGGTTAGAACAGTGGTGCCATAGTCAGGGGTTTGGGTATCTAGAACATGGGACTCAATTTAGTAGGCCAGGTCTACTGGGAGTTGGTGGAGCTGGTCTGATAATGAAGGGGAAGAGCTGTTTTGGTAGGAGGCTTGCCAGACTGGTCAAGGATGCTTTAAACTAGATGTGTTGGGGGAGGGGGGCATCATTCCATCCCAACACACCCAGTCAGTTGCCAGCACCTATAATAAGTGCTCAGAGCAATGTAGAGATATTCCAGCCACTCCAGCCAATGAGCTGGCTTCATTTGGAGCTCGGCTCAGATGCCTCTATACAAAAGCCTGTAGCATGGGAAACAAACAAGAGGAATTAGAGATGTGTGCACATCTATGGGGGTATGATATAATAGGTATCACAGAAACATGGTGGGATGGCTCCTATGACTGGAGTGTTGGAATGGAAGGTTACAGGCTCTATAGAAAAGACAGGCCCAGCAGATGGGGAGGGGGAGTTGCTATTTATGTTAGGAATAGGCTGGAGAGTATGGAACTCTGTCTGGGGACAGGTGAGCAGTTAACAGAGAGTTTGTGGGTCAGGGTTAAAGGGAGAACAGTGATGGGAGACATTACTGTGGGGATCTGTTACAGACCGCCTGATCACTGGACTCTGTGGATGAAGCACTCTATAGACAGATAGGAACAGCCTCATGCTCGCAGGCCCTTGTTCTTATGGGAGACTTCAACCACCCTGATATCTGTTGGAGGAACGGTACGGCCCGGCACAAGCAATCCAGGAGGTTCCTCGATTGTGTGGAAGACAACTTCCTTCTGCAAATAATAGAGGAGCCGATAAGGAGAGGTGCCGTGCTTGACCTTGTGCTCACCAACAGGGAAGAGCTGGTTGGAAATGTGATGCTCCAGGGCAGCCTTGGTTGCAGCGATCATGAGATGGTCGAGTTCAAGATCCTCAGGACAGTGAGCAGAGCGTGCAGCAAGCTCACTGCCCTGGACTTCAAGAGAGCAGAATTTGGCCTCTTCAGGAACCTGCTTAGTGATGTTCCATGGGGTATAGCCCTAGAGGGTAGGGGAGCACAAGACTGTTGGTTGATATTCAAGGATCACCTACTACAAGCTCAGGAGTGTTGCGTCCCAACTAGAAGAAAGCGCAGCAGGAGGGCCAGGAGACCTCCTTGGATGGACAAGGAGCTGCTCAGGAAACTTTGAAGGAAAAAAGAGTCTTATAAAAGGTGGAAGCAACGACAGGCAGCCTGGGAAGAATACAGGGATGCTGTCCGGGAAGCTAGGGACCAGGTTAGGAAAGCTAAGGCCCAGTTAGAATTAAACTTGGCTAGGGATGTGAAAGAAAACAGGAAGGGATTCTATAGGTACATTGCAAATAAAAGACAGACTAGGGACAATGTGGGACCTGTCCAGAAGCTATCAGGAGAACTGACTACCCTGGATTTGGAGAAGGCTCAAGTTATTAATGACTTCTTTGCCTCGGTCTTCACTGACAAATGCTCTGACAACACCACCCAAGTCTTGGAAGGCAGATGCAGGGACTGTGAGAATGAAGACCTTGGGCCCACTGTAGGAGAGGATCTGGTTCGAGACCATCTTAAGAACCTGAACGTACACAAGTCCATGGGACCTGACAACATCCATCCACGGGTCCTGAAGGAGCTGGAGAATGAAGTTGCTAAGCCACTGGCCATCATATTTGAAAAATCATGGCAGTCAGGTGAAGTTCCCAACAACTGGAAAAAGGGAAATGTAGCCCCCATTTTCAAGAAGGGGAAAATGGATGACCCGGGGAATTACAGACCAGTCAGTCTCACCTCTGTGCCTGGCAAAATCTTTGAGCAGATTCTCCTGCAAGGCATGCTAAGGCACATGAAAAACAACAAGGTGCTTGGTGACAGCCAGCATGGCTTCACTAAGGGGAAATCCTGCCTGACCAATTTGGTGGCCTTCTATGATGGGGCTACGAAACTGATGGACAGGGGTACAGCAGTTGACGTCATCTACCTGGACTTGTGCCAAGCGTTCGACACTGTCCCATATGACATCCTTGTCTCTAAATTGAAGAGACAGCAATTTGATGGGTGGACCACTTGGTGGATAAAGAACTGGCTGGATGGCCACACGCAAAAAGTTGTGGTCAATGGCTCGATGTCCAGATGGAGACCAGTAATGAGTGGTGTCCCTCAGGGATTGGTGTTGGGACAGGTCTTGTTCAACATCTTTGTCAATGACGTGGACAGTGAGATTTAGTGTACCCTCAGCAAGTTTGCCAATGACACCAATCTATGTGGTTCGGTTGTTACACCGGAGGGAAGTGATGCCATCCAGAGGGATCTTGACATGCTTGTGAGGTGGGCTGATGCCAACCTTATGAAGTTTAACCATGCCAAGTGCAAGGTCCTACACCTGGGTCGGAGCAATTCCAGGCACAGCTACAGGTTGGGCAGAGAAGAGATTCAGAGCAGCCCTGCAGAGAAGGACTTGGGGGTGTTGGTTGATGAGAAAATGAACATGAGCCGGCTTCAGTGTGCGCTCGCAGCCCAGAAAGCCAACTGTATCCTGGGCTGCATCAAGAGGAGCATGACCAGCAGGTCGAAGGAGGTGATCCTGCCCCTTTACTCTGCTCTCATGAGACCTCACTTGGAGTATTGTGTGCAGTTCTGGTGTCCTCCACATAAAAAGGACATGGAACTGTTGGAACAAGTCCAGAGGAGGGCCACGAGGATGATCAGGGGACTGGAGCACCTCCCATATGAAGACAGGCTGAGAAAGTTGGGGCTGTTCAGCCTGGAGAAGAGAAGGCTGCGTGGAGACCTCATAGCAGCCTTCCAGTATCTGAAGGGGGCCTACAAGGATGCTGGGGAGGGACTCTTCATCAGGGACTGTAGTGATAGGACAAGGGGTAATGGGTTCAAACTTAAACAGGCGAAGTTTAGATTGGATATAAGGAAGAAGTTCTTTACTGTCAGAGTGGTGAGACACTGGAATGGGTTGCCCAGGGAGGTTGTGAATGCTCCATCCTTGGTGGTGTTCAAGGCCAGGTTGGATGAGGCCTTTGGTGGCATGGTTTAGTGTGAGGTGTCCCTGCCCATGGCAGGGGGGTTGGAACTAGATGATCTCAAGGTCCTTTCCAACCCTAACTATTCTATGATTCTATGATTCTATAAGTGAATTAAAGAACACTTCCATTCCCAATTTATTTTCCTCTTGAGGTCACCTTGCACTTCTCTCTGCTATGCTGAAGTGATGGTGTTCTTTTTATCTTCCAAGGAATTCTATTGCCTCCGACCTCCACAAATTTTTAGAATATTTTTGCACTCTCAGCAAATTTTCATGATTCTTTTAATACAGATATGTCAAACTTGCATATTACTGTAGTCTTAGAATAGCCAATTTTGTACCAAATTAAAAGCCACCTTTCCACCCTTACTCATTACTTCCCTATTTACAATGCCAAAGATTTAATTAACTCCTTCTGTCACAAAATACTGAGCAGTTCATGCATTCTGGTTTGCCTGTATGCTTTCTAGAATTACTTTCCAGACCCTCAAACCCTCATCTGGGTTTAAAACCATTATGATGCACAGACACAAATACCACACATGCCATGGGCGTACATGTCAGGTCTTTGAATTCTTTCAGATAAAAATAAATTTAGGCATGTCATTTTACAGACAGCATAGCAAGGGACAGATATGAGCAATGCAATGATAATCTTGTTCATATAGCAATAACAGGTCTTCGTAAAACCATAGAATAGTTTGGTTTGAAAGGCACCGTAAAGATTATCTAGTCCCAATCCCCCTGACATGATCAGGGACTCCTTCCACTAGGTCAGGTTGCTGAAATCCTCATCCAATCTGGCTTTAAACACCTCCACGGATAGGGCATCCACTGTTCCTTTGGTATTCTTGGTTTCAAAAAAGCATAAGAAAATTGTATGGATTCCACCATCTGAAAGCCAGAATCCCTTGTAAGTTTTGCTGTATTTATTCATAAAACGTACCTGGATACATTTAGGTTTTCATACAGATGCCTGAGAAAGAAAGAACAGTCAGTGATGCATAGGGAAGGGTTTGTGAGGAAGACTGCAGCCTTCCCCATCCTTGGCATGGAAAGTGCATAAGCTGCCACAGCATGGGCTAGCCAGGCAGCAAGGTGACCCTCCGGTTCTTCAGCTAAATTTATCCCGCACTTCAGAGAGGAAAAAGGGATTTGCTGATCTAAAATCTAGTATTTTGTCTGAGCATTTGGCACTTGGTTCTACAGGAAGAGACCTGAGGTCCAGTTCCTGCTTTGAGGGCAATATACACATTAGGCTGGAAAGGATTCTTTAAAATGCTAAACTGCTTCTTGGAGCAGGACCAGGAATCCTACCATGAAGCAAAGAGATTACCCCAAACTGATCCCTGGAATGTGCTTAGATTAATTTATGACAACAAAGTTTCTGCTCTGTGCAGTAATCACTTCAGTTTAATTTTATAACAATGAAAAATTAATGAAATGTAGCTTTATCTAGGGTGGAATTATTTACAATAAATTTTGATTAAATTTTCATAAAGTCCTAATTGATTCTGGCACATGCATTTCATTGTCTGCCTACAGGACTTCGTCTAGTAAGCTGTACTATGAGCTCTAGAACAGTTTTTCTAGTAATAGTTTAGCTAAATACTTCAGCTACACACCATATCACCTTTTCTCCTCTGTAGTCCTACGTTCCTCAAGCAATTGATTTATCTTCAACCTAGCAGCAGCCTTACAAAGCTTTTTGCCTGTGTGCTGGGTGGTGGATAGTTATGACCTGTACAAGAGCATTCTGCATTACACAGATCAAGAAATACATTTGCTGGGTCTTTCCACTGCTGCAGCTAAGTTGGTGTACTGAATATATACACTCAAAAAACCTCCACAGACCTTGTAACCACTCTGTGCAGATTAGACAAGATTAACATTTTACTGAGCCTGTGTCAGCACAAATGTGAATGTGAAAAAATTGAGCACAGCGATGATACTTTGTGGTGAACAAGTTTTCAATCAGTGATTCAAAATTATAGCATGTTATCTTCTCTCAGCTAAAACTGCAGGGGCTGCAGATAAAATGTTGACTTTATTTCCCATATTTGACTGGAGATTCTATATTTTCCTGTACTGAAAGATCAGAATTATCAGTACAGAGAGGCCTTATTCACATCACTTTCATACCACACACTGGAAAGTATAAAAAAAGGAAATTCCTAGTCAATTTATTTTTCTCTTTAGGAATGGGCAAAGGACATGGCTTTCTCCTTTGCCCATTGCTGCTGGATTTGGGTGGTGAGAGGGATGAGCAGTACAGAGGAATGCTTGCGGTTATCAGCAGGTGACACCCCTCTCTGTGCCTGGGTGTGGAAGGCATGAAATCAGTGTTACGTCCCCAACCTTTCTCCAATAAAACAATCACATTGACACCTCTTCCCTCAAAGCCAGGTCTCAATGCCATCATGTCCCTAAACTGCCCTGGCTTCTTGTGATCCTTGTCCTTTTGCTATTAATTCTCCCCAGGAGAGAGAAGTGCTTCACCTCACCAAGAGAAGAAATGGAGCACAGGGCTGAGCACAAGTTCAGCATGTGAAAATGAGGTCTTTGGACACATCACACAGGGTGAAAATGTGGAGTTTCTTCCTTAAGTGCTGTCCTTTCTGAAGATGTTGGATACTATTCATTTTGTCTCCAGTGGCAAAGCATCAGCTGAAAACATGATTTCTTTGACACATACGAGAGAGGAGAGTCTCATCTAGCTCAGATTTGGCTCAACTTTTCCAGCTGATGTGGCTGAATGCAGCCCACAGGAGTTCAGCAGTACGTCCATCTTCAATCAGCCTGCAAAAAGGCCTGATAACCACTGGATCTACCTGCTTGCTGTTGATGGAAACACCTTGCTCAGAAGATTTTAGAGCACTGCAAGAGAGTGCAGCTGAAAAACACTTGCTGCACATTTTGTGTGGATAGAGATGACTGAAATATTATCAAGAGTAGCAAAGGCTGCTGTTTCTGAAGGAGAACTGATGTTAGTTCAGGTCACCTAAGAAAAAGGATAGTGCTGGAGGATATGAGGATGGAAGAGCCACATGCCCCAGCTCCCCCTTTGCAAGCAGTGATTGCTGTGACTCACAGCCGCAGTAGCTCTGCATGCATCAGCTGCTGGAAAGGCTGAAAGCAGCTACAGAATCTTAAAGCCCCTTCATGATTTAACTTCATGGGAAACACTGCCTGGCACCCATTTCAGCTGGCTTCAGCTGATACCAAGCAAAGAGAGGTACCATTCTCTAGCTCTGTGAGCAGGGAAGGGAAATCCTTGCCCATGGCAGGGGGGTTGGAAGTAGATGATCTTAAGGTCCTTTCCAACCTGAACCATTATGTGATTCTATGATTCTAAATCAAATCCTCAGCCCCTCCATTACCGTTGGGTACAATTTAATCAGGCAGCTTCAGGAAGCAGGTCATGACCATAACCCGAAGCCTTGCTTTGCCTCTGCTAATGTCACAAAGGCTTTTGATAGCCATAAATTATAAATAAAACCCATAAATAAACAGTCTATGTCAGAAATGAAGCATTTTAACTGATGCTTGGGGATCTGATTTTTATTTCTTAAGATTATCTGCCTTTGACCATTTGCTATGGTTTCACTTTTCATTCTACATGGGCAGGAATATTTACAAATGTTGAAAAATACCTCACTTTCACTTTTGGCTTCTAGTCATCGTAAGTTCAGATCAAACATTCCTGATACTGGACCCTGTGCCTTGTGTCCTTGTGGAGGATTGCTATGAAACAGCAAAGTAAAACATAACCTCTGATAATGAAATGCTTTGGACCTGGAAGTTCACAGGATTGCCACTAGAGATAAATGAAGCTTTTGTAATGGGAGAAGAGCTGAGTTCTTGTTTCTGAGGCTCAGGATGTTTCTTCTCTATAGGGACAGGCCCCATTTCTCTGTGATGCTTGTACTGCAATATGCTGATGACAGTGATCTTCTTCAGGATTTATTATAGCTCTAGATTGCACAAGTGAAGCTAAATACTAATGACAGATCCACGCCCCAGGGAGCATCCAGAGTAAGAAAAACACACTGAAAGATGGCAAGACACAAAGCATGTAGAAAGAAGAATGAGATATCCAGAGAAGATGCTTCTGTAGAGCTTTACACTTGCTGTCTCTGCCCTTTATCGTTGTCAGAATTGGAGATGACATCTCTGATGATGAGTGAGTAGGAGCCAAGGTCATATAGCCCTAAGCCAGAGGTCTGAACTCCTGCTATCAGGGCACATGGCAACATGCAGATATGTCAGTGTCCCTGATGGAGAAGCAGGCGGAGCGGTGTCACGGATGGCCGAGTGTCTGTTGCTACAGCACTTTGGTATGACAGAGGAGCAATGGATCTAATTATATCACTGGAAGAAGAAAGCCATCTTGCACTCTACTGTGATCTACGCTACTCATTGCAGAGCTGCTGTGTAGTACAAGGTGCAGTGGAACATTAGCTGCTCTACAGCACTGCAATATATCACACGTACCCATTCTCCGGCCACCCTAATATATAGCGCTGCTTTTGTTTGCCAGTCCATCACTTGAAAAGGGGACAGGAGGTGTAAAAAGCCTCAGTCAGATAACTGCATTGAGAATGTAAGTTTCACACAACTCATGCAGAAGGCAATTGACTGTATCAAGGGCTTAAATTCACTTTCCCCTGACTGCTCAGCAGCTACTCATAAAAGAGCATGAAAGAACAATTCCAGCTGACTGCATGTCTTAATGCACTTATGTTCCTGTAATCATTCTGTTTCACCTCGATTATAACCAGAACACATGGTGCAACCAGAGAGGGAGAACAGTAGCAGGAAAGAAGAGGTACAATAGTTACCTATTGATGTATGTACCTGATGTTATAACATGTTAGGGCTGAGCTGGAAGTGTTACTGCAGACCATTGCCCTGGCCCCCAGGACCTGAGTGAAGAAGGTGGTATATCAGGGACCACATGCATTTGTACATCTCCAAGAGGTACTCTCCATGCTCCCTCTCTGCAGTATACCTGACCCCTTTCCTGGAGGTACCAGAGCCACTCTGCACAATTGTACTAATTGTCAATTTGTAGGCTTTTTGATGTAAAGAAGTGAGAAAAGTGAGAAAATCTAGTTCTTCTGAAGCTGTAAGTGCTTGTAAGAACTAAAGGCATGGCAGCTAAGATAGTAAGAGATGACAATATTCAGCTTCTGTGGAAAACCTCTACTGCCACTATTGCATAATCCCTCAGATCAGTCATCTTCCAAAGGCTGAATTAATGCCATAGTTTAGCATATTGACATGTGAGGGGATGCAATAGAATCTAGCACTTTTGTTTATATAAATTTGACACTGACAATTCACAAAATGCACTGTGCAGTGGACACTTCAGGGGCATTTGAGGTTTTGCAAATCCACAGACTTTTCTTTTTAAAGAATGATCACATGAATTAGGCAGAAAAACAAGCTATACTGGTGATTCTCATAAAAAAGTGTTTCTAAGCAGTATGTTTTAAGGAAACTGACTAGAGATTTTAACTAATGCTTTCTCAAATTTAGCTGAGAAACTCCCTGCAACTTCGGTGGTGGATCTACATACTCTAGGGCATACAGGATTGCATTGTTGGTCAGTATATAATGATCTTCTGACTTGAATGACTTTTATTTTTCTATCTGAATCCCCAAAGAGCATCCCTGCTATTAGGTGCTGGGTGTAATCAAATCATACCAGAAGTGTGTTGAAGGAGCAGCTGTGTAAATCATAGAATCATAGAATGGTTTGAGTTGGAAGAGATCTTAAAGATCATCTACTTCTAACATCCATGCCATGGGAATGGGCACCTTGCTCAAAGCCCCATACAACCTGGCATTGAACACTTCCAGGGATGGGGCATCCACAGCTTCTCTGGGCAACCTGTTCCACTGTCTCACCACCCCCATAGTGAAGAATTTTTTTGTTAATACCTAATCTAAATTTCCCCTCTGTGAGTTTAAAGCCATTCCCCCTTGTCACATCCCTACATGCCCTTGTGAATGTCCCTTTCCGGATCTGTAGGTCCCCCTTTAGGTACTGGAAGGTTGCTCTAAGGTCTCCCCTAAGCCTTCTTTTCTCCAGGCTGAACAACCCCAACTCTCTCAGCCTGTCTTCATAAGAGAGATGCTGAGATTTCTAATCATCTTTATACCCCTCCTCTGGACTTGCTCAAGCAGGTTGTCCTGGGTTCAGCAGTAGCAGTCATTTTTTCTCCTTCTTAGTAGCTGGTGCAGCGCTGTGTTTTTGACTTCCGGCCTGGAAACAGAGCTGGTAACACCAATGTTTTTAGTTACTGCTCAAATGTTTAGTCTGACCAAGGACTTTCTGAGTCTCATGCTTTGCTAGGGAGGAGGGGAAGCAGAGACAGGACACTTGACCCAAACTAGCCAAAGAGGTATTCCATACCACAGCACATCATGCCCAGGAGGAAAACTGAGAGTTACCCAGAAGGGCTAGATCACTGCTCGGTCAGGCTGGGTATCGATCAGTGGGTAGTATTGTATTCTGTTCCCTTGTTATTTCCCTTATCATTATTATTATTGGTGGTAGCAGTAGTGGTTTGTGTTATACCTTAGTTACTGGGCTGTTCTTATCTGAACCCGTGGGAGTTACATTCTTTCCATTCTCCTCCCCGTCCCTCCGGGAGCAGGGGAAGGGGGAAGAAAGGGCGGGGAGCGCGAGGGGAGTGGACTGCATGGCTAACTTGACGACAGGGTTTAAACCACGACCATTCTTTTTGGCACCCAACGTGGGGCAGAAGGGGTTGAGATAACGACAGATCTGACTGGAGTGTGTCTAATCGTATTTGTGATAAGCATTCACACAAATATAATATAAAAATATAAAAACATAAGCACAGCAGCTACACCACCCCCAGCGACAAGTACAGTCCCTACTAAAACCACAGTGATAATCACTGCAGCTAAACCAGAGGACAAATTAGTACCAATATCGGTTGCCCCTGCAAGAGGAAAAGCAAAAAAGAGGCAAGAATGGTGAAGGAAGATGAAGAAAATGGACTCACCACCCGGGCCAGCATCTGATCAGGAGTCATCATTGCATGATGAAGAAGAAGAAGAAGAAGAAAAGGTGACTTCTCTACCTTGGGCCTCAACCGAGCTACACAATATGCTAAAAGATTTTACCTGTCAATGGAGTATGCGAAAAGATTTTACCCGTCAACCAGAGGAGCACATCATCACCTGGTTGCTCTGATGCTGGGACAATGGGGCTGATGGTCACGAACTAGAAGGTACAGAAGCCAAGCAGCTGGGATCGCTTGCTAGAGAAGGGGGAATTGACAAAGCAATTGCAAGAGAGAAAAAGTCTCTCAGTCTTTGGAGGCAGCTCTTGGCAGCTGTGAAAGAAAGGTTTCCATACAAGGACAATGCTCTGAGTCGTTCGGCCAAGTGTTCTACTTTAGACACAGGCATCCAGTCTCTGAGGCAATTCGCCATTGTAGAGATGATCTATCACATCAAGCTGAATAACGGGGATATACCCATAGACCCAGATGAAGTCGAATGTACATGACCCATGTGGCGAAAACTTACACAGAATGCATCGTCATCATATGCCCATTCATTGGCAACAGTAACCTGGAATGACATAGTAACACCAACAGTGGATGAAATGATTCATAAACTCCGAGAGTTCAAAGACAATCTCACCCCTTCCATCATTTCAGCTGTGGAAAAACTGTCCCAGGATCTCAAACAATGGAGAGACAATCTATCTGATCTATCCAGCTCCTCACGTGTAACAACACACATGTCAGCTATTAACAAAAGGCATCCTATTTTTCAAGAGAGAAGATATAGAAGGTATATGCCACACGCCACCCTACGGTTTTACCTGCAGGATCACGGAGAAGACATGATGAAGTGAGATGGAAAACCTACTTCAGCTTTGGAGGAATGGGTGAGTGAATTGAAGAGGAGAACAGGGGGCAAGGCTGATCATCCCATGAAAGCTGCGGCTTCAGCCTCTGGTGAGCAAGTTCTCAGATGGAGTGGAAGAGCTGATTTTACTCCAGCTCCTGTGGTAAAGAAGAATAATCCCTTTCTACAAGACTTAAGTGCCCAACGCTGTGATGACTGTTAGAGGGGCCCTGCCTCCAGCCAGGTGGAGGTAGGGGACAATCGGATTTACTAGACTGTGTGGATCAGATGGCCTGGCACATCAGTCCCACAGAAGTATAAGGCTCTAGTAGATACCGGTGCACAGTGTACCCTGATGCCGTCAAGCTGTCAAGGGGTGGAACCCATCTATATTTCTGGAGTGACAGGAGGATCCCAAGAGTTGACTGTACTGGAAGCTGAAATCAGCCTGACTGGGAGGAAATGGCAAAAGCACCCCATTGTGACTGGACCCAAGGCTCCATGCATCCTTGGCATAGACTACCTCAGGAGAGGGTACTTCAAAGACCCAAAAGGGTACCGATGGGCTTTTGGTATTGCTGCTTTGGAGACGGAGGAAATTGAGCAACTGTTCGCCTTGCCTGGTCTCTCAGAGGATCCTTCTGTTGTGGGGTTGCTGAAAGTCGAAGAACAGCAAGTGCCAATCGCGACCACAACAGTGCACTGGCGACAATATCGCACCAACCGAGACTCCCTGATTCCCATCCATAAACTGATCCGTAGTCTGGAGAATCAGGGAGTGATCAGCAGGACCCGCTCACCCTTTAATAGCCCCATATGGCCAGTGCGAAAGTCTAACGGAGAGTGGAGACCAACAGTAGATTATCGTGGCCTGAATGAAGTCACACCACACTGAGTGCTGCCATACTGGACATGCTAGAACTTCAGTATGAACTGGAGTCAAAGGCAGCCAAGTGGTATGCCATGACTGATATTGCCAATGCATTTTTCTCAATTCCTTGGCAGCAGAGTGCAGGCCACAGTTTGCTTTTACTTGGAGGGGCATCCAGTACACTTGGAACCGACTGCCCCAGGAGTGGAAGCACAGCCCTACCATCTGCCATGGACTGATCCAGAATGCACTGGAACAGGGGCAAGCTCCAGAACACCTGCAATACATTGATGACATTATTGTGTGGGGCAATACAGCGGAAGAAGTCTTTGAGAAAGGGAGGAAAATAATCCAAATCCTGCTGAAAGCTGGTTTTGCCATAAAACAGAGTAAGGTCAAGGGACCTGCACAGGAGATTCAATTTTTGGGAATAAAATGGCAAGATGGATGTCGCCAGATCCCCACAGATGTGATCAACAAGATAACAGCAATATGTCCACCAACTAATAAGAAAGAAACACAAGCTTTCTTGGGTGCTGTGGGGTTCTGGAGAATGCACATCCCAAATTACAGTTCGATTGTAAGCCCTCTCTATTATGTGACCCGGAAGAAGAATGATTTAAAATGGGGCCCTGAGCAACAACAAGCCTTTGAGCAAATTAAACATGAGATAGTTCATGCAGTAGCCCTTGGATCAGACCAGACCGGGCCAGATGTAACAAATGTACTGTACACTGCAGCTGGGGAGAATGGTCCTACCTGCAGCCTCTGGCAGAAAGCTCCAGGGGAGACTCAAGGTTAACCCCTCGGCTTTTGGAGTCGGGGATACAAAGGATCTGAGGCCAGCTATACCCCAACTGAGAAAGAGATACTGGCAGCCTATGAAGGGGTTCGAGCTGCTTCGGAGGTGATTGGCACTGAAGCACAGCTCCTCCTGGCACCCCGGTTGCCCGTCCTGGGCTGGATGTTTAAAGGCAGGGTCTCCTCTACACATCATGCAACCGATGCCACATGGAGTAAGTGGGCTATACTAATTACACAACGAGCTCGAATAGGAAATCCCAGTTGTCCAGGCATTCTAGAAGTCATCGTGGACTGGCCAGAGGGCAAAGATTTTGGAATGTCACCAGAGGAGGAGGTGATGTGTGCTGAAGAGGCCCCACCATATAATAAACTATCAGAAAGTGAAAGGCAGTATGCCTTGTTTACTGATGGGTCCTGCCATATTGTGGGAAGGCATCGGAGACGGAAGGCAGCCGTATGGAGTCCTCAACGACAAGTTGCAGAAACTGCTGAAAGACAGGGTGAATTGAGTCAGTTTGCTGAGGTGAAAGCCATCCAGCTAGCCTTGGACATTGCTGAATGAGAAAAGTGGGCAGTACTTTATCTCTATACTGACTCATGGATGGTGGCAAATGCCCTGTGGGGGTGGTTGCAGCAATGGAAGGAGAGTAACTGGCAACACAGAGGTAAACCCATCTGGGCTGCTGCACTGTGGCAAGATATCGCTGCCCGGGTGCAGAACCTGGTGGTGAAGGTACGCCATGTAGATGCCCATGTACCCAAGAGTCAGGCCACTGAGGAACACCAGAACAACCAAGTGGATAAAGCTGCTAAGATTGAAGTGGCTCAGATGGACTTAGATTGGCAACATAAAGGTGAATTATTTTTGGCCCGATGGGCCCATGACACTTCAGGTCATCAGGGCAGAGATGCAACATATAGATGGGCCCGTGATCGAGGGGTGGACTTAACAATGGACACTATTGCCCAGGTTATTCATGAGTGTGAAACGTGCTGCAATTAAACAAGCCAAACGGTTAAAGCCTCTTTGGTATGGAGGACGATGGCTGAAGTATAAATATGGGGAGGCCTGGCAGATTGATTATATCACACTCCCACCAACCCGCCAAGGCAAACACCATATGCTTACCATGGTGGAAGCAACCACCGGATGGCTGGAAACATACGCTGTGCCCCATGCCACTGCCTGAAACACTATCCTGGGCCTTGAGAAACAGATTTTGTGGTGACATGGCACCCCAGAGAGAACTGAGTCAGACAATGGGACTCATTTCCGGAATAACCTTATAGACACTTGGGCCAAAGAGCATGGCATTGAGTGGGTATATCACATCCCCTACCATGCACCAGCCTCTGGGAAAATCGAACGGTACAATGGGGTCTTAGAAACTACACTGAGAGCAATGGGTGGTGGGACTTTCAGACATTGGGATACACACTTACCAAAGGCCACCTGGTTGATCAACACCAAAGGATCTGCCAACAGGGCTGGCCCAGCCCAGTCAGAACTTTTACATACTGTAGAAGGGGATAAAGTTCCCGTGGTGCACATAAAGAATTTGCTGGGGAAGACAGTCTGGGTCATTCCCGCTTCAGGTAAAGGCAAACCCACTCGTGGGATTGCTTTTGCTCAGGGACCCAGATATACTTGGTGGGTAATGCAGGAAGGTGGGGAAGTCCAATGTATACCTCAAGGGGATTTGATTTTAGGGGAAAACAGCCAATGAACTCAATTGTATGCTGTTGCCTGCTATGTAATACTTTTATAGCTCATCAACTGGAAGTCTTCAGGTCATCAGCGACTGGCCCTGACTTCCCTCCGACCATCATCCCAACAGAGAATGAACTTTGATGGAACCAGACAAGTTCTGCGGCAAAGGAACGATCAACATCAACAGGCAACGATCCAACACTGCACACAGTCTCTCCTGCCCCAAAAGACTGTTACAAGAGATGGAACTGACACCATGGACCGAATGGACTCAGCAGCTTTATAGGGATTAGTCCATACACTAAGGAATGATCTCTTTCTCCCTGTGTGTGTGTATGTGGATGTATATATGTAAGAGCGATGGTATATTGAAAATGTGGGATCTGAGCATGACGTGAATGGTATGGAATAAGTGGTGGATACTGTCCTGGGTTCAGCAGTGGCAGTCATTTTTTCTCCTTCTTAGTAGCTGGTGCAGTGCTGTGATTTTGACTTTCAGCCTGGGAACAGCGCTGGTAGCACCAATGTTTGTAGTTACTGCTCAAATGTTTACCCTGACCAAGGACTTTGTGAGTCTCATGCTCTGCCAGGGAGGATGGGAAGCCGGGAGAAAGCATAGACAGGACACTTGACCCAAACTAGCCAAAGAGGTATTCCATACCACAGCATGTCATGCCCAGGAGGAAAACTGAGAGTTACCCGGAAGGGCTAGATCACTGCTCAGTCGGGCTGGGTATCGGTGGGTGGTATTGTATTCTGTTCCCTTGTTATTTCCCTTATCATTATTATTATTGGTGGTAGCAGTAGTGGTTTGTGTTATACCTTAGTTACTGGACTGGTCTTATCTGAACCCATGGGAGTTACATTCTTTCCATTCTCCTCCCCATCCCTCCAGGAGCATGGGGAGGAAAAGTGGGGGAGTGAGCGAGTACTGTGTGACTGATTTATGGCTGAGCTTAAACCATGACAAGGTCCATGTTCTTCTTATGTTGGGTGCCACAGAGCTGGACACAGGACTGCAAGTGGTTTCTTATGAGAGCAGAGCAGAGGCGAAAATTACATCCCTTGGTCTGCTGGCTGTGCTTCTTTTGATACAGGTCAGCATGAGGTTGGCTTTCTGGGCTGCAGATGCACACTGCTGGCTAATATTTAGTTTTTCATCCCCTAAGACCCTCAATTCCTGCTCTCAATCCACTTATCTCCAAGAGTTTATCCAGATATAAGTCGTAGTTTTGAGTATTGTCCAGAGACTTCCCTAAAGCACAAAAATATATGGATTTCCTATGTTTCTCATTCCCATAGAAATCACTTGCATGTTTGTTACAAGCTGCATAGTTCAGCAGTAGTATCAGCAGGCGAAAGAAATTTTCTTTGAAATTCAGCTTAGTTTGACCACTTATTTCAGTTCACAAATGAGTACATTAGAGAATGTTTTCTAAAATAATAAAATACCTTTATATCATCCCTTCTCTGCTAGGAAATATTTAGAAGTTCTAGAAGTTTGAAGTACCCAGATGATTATCGACTATATTATGATTATATTCTTGCCACAGCCATGACATATTCAAAAATGTAGGACTAAAGTCAACAGGAAAATTTGGCTATGCGGAAAGGAACAGAAGAGCGGTTTAAGTGGCCCGTCAAACAGGCATTATGGTTTGTTTCTGCCCCTATAGTTCAGTGGCACAGTGAGCCTACCATATGTAAGTATGCAGTGAGTAAGTAAAATGTTCAAATTCCCAGAGTGTTTTAAATTATTATTTTATTTAGCAGTTGTGGTAGAGTTCCACATGACTCACAGGTCCTTAACATCAGGTATTTAAGATCACTGAGTATGGAGGCTTTGTTTTGATATCAAAGCCTCATGCACATTGATATTCCACATGAAAAAAAAATAAAACCAACATGTAAAAGAGTAATAATTTTTTTCTTTTTTTTTTTATCAACATGAAAAAAATCCCAGTTCCATGGGACAAGATCCTACTGTTTGTCTCTAAATCAGAGAGTGTACCTTCTATTCCTTCTTGCATGGTCATCATTAAGTAATAGGTAAAAATGAATATTTTTTCAGTGTTAGGGTCAGATTTGTAAGGGGTTAAGAAGTTAGGTACCAAGTGCTTTGAGAAACCTCCACTTCTGTGTCCTGTTATAAATACTTCGGGTCACAGGAGACTACTTTCTGTTGACTTTCAGTCGAGGTTATACAACTGAAACCAAAAAAATGATGGAGAGTCACTAATCAAAATCCTTGAGAAACTCAAAGAGACAGCGGAATTCTAGGTGTTACAATTGTAATTAAAATAAGCACTTAGTGCAAAGACAGATGCCTTCGTGTATTGCTCCTGCCAGATCTAAAGAGGCATGTATTTTTCCAAGGTCCCATCTCCTATCTGCCAGTTTCATGTGTATCCATAGGATGCTGGGATGTAAGCCAGCCCAGATGGCACTAGGCCAGTATGTCAAACACCTGAATTGCTCCTGTTGTTTAGACATCACATTTCTATGTCTGCACCCTCATGCTGAGCTTCATCTTGCTCTGCCCCAGACCTGCCAGCAAGCAGGAGGCCCAGGGGAACTGGGAGTGAACAGGACAGTGAGGACCTGTGACGTGACATGGTCCTAGTCCTAGGTCAAAAGGCTGTGTCCGAGCATACACAGGAGTGACAGCAGGCTCTTTGTGTTAGCTGTTTTCCTCATGGGCATGAGTTGTGGGGTTTATCCATCCCACTGCATTTAACAGGGATGAAAAGAAACAGCCATTTTTCACCAGCAGCCAAGGCATGAGATTTCCAGCAGCCCTCGATCTCCCAAATGATGTGTCAACAGAATGTTGGTGGTGACTGTGTCACAGCGGATGGAATGTTGGTGGTGGCCATTCCATTCCACAATGGTTGGTAGCATAGATACCAGGACAGGTATATAAAGGGCTGTGTGGTGACCATGGCCAGACCAGCCTGGAGGAGAGGTGGGTGAGCCAGGGCCCAGGTGAGAAGGCAGGAGGAAAGCAGGGAGGGGAGGGCCAGGCTGCTGGGCCTGGGCAGGGAGGCAGCAGCTGCTCCATGGTGACTGCTCCTCCTTTCACTTCCAGAGCCAGAAGCTCACACAAGGACAGGACTTGAACACGGCACACTTCTGACCCTGGCCACATGGCCAGGCACTTGCCTTCTGCTGCAAGGACACAAAGTTAAGTCTTCGAGTGTGGCAGGGCCCTGGGCAGGGGTTGTACATGGTGAGCAGTGGTGGCTGATCTGCAGTTATCTTGACTTTTGCAGCCTCAGGATTACAACAGGACCGGATCAGATCTTGGCAATCTCCAGTCCTCAGCCACTCAGGTGGGGAGATTCGCTACCAGCCATAAGGATGCTGAGACAAAGTTAAGTGATGGAGTCTGGCAGAGCCCTGGGCAGCAGTTGCCTATGGTAATAAGAACGGCTGCTGTGTGGTTTGCTCTCCTGTCTTCTGCAGATACAGGCCCAGGCAAGGACAGGACACGACCATGGCGTGCACACTCCCGTCTCTCCACAGCTGCTCAGCCAGAGATTTCTGTAGCTTTCAATAAAGACCTAACACAAGGAAGCACAACCAGCATCGTGCTGCACCACGCCGTCTTCCCTCAGGCAGCTGGAGGCTCCCCACAGCCATGCACAAGGGGACCTCCGTGCCACTCACCTCCCTGTGTGAAACTGACCTGGAATAAAATGTTCTGATTCGTGAACTATTGGCTGATTCTTCTGCCTTGTCTGGTCTTTGGGGGCAAATATCCTGGCCCCTTCTCTTATTATCATAATATTGTAGAATGGTTTAGGTTGCAAAGGACCTTCTAGTCCAACCCCTCTGCCACAGGCAGGGACACATTCCACTAGAACAGGTTGCTCCAAGCCCCTCCAGCCTGGCCTTGAACACTGCAAGGGATGGGGCAGCCACAACTTCTTTGGGAAGCCTGTTACAAAGGCCACTTTAGGCATCGGAAGGCTGCTGTAAGGTCTCCCGGAAGACAGCTTTCTGTTGACTTTCAGTCAAGGCTATACACTTGAAATTTGGGACAACTTCTTTGGGTAACCTGTTGCAGTGTCTTACCACCCTTACAATGAAGAATTTCTTCCTAATATCTAAATGTACTGTCTTGCAGCTTAAACTTGTTTGCTATTATCTTATAACTGCTTGGTCTTATGAAAAGTCCCTCTCCAGATTTCTTGTAGGCTCATTTAGTTATTGGAAGGCTGCTCCAAATTCTCATCTGAGCCTTCTTTTCTCCAGGCTGAATAACCCCAACTCTTAGCCTTTCTTCATAGGAGAGATGCTCCTGTGTGACAATATATGGATCTGCAGGTAAAGATATGTAGCTGAAAAGACAATAAACAGCCTCCAATATGAAGGGTGCCTAGGGTGCTGGGATTTGGTCTAGCATCCCTAGTTGTGGTAAGCATTGCAGGGTTATACATTCATTATATACATTTGCATTCAAAGCAAATCAACATATTTACCCATGATCACTTTGCTGTGTCCAAGAAAGCAAGCAACTCATCACTGCAGTCTCCTCGAGGCTACTTGCTCTTCTGTTGTTTGGACTGTCTATTCAGGTGTGTTTTCATATGCCAGCTGTCTCACCAGGGCAGAACTGAGACATAAACACAGTCCACTTGTGGAGTGGGTAAGATATCTGTCATGGGTTTCTTGTTTCCCTGTTTTCACACTGATGCTACTCTCTTCTCCTTCAGCTGCTGGTAACTATTTTTAGAAGGCTGAAGCCCTTAAGCTGTTGGTGTAATCAGACAGGAAGGATGTCTCACTACTGATTTTTGTTGCTGTGGTGGATAATTACTACCTGCAGCACCTACTGCAGTCTGCTGGCTTTTTGTGCCTTGCTGAATTTCTGAATAAATGGCTTGGGAAAAGTTTTGGAGACAGGACTCTAGGCAAAGTTGAATGTACAAATAGGCTTCAAAAGTCTTCATCTACATTTTATGTATTGTAGCAATTCCCAGATTCTTAATCTTAGGCTGCTTATGTGCTAGGTACAAATGCAGAACAAATTCAGATGCCCTTCCCTGATTTATTTACCACGCAGGCACACAGATATTGCATCTTCATTTTTGTATCACTTTAATTAAGAATTTTAAGAAAAAAGTAAAGGATACACCTTTAAAATTATTGCACAGACAGAAATTGTGCTAAAGTCACCCAGACAAATCTGGTGGTACTTAAATATATATATATCTATATATATATATGTTTATCTCCCAGGGGACAACTGCCTTAGTTTAAAGCTATTAATTTCTAATAGATCTTGTATGACTTATACCTGCTACAATTCTTGCCCTGTCTCTTGAAATGCATCTAATTTGTGCATGATGTTTGGGATTTAAAAGGAGCCTATGCATATTAGTTTCCAAAATCCCATTACATTTTAATAAGATTTCTACCTCTAATGGACTGAGGTCTTCAAAAAACCCTCAGCTTGAATTGCCAGTTTCCACACTGCTACCACTAAATTAACTCTGTGGCAACCCCTTCCAGAAAGCCCTTTCCTTTCCTTTCCTTTCCTTTCCTTTCCTTTCCTTTCCTTTCCTTTCCTTTCCTTTCCTTTCCTTTCCTTTCCTTTCCTTTCCTTTCCTTTCCTTTCCTTTCCTTTCCTTTCCTTTCCTTTCCTTTCCTTTCCTTTCCTTTCCTTTCCTTTCCTTTCCTCTCCTCTCCTCTCCTCTCCTCTCCTCTCCTCTCCTCTCCTCTCCTCTCCTCTCCTCTCCTCTCCTCTCCTCTCCTCTCCTCTCCTCTCCTCTCCTTTTCCTTTTCCTTTTCCTTTTCTTTTCCTTTTCTTGTACTGTATTTTGGCAGCTCCTCTTCAGAATTTCAGTGGTTTAGGACTTTCTTCTTGCTGGGCTTGTTTTTGTGCTTCTTATTTTTTGTGTCATCCTTGCTAAGGATATCTCTGAATGTAGAGTGACACTCAAACCTGACACCATGAACAGGGAAATTGATGATTCACAGCAGCCCCAATTTCCCATCTGCAGCAGCAATGAGAAATATCCTGCTAGGAATAACCACACACGTTATAGTTAGCTTTGCTCACTCACATGACACCGAGTTGCAGATTTTTTCAAAACTGCACATTTAGAAATGAACAAAAAAAAAAAAAAAAAAAAAAAAGCCTCGAGTTCTAAATAATGAAGAGACAATGCTGTCTCATTATTATTTCAAGGCATGATGTCCATCAGCCATTGCCAGAGCTGTCCCTCCACCTGGCCTTTTCCAATCAGCCTGAATCCTATTTTGTTTTGATCACTAACACATGTTTTCTAGGTGAGATGCAGCCATGAGATGTGGATGAGAGGGGGTGTCACAAAATCCTACAGGGTTATTGTGTCTCATGAATGCTCCAGGTAGTGATACTACTGGGGAAAGGAACTCCTGTACCTCCTTTACATTCCCCTTAACATCCCTGCCTACTTGCCAGGGAAGTTGTTTCCAAATCTTTTGGGCCAACAGTGGTCAGCCTGTAATGTATTTCTCACAGGCTCTCCAGCATTTCATAACCAGGCTTACAGTGAAAGCCCAGTGCAGGAGAGGGGAGATGGGGAGCTCCGTGTGCCTTGGAAGCAGCAGGGTTTCTGGTAGCCTTTCACTATTAGGCTCACTGGTACTTTTCAAGCATTAATTCCTGGAAGATCAAGGAGGGAATTTTCAGTTGGAGTGGCTCCCATTGCAGAAGGGGAGTGAGGCTAGACTTCACAGTGCTGAGGATGGCAGATCTGCTTATCTCTTTAGAAGTAAATCATACCTATGAAAATCCTTCCCAAGTGTATAATCAGCATCATCCTCTTCTAGGGAATCTCTCTTACATCTAAAAGATAGTTGTCTTTTGTAATTATTTGTGCCTAACTGTGAGAAAGTCTTCACATGTATTCTTGCTTGTAAACACTATGATAAAATAATATGTGGGCAGCTTACATGATGTAATGTTTGCAGCATCTCTGATGAATGCACGTATAGATAGATGCTTCCTTCATTCATTCTGAAATATTTCAGAGACCTTATCACAGCAGGAGACACTGGTTTCCTCAGAAACACTCTGCTGAGCACTTCTTGCTCGGATCTTGTTAATGTTTAAAGTTGCGATCCTAGGCTCAGGGCTCTGCTCAGCATCATGTAACCTCTCACTGACAACAGTTCTGCTGGTGTTTCACCAACATTTCTTTTGTTGGAGGAGGGAGGGAAGGGTGAAATTCAGAGTCCGTGCCCTTGCACAGACTGTAAGGAACAGCTTTGGAAGGATGTGCAACCTGGTCCAAGGAGATGCCTCCCTTGGCCATTAGGTTTCACAGCTCATTCTGGGGACAGACACTGTTACAGCTGCACACATGAGGCCATCTGGATGAGCCTCACTGCCAGAGGGGCATGGTTTGTGTCCTTTCTGACACTTTATTTGCATATAGCCATAAGCATATTGCCTAGATTTGAATCCATAGTGTTATGGAATGCTTCATGGGCCCAGAACACCTTCTAGGCTCAAGGAGCAAACTCGACCCTTGCTAAAGCATAAGGGTTGGCATGACAGGGGTGTCCTCCTTTTGCTGTTTGAGCCCATGTGGACAAGGCATGAAGGCACTGGTCCTGGCTGGGGTCATCCCATGGGGCTGACTGGTGAGGGCGGAGGTGGCCTTTGGCATGCCCAGGTGAGCAGAATGATAGGACCAGCCATGCTCCTCCAGGCAGTCAGCCAGAAACCCTCCTGTTTTGTCCACTCAATCCACCAAAATGCAGATCCTGGCTCCATGCCATGTTCCATCCCACCACTGAACCAATTGTTACAGCAGTCCTACCCAAACAGATTAAATTGATATTTTTCCCATCTGGGAAATTGAAGTCCTTGGAGGTGGGGACATGGACCAAAAGGGTCAGTGACTTGCTCACAAGCACTCAGCCATGCTGTCCCCTCTCCCACCTGCTCCCTTAGGGGCTAGGGGAAAGCCCATAGTCCCAGGTTGGGGAGCTGGGGACAATCATCTCCAAGGGAGCCACCAGCCATCTCATAATAGCACAAAAAAGGACCAGGCTGTCAATATATCTTCCAGTTAAGGACAGAAGTAGGGTCCTACACTTCCAGCCTATTACTTTTGAATGCTTGGCAGCCTTTCTGGCTCTAACAGCCAAGAGGAGACTCAGGTTAACAAATTCTGCTTGAAGCCACCTTCAGTGTGTACTAAAGAAAGTAAAAATGGTGAAGGGTGACTGCACTCACATTTGCAGCAAAGGGTGACCAAACTCACATGTGCAGCAAGGGGAGATTAAAGTGTCACTTCAGTGCAGAGCTGTTAGAAATCACAATAGTTTCTGCCTCTGTGCAATAACCTGTGGTGTGTTCTCAGGGTGAAGTGAGCTGTGGTGACTACTCTTCTGCCTTTACTGTGCCATTTTCATCCAGTAAGTAACCCAGAGAATACTCTCCAGTTACATGTTTTAAAATGTTTTTTCCATTTCTTCCTGCAGTAGGGATAATAAAAAGTGAACCGAAAATGTATTTGTGTATGTTTCATTAAAAATGAACAGCAAGATGTAAACACCAGCTCTCATGTGCAGATTTTGCTTGGATCTATGGAATTGAAAGACTAATCCAGCAGCAGCAAGTAAAATCTACTGCATTTTATTTGAGTTTTCTTCCTGACTGAATAGACTCCTGAAAATGACTCATTAAAAAAAAAAAAAAAATAATCACAAATCTAACATGCTTCTTTTGTCTGGATAATGGTCTCTGCATTCACTGGGCTAATCCTACACACATTATTTTCACATTATCCTAACATACCTGAGACTGTGCATAAAACTTGCTGTAAAACATGAATTAGGGGGTTTTATGTGAACTTTAAGAATGGGAAGAGAAACAATAAATAAAAAAAAATACAGTGTGAGCTTCTATAAAAATGTTGAAGTATAATATTTAGTAAAAAATCTGGTGGTTTTTTACGCCTGCAGATAACATCTCTGACCCAGAAGCTGTTGATCATCTCCTGTAAGCTTTCATGGCTGTGGTCGTGAGAGAACAGTATAACAGCCAGGCTTTTTTTGAGTTTGATCTGTAACACTGCCATCATCTCTAGCTCTCTGCTTTCCTCTTTGTGGTTTTCCTGCCTCCTTGCTTTAAAGCACAAGCTTTCGACCAGACTAGCTTGGTTACTGTCAGACATTGTGCCCCTCCCAAAAAAGCCTTACTTTTTCAGCTTCTATTTCAAGTAGCTGTATTAAGTTAATATTTTTTACCATCAGCTGTGGTTGCAGACAGCCAGCTGATTGTCAACAGTTTCTTACTACACTGATTCATCTCCCAGTGTCTTTTCAGTTTTCCACCAAAAAGTGTTTGCAAGCAAAAAATGTTGACCAATTCTATCATGCTTTCCAAAACAGTAAAAGGACAGGAGGTATGAAGTCTTATAATGAGCTGCGACATCTTCCCTTTTTCATTGAGTTTCTTTGACCATAGCTGGGCTCACTGTTTAGAATGCAGGATTTTTACTATTAGATGAATATAGAAAATTTGGAATGCCTGCTGCTATCCTATCCTATCTTATCATACAGTGGCCCATCATCATCCCTGTAAAATCTCAGTGTCTTCCAGTAGTGCATTAAGAAATATGAGTAACATTTGTCAACATTTACACAAAGGTTAATCAAGACCTCATTGTTTCCAGGCTCTCTGAAGCCAAACGAGAGCCTGTAGTAATGAAATTCTCTGATTCATTCAACTGATCAAAACGTATTTGCATTAGCAGAATAGGATAATTGGGGCACATTATAACAAAACAACTGATTGGTAATGCAATGCTGTTCTGAATATGAATACATTATTCTTTTATGCATTTAATATTTCCATTAATCACTAAGTTGGTGCCATCTTCCATTTTGCTGAACAGTCTTCAAGCTGGGAAGCTTGAAGCTCTTTAAATGTATTTTTATATTTACAGACTTTCTCAGACTGCCTGACAATATGAACCTTTAATATTAAATCAAACTGAAAATCAGAGTGAGACAATGCTTACGTTAGTATTCTTCTTCCCTTTCTTCCTTAGGGCATTGCTTATTATTTGTTTCCTTAGCAGAGGAAGCAGAAGAGACTTGGGAAATGTAGAACTGTAGCTTTTTCACTCTGCAACATACATGGCTGCTATAATCCTAAATCACTAATATGTCCAGGCTTAACTCATCTGCCTCGTGAAGATTTCTGATGCAGAAAGTCGCATAGAACAGGCAGCAAACAAAAGACAAGGTGCAATCAGCTGCTTCTCTGTCGCAAATTTCAGCTGCTACTAGCTACTGAAAGGAGAGAATCTATTTTCTTTCTGCAGTACCTGATCTCCAAGAGGACATACTTCTAACAAACAGGACAGAAATGATATCAGTCAATGTGATACTCCTAGTCCAGCATTTTGAAATCAGGTGCATTTGTACTATTGGAAGAACAGATGTTGACATCAGGTCAGCTGGACATATGCAGCATGTAAAGTGTGGTGTACAGTCAATAGGCATCAGTAAGGTTAATAGGAATGCAAATGCAAATATGCGGCCCTCCAAGGACCAGCATAGTTCTGCTGAAAGCCTGCTGAAGGTAATCAGAGTTGAAGTCTTTCTGAATATTTCAGAAGATCTAAAACATTTAGCTTTGGACCAGATCCTTTTTGCTAAATGAAACTGTCTCTCTTTTCTTAGTAACTTTTCTGTTTTGTCAGAGATTCCCTCCCTCCTCACGTAAATCTCTTGGAGGCAGGTTTGCACATTTTTCTAAATCAGTGAGCAAGATCAGGACAAAGAATGACAGATCAGACCATATGTCAAAAATCTATCCAATAGTCATTGCTATAAAGATGCACCTATAGCTTTTTGGCTTTTTCAGTCTGTCATGCTCTGCCAGTGAGGAGAGGCACAAGAAGCCAGAGGAAGCAGACAGGACACCTGAACCAAACTAGCCAAAGGGGTATTCCATAACACAGCACGTCATGTGTATGAACTGGGGGGAGTCACCCAGAAGTGGTGAGCAATTGTATTGTGCATCATTTGTCTTGTTTTGTTCTTTTCTTTTATATTATAATAAATTTTATTTCAATTATTAAACTGTTCTTATTTCAACCTATGGATTTTACCTTTTTTATCCCAATTCTCTGACACTGTGTGTGTGTGTGAACAAGCAGCTGTGCGGTACTTAGTTGCTAGCTGGGGTTAAACCACACAGCTGCAATTTAGTTTTCAAAAGTAGCAATCACATATTGTATCTTAAAATGCCACTTATGTATTCACAGATAGAACCAGATTCCAGATTATATTAGACCACTGAGTTAATAACTAACATAAGGGTCTGCTGACATTGTTGAAATGCATTGTAAATTCTTTCAATATGAGAAAGATCAAGAGTAAATACAGCTCCAACACTAGGAAATGGCTGAAAATTCTGTGAAAACAAATTGATTTTGTCTCTGCTCTGGAAATATGTTCCTAGTGCACCCATTATAGCAGAAGCAAGCCCTGTCAAAGAAGCACTAAATGCCGCAAAGAGCCATCTGTAATGTCCAGTCCAGCTTCCTCTGGTACTTGTTGCCACAGGCAGTTATGATAGAAGTAGCAAATTTCTCTCAGATTATACACAGCGTGGGATAAGGTCCTATATTTGTACAGCTTTACTTCTTTGGAGAAGTGTTCCTGAAGTGCAACAGAATGTTATGCATTAGGTTATTTTCCTTTGTTTTTTTTTATTTACTCAATAATTGCCATATGTAAGAAACTTAGATATTTTTATACTTCCTGGAAAATTACCAGTGTTATCAAATAAACATGACATGCTTGGCTTTGGTAATGGTACAGACCAGTTTTCTGCTTCTGTAAACACCCCAGGTAGAAAACAAAATAGCTGCACTATTTTGTGAAATAAATTATTCCCTGTGGTTTTCCTGTTTAATGTCATAGTTTCTGCTGTTTGACCACAGGAATTAACTTCTTTCCAGAGACACAAGGAACAGGGAAAGGCAACTCAGTATTTTAGACTGATGAAGGCACACTGAAGAAGAGAGGCCAAGCAGGCTCCTGCTAGGGCCTGATGATGAAGCACAGGGTTACTGTGGTAGGTACTGGTCAGGAAGATGAAGGCTGAATAGCCATAAATAAATATAACAGTCATAAATGAAGTCATTTATAAGAGAGAGAACAAGGGCTGCGGAGCATCCCTGGAAAAAACACACAGCTCAGTGATACTCACCCACTGGGTCCTGCAGATGTGAATGTGGGGACACCATTCTTCTTATAAAGACTGCTTAGTTACATGACAGGTCACCAGGATTTTGGACATGAACAGCCAGGAGCATGATTGATGTAGTTTCTCGCTACTCGTGTGGTGAGGGACGGAAGCACTAGTTCCCTCCGAACTAGGGCTGAGACATAGAGCATTCACGGAATGCGGGTCATCAACGATTTATTGCGCAGCTAGAATTCCTTATATCTGCCGCCTAAGCACCTCCCCAGGGTCAGCTGGTTCCTGTCCCTCCTGGCAACCTCCCGTCCATGCACCAATCCCTACATCTCCCCCGCCTCAAGACTAGAAAACTCAGGGTTTTAACAGCTATTCCAAATAACAACTTATAACTCTAATTAACTAAGTAAGAAAGGTTTGTGCCACTAAGTATTCACACACAGTGCGTATTACACAATCAAACAAGAAGGAAACAAACATCCTAATACTAATAAACACAGAGCGTCAGCCTAAAGGGACCTAGACACAGGTGTTTCCGGCCTGAGTGATGTCGTATTCAACGGCCGGCCACAAAGTTCGTAAGGCACGTCATGACTGGATCCGTGAGTGAAGTCATCTGGACACACAAGGGCCATGGATGTCATTTCACACCTCTTTCCATCACTCTCTCCCAGATATAGCCGAGCGCCAATCACCACCTGTGAAATATAGCTCAAATACAAACTTACGGACTCAGCTACAAATATGGTAATAACCATTTTGCCGGTGCCCAGCGCAGCCCAGTCTCCCCCTCCACACAGGCATAGCCTCGCCCGTGAGCACGTAGGGCAAATGGACCTATCTTACCCTTTTCCAGATCTTTCACCCGTACCTGTGGATACAGGGGTTTGTCTAGAGGTGAGGCAAAGTGCGAGCTCATCGGGGATTGTTCACTTGATCCATGCGAGAATTGATTTAAACGAGTCAGAGCAGAAAGTAAAAGTCAGCGCACACAGACTGCAGGAGCTCCTCTGGGTACGGTCTCCCCCACCTCAAGACACACGAGGCGAGCTTTCAGAGTCTGGTGAGTGCGTTCGACAATAGCTTGGCCAGTGCTGTTATGAGGACAACCGGTCTTATGCTCAATGCCCCACTGTTGTAAAACCAAAGCCACCAGTTGACTTGAATATGCTGGGCCGTTGTCGGTCGTGATCTGGCTAGAGACTCCCAAAATCGCCATGACCTCACGTCAATGCAAAATGGCCGCTTTGGCGTCTTGCTTGCGTTGTGCCGTAGCCAAGATGACACTGCTACAGGTATCAACCGTGACATGTAAATAGCGCATAAAAACTGGAGCACAACAGTCAGGGACTGGCAGACCTTGTGCAACACGGTCTGCCCTATTGTTACCTTCAGTCAGGAGTCCAGGGATGTGCGAATGACTATCACCAGTGATTTGGGCAAATTTCAGCAGCTCGCTCAGACAAAGCCTGAAAAAGGACTTGCGCACACTGCATCGTAGTCTCAATGGCCAATGGGGTCCACAGATCACTGTCGTAGCACAGTAGCTACAGTATATGCTTCCAGAAATTGAACTGCTATTGGCTAGACGTAACCAATATAGATTGTGATTGGCTCAGAAGTGCAGTCCACACATTTTGAAGCGGATAACAAGCTAAAATTATCCATTCGCTACCTTTCTCACATAACTTACAGTTTCACCATCCCGCTCCCACATCTTGTTAGCCTTGAGCAAACGCCATGTTCCTTATTCTACTGCACATAACTGTCCTTTAGTAACCTAAGGCTAGGCCTTGCAGCCTGGGTAACTTGAATTCAGACCTTGCAACTTAACTCAGAGTTTGGCTAAGACCAAACAGCTGGGATTGCTCACATGTCCATTGTTCAGCTGTATTCGTCATAACCACCATCTCCTAAGGCTGACATCTGGGTTGGTCACGAAACGTCCACCGTCCCTCAGCCACTCCATAATTCCCTCTTTTTGTTTTTGAGCAAACCAGACAGATGTTACATTTTTCTTAACCATAGATATCACACACCGCAACATAAAACTTGCTACTAATACAAATAAAACTAACACACATAATATAGTTACTCCATCCATCATCTTTCGTTAGCCATTTAACCCCCTCTTTCAATTGTTGTATACTCTTATAAATTGATTCCAAATGATCTGACAAATTCATGCAGCACATTCCTTCAAATTCAGCACAACCATGCCCCTGTGCCAACAATAAAAAGTCGATTGCTGCCCTATTTGTAAGGTGGCATGACAAACACTATCAACATCAGTCAGAAGCCCACTTAGTGCAAGCACAGTAGCATTTGTCAGTTCCTTCTTATCTTGCTGTGATTCCTTCAGCTTTTGTTGTCCCTTGGTTCATGTCCGACTCCACGTAGGCACTTGCTGATCTGGGTACATGGCTGTTCTTTGCCAGAAAGTCATCCACATCTCCGCCTTTTTCTTTTTATACAAGCCAAACACGCTTTGTAGCACTCATAATCATTCGTTGGATACATTAAAAATACACAGCAACAAAATCAAAATCGTTAAAATGACAATAAACACCATTAGTCCACCTTTTACTAGAGCAACCAGCCAACCTGTCAGTCCCCATTCACCTAACAAATTGTCCAGCCAAAAGGCTTGCCCATCCTCATACACCATGTGTAAGATCTTAGCATGTTTCCATATTACTTCAACATAGGTCAGTCACAGGCTGCTGGGTCTGCCCTTTTTCTCCTGGATGGCTCTCTGATAACAGGGGAGGCCATCCCCTCACATCAAGGTCTGGCATGGCATGTGTCCCCACCGCTCCACACCTGCTGGGTTGCAGCCAGCAGCGGAGCTAAAGGTTCTTCTTGGTGGCAAACACAGAGGCCAACCCAGTCTTGCCCTTGACTGTGGCAGCAGGCATTTGGTCAACCTCAGTTCTTGTACCTCATTGTCAATGCAGAGTTTCACCTGCTTCATCCAGTAACAAGTTGCTACTGTGGCAAAGCACACACAGATTTACATTACCAGAGTAACTATTACAGGTTACAGCAGCACGTTGAAGATGCTGATGGCAGCAAGAAACTAGCCAAAGAATTTTCTTACCAGTGGAGTTCTCCCACCCTCTTAATTTGTTCCATTACTTGTTTTATAACACTACCATCATATTAGAATCTTTCTAGCTTTTGTCTTAGCATTTTCTAGCAGCTGCTGCAAATTTGCATGCTCTAACATCTTTTACAAGTAACAAATCCACACAACACAGGGTACAGTTTCTCATTAGCAACTGGCTAGTAAATACAAGTGGGTTTTATACACAAAATCACAGCCTCTAATAACAGCTACGTTACAAGCACACATATTCAAGTTGTTACTTTTCAGTTGCCCTCAAGTGATGTCCTGTAATCATTTATTTTTCTCCTCCTCTATCTCATTCTGCTCGGGGTATTCACTGTCAGCTCCTATAGCTGAGGCATCGAGTTCCTCCACTTGTCTGTCCAGCTCATAGCAAGGCTTTGCAAACTTTGCAGGCAGCTGCCATGGACCTGTAGGTAGGAGAACACAAACATACCCCCTCTCCCACGCTATCAGCTCCTGAGAAGGAGGCCCGTTAAAGTGATTCAAAGGCATTCTGATGGGAAAGAAATGTGAAGCTACAGCTGCCTGCCTGCTTATCAGCAGCTGTAAATACCTGCCAGCAACAGCACTTTGCATTAACCCTTTCTTGTCCAAAATGTTAATCTGCTACCCATTAAAACTTTTACACAAACCCAACAACAAAAAATACATAGAGCACTGTCTGCCCTCAGCACACACACACGCACACACGCATGGGATCCCACAAGCACACTCCATACAATTACAATATTTGAAACACAAACCCCAAACAATCATTATTCCCACTATATGGTCCCTCATACAGAACGTAGCATAAGGACCCTGTGAAGACAATCAAAAATCAGCTCCAAGCAGCATCACTGCAGTGTAAGGTGGCAGGCTCAACTTCAGCGGGCGTCCCCGCAGAGGCTCTGCCCCCCCCACATCGCACGAGCCTTGGGCTTTTACACTGACCAAAATGCACACTCATTCCGATGCAGGTGGCCAGCCTACATGGGAAGAAGTGGTCAGCAATATCCTTAAAAAGTCTCCAAGGGCTAATAGAAACATGGATATACATGGATATATATTTGCCAACTTCTAGTACATGTGGATAACAAAGAGACTATCAAATGAGTTGTATATGGGGTTTCAAGTCCACAGCCCACCACAGCACTCACACACCGTGTTCAAAAGGCTGTAAGGGTACCTTTTTTTTTTTTTTTTTTTTTTTTTTTTTCCCTAGAACATCAAAACCAAACTGAACACTCCAGCCTGGTAGCCAAGGATAAAGACAATGTCGTTAGTAGGGAGGATTCCCCCAGGGTAGGCTTTGAGGGTTGCTGTCGCTCGTTGTGGGGAACCCCCCTGTCCCCTGCCCTGTCGCACAAAGGGGAGTGTTGCCAGGGCTCACAAGACTCCGCTTCCCGGTTTTTTGCTGTTGCCGCGGTTTCTGGCAGTCTCGCTGCAGCCCCGGCGCTGCCCGCTCGGCCGCGTGGCTCGAGGGCTCCGGCCGCGCCTCCCAGGGCACCTTCCTCCACAGCTCCCGCACTTGCACCCGCGGCTCCTCCACCCGCAGCGCCTCCGTGTCCCGCAGCCGCTCCAGCAGCTCCTGTCCTGGAGACACCTTTCTCGATGGCACCCCACGTCTCCCCTAGGTCTCCTGCTTTCTTTTCCCCAGCCAAGACCGCTTCCAAAAGCTCTTGGCAGATCCGTCCCCATCGGGAGGTATCTAATACGTCCACGGGGGCCTCCACCGCCCCCCGGCCTCGCAACCATTGGATGCAGTGGCCCGCTGGCTCCGAGTTTATCGCCTTCGGCAACCCAGCTTGTTGCACAAGGGCCTCCAGTACCTGTACCACGTGGCTCACATCCATTGCTATCACGTCGGGGTCACCACTTGTAGTTTCTCGCTACTTGTGTGGTGAGGGACGGAAGCACTAGTTCCCTCCGAACTAGGGCTGAGACATAGAGCATTCACGGAATGCGGGTCATCAACGATTTATTGCGCAGCTAGAATTCCTTATATCTGCCGCCTAAGCACCTCCCCAGGGTCAGCTGGTTCCTGTCCCTCCTGGCAACCTCCCGTCCGTGCACCAATCCCTACAATTGACTCCTCTCAAATGCCTCTGCAAGTGTCTCAGATTGCTGAATATACAGTTTATGTTGCATCCATGAACAGATGTAGTGTCCAGGTTCAGTGAGTTGAGGCAAATGTCAGAGACAAATCTCAGTTTCCGTAGAAATGTGTGTTGTCACAGCATCTTATTAGTCATGGAGCTGCGGTCTACGAAGGTGAATTACAACATTCAAATAGTGTAGTTTCTTGAACAGATCATGAATAAAGGAATTTCCATATGGAAGATTAGAGAGTGCTGTGTTCAGAAATTCTGTTTCTCTGATATTGAAAGTTTTATTTCTGCTTTCTGCACAGATCACTGAGCTCCTGCCAGTCTTCTTGCATCTGTGCTCAAAATTCTTACCTGTTTTTGCTACACTCAGACAGAATTTTTTACCGGTTGTCAAAGCACAGAGTGCATGTGGAGGTCAAAGGAACCCCCCCCACATTATCTTGTCTTCTGTGAGAAGCACCACAGCTTTTACCTATGAGAAAGTCAATGTATATCCCTGTTCTCCTCAGTATGTGGCTTACTGCTCAGAAGCAGAAGAAAACTTTTTTGCTGTTGTAGAGTGTTCACTTCTTTTATGTCACCTGCAAATGAGCAAAAATGTCTCATTTGTGCTCCCTTATGTCATTCAGACAAGCTCTAGATGAGCCTCTTTTTTCCTCCTGTTTCTTGTTTTTACCTTAGTAACATGAAAAATATTGAGCTGAGGCTGTCCTTCCTTGTTTGAAAACTTTTAGGTTCTCAGGGGTGAGCCAGCACTGTAATTCTTGTACTTGCCTGCCTTGATTTCCCAGTTTGTCTCTTTCATGTTCAATTAGACTGTGGTCCCAATCGCAGTGAGCTGCCCATGGGTAGATGACAGCTCCCATATGCAATTCAGATGGGGAAAGGGCCTGAACACTGTTTGCTTCTTATCACATCCCAGCAGATTTGGTGAGTTCCTGTTTCTTTCTCTAGAAGAATGGCACAGTTACTAGCAATATGTATGATGTATTTTATCTTACCTACAGATATTCACCAGTTCTGTAACAGAAAGCATTCAAACAAGCAGCTTTCCCGGGAATTAAGCCCAGAGCCTACACTCATCTCTGCAGTGTAACTGCTTCCAGAACTGGCTCTGGTCAGAGAAAGTAAAATCTCCATGGCTAAAATCATGGTAAAGGAAAGGCCTCCAAGAGTGTAATATGGGCATCTGATTATTTCAGTCTTGATAATATACATGTCATTTTACATTTCCTGTCAGAGAGGGTAACGAAGGTTCAACAACTCTGGATGCATACAAACCCAAAATGATCTATTCAATGACACCAACCCATCACCACCTGGCATTTCAACCTTGAGTAAAACAGAGGAAATGAGGAGTTGTTAACAAAGACTTCATCCCTCAATAGAGTTGATGATTCCAGTTAAATGGATGACAACAATGGTAGAACAGAATATCATCTTGAATAGAAACAATCAGAAAATATTTCTGTCTGAATCAGGTTTAATTTCAAGGAGTATTGTTTGTGAGAAGTTCTGGTTTGTTTCCAGACATTTATTGTCATTCATGAAGCATAAAACAAATAAATTTGAATTTGTCACCTGAGCAGAAAAAAAAAAAAAAAAAAGGAGAAAAGGAAACAGAAGAAATCTCTTTAGCTTTCCACACATCACGGATAAACAAAACAGAGCACATTTTCTACTTTGCCTTCTAACACCTCTTCAGCTGTGTCAACACTGATGGGCACTGACTCTCAAGCTCCAGGTCAGCCAAAGCTCCAGTCGGGTAGGCAGGCAGCTGGACTAACAGGGTCCCAGTCTCAGCCAACTGATTGCTGTTGCTAGCTCCAGGTAAGCAGTTAAGAAGCTATGCTGCACAACTGGTAATAATGACTTTTCAGTCTGCATCAGGTACTTACCATCTGGTCTCTTGCCTTTGTGAGGTCTGTAATTTGGAAGAAGAAAGTGAAAACAACAGCTCTGGGGAGATGCAGATTGTGGCTGAAATTCAGTGAAGCAATTCTGAACATGCCTAAATCGAAGTACACAACTTAACCCAGTATGCTTCAGGAAAGCACGAGCTTACTCTCTTGACTGAGTTGCACTTCTGTGTACAGCAGGCAAAATAGAAGTGTGTTGCTCTCCAGAAGCTTATGGTGAAGAAGAATCATAATGTAGCTTAAAGAAAGATAATTTTCTTACAATGAAGAGGAATGACAAAAGACAGTCTTCTTGCTCTGATATATGTACTTCAATCTGTTAAGGTTTAGGGAAAAAAGGCCACCTGTTTCCAGGGTGAAGTTTTAGTGAAATTCTCCTCCAATATTTTGACACCTTGTTATTTCCATTTCTCTTGTCCTTTAAAAAAAACACCACTCCATGTACTGGAGCAAGCTAGCAGCAAAATTCTTATGGCTTTTGGCAGCTTGTATTCCAGATGGCCTGGACAAAACTATAACATATAATATAAAAGATCCAATTCTACAAGTCAACGCATGGAGATATTTCAGGTGATGACATTAAGTTGTTTACCAGGGCATATGTAGTGTCTCCCAAAGCTGATATCATCAAATGCTAAACTTCTGGTGGTTTTAGCCCACATTCATCAACTTTACTGTAATACTTAGAGCAGCTCTCTCAGCCTCTGAATACATGTTGTTAACCAGATGGCCTCAGAAAACACAATCATATGAAGTCTGATCCCACTTAATTCTAAATCTCTTCATGTGTTGCACTTTCTTGATTTTGCACCAAAAAGAGGCAAAATCTACTAGCAGGAGACTGGCAGTTGATTCAGTCCATGATTCTGCCCTTGATGTATGTTACGGAGACAAGGCAATGACGTCTTTCTAATACATAGCTTTAAAAAACTGATTAAAAATGAGTTCAGCTGTGCCAAATAATATTTTGAAGTATTACAAGGTTCTCTGTGTCATCAGAGCGTGAGAATCCACAATGAAGGCTTCTGAGGATCAGAAAACATAAAAGCATTGATAAGCTTTTAAAGACTGTGATATGATCCTTTTAAAAGGAATTCTACATAGTTAAAGCCACCTACTCATTGTCATGTTCTTTGCAGATGGAAACAATTACTTTTCTTATCTTCTTTTTCAAAGGGATTTCCCACGGCTGGGTAAGGAGGAGTTATGAAAATGAACTCATGTGCCTTCAGTCCCCATGCACCTTTTTATACAAGGAACCAATTCAAAAAGACACAATTCTGTTCAATACTTAGAGCGCAAACCCAATCTCAGGCCAAAGCACTGCCTGGTCTCATGACTGAGAGCATCCCTTCAATGGGATGATTCAGGAGATTTGTTATTCTGCAGTTGATAGGACAAACCAGGCATTTGCCTGTAACTTGTCAAAAAGCCTTGACACATAAATATGTAGTTAGAGGTGATGACAAGCAGTAATTAGAAATTCTGCCATACTTCCCTCCATTGTTGTGCAACGTCTTAAGTCCAGGAGGCAGCTTCTGTCAGTTTGCAGGTGAATGTCACCTACAGACATGAAACTAATCAAGCTTAAGAAACACATCTAGGGTTTGTTTTTTTCCCCACCTTGGAGACTCTGAGAAGTATTAAAAATAGAAATGTGACTTGACAACTTGCTGAGAAAAATAGGACCCGTTTGGGTTTTTCTTTCTGCTGATTTGTGATGTGTGTAGTGATTCACTCACAAGATTAGAAGCATATACTGTTTATCCAGCATCCAGCACACACTTCTTATCCTACTTTAAAAAACTGGAATCATAGACAATGTTGGCCATGTCCCTGAAGAATTTGTTGTGGAGTAACCTCATTTGCACCAATAAAGATATTCTTGATTTATGCCTGCAAACGTTATTATAGAATGAGATGCTTTTGCATTTAGCATCCTTCCTGCTGAGGCACCAGTTCTGCCAGCAATGTTTTACCCATCCTGGGTTAGATGTGCAGTGATTAACTGTCCCACTGGTGCCATAGCAAGCAGCTTGTGTGGAAATCCAATTTCTCCCACATGAGCTGGACACTGCTGAAAGGAGCTTGAACCCTTGGAGTTCAGTTCACCAGCCATTAGTGAGGGGATGCTATAATACAGGATCGTATCATGCAGTCACTTGAAATGGCTGTTCCCAAGGAACTTGGGATCCTGGAGTTTGTTTTTAGAGCATGGCATTTAGAAGGAGCAACTGCTACATACGTTTTATTGTCTCATGCATATATTCAGTCATTCTTTATGACTTCTTTGTGATAAGGGCTGTATTTTTCTTGTGAGACGAGGTTCACTTTTGGGCATGCTGTAATCACTGAGCACCTCACAGCCACCTTGTTGAACATCTTCCTGATTTTATAACACAAGTGTCAGAAAGTCTTGGCTGCCTGCTTACCCAGTGAGGAATACAAGGACACTTGTGAGCATTTGACATTTCAGTCTAATCCAATCTACATAAGGATGCCTCATACCCTGTCACAGGGCAGTGAATTCACTAGAGATGCTCTTTTGGGAGTACAGAGCTGCCCTGGTGCAATGGGAAGAGTGTATGGGCAGCCTCAGGGGAGAAACATCCAGCACAAAACTCAAGTGCAGAGAAATGTGGGGAGTTCCTCTCTCAGACTCACGTGGGTTGCATCAGGATAGCTCTATAAGAAATTACAAAAGACAATTGCGAAGTGAGTCCACTGGATGTCCTTTTTACCTCATTGCCACTCACTAAAATCACTGAGCCATACACACAGAGGCCAGTGGAAGGACAGACACAAGCCTTAGCACGCTTTTATCCAGCCTGTTCTCATTCTTACCAGGTCTGACCTTCTCCTTGACTTTATTAAATGTACCTGACTTTAGGCAGCTCTCCTTCTACTAATAAACCAGATGAGACAGGGACCAAGCTCTGGCCCTGAGGCCAGCTGGCACATCACAGCTCCCATTCATGCAATTGACCTTTCCTACCACCACCTGTGATGCCACATCCAGTCTACCCAGAGCACTTCCTGGCCCACACTAACCCCAGGCTTTGCCCAGGGTCAAACCACCGAGGGAGAGTGAGACAGTTCAGCAGCATGGGTGGTTGTGAGCTGGGGCTGAGGTTCATCTCCTGGCTCTGTTAGCTTGCAAGCAGCACAGGAAGAGGTAAGAAATAGAGCCCCAGAAATGGGGTGATGTTGCAAAAATCCTGATTTAAGATCCTGCCTACTATGCCTGTTTCTTGTGAAAATCAGTGGTTTAGGGTCACTTGAAGAATGACCATCAAAAGTGCTAATAAGAGTAGCTTTAATATGAATTTATGAAAGTGTGACTTCACAAAATTCCATGGCAAGGTTCACTTTACCACTTATTGCATGGATTAAGCATATGAAGGAAATATGAGATAAAATCAAGCTAAAAATCATTGATACAGAGGCTGAAGGCACAATGGGTAAGGTAACTCAACATTGAGTTACCAGATTGTCCTGGGTTCAGCAGTAGCAGTCATTTTTCTCCTTCTTAGTAGCTGGTGCAGTGCTGTGGTTTTGGCTTTCGGCCTGGAACAGCGCTGATAAAACCGATGTTTTTAGTTGCTGGTCAGAATGTTTACCCTGACCAAGGACTTTCTGAGTCTCATGCTCTGCCAGGGAGGAGGGGAAGCCGGGAGGAAGCAGGGACAGGACACTTGACCCAAACTAGCCAAAGAGGTATTCCATACCACAGCACGTCATGCCCGGGATGTAAACTGGGAATCACCCGGAAGGGCTGGTTCACTGATGGGTGGGGACAAGGTATTGGTCGACGGGTGGTGAGGTGGTATTGTATTCTCTTCCCTTGTTATTTCCTTTATCATTATTATTATTGGTGGTAGCAGTAGTGGTTTGTGTTATACCTTAGTTACTGGACTGTTCTTATCTCAACCCGTGGGAGTTACATTCTTTCAATTCTCCTTCCCATCTCTCAGGGAGTGGGGGAAGGAAGTGGGGGGAGTGAGTGAACGAGCTGCCTGGTTGGGTTTAAACCATGACACAGATGCAGAATAGACTCCCTGCTTTCTAAACTACTGGGAGAGCCTAGGTGCAGCTGAGTCCAATCTTAGTCTCAGACTTGGACAACGGCTTATGTCTAATGGAAGAAATATAAAGAAAAAGGAAATGATCCCATTGAGTCACAATTTTCAGAGTAGACTGCTTGCTTTGTAAATCCCGATGAATCTTAGGTGTAGCTAGGTCTAATTGTAGTCTCAGACTTGGTCAGCAGTTGATATCTAAAAGATTGCAAGTGCATCAAAACACCACAGATGAGATTTTGACATGGCTTTTACATAGCAGCAGCCTGCAGTTTTAAGGTGGATCTTCACATTTGTCTCTAAATTGGAGAGACATCAGTTTGATGGGTGGACCACTCGGTGGATAAAGACCTGGCTGGATGGCCGCACGCAAAGAGTTGTGGTCAATGCCTGGAGACCGGTAACGAGTGGTGTCCCTCAGGGATCAGTGTTGGGACCGGTCTTGTTCAACATGTTTGTCAGTGACATGGACAGTGGGATTGAGTGCGCCCTCAGCAAGTTTTCCGATGACACCAAGCTGTGTGATTCGGTTGATACGCCGGAGGGAAGGAATGTCATCCAGAGGGACCACGACACGCTTGTGAGGTGGGCTGATGCCAACCTTATGAAGTTTAACCATGCCAAGTGCAAGGTCCTACACCTGGTTCGGAGCAATCCCAGGCACAGCTACAGGTTGAGCAAAGAAGAGATTCAGAGCAGCCCTGCAGAGAAGCACTTGGGGGTGTTGGTTGATGAGAAAATGAACATGAGCTGGCAGTGTGTGCTCGCAGCCCAGAAAGCCAACCGTATCCTGGGCTGCATCATGAGGAGCATGACCAGCAGGTCGAAGGAGGTGATCCTGCCCCTTTACTCTGCTCTCGTGAGACCTCACTTGGAGTATTGTGTGCAGTTCTGGTGTCCTCCACATAAAAAGGACATGGAACTGTTGGAACAAGTCCAGAGGAGGGCCATGAGGATGATCAGGGGACTGGAGCACCTCCCATATGAAGACAGGCTGAGAAAGTTGGGGCTGTTCAGCCTGGAGAAGAGAAGGCTGCGTGGAGACCTCATAGCAGCCTTCCAGTATCTGAGGGGGGCCTACAAGGATGCTGGGGAGAGACTCTTCATCAGGGACTGTAGTGAGAGAACAAGGGGTAATGGGTTAGAACTTAAACATGGGAAGTTTAGATTGGATATAAGGAAGAAATTCTTTACTGTAAGGGTGGTGAGGCACTGGAATGGGTTGCCCAAGAAAGTTGTAAATGCTCCATCCCTGGCAGTGTTCAAGGCCATGTTGGACAGAGCCTTGGGTGGCATGGTTTAGTGTGAGGTGTCCCTGCCCATGGCAGGGGGGTTGGAACTAGATGATCTCAAGGTCCTTTCCAACCCTAACTATTCTATGATTTTATACTTTCTATAGCAATTTACATACACACACACTCTGGGATTTCAGCTCAGGTCCCACTGGCAGCTTTTGGTGTCGATCCTCCTATGGTCACAAACTTTAGAGTTTGTGAACTCCGAGAAACATTCCACTCAGAAAGAGATGCTGTTGCAGCTCACTGTGGTACACGAAAGCTCGAAGGACCTCACTTAGAACCATTGTTTGTTTATAGGGTCACAAGATGACCCTATAAGCATCTGTAGTCATCAGTAAATCTCCACCTTGACCACAAGCTGAGTCAAGAAATTTATCAGGACTCCAGTAACAGTCGTACTATTCCACTCAGGCTATGATCAATGGAATGAGTGTTCTAAGGCCGTCAAGGGATGACTGATTATCACTACTCTTGCTTCCCACCTTGGCCAGGGAATAGGATTCCCTAGTACAGTCTGTGCCTCCCCTTTTAGCCATGCAAGAGCTGCCTATATGGTCAGGAGACAGCAATTCCTGTGATTGTAGAGCAGGCAAGGGGGATGCATCTCCACAACTGGTATCCCACTCCTGCTTCACTGGGTCTTGTTCCAGTTGTTTGGCACCAGCTTGGGGTGAACCCCTAAGGCATGGAAGAACAGGGAACAGTGGGAAGCCTCATTCCTTCACCACCAGTCAGTGGGGTGATGGCAGAGTGTTGTCTGAGCCTACACATAAACGAACACATGTCCTGCCTCTATCCCAGTCCAGGCTGGCTGGTGGCAGGGGCAAGGGAGCAGGTTGCGCACACCACGGGGGAAGAAATGGAACGCAAAGTGTAGAGGGAGACCATGGAACATCACACTGCTGGCACTCAGGCAGGGAGAGGGCAGGCATAGAAAAGACCCTGAGTCATGTACCTTCCTTACACCTCTGCTGTTAACCCTCCCAGTCCCATCGTTTCTGGGGTGTACTCATCAATAGCCCAAGGGAAATAGAAAGAGAACAGTCTGTACAGCTGCATAGCACAGGACTACAAACCAGGGAGGCCATTACACACAAAACAG